>NC_045777.1:1411666-2117500 GCF_008692025.1 Phocoena sinus | reverse complement strand
CCCCCTGCCCGCATCTCCTTTGGAGTTTCTAATTACATGCCTATCAGGCCACTCAAAGTTGTCCTACAGCTCACTGATTCTTTGTCCTTTTAATTCTTTTTTTCTGTGTATTTCGTTTTGGGTACTTTCTATTAGTATATCTTCAAGTTCAATGTTTTATTTTCTCCTGTAGTATCCAGTCTACTATGAATTTCATCTGGTGTATTTTCATCTCAGGGGCTATAGTTTTCATCTATAGAAGTTTGATTTGGGACATTTCTGTGTCTTGACGTGCTATGCTTTCCTCTACCTTCCTGAACATGTGGGATAGAGTTACAAGAACTTTTTAACGTCCTTGTCCACTGCTTCTCTCGTTCTGACCTTTTTATTGATTTGCTTTTTCTCCTCATTATAGGTCGTATTTTCCTGCTTCTTCTATGCCTGATATTTTTTTTTACTGGATGCCAGGTGTTGTGAATTTCGCTTTGGTGGGTGTGGGTATTCCTATATACCTGTTAATATTCTTTTTTTTTTTTTTTTTTTTTTTTTTTTTTTGCGGTACGCGGGCCTCTCACTGTTGTGGCCTCTCCCGTTGCGGAGCACAGGCTCCGGACGTGCAGGCTTAGCGGCCATGGCTCACGGGCCCAGCCGCTCTGCGGCATGTGGCATCTTCCCGGACCAGGGCATGAACCTGCGTCCCCTGCATCGGCAGGCGGACTCTCAACCACTGCGCCACCAGGGAAGCCCACCTGTTAATATTCTTGATCTTTGTTCTGGTACGGAGGTAACTTAGAAACAGTTTAGTCCTTTGGGATCTTGCTTTTAGCTGTATTAGGCAGGACTAGAGCAGTATTTAGCCCAGGGCTAAGTTTGTCCCACTCCTTAGGCAGGTTTTTTCTGAGTTACCTGTTCAATGTCCCGTGAATTACGAAGTCTATGCATGCTGGCTCGTGGGAGCACACACCATCACCTGTCATATATGAGTTCTGGGTGTTATTCTCTCTAACGCTTTCAGGTGGTTCTTACAGGCTGGGGTAATCTTTTCACATGTGTCCTCTGATCATTTTCAGCTAGAGACTGAAGGAGACCCCCTGCTGATCTCTGGGAGTCCTGGCCCCCTCTCATATTCTGCCTTATTATGTCTATACCCTGCCCCCTCCCAGACCCTCACCTCTATCTCCTCAACTCGGGGGACCTCTGGGCTCTGCCTAGCTCCCCCTTCTGGTGCCCCAGCCTGGAAACTCTTTTCGGGACAGTGATCCGGGGCACTCCTGGGATTCCCCTTATGTGTGTCCCCTCTGAATAGATCCCTGTCCTGTGCGCCATAGTGTCCAGTATCTGAACACCGTGGCCCATATACTTTGTTTAGATTCTCTGATCCACGATAGGTGGCATCCCCCCACCGGCAGGAAGCCTCCTCCACCGTCCAGACTCTGGGTCCCGTCGGAGGGCCTGACAAACAAATGCAGAATTAGTAACATCTGCTGAAGATCCTTAGCGGGGCAGCTCCCTGCTCTTCCCAGGAACAAGAATCCATGTAATGATCAAGTCTTGGTGGTTGACTGGTGCCAGGGTGAGGAAAGTGCAGGAGGCTGTGGTGGAAGCACGGAGGCGGGAGCCTGGCGGGGCAGGCGGGGAGACACCCACACTCCCCCGGAGGTCCAGGCGGCGGGGCTGTGGGAACAGAGGAGAACATCTGTGTCTGGCGGTCTGGCTTCCACTCCTGGTGCGCCAAGAGGTCAGAGAACTAGGATGCGAGTCCAGGTTTCTGGTTCCTGCACCTGCTTATTTGAATGTATGGAAGCCAGGCCCCTCCTCTGCACCTCCAAGTGTTAGGCTCTACACTGGGGTTAATCCTACATGCTCTGTCCATAGAGCGTGGGTTCGTAGAACAAAGATAACGCAACTCAGATGCTCCTGTTCGTTTTAGGTGTGTTCACCCTGATTTTTCTACTTGATTCTCAGACGTCTTCTGTGAGAGGCAGCGGGGCAGGCAGCTTTGTGTCTGTTCCCCAGATAGACCAACCCAAGTGCACGCAGTCTGAGGCAGTGCTCAGTGCACAGCGGCCAGAGGCCACAGCGAGGCAGTAGCCACCTCGGTCTAGAACTCAAGTCTCTTGATGCCGGATCTCTGCACCTGTCATTCTCAACCGAAACCTTGCCCCGCAGAGAACATTTGGCAAGGTCAGGACGCCGTTTTGGTTGTCACAGCTGGGGTGGGGCAGCAGAATGCTACTGGAATCTGGGGGGTGGAGACCAGGGACGCTGCCCAGGAAGCCGCCAGAGCGGAGGGTGATGCACCCCAAATGCGGAGGAGCAGGGTTGAGGTGGAAAACCCTTAGTCCACGCCTCCCTGTGAAAGTGCTCTGAAAACCAAGAAGTGCCTTGAAAATCATATCTCAGTTGGTCCGGCCCGATTATGCAGTAGTCGTCAAATTCCTGGCTCTGTCCCCCTCATCACAGCTAAAGGAGATGCATCTCTTTAAACCGCTTCTGCTGTCTGGGCACTTACACAGGTGGATTATGATGGTGGTCCAGATGTATACAGTAGGCATTTCCTTACAGGGTGTGCGGAGGTCGGATAAAAGCAAAAACCACACCTCCTTTCTGAAGCACAGCCTAGGCTAAACTGTGCTGGCTGCAGGCACCAGCAACAGATAAGAGGACTAGTTTGCTGCTAAAAACGCAACAGCAAGTTAGAAGATGCAGCTTGCCTTTCATTCTAGCTCTTTGTGCATTTCTGTGTGTAAACGAGAGCATCAAAATGGGTTTTTACCCCCCCAGGAACCGAACTGCTTCAGCAAATGCTTTTCAAATACAGTAAAATGCTCAAATTTTCAGTTATGCAGTGTTGTCGTATGGTTTCTTGCAGGTCCATCCATATCCATGACTTTCTGTTTCCCTTCTCTGTCTCTCTTTCTGTCTCCCTCTTGAGATCCAGCTGGCTGGTCCCGGGCAAAAGGTCTGTGACTTCATTTTTCAGGAAAGTGTGCCCCAAAAGTGTGCTTTTGGGCCTCTGGCTCTCTGCCTCCTTTGGCCCCATCATGCCTGCCTATCCCACTTGCTTGAATTCTCTGCGCTGGCCACCTGCCCTGCAACATGCAGCTTAACAGAGGAACGGTTCTGTTGGGCCCTGAAAATGTCGGGTGTTACCAGAGCTGTGGCAGTGGAACGAGGCCGAAATGCACTCATACCAACATTTCTCAGAATATTGGTGTATGTCTGTCCCCAGTTTGCATTTCTTTTATTCATAAGGAGATGCTCATGAGAACAGTTGGTCCATTTCAACCACAGAGATGGCAGTCAGAGCCCCGTTAGTGCATGCTGGTGACAGGAAGGGAGGTGGGGCTGATTTCCCCCTCCCCAGTGCCCGACTCTGGGGCCTCCTTGGGTTCTCCCCACCCTTCTGCTCACGGGCCGAGATGTTGCTCACCTGACTCCCCCCTCCAGTGTGGTTGGACATGGGGAGATGCATCATGTGACCCAGAGCCAGCCAATCAGTGTGCACGTCGCCCTGACCACGGCCCTCCACGTGAGATGGGCCATGGCCCACGTGGTTGATGTGAAGACACCGACAGCAATAGCAGCCACGGATACTATACACTTACCCAGTGCCAGACGCCACGGCCACCCTGTGAGATCCATTGTGCCAACATCATCCCTGTTTTACAGATGAGGAAACTGAGGCACGGGCTTGGACAGCCAGGGAATGGCCGGCCGGCGGCCTCCACCCCTGTTCTCGCCACCCCACTGAGCTGACCAGTCTCGCCCGCCTCTCCAAGCTGGTCACGCCGCAGCCCTCAGTGCAGCCTCCTCTCAAATAAAAACCTGCCACCGCGTTTTGTTCTTTGGCCCGAATATTCCCTTCTCAAAATTGTATACTCTTGTCTTCCCTGAGATTCTACTAACTCTTAAGACCCAGCTCCTACCTCCTCCTAAAACCTTCAAAGACCACGTCACTGGGCAGGTTCTGCTCTTCTTGACCGGTGTACCCAGGGCGTCCACAGTGGGGCAGTCCCGCCATCATTTGTCCATCCCGCTTGCCGTTTCATCAGCACCATTTGTCTTCCGCTAATTCGCCACCTTGGACGCAGAGCAGCCTCTGGCTTCTGTGTCTCTCATCCCCACAACCAGGCAGTAAGCAGCCTGAGAGCCTGGGCTGGCTTTGTACGTGGTCCGCCCACAGTAATTTTAGTCGCCAGTATTTGCTGGGTGCACCCGCCCTGGTGGGCACCCTGGGCAGGTGTCGCATCTATTCTCATCAGATCCTTAAGACCAGTCCTGGGAGAGGAGCTGTTACAACCCAGTTCCCCTGAAGTACAGAGAGGTTAAGTCACTTGCCAAGCAGCACAGCCAGGATCTGAGCCCCACGTCCTCACGGTATGGAGCCAGCTCCTAACCACTATGCCACAGTGCCTCCTGGCGACTGTTTTATCTCATCTCTTTTCAGAGCAGGTCTGATCCGATCAGAGTGTGGAGTCATCCATGCTTTCTCCTGGGGCTAAGAAAAGACTCTTGGGCAGCACCCATTAATTTAGCATGAAAAAATTAATGTGGTAGACCAGTTCCCTGCTAAGAAACAAGAATTTCATCCCTTTCCGACGGGCGGTTTCATTTCATGAAATGCATTGGCACACCGAGCCTCATTTTGGTGATTTTGGCGATTTTGGCAAAAGAGTTGGGTTCTTCAAAATTAAAGTCAGCACCCCTGTTTCACCGTGGGATGTCTTTGGCAGCCATGAGCTTCTAAAGATCTCTCTGATAGAGAATTGTATTCAGTTTACTTTTTAAGTACGATTATAGGGTGACAGGGAAACCTGCCCAGCCTTTCTTACTCCGTCCCCTGAGCTCCGCCTCTTTGGCCGCGTCTTGGGCAGCTCCTGTGGATCACAGCCCCGCAGTCCTGCCCAGAACATCCAATGTTATGAAGGAGGCTGAGGCTAGCACTCCAGACTCTTGCAGATTTATGGTTCCAACCAACAAATGTGGGTTGAGCCCGTCCACTCTGCCAGGGGTGGTGTTGGGTCCCGGGAATGTACAGCCTGGGGCAGCTGACCCCAGGGCACAGGTCTCCCCTATACGCTGCCAGACGTGGCCAGGTGTGAGCGTGGGACGTGCAAGGTCCCTGCGGGAGGGCCCGTCGGCCACCTCCAGGGCCTCAGTGAAGCTGCTTTGTGCCAGTGGTCAAGGATACCCCTGCCTCTTGCAAAGGGCAGGGCGGCTGTGGAATGAATCAGCACTGGCTGCGCACCGCTGCCCATCTGGACACCATTCCTCCCACCAACTGCCAAGTGCGGGTTTCAGCCGACATCCCCCCGCCCACTGGTCAAGGCCTCGGGGAGCAGCCGCTGAATTGCTTCCCTGTCGGTCCTGGTCCCCGTGTCCCTCTGGGTTCTCCCCGATCGAGGGAATCGACACAGGGCCGCAGCACCGTTTCCTCTGTCTGCACCTTGACGCACAAACCAACGACGCATCAGCTCGCGCTCACTTGCTTAGATAATTCTCTCTGAGGAGTTAGCTGCTGGAAAGCCAGGGTGTGCGTCTTGCAAAGGGAAGTGTCAAGTGTTTGCCTCCATGATGAGCAGTGCTTTTCATTTCTGAGATATTGTGAACCAGAAAAATCCACAAAACATAAAAGAAACTCAGCTAAAGGCAACACGTCTAATTCTGCTGTGTTCCTTTGTTCTCCCTTCTCCCCCACAGCATGCTGTGAAGTTCATACACCGCAGTCACTTCATGGAGGTACAAACAGGTTTCTCTGCACAGCAGCCCCGGGGCCCAGGTTTGGGAGCACGGGGACGTGATGGGTCAGTGCCCGCTGCTGGGGTGAGGACCGAGGGGGCTGGGTGAGGGCCAAGAGCTCTGGAAGGCTCACATTCACCTGACGTCACCGTTCAGTCCCGGGGACACGTCCCGATGCCCTCCTGGACACCTCATCCGCGCGCCCTGGTTCCCACAGTGGAGAAGGCGTATCAGGTTGCAGCTGGGAGGGTGAACGCAGGACTCTCACGAACACCGATCTAATGCAGACAAAAGCAATCACGTGCCATCCTTATGACTTGAGCTGTTGTTAGAAGCAAACGACTTACGTTACTACTTCAGCTGGGAATCTGCTTTCTAAGATGCACGTTTTATTTTCCTGCATAAATATTGAAGGTGCTTGAAGGGAGTGACCGTGTCTTACTATCATTTATACGCAGAGCTGCCTGGTACAGTGAGGGGCACTGGCATGTGGTAGACCCATTCCTTCATTTCCTAATCCAGCATTATTTACTGAGCGTCCCCATAGGCCTGGTGCGGAGAATGTAGATCCAAACAAGGGAGGTGACCCCTGCCCTCACGGAAGTTACAGGCAAGAGGAGAGACCACAAGTAAATAATGTCATGAGTCAATGCATATATAAATGTGAGAATGCCATGCAAGAAAAGAGGTGCTCGGAAAAGGTGTAATGGCGGGGGGGCTTGTTTCATTGGGGAGGGAAGGTCAGGAATCCCTCTCTAAGGAAGGGCCTCCTTCAGGGAGGCCCCTGAGGAGGGGGAGTTGGGTGTGTATTAGTCACAGCACAGGAGACAGGCCTTCTCAAGGGAACGGCACATGCAAAGGCCCTGAGGCGGGAGTAGGCGTGTTTGGAGAAAAGGTTGAAGCCTGGAGAAAGGGGGACAGGATGGTGGAGAGGGTGGGCAGGGGCCACATCCCACAGGCACTAGTGAGCCCCACTAAGGGTCGGGGCTTTGACCTCAGGGTGTGGCCTTTTGAAGCCACGGAGCCACCTGAGTCAGACTGTGGTGTCCACTGAGGTCATGGGTGTAGACAGGACCGGACAGAGACCAGTGGGTGAGCTAAAGGCCTATGTGGAGGAGGAATTGCCACCTCCTGTCACAGTCTCCGGGGAGAACTCAAGGGGACTCGGCGTCTGGCTGTTTGCACCCGGGCGGCATTGGCTGGGACAGTGGTGCCTGCAGGGGGGGGTCGGGACAGGAAAGATGGAGAGTGCGTTTGGGGGCCTGTGAACACGGGGGCACCTCGAGGTCTCCAGGAAGGCTTGTCACAGAGATGTTTGGGTACAACCCTGGAGCTGGGAGAGGGGGTCGGGCTGGAGTGAGGGGCATGGATGCCCACCTGGCCACAGACACAGAGGAAGCCGGCTAGGACGCCTGCCTGCCAGGTTTTCTGACATCCCAGGGGAAGGGGCACTTTGGTCCTTCATGGCCTGGAGGAGGGAAGGAGACTTGAGAGTGAGAGGGTTCCCAGCAGGGTGGGGGTGGGGAGGGAAACTGGAATGGACTGCCGCTTTGCGCCCTGTGACCGTCAGTGACTCTGGGCATGATGGCGATGTGTGGACTTACTTAGCCTCGATAGCGGGGCCTCCATTCCTTCCACAAGCACCAAAAGCTTTGGCCTCCATACAAACGGGACCAAGATTTCAGGGTGACACCCTCAAAGAGCGCATGTCTCAACTTGCCCTTTTTTTAAAATTTTTATTTTACGTTGGAGTCTAGTTGATTTGTAATGTTGTGTTAGTTTCAGGTGCATAGCAAAGTGGTTGTCACGCATTTACATATATCTAAATATTCTTGTTCAGATTCTTTTCCCATTTAGGTTATTATAGGACGTAGAGTACCCTGTGCTCAACAGGAGGTCCTTGTCTTTTATTTTACGTACAGTAGTGTGTGTATGTTAACCCCGAACTCCTGATCTGTCCCTTCCCCCATCCACTTGACCTTTTCAACAGCTGGGCTTGCAGTGCTTTTCTGATCCTCACTCTTCACCATTCCTCCCAGGACAAGCCTCGGAGGGAAATGAACTGCCTGTTGACAAGGCGACCCTTCAGCAAGTTAATTTGTCCTGGCCCCTCGGTTTTCCAGCCGGAAACCTGAGCCGAAACGCCCTTCCCGAACAGCATCCGTCAAAGCCCAGCGCCGGGGCCACCCGGTGAGGGCGCGTCAACGTGCCAGTCTGCTTTGCGATTGAAGTGCAACTCAAAATGGGTCAGCCCCATGCACAGAAACGGTGTGCGTGTGGCGGCAACCCCGGTCAGAGGTTGCCTTTCCCAGTAGGAGGGCCCGAGGATACCTGAGTCCTCGGCCACCATTGGCGTGTCTACGTTTGTTCCTTACGTTTTTTCCTTCCACGTCGGAAGGAAGAGCGATCCGATCAGTGATTCTGTGGGGAGAGGAGGGCATGGTCGTTCGGCAAGCTCCATGTGGTTTATTTCTTCCAGATGGCCCAGACGCTCACCACTAGTCTTCGCCTGGTATTAACAAATGCGATTTGGCGTTTTTGAGAAATGGATCAGCACGTGCTCCCTTTCCCGTGGTTCACCACCCTGACGCCCTGCAAAGAGCAGGGGGTGGGCATAACAAGCCGCCATTGCCGAGACTCAGAGTGTTTTAGTGGAACAGAGCCGTTTTTAATTTCTTTCAAGAGCATTCCAAATTAACTCATTTGTTGAGTGCCTCTATAAACAAACACTTGGAGTTCACATGGGTGCCCCCGGAATGATCCTTCTAAGTGGCTTTGGCTAAGAGACGTCCTGCAGGGGTGATTGCTCTGCAGTTGCTTCTGTGGCGTGAATTATACTTGCGGTAGAATTTGTACTGGGCTAATTTATTTTCAATTGTAGGATAAGTTCTAAAGCACAAGGAGCATGTGCTCTGTGAGAAGCATCCTGGGGCCTGACTGGTAGCGGGAGGGTTGCTTGAGTGAGGAGAGGCCAAACATAAGAGAAGTCAGGGGCTTCCCTGGTGTCACAGTGGTTAAGAATCCACCAGCCAATGCAGGGGACACGGGTTCTAGCACTGGTCCGGGAAGATCCCACATGCCGCGGAGCAACTAAGCCCGTGAGCCACAACTACTGAGCCTGCGCGCCACAACTGCTGAAGCCCGCGCACCACAACAAGAGAAGCCACCACAATGAGAAGCCCGCACACTGCAACAAAGAGTAGCCCCCGCTCACTGCAACTAGAGAGAGCCTGTGCAGAGCAACGAAGACACAACACAGTGAAAAAATATAAAGAAATAACTAAATTAAAAAAAAGAGAAGTTGGCTGTTGATATTTGAGGACCCTGTCCCTCACTTTCCCAGCTTGTAAGGCTGGAAATATCTGTGATAACTTTTTAAGAAATGGGACACCACCCTCCTGCTGGCTCTCCTGTGTTCCTGGAGCATTCTCTAAGATTGTGAGAATTTGGAGGTGCACGCACAATGTTTACTATGCACCCTGCTTTCTGGAGTGTGTCCTCGGACCAGTGTGCCCTGGGGGCACTTATCAAGTTTAAAGGGACTTCCCTGGTGGTCCAGTGGGTAAGATTACGTGCTCCCAATGCAGGGGGCATGGGTTCGATCCCCGGTTGGAGAACTAGATCTCACGTGCTACAACGAACACTGGGCGCAGCCTAAATAAATAAATAAATAAATAAATAATTTTTTTAAGTTTAAAGATGCAAAGACAGGAAATAAGTGTGTCTCGCTGTTTTATGTGAGTCAAGCTTACTTTTTTAATTCATCCATCAGTTTGGAAAAGTAATGCGTTTCATCAATTCGTGCTTTGATGTGTTACCCTGAGATCCATCCCTTGGTGTCTCTACTGCAGAGAACAAGTGTTTCCCAGATCTTCGTTTGGAGGCTCTGGGTGTCAGTTTCTTGTCCTTCTCCTGCCCTTTGTGATTGACGGCTGTTACTCCATGGAGCTCCCAGCATCTCCTGGGAGTGCAGACAGACCCATGGTGAGACTCAGACACAACAGAAGGATGACTTGTTTCATAAATAAAGTTGTGACAGAGCAGCACTAACTTGACTTGACCATGCTTGACTCGTTCTTGCCGGTTCCCCAAGGGCTGAGCACCTACAGCCAACGGTCACTGCCGGGGTCGAGCTGAACCCTTGACCAGGCTTGAGTGGACAGGCCAGTTGGTTCTGATAATGATAGTGACGTGTTCTGGGCTTCATGGTTAGACTCTAAGCACCGGGCATTTATTAAGCTCTTTCGTCTTCAGTTTACAGGTTAAAGTACTTGCTGATGCAGGGTGGTGGAGTAACTTGCTTTTGGAACTCTATCCAGCTGGTCTCAGAGTCAGAATCCAACCCCAACTAAATGGCTGGTGGTCTCCAAACATGGCCCCTCATCAGCATTATTTGGGGAGCTTCTGAAAAATACAGCTCCCTTGGGCCCCTCTCAGGGAGCTTCTAAGTCAGTAGGAGGAGGGCCCAGGAATCTGTGATGATGGACCCAGTTTGAGAACTGCTGTTTTAGCTCACAAATTCCTGGACAGCAGTCATGTTATTTGTTATCAAAAAAGAAAATCAAACCTACACTCACCCTTTGGCTCAGCTTTTCATCCCCTAAGTGTTATCTAAAGGAAACGAAAGGCTTGTACCAGAGTGTTCACTGTAGGCCAAAACCTGGAAGCAGCCCAAGTGACCAACAACAGACAGGTATATCCACGCAGTGGAATTCTGCTCAGCAACGAAAAGGAGCAGACTGCTAATACATGCAGCAACGTGGATGGATCTTGAAAGCACGCAAAGTGGGAAAAGGCTCACACAGTGGAGTGCACACTTAGTGTACAGTTCCGTCGATGTGCCATTCTGAGAGAAACCAAACTAGTCGATGGTTTGAGAAAACCATCATCTCGGGCTTCCCTGGTGGCGCAGTGGTTGGGAGTCCACCTGCCGATGCAGGGGACGCAGGTTCGTGCCCCGGTCCGGGAGGATCTCACGTGCCGCGGAGTGGCTGGGCCCGTGAGCCATGGCCACTGAGCCTGCGCATCCGGAGCCTGTGCTCCGCAACGGGAGAGGCCACAGCAGTGAGAGGCCCGCGTACCGCAAAAAACAAAACAAGAAAAAACAAAAAACCATCAGGGTGTTTGCCTCGGGCAGTGGTGGGAGTTCGAGTGGGTGGTGAGGGGACTTTTGGGGGCCGTGACGATGTTCACTGTCTTGACCGGGGGCTACCTTACACAGGGGTCTGCCTTTGTCGCCCCTAAGATTTTTGCATTTCATTCCAAATGCATTTTACGTCAAAAAAACCATAAATGAAATATTGAACTCTTGTTAATAACATGCATGGTAAAATGGTTAGGGATGAATTACTCTGAAGTCTGTAGCTTACTTTGATGTATTCCAAAATGAGCTGGATTGTCAGGGGAGTAGAGGGGTGGATAAACATGGGATAAAGCAAATATAGGTTGTGGTTCAGCTGATATCTGACTGTCTTCTGATGCAGGAGCGAAGGGGTCTCTCCCTCGTGGAGCTGCCCCGGGATGCAGGACGGTCGTGTGTGATCCCCTGCTTGTGGGGGGTCTGAGGGATGCTCATGGACCAAGGAGTCGTCGTCTATAGATTCCAGCCGTTGCTGAGATACGGGAGCCCAGTGGGGATTCGAGTAGTTCGCACTTCATCACTGTAAGGCTGGATTGGAAAATGGGGCTTCCTGTCCTCCCCTGGAGGCCTAGGCTTTGGCACGGGAGGAGCCCCCGGAAGGTGGTGGAACCCCTCTGGCATTCTTTTCCCAGATCCAAATGGCAGGTAGCAGAGAGAGAGGAGGCAAGTCAGGTGACACTTAGGACCATGGTGTCTAGTTGTCCCAGGGTGCTGAAGTGGCCCCGGACAGCACAGCCCTGCAAAGGGTCCTCTTTTCCTCCTGTCCCAATTAGTTCCTCCTGTTAGGATCAGGTGCCGTTGGTCTGTTGGGAGCTGCTGCCATTTTGTAATTGTAGCAGTTTTAACCAATAACAAGGATCGCTAGGGTTTTCTTTTCATAGGTCACTGTAGAGTGGGAATTACTCGGTAGCTGATTCTGCTGTGCTTATCCTGTGAATGTTTCTTTTCCTGTCACGTCATGCACAGGAGTTGGTGCCCAGGCTTGCATGGCACACCTGCACCAGGTGAGTGGGCTCTGATCTCAGTGTGACTTGGGCTCAGGTGACTGTTCCATGCCCAACTTGCTTTCACTCTCTGTGTCCTCTCAGTGTACGAGGTGTGTCATCAGCATACATCCTGTGCTCCCTTACCAGTGGCATTTCAAGAGCACTGCGCCAGGGGACATAAGAGGACATTATGTCCCGGGAGACAGGTCTTCAGGAGCAAGGTCTGAGTTTGTCAGAGGAAGGATGCAGGGCTGCCAGTGGCTGCAGCTGTCTGGTCTGGAAGGAGCAGTGTGGGCCACGTGTCACCATCACCCAGAGCTGAGCACAAGGGAAATTCCAGAATATTTATTTTCACCACCTTTCTCGGTATCGTTACTGTACCGTTGACGTGAATTGGCATATTTTTACGTTCGCAGTAAGGGGAGGTGGCACTCGCCGGGACTTCTTGACTAAGTGGGCCCTTTCATGCGTGTAGCACATGGCCACATAATTGTCATGGGACAAGCCCACTGCAAGGATCCTGAAATGCTCCCTGAATCATTAACAAAGGAGAAAATGACAGTCAGGACAATCCAAGTGCTATCAAGGATGGTTGATTGGGCTTTAACTGCCCGCAACGGACAGTTCCTGTGAGACTGGTGTGATTGCACTCGAGGTATATTTGACTAATCGGAAATCCTTCCCTGCACTGAATTACCGTTTACCAGACCTCTGCTGCCTTGAACCCTTGGGGATGAAGGGCCTACGGAAGAACCACATAGAATTTTATCGCTGGCCCATTGCAGTACAGCATACGGCACATGATATAACCAACTGCACGTTACCTCGAAGCTTCTTTACACGGGGCTCGCCAAGCACCAGTGTGTGCGTCAGAAGGATAAGCCCAGAGGGAGAACGCTCGTTTTCGGGAGTTTTCTGTGTGACGGGTTGGACCACGGCAGCTGAGACCCAGCCTGCTCAGCGCTGTGTAGATCACTGATAGGCCAGGCATCTGGCCCTGATGTTCATCACTGACACTCCGAGGTGGACCGTCCAGAGCTTCACCCCAAACTTCTTGCGGGACAGGTGTTCTGAGCACCACGTGCGTGACTGGTGTTGCTGGTAAAAAGAGGGACGACCCAGAGTGATGTATGTCGAGTCACGTGTGTCCTGTGGGGCTTATAAAGTGGGTGGGTTTTTTTTTTTTATAGTTGGGAAACTCTAGGTTTCCCAATTTCTTTACTTTAAGGCTTTTCAGAATTTTGTTATACATAATAGTACGTTATTTTTCTAAATTATAATGCTATGACTCTCCATGAGGGAGGTAAAATATATAGTATTTCTCAAACGTATTTGACCGTGGAACCTCCCATCTTGTTTTTTTGTTTTTTTTTTTTAACATCTTTATTGGAGTATAATTGCTTTACAGTGGTGTGTTAGGGTGGGATGTTAAAGACGCACAAAAACTGTGATGGAGAAAGAACGTCCTTCCGGGGAATTTTCAGACAAGTCCACCCTTTTTTCTCTGTTCTTTGACCCTGCGTATATGTGTTTCCTCTGTTTTGTTGGTGATGTTGGCGTAGGAGGGCTTCTTTATGCGTTTGTGCGTTCCTGGTGAGAGACTCTTTTGGATGGATGGGTGGGGCCCACTGTGTGCCAGGACCAGGGGGCTGGAGAGACCGCGGTGAAAATGTCAGATGAGATGTTGTCCTCTGCAGCTCCCTTGCAGTCTTGGGAGGGCAAGCATATAATGAACAATCAACATACAATGACAGTATCAGAAGGCAAGAAGCACTGGGTACACAAGAAAAATGTTAAATATTGGTGGGTTGATGGAGAGTTGAGAGAGTGGCTACTTTCTTTTCTTTTTCAAAAACAGATTTGTTGGAGTATAATTGTCATGAAAAATACTGTACATATTTAAAGCATACAATTGGAAACTACACTCAAGGTAACGAATATTTGGACTTCCCCGGTGGCGCAGTGGTTACGAATCTGCCTGCCAATGCAGGGGACACGGTTTCGATCCCTGGTCCGGGAGGATCCCACATGCCACGGAGCAAGTAAGCCCGTGTGCCACAACTACTGAGCCTGCACTCTAGAACCGCGAGCCACAGCTACTGAGCCCACAGTGAAGAGGAGCCCCCACTCGCCACAACTAGAGAAAGCCCATGCACAGCAGCGAACACCCAGTGCAGCCAAAAATTAATTAATTCATTAATTTTAAAAAGATAATGAATATTTTCATCACCCACAAAAGTTTTTATTCTTTTTTTTTTATTGAAGTATAGTTGATTTACAATGTTGTATTCATTTCTGCTGTACAGCAGAGTGATTCAGTTATACATAATACATTCTTTTTCATATTTTTTTCCATTATGGTTTATCACAGGATACTGAATATGGTTCCCTGTGCTGTATGGTAGGACCTTATTTTTTATCGAGAGGAGCTACTTTAAATTGAGTGTCAGGGAAGGCCTCTTTGGGAGACCACAGTTAAGCCAAAACATGGTGGGAACGGGAGCAGAGACACTGGGTGCAGCAGTGGGAGGCCTGTGAGGGCAGACTTACCAAGTGCAGCAGGACCTGAGAACCTTGCCGGTGGGGGGGGGGTGGGGGGCGGGGAACGGAGCGTCATTTCTGGCATTGAGTGCTGGCGAGTGTCAGGCTGGTTACCCAGGGCCTGGGTTTTGACCCAGACTGGGGAGATGAACAGAGCAGGCAGAGCTGAAGCCCAAGTGAAATATTTGAGACTCAGGCAACTCACCCAAACCCATTGAGTTTTAGCTCGGGAACTTTTCTGGAAGTTCGCCATCTCTTGACCTTTTTCTGGGAGAAGGCTGGTGCAAGCGCACCCATACCAGAAGCACACACTCAGCGTGGACCCTCCCGAGCCCCTCAGCACAAGATGGGCTGCACCCGCTCTGCGTATACACCTATTTTCCCCACTCCTGGGCGATGCTCAGAAGTAACCTGTCGGTTCTCTGAATATTTTTTCTTCCTACAGAGCAGTCTTCCCCGCCGGGGGGCACTGCCTCTGTTGTCACATAAAAAGGTTTTGGGAAACTAGAAATTGAATGCTGATGAGTTGCCATAGGTGATGCCTCGTGGCCGAAACCCTGTGCACCATTGCTTCTCTTCCCCTTCGCGGTGGTGGAGGCATCGATGCAGATGAAATGGCCTGGAGCCCGTGTGCCTCTCTGCGTGGGACATCCCGCAGGATGGATCCCCACGTAGAGGATGGGTTCCCACTCCATTCTCGGAGCTGGGCGACAGAGAGGCCCGTGGTCTGGCCTGGTTGGGTCTTTCCTTCCCTCCCCACCTCCCTCTGCTGTCCCTCTCCCCCCGCCTCCCCCTCCCCCTCCCCCGGTGAGCCTGTCTCCTTGCTCAGTCTTCTTGGGGAGGGCATGCAGGCCAGAGTCATGATAACATCCTGCCCCGTGAGGTTGGTCCCGCCTCCAAAAAGAGAGCAGATCCAGTCTACATTCCTCTAAGTGGAGCCCCACCCCAGTCCCGGGAGGACAGGGCAGGAGGCTGCCCCTCAGATCCCGCTCTGTGGTCCTCTGTGACCCACGGACTCTCCCTCTGAAACAAGACCCAAAAAACCGTGATGTGAGACTCCAGGCTTGTGTTTAGCTGGTTTAGCTGGATAGTTCTCCAGTAAATTGCCAGGACGAGACGTGGGGTGGGAGGAAAATGGCCGTTGGATTCCAGCTCATTACAGGTAACTCGATCCCGGAGCCCGTTAGCGAGAGCAGTGTCACTGGGCCGGTCCCCGCACACTGTGCGTGAATCCCCACGCGTCCTGGAGGCCACATCCCAGCTTGTGATTATTTTAGAAATCATTGCTTCCGTTCATCCTGAAAGTTTAGAGAAGTTTTGCGTCAAATGCTGTCTTCATCTTCCTTATTTTTTCTAAGCTTGATAACGAAATCCCCCTCTCTGCCCTCACACGCTGTGTGCAAATCACTAAAATCCATAAACCTTGAATAGATTTAGAAAATCATACTCTGCTATGAAAGAAACCCATAAATGAATCTTTATATTTGAAGTTTTGTCATTTAACAAATGCATTGTTATCCATTATCCCTTCAGTACTTAACAAACAGAAATACAGAAAGACACAATTGGAAGGGCTTTTTTCCTTTCCATTCTTTCAAAAGCAGCTATTTCCTTGCAGGTAGTAATTTTGTTTTAAGGAGAGGGATGTTTAGTACTAGGCTTTTTAATAAAATATGTGTGACAGAATAATTCTTCTAAAACATTCTGTATCTACAAAAATCTATATGTGGGAAAACTTGAATTATTCCCTAATAGATTTTATTACATAGCAGTTAAGAATTTTTCTAAGGGACACCTAGTCAAAGCCATCAATTCTGGGTAACAAAGCATGGGAGAGAATGGAACTTACTGAAAACTGACATTATTCCCTACTTAGTGAATGCTTTATCTGTTCTCTGGCTATCATTTTCTTTAGAAGGTAGAGCTCTTTAGGCTGTTAGGTTAGCATGATTAACCAGAAATAAGTGATTGACATTTATTCACTTAACCCTCGTTCTCTGGACGTGTTCTGTCTACCAGGTGCAGTGTCTGCACCGGGAAACTGAGGCAGGAAAGGGGCTGCCCGGGGATCGTACCTTGAATGGCAGGAGGAACAGACGGAGACTTGAATTCATAAAGCGAGGAGTGGGGAACCAGGGTGGGGAGACCCATGGCAGGGGTTCACCCGCTGTTTTAATAAATGAACACGTGATCCTGTACGACCAAATACCAGTCACATAGGGGTGAGGTACAGAAAGAGAGGGCCACTTATTCAGTTGTTTCATTCAAAACTGATTGTTGCACACCTTTTATGTGTCAGGCGTGGCTCTGGCACCAAAGCTGCGAGCAGGAGATACATGGCCCCAGGCCCCTGGAGACAAAAAACACACTCCACCGTTACTCACGAAACATAACAAGAAACGCGGGACCAGGGGTGCGAGGGAGTCTGGAGCTGTGGACCGAGGTGACCCAGCCTCATTCGGGGAGGCCACCGGTGCCCCCTGATAACACGGCATTGGAGGAGGTGGATGGTCAGGGATTGGCCAGGTGTGGGAGGAGGCCAAGGGGATCTGGGGTCCAGGAGGCAGAGAGCTGGGCGGAGGGAAGAAGCTTAGAGGAACCTCCCCTTCTCCTGCAGGGAGCCGGGGGCAGAGACGGAGAGAAGGGAACATGGCAGGCACCTGCTGCGCAGGGGACAGCGGCTCCGGGGTTCTCCCCTCCGGTATGTGTTAAATGTGTTAAGCTTGCAGAAAGCTGAGCGAACTCATCCTCCGTGAAAATCCTGCACTCGGCAACCACACATAAAGCCTGCACTTCACAGGCTGCTGTCTTGCTTCACCTCGTACCTGTCCTCCTTCCGTCCGTACGGCCGTTGTGCTTCTTACGGATTTCAGAGTCAACGTGCGGAAACCGGTATCCTTCCCTCCTAAACACTTCAGCAGGTGTCTCATGAAATAGAGTTGACTATTTGTTTGCATTCTGAGTCAAAATTTATAGAGAGGAAAATACACACGTTTTAACTTTGAAGAAGTGCATACACCTGAGTAACCGAAACTCCCGTCCAGGTCTAGAGCATCCTCGTTGTTCCAGAAAGTCCTCTCCTGCCCGTTTGGTGACCCATCCCTGCCCCCGGGTCCCAGAGGCAGTCACTGTGCTGTTCTGGTTTTTTCACCGTACTTTGCCCGTAGTGTGTATACCAGTCTTGCCCCTTTTGGGGGGTTTGGTGTGTGTTTTGCCTTTTACCAGTTGAAAGGCTACAGCCATTCTGGGGTGGCTGTGAAGAAAGCTGCCGTGGACGCCGCCGTGAGAAGGTGCTGCTCTCCCTGGTGGACGTCCCTTTTCTCTGACACTGTTGGAGCAGCCCTGGCCGCGCACGCTCACCGCGGCCCGTGTGTGTCTTCTCGTCTCTGCTTTGCACCCATCTCTGTTTTTTTTTTTTTTTTTTTTTTTGCGGTACACAGGCCTCTCACTGCTGTGGTCTCTCCCGTTGCGGAGCACAGACTCCGGACGCGCAGGCTCAGCGGCCATGGCTCACGGGGCCAGCCACTCCGCGGCATGTGGGATCTTCCCAGACCGGGGCACGAACCTGCGTCCCCTGCATCGGCAGGCGGACTCGCAACCACTGCGCCACCAGGGAAGCCCTCTATTGGATTTTTAACTCTCCCTCTTTACATTACGTTGCAGGAGTTGCTCTGGGGATTTCTAGGGAACCAGAGTCTATTCCAAAGTTCCTTAAAAGGCAAAGTCAAGGCAGCAGCAGTGGGAAGGACAGGTGGGCGACAGGAATAAGGCAGATGGGTCACGAGTTGGCCGACATCGGCTAGCTGATTTCACCATTAGCTGAAGGAGGACATTCAGAATGTTCTGGCCTGGATGACCGAAAACATACAAACTCTCCCCACCTCGTAAATTTATCAGCATCTTAATAATTAATGGTAAGCAAACTCAGGGGACAGCATGGTTCCGGCTTTTAGTTACCTCTTTGAAAATAATTCAATCTAATAACTGCTGAATTTTTTAAACCACTCAGTATCATCGGACAGTCAAGGGAGGACCTCCCAAAACCCCGTCATGGTTTTTTTGTTTGTTTGTTTTGTTTTTTTTTTTTGCGGTACGCGGGCCTCTCACTGTTGTGGCCTCTCCCGTTGCGGAGCACAGGCTCCAGACGCGCAGGCTCAGCGGCCATGGCTCACGGGCCGAGCCGCTCCGCGGCATGTGGGATCTTCCCGGACCGGGGCATGAACCCGTGTCCCCTGCGTCGGCAGGCGGACTCTCAACCACTGTGCCACCAGGGAATCCCCCCGACATGGTTTTTAACCGTTATTACTGCAGCTCTCTTGTGTAAAGAGGACTCAACCTGGAGTTAGGGCCCTGGGAGTCTTGACTCCTCTGGAGGACCCCCTACCCCGGGTGTGGACAGAGCCATGGGCCCTGAGCCCAGGACAGCAGACAAGGCACATGGGCGCAGAGGCCGTGCCATGGGGGTCAAGTCTCCAGGCTGCCTGGGGAAGGCTTCTCAGCTTGCCCAGAGCAGCTGGGGGTGGCCTGGCGGTCTGCACTGCACACGGGAAAGGAGTACAGGCAGTGCTGTCCCTGGACACCCCAGTCCCTCGGGAACACCCCGGACTGTGGCTCAGGACGTGGAGATGTCGTCTTTGTGTTTGGTGTACCTGAGGTCACCCAGCCAGGAGGTGGCCGAGCCGGAATTTGGGCATCGGCCTGCAAACATCCTGCAGCCTGGCAGGGCACCCTCCTCCTATGGGTGGTGCTGTGTGCGCAGGGACCCCAGGCATCGTGCATCCACTCCCCGCTTTCCCCGGGGTGGGAGTGGTGCTGAGTGAGGCTCTGGGGACAGTGATGGACCCTCGTGGGCAGGGGCTACGTGAATTCATCTCAGCCCCGAGCCAGATGCCTCCCATCAGTCGTGGCTCCCCCGGCACCTCTGAGCCTCATGTGCTCATCCCCAGATCGTGGGTGACAGTCCTGTCTGCTCCACAGGTGATTGGGGGGGTGTCCGTGGGGTAATCTATACGAAGCACTTAGGGGACCACCAGGCCCATCTCGAGTGTCACCAAGTTGTCACCTGGGCCATAAATGTTATTAATTTTATGAGCGCTCTCGTTGCCATGACGATGGCCATCCGTGTGAGGACAGTCACTTTCCTGTCGGGAACCACCAGAGCGTCCTTGACAAGGAAGGGGGTCACCCAGCTGGGCAGGGCCTCCTTTGGCTTCAGCGTGGGGGGAGGAGTGTCGGTAATTTGTTTACTGTAACTCTTGTGTTTGTCAAATAATGAAGATAATATAGGCTGCGCTCAGAAATGGAAATTAAATTTTAATAAGGTATACAGTCGTAATCGGAAACGAGGAGCACAAAGGAGGGCCCTTTTGCGATAATTACACATTATAAAGTCATTACTCACACTGGCTTTGGAACTACATTGCGAATTAAAACGCTTGTTTGGGAGCGGAGCCTGCATACTGTACTTGCTCATTAAACTCCTGCGTTGTCGAGTGGAGAGAAGTGAATGCCGGCTCCCAATGCCAATCCCAGTGTCCACCTCCCTGGGCTTCGGGCTCCACCTCAGGCCGCGACAAAGCCGCCTCGAAGGGACTTCTGTGACCATGTCCACTAGCGATGGGGAAAAACAGTAGAGACGTGACCGCATGTTGTGACTCGTGTTCTTTCCCCTGGAGGTGTGGAAAGGCCTGCCAGGGCCCCGGTGCCCGAGTGTCGTAAAACCACATTAATGAAAAGAATGGCAGTTTGACAGCATCTCTGCAGTGTTAGGTGGAGGCATTTTCTATAAATGTTCATGTCTCATCCTTATAAGTCCTGTTCTAACATCATGGGCCCATGGGCTTGTGTCCTACAGCCTCATGGCCCCAAGTCCCAAACCAGCCTGGGTGCTGAATACGTGGGATGAGGCCCTCGACACGGGCAGTGCAGGTGCCCAGGTGGACTCTCTTGGCTTGGACATGGGAAGGCAAACTCATTATTTCTAAGGTTCTGCAGCCGGAGGCTGTGTTATTACTGCATTCACAGCAGTAGGGCCACTGACAGGGTTCCTGATGGTGGGAGAGAAAGAGCCTCCTTCTCGCATGGAGAGTTCCTGATCTCCGAGGGCTTTCCTGGTCAGCGCCAGAACAGTGTCCTCTCTAGAGCCCTGGCTGGACCAGGCCTGCTTCAGCAGAACCAGGGTCAGGGAGGGGGGCCCACAGCCCAGCGTCTTCATGCAAACTGCTTCCCTGTATCTGATGTTGAAAGCTTCATAGCATTGATGTCCTCGGCGGTCCCTTTAAGCCTGCAGCTTTAGATCGTATAGATGACACATTAATTTATCTGGCTTCTGTGCAGAAGAACAGTTACAACTGGTGGAAAAGAGTTCCCTGGGGAGATGGAGAGAAATGGAGAAACGGCATCCTTAGGAAATGCCACCGATTATTGGTATTTACCTGGCTACCTGTGCGGACACTGAGTGTCCAGTTAGGAAGAATTTATTGGCGGCGGGGAGGGCAGGGTGCCGTGGGAAAGAAGCCTGGCTGAGAGATCAGGAGCCCCATCAGCCGGCCGAATCTCAACCTTTGGGCCTGTGTCTCCGGGACCGGCAGACGCCCACCCTTGCCACCCGACAGCTACTGTGTGGCCCAGAGAGCACGCAGAGGAGCATGTTCTGGGCAGCGTGACATGCCGTGCAGAGCGCAGAGGCTGCTAGTCTCGATAACTAGTGCACCTGTGCACGTCAGCCCCGTGCGTGCTGGGGAGGCTCCAGGCTCCCTAATGACCTTTCCTCTTCTCTCCCTCCTAGGTAAGTGATCCTGCTGCTAAACGAACACGTGTCCTCACACACCTGTTTCACCTGCGAGAACCTGTCTCCGCTCCCCGCTCATCCTCAGCCCAGGGAAGGTGTGAGTCAGGCAGATCCAGTGAGAGCGAGCGATGAGGTCACATTTCCCAGGCTGTGACAGCATCGCTCCATCTTTCTTGGTGAAACCTGTGCTGGTGAAGAAGGGGGTGGGGGGAGAATGAGACAGCTAAGCCGGGAACCAGGAAAAAGGCAACGGATGTGGAGTCTCTAACTTGAGAAGCCAGCCTGGACAACAGGCTACTCCAACCCAAATAAGATTGAGCCCAGCATCTCAGGGTGAACTCCAAAACCGGCTCTCACCGTGAGGCACTTTTCTTATCTGAGTGACCTGACGGTGTGGTTTGCGTCTTTTCTTGAGTCTGACCTGGAAGCAACTGCTTCTAAATTTTGCACACTTTTTAGGGGTCGGCTTTCCCCTCTCCCAGGTAGTCCTTGGGCTGGCTTCTCAGGAGACTAAGGTTGCTCTTGTGGTCTGTGGCAAATGGTTCAAAGGTGTTTTCGGTTAAAGAAAATGTTAAAAGTAAATAGCTGAAGATTTTTCTCTGCTTGTGGAAAAACAGCTATGGGTGCAACGTGAAGTGTGTGTGGTCAGGAAATGCTCTCTGCCCCTGAGTCGTGTGGGAAGCTCTCACCTCTAACCCTTACTACACTGTCTTATGTGGAAACTTAACTTGCGTTACTCCCTAAAAAAAAGAGGCCGAGCCACTGGCACGCCCACACCTGTGATGACATAGGTTCATAGTTACCCATCCTCGTGCCATGAAGGGTGTTAGGAATGGGGAAGAAAAGAGCAAACTAGATACAAGAGGCTAGAGGGGCAGGTGTAAAGAAGAAACAGGTGAAGGCCCTTCCTCAGCAACATAGAGGAGCCTCACACTTGGCTGTCAGCTTCCTGGTGTCCAAAGCACAGAGGTAAACATGAGCAATTAACATGGCTGCAGACATCATGAAAAGGAAACACTCATTCTTTCCTTCTTTTTTTTTCTGGCAAAAAATACTCTTACCAGAACTAACGTCTAAAAGAACAATCCCTCATTGGGCAGGTCTCCTGTGTTGGAGACACTGAGTAATAAATATATTAGACAGCATCCTGAATGTTTCTGGACAAAACACAACGGAGGGTTCTGTGTGGTGGTTTGACCATTTTATTTAATAAAACAGTGGGAATAATATTAAAATACAACTCATTGAAAGCATTTCTGTAGGCCAAGATGACTAGGCCCAAATGAATATTCCTTTCATGGCTTGGCTGGGTACCAGGAGAACCTCATGTACCTGGGGAAATAATAGATGCTACAGATTCCGTGGGCAGCGCGCTCCCTGGTGGAACACAGATGAGGATGGATGGGGCCACCTCGCAATCCAGTCATCCCACGTGAGACTGGACTGCGAGGGTCCTGGGGTTTGGGTACAACGGGACACCCACTGTCAGGTGGGGCCCTTTGGGGGAAAGAAAATGCTCCTTGCAGACCAAGCAGAAGGGTGTCTGTCTTGAGCTCTGAGTTCAGGCTCTTCAGGTGTGAAGGACCTTTTCAAAAAGGACAAAGAGAAATAGAAGAAGAGGTCCTAAGATATTAGTAGCCGTGGATATAAAATCTCTTTTGAAGAAGCACTGTTTCCTTGGACAGGCCCACTGTTTGGAGCATGAATGTTGGACACAGGTGTGGTCAGGATGTTCCAGATGTAAGGGTGGGGTCTACCCCCTGCCCTAACCTCCCTGAGTCTGTGGAAGGACGTAGGTCACATGGCATAAGGATGTAGGTCGCGCTTTACCACAAATTGAGGCATAGTGGTTGGCCTCAAGGTGTAGGGAGTCACATGCTGAATGAACTGGCGAATTCTTATTTATTATTTGCTAAATGTTATCTAACATGCCTCGTAAGTCTGTGGATGAAGTGGACACAGTGTTTTAAACTCCATTTGAATACTGGCATTTACTCTCACAAGGAAACATGTTTTACCATTTGAACTCATGGTATCTTGGACTCACCCGGAGGGAGAGGAGGTAACTGGACAGGTGGGCTGAGAGCCCTGGCATGTGGCCTGGTTTCTGTGGGGCGTCCCCTCGTGCTGGCCACTTGAGCCCGGGGTTTGAACCTGGGGTTAGACGTGCTCCCCTCCCCACTGGCTGCGGCTGCCACCCTGGGCTGCAGTGGCCTCTCGTATGTCCTAGCCTTGGATCAGGCACTGCTCTCCTCGTATTGGAGATCTCATTACTCACCGATGCCTCAAAGGGCACTCTTGTCCCAGAATCCTGGCACCCAGTGCCCTAGGTGGTACCAAAGAACGGAGCCCGTTCGGGTGGGGACCTCTGTGGCCGGACACCCACCGGGGCTGGGACCTGCGATTCTATCCAGGTCGCTTATGTCTTTGTCTGACCTGAGACTGTCTGGGTCTGAGATCCTGTAAGTCCCTATTCGATGTCTGATTTCAGACCTTGTGTTCTCTACACTCTCTTCAGAGACACATTAGCCACTGAAGTGATGCTCTGACTTGGTCCTTAAACATCATCTTAAGAGGGTTTCTACACCCGGGTTACTCAGTGTGACACCTGGGCTTTCTCTTCTGTTAAGTCAGTGGTTCTCCACAGGGTGACTGACCCCCTGGGACGTTTGGCAAAGTCGAGGCATTTGGGGTTGTCACCATTCTGGGGGAGAGGCACTACAGCATCCAGTTGGTACCGGTCAGGGAAGGGCTCAACTTCCTCCAGTGCGCGGGACAGGCCCTCAGCACCAACTCACCCCACCGCCAATGTCAGTAGGGCCGAGGGTGCGAGATCCTGGGTCAACCGCTGACAAAAACTTTAAAAAGCACTACTATTAATGCCGCGTAAACACCGACGTAACGATTAGGTGCAAACCTCTGTTCATCAGCTCATTTAATTCTTGGCCCCATGAGGTGCACGTGGTTCCCCCCCTCACCTCGCAGGTGGGGAAACGAGGCCCAGAGAGGTTAGGCTGCCGCCCGAGACCACAGCACGTCAGGGCTGGAGCAGTCCATTCTGTCCTGGCTGCACAGCCCCTGCTGCATCACTTGGCTGTGTTTTATCACCCAGACGAGAGTAGGGCCGGTAGGAAACCCGCACGGTGTGAGCGGTCACACTGTTCTCCCCAAGTGCAAACACTGTTCCGGGGACACGAAGTTCCAGTCTCCTGCCCCTCCATTTAATAACTGGCTGTGGGCAAAATCCGGCGATCGCAGCCCTGGCGTCTCTGCCCCATGTGATTCTGACTGATGACCTAAATGGGTACCAGAAGCACAGTTACCCTGGTTCTTTCCCGACGGCTGCGGGTGGTGACGCTCCCCTTGATCTGGGCGCACTGCAAGGTAGGAGCACACGTCCCGCTCCTGTCCACACAGTGCCTTCTCATCACTTTCCTGGTTCCACCCCGAGGGCTTGATTTAGAAGAAGTGTCTGATTTACTGGTGGGGCGGGGGGAGATGAAACAACGAAAACAGGCCGTTGGGAGCCCTCCGAGTACAGGGAAGGTGCTTTTCTTTCATTACACAGCTCAGCATTCTTTGTTTCTCGTTTTAACATTTTGCTTAAGATGTAGGGCTGGAGGCTGTGTTTCTCCTGGAAATTATTTTTCAGTTCGCATCTGTTTTCATTCCCATCTCAGAAGGAAGGTCTGTGATGGGAGGCGTGTTAGGCAGGTTCCACGTGGTGCGGGGCATCCAAGAGTTTACTGCGAGCTGGTGGCTGACAGGAGCTGAACGGGGACAAGCCGGGGAAGGCAGGGCCACCAACCGCCGTGACTTTCTGTTATGGGCCATCTAAAGGGGGGTTGAGGATGAATCCCGAACCCTCGACCACAGCTTCTGTAACTCCCTCGCCCAGCAGGAGTGCTCCGTCGCCCTTGGGGAGCAGGCTTTGCAATCCAGTCAGTAGAAACGGGATGTGAAGTTGGCGGCGGGGGAGGACCCTGCTGGGGCCCTGATTCTTGTCTGAGCTTCTTGTGGGTGACAGAGCCTGTACCCAGCTTTCGGCTGTGCAGCTGGCCCCTCGACGTGTTCATGAGGCCACGTGGACCACAGAACGTGAGCCTGCTCTCACCTGTCCTGTGAAGCATGGCAAACGCACATGTTCACGAGAGGCGGTGCGGGGGCCCGGCGGACGTGATTTTGTTGGTGATGCTGGTTTGCTTCTTCTGCTTGGCATCCTGCCTGGCACATGATATGCACTCAGCTAACGCTGGTGGAAAAAAGGAAGCTGGAAAGGGTGAGTGGATGAGCATGACTTCACTCCCAAGAGGCTAAGAGCCTGATGTGTTTTAGGAGAAGCCCAGTCGTCATGCCGACTGGCACGCGATGAATGCGTTTTCTGCTTCTTCCACAGAATATCCAGGGCCACATGAGTTCCCTTATTTAGTTTTCATTCTTAGTTAAATCTTCCCTACTCATAAAGGTGGAAAAACTCTGTTGATAAGTTGACAGAGAAACTCGTACGCATCGGAGAGGTCCAGGTCTATTAGAAGTCCAAACATGGTGTCCAAACGTGGAGCTTAAATTGGACACATGCAATTAAAGCTTCATAAATTAACCTCATACCATGTAGGATTTGATATTCGTTTGCTCCCCCATAAGAATTCTGAGTGCGAATCACAGCAAAAATAAAGTGACTTTATTATTAGTGTTAAATATTTACATAGTTTATAGAGGGGAGTAAACAAAGGATGACACGTTGTGATGGAAATGAGTTTTTTCCGAAATTATGAGTGAAGAAACTTGCATATTTGGTGGAGAGTGAAGGAGCTCACGCATCATATTTTCAAGTGTGGTGCAAGCAGGAACCAGAACTCCAGACAATTCTCTGCCGTTATTAAGATCCAGTTACAGGAAGAGCGCAGCCTTAAGCTTGGAGTATTATGGATGCAATGTAAACGTTTGTAGATGTTTAACCAGCTTGGTTGCGTGCAGTCTTTCTTCACATTTCTCACCACTGGTGATCCTGTTCTCATTTGTAGCTGACTTTCAGGGGGTTGTTTGGTAAAAGAAATGTGAGGGGGGGCGGAAATTGGTGAAGCATTAAATCCTATCTACGTTACTTTTACTTTTCCCCTTTAGGATAAACCCTCCATTTTACTAACGCAATGAGTTAGGCCAAAATGTATCAAAGAAATAATTCAATGAATATTTATATGGCACCTACTGGGGGCAAAGACTTCTTCCCTGGGTGATATAAACACGAGCCAGCCTGCAAGATGTGGGGAAAGAAAAAGGCTTTGTGGCCTCACCCATATGTGGTGCTAACAGCAGTCCAGGAAAGCTGTCTGGGGTCCCGAGGTGAGGAATATCGATCAGGGCCTGTTCTTCTCTAACTCTGAGTGGGACGAGGGTTGGAAGGGTGGGCCATGGTGCTGGTTAGGGTTTAAATGTTTTATAAAGGAGCCCTGGTCTGTCGGCCAGGAGGTTCCAAATGCACAGAAACCTTCAAAGCCCACCACTCAGACACGAGGCTGTGCACCCCCCAAGGCCACTGAAAGAATAAACATCACTCAGCTCAGTGGCTTGTGACTACCCCGGTTTCCCTAGGATTTGGCTTCAGTGGAAACCTGCCCCATTTGAGAGTCTGGGGTTTGTTGGTTTTCCTAAGTGAGTTTGTCACACGCTGTGTGAGCTTTTTAGCAGAATGTAGTTTCTTGAGTCAGATGCAACAACTAAAAATAAATGTACATGTACACACATACACAGACATTTACAAATATATACATTTTCTCCAAAGGTAATTTTTTCTAAAAGCCAGAATAGCTTTTGGTACCACATCTAATTAGGAGACTGTAGAACAACGCAGAACCATCTTGATTATAATAACCGTCTTCAGATAATGCGCTGTTAAATTAGCTCACTCAACATGTATTTTGTAAGTAGATTCGGTTTATTTTTAGTCCTTGTTTGAAGCCAGGAATGCAAATGGAGAGGAAGGGTTTTCAGTGAGCATGGAGACCAAGGAGACGGCCGGCGGTGCTCAGCCTGGCAGCTCCTCTGAGAAGTTGGCTTTTTCAGGAGGAAGCTTGAAAAAAAGCCCGCAGCAAAGGTAGGTTCACCGTGTCTCAGAGACAAGCTTCCGCTCTAGGAAAAACAAACGGTGGTACACTTGGAAATAAAGGGTACCTCCTACAAAATACCTGATGGGAAATGTCTGCAATGCATTTATGTGGTAAGGGGTTCATGCCCAAAATATATACGTAACCTCCACAATTAAATGGCAAACAAACAAACAGCAACAACAGAGAAACAGCTAATAACCTGATTTTTAAAATGGGTTAAGGACTTGAATAGACATGTCTCCAAAGAGGACATGCAAATGATAAACAGGTGTGTATAAAAA
This sequence comes from Phocoena sinus, assembly GCF_008692025.1. Lineage (NCBI taxonomy): Eukaryota > Metazoa > Chordata > Mammalia > Artiodactyla > Phocoenidae > Phocoena > Phocoena sinus. The sequence continues at coordinate 2,089,934 of NC_045777.1, read as the reverse complement.
TGTTCACTGTCAGTAATTTCAGGGAAATGCAGATCAAAACCACAATGAGATAACAACTGTCACGATGGCTATGATCACAAAAAAGGACAAGTGTTGACAAGGATGTGGAGAAATTGGAACATTTACACTCTGTTGGTGGGAAAGCAAATGGTGCAGTCACTAGAGAAGACAGTATGGAGATTCTTCCAAAAATTAAAAATAGAGCTACCATATAACCATATATCCCACTGCTGGGATCACAAAGAGATGCCTACTTTCTCAATAGACCATCTCTCCTGCATCCCAGACTGCAACCAGGCCACGTGTTCACAAAGACACAAATACCTGATGGAGAAAATATGATTGCATCGGGCAAGCCGACCATTTTTATCACATAAAACTAGCTTAGGTAGTACCTGTATGTGTAATCATTGGAATTATTCCGTGGGTGGTAATCAGTGGCTAAGGAAAAATGATGTTTTTTATGGCCCTAATGAATGTAGTCATTTAGTTTTTTCCATGTTAGAAATTGACATCAAGGTTTTCCATAAACCACGTTTCCATAACCTAAACTTATTGATCCCCAAATATTTCCTTACATATTCACTGAAAAATTCCTAGTCATGATTGGGTTTCATCTATATTCCTGACGGTTGAACCTGGGCTTAAAACAGAATTTAGAGAATAACAAAACAAAAAACAAGTACAGTGAGGGAAAAAAACCCAAAAAAGACCAAACCTGACTGGCAATCCTCCAACTATCAAAGTCACCAAAAAACAAGGAAACTATCACAGCCAAATGGAGCCTAAGGAGAGTGACAGCTAACTGTCGTGTGGGATCCTGGGCAAAAGAAGGACAGCCGGAAAAAACTAAGCAAGTCTGGATAAAGTATGGACTTTAGCTAATAATAATGTATCAATATTGGTTTGTTAATTACAACAAATGTACCTCTTTAGGGTGAGATGTTAACAGTAGGGAAGTGAGGCTGAGGACTGTGTAGCTCTCTGTGCTGTCTTTGCAACTTTTCTGTAAATTTAAAACTATTCTAAAATAAAGAGCCTGTTTTAAAACATATAAACAAGATAACTTGGAACACCCACTATTCCACCGCTGGGAAGAAAAATCACTGTCGATATTTTGGCATCTTCCACTGTTTCTCTGCACCGAGCTTCACAGGGAGAAACCACACCAGGCACAAGAGTCCGTATCATGCTTTTTCCCGTTAATGATGTAGGAACATAAACATCATCCCTGTGTCACTAAAAATGATTTGGTCAGTCAGTCAGTCGGTCAATCAATATATGACTAAATTCAGTCTCAGAGAACATGACATCCTTCTGAGACTGGAAGGAAATTCAGAAATGGATTCTGCATCGCAAAACCCTCCAACCCCAGGCAGCCTGTGGGCCTCACAGTGTCGGTCTTCGTGCTCCAAGCTGGAGCCGAGTTCCGGAGAAGCCACCCTCGCCTCCTGGAAGCTGGTCGAAGAGGCACCACTGAGAGCTGCTGTGAGAATTCAGCTGGGGGGGTGGGGGAGAGGGGAGACCTACCGAGGCTTCCTGTGGGAGGTGGCATTTGAGGTGGGCCTTGAAGGAGGTTGAGGGTGCGAGTGACAGGTGACAGGAAAGTTCCTCCCAAGGGCTGAACAGCGAGGCAGCGGGCGGAGAGGGAATGGTGTATGAGGCACGTGGGAGTCATTCTACGGAACCAAAGGCAGAAGGGCGGGAACCCAGGTGCGGTGGTGGAACAGGGAGGGGCTGAGGTTTAGAGACTCTGCAGGGCCTCCGCTGGACAGCACCGGCCTCGGGCAGCGTCAGCCAGCACAGGGAAGGGGAAACCAGGACCACTTAGGTCTGGTCTGAGGGAAAGATGGCACACGACCACTCACAGATGCTGATAGACAGCAAGCTTGCTGCTCGCAGCTGGTATAGGATGCTAAGGGAGAGGAGCGTCATATTTTAGGGGTAAAAAAGGAGGGAGAGAGGAAAAAGGGGTGGGGGCATCTTTCCATATGGTGAAGGTTCTCATTAAAATCAATTGTAAACTTCGCTAATGGCTGGGTTCACATAATTTGGAAATCGTAAATATCAGCTGCATCTGTGCTCAGCGTTTGAAGTTTCCCTTTGGAAAGCCTGTATGGCTTTGCATGTGCTTTTCAGTAGAGTGTTGCTCATCTAAAGTTGTTTGAAAATCTGATCAGAAAGAACTTCAACCCAGAAATTTAGTGATTTGAAATACACTAGTGTCCATCCTCTGGGTGCTCCTTCTGAATGATGCTTAGAAAAAGGACAACTAAAAACTATATCCTTGCTGTGTGCCTCGCAGCGTGTGCTTTAGGACAGGCCGTGACTTTGCGTTCTGTGAGCTTGGATTTGCGCTTGAGGATTGTGGTTTAAGGCACGAGGCTGCTCCCTGGGGGAGTGCGGGCGGAAGTTTACGGTGGAAGCTGAGGCTGACCTGGCCTCTCCCCTTCACTTCCATCCAAGGGGTGGGGGGGGGCACATTTATTATCTGAAACTGATCTGCCAGAGGGGGTGATGACTCCCCCTGAGAAAGAGAGATGCATCCTGCATAAAATTCCACCGAGGTCGGCTGCCAGAAGAAAAGCCTGTGGGGTCCGGGAGGTGGCCGGCCGCCCCACCTTACTCCCTGTCATTGCTTCATGGTTGGACATCCACGTGGGACTGTTTGGGGGACTACATGAGTGATAAAAGTGGTAGAAATGAGTTTCCTAAATTATTTTAGAGGAGGCGGACCCTAAGTCCATGAGGCTGAATACACGAGTCGGGCGGGACGTACTGTCAGTCCAGAAGGAAGTGTCCGTGTCACCTACCTGTGCTACTGCTGGTGGGTGGGTGTGCATCGGGCTCACCCGGGGGGCCTCACAGCCCCCAGCCCCTTCAGTTTTCAGAGGTAGAGCCTAGAAATCCACCCTGGGGACCACTGGCCTGGAAGACATCTTACATCTTCTTTCATCCCTCTAACATCCCTCTAATTCCGTGGCTTGTACTGTGATTCTCTTGTCCGTTCTCCGAAATGAAGAATTCCTTGAAAAAGCTCTTGCACTAAATCACATTAGCTTGGATGATACTGTAGACTTAGAAACACACCCCTCCCCAGCCACCAAGAAAGAGTCTAAAAGAAACCTTCCTTCCTGCTCCTTTGACTAGCACTTGCTACTTTCAGACGTGTATTGAAACAATCCATAGCTCTTTGCAAATCTGCTCATTAATCATAAAATAGGTTTCTGCATTAAGTGATGTGGTGACCCTTGGGTAGATGGAGGAAGAAAGGGGAAAGAGAAGGTTTAATGCTTAGCGAGTATCTGGCAGATGTAAAAGATCTCCAAGCTTCCAAATCAGAAACAGAGCTAATCGCTCTGCCGAGATGAAGTCACTCTGGACGCTCAGCGCTGGTTTCCTGCCCTGAAGGCATCGATAACACTGGACTGTGAGACTCCTTTTTTTTCCTGGCTGTCCTGTAGAGTAACTGTCTGGAAAATTCCTAGGCTCCTCGTCTTAATGCCTGCAGAGAAAGAGTCCTCTTTATCTGCTCTTGAGAACCGTGAAGCTTGCCCCTGGGACACTGACATTTCACAAAGAACACCCTTCATCTGCACTGATTGCAAACTTTGTAATCAAGCCCGTCACGTAAGCAAGGTTGCTGGCCCCAAGGCAGTAAGTCAGAGCCAGGCTCCCGTCCTGCGGCCACCCAGTGGTCCGGCCTGCACGTGTTGAATGCCCTCTCGGATCTGTGCTCGGGCTCCCTACCTGCCTCTCCAGAGCCCCTACGGTGGTGACCAGGGTGTGCATATGCGTTTAAGTGTATGAGCTGCTCTAAAGACCCCTTGAGTTTTTACAGAGGGACCCCCACGCACAGGGAGACATGAGCCGTGATCATTTAAATTGACCATTCTCTCCTCTGAGTAGCCTGTTTGCAGATTGAATAATAAGCCTCATCCTGTCTCAGGCCCAGGACAGTGGGAGATTAAATGACTCTGAGTCTACGAAAACATACATCACTGAAGCCTCCCTCCTGTCATGACCCAGTTCTCCAAGTGCTGGCTTATGACAGACCAAAAGTAGGCCATCAGAGGGAGATGAAGTGGATGAGGGGGGAAAATAATCATTCCACAAGCAGTCACTTAGCAATGTGCCAGTGCTGGCTTGCAAAGATCAGCTAAGAGGCTGGAGCCCGGTTCTCCAGACTCGCCTCCTCCTTCCCTGGCGGTCCCTGGCGGCCTGCTCGGATGCTCTCTGAGGCAGGTTGCTGGTGACGTGGAGCCTGCAGACAGCAGGACAGTCTGTTCTCGCCTCTCCATGTAAACGCACTGGGTTCACATTCAGCGTTCACGGAGACAGTGTTGGCTTTGTAATTCAGGCTGGGTTTTTTGTTTGTTTGCTAGTTTTGGCAAATTATAAATTCAGTCCATCAAAATCGGATTGTTTTTCCGAAGCCGACTCCGGACACCAGTCGAGTTCTTTTTTCCATGATTAAAGCGTATGTGCCCGCTAAGGGTGGCACCCAGGAGGGGAGACACACCGTCCACTCACAAGGCAGCCTTTGACACCGCAAAGGACTGCATCCCATGAGGTGGGCTTCCTTCCACTTGAAGAGCCGTTTCTGCCAGCCCGGGACCACTGTCCTCCTGGAGCTGGCCCGGTCCAGCCTCTTGCTGCCCCTCCGGCCACCTGGTGTCACTGCCTGGGAGGAGGTCCCCAACCTGTGATGCCACAGGGTGCAGGGGTGGAAGGGAAGCCGCAAGGGTCTCAGTGAGTGGCCAGCGCCCAGGGCCCAGGAGGGGTCTTCGGTGTCCACTCCTCTGTCAGCTCCGCAACGACACAGACAAGGGTGGGAGCGTCCTCAGAGCCTCCTGCACATCCTCTCATCCCAGCCCGCAGCCCACAGGCCACACACTTACTGCCCCCCCCCCCCCCGCCATTTACAGGGAGGAAACCAAGGCACAGGAAGCATGATATCCATAACCACAGCGATGCTTCAGCACGTGGCCACTCTTATGACCACCTTCAACACGCCTCCCTTCCCTCCAGCCAAATCTCATCCCTGAAACACAACCAGTTTTCTTTTCTCTTAAAAACATTGAAGGGCTTCCCTGGTGGCACAGTGGTTGAGGGTCCGCCTGCCAATGCAGGGGACGCGGGTTCATGCCCCGGTCCAGGAAGATCCCACATGCCGCGGAGCAGCTGGACCCATGAGCCATGGCCGCTGAGCCTGCGCGTCCGGAGCCTGTGCTCTGCGACGGGAGAGGCCGCGTCAGTGAGAGGCCTGCGTACCGCAAAACAAACAAACAAACAAAAAACATTGCAAAGGAAATCTGACAGCTCCAGGCCTGCGTCCTGCCGTGGCCGTGAGTCCCTGTCCTGCTCACCCTCCCACCCTCCCAGCTCTGCAGGCCTGGCCCCCAGTCACTGCCGGCGCCCGTCCTTTTCTTTGTCACGGGTCCGTGCAAGGGCCGTGGGCATTAACTGAGTGACCAGGTCTTACTGGAGCCAAATATTTATGGGGATGAAGGTGGCTGGTAATGTATTGACATGATCCTTGCAGGGAGCTGAATGGAGAGCCATACATTTATTTTGCCTAGGGAAACACAGACGGAATTTGGTACAAATATTCATCATCTCTAGAGCAGCTCTGGAACTGTGGTCAAGAGGATTTAGATGGCCATAAATATGACGTTTTCTAGGAGTGGTGACTAGAGGCACGTGGGCAGCCGCAGGGGGGCGGGGGGAGGGGAGGCGGCTCTCTCTGAGGCCTCGGCACAATTGGCCTTGGTCCTTGCATGGCCTTGGGCCTAGACAAGGGCTGGTCACCCCACTGGGCCTCTACCCCATACCAGGAAACAGAGGCCTGTTGTCCCTGAGTCCCCATCAAAGTGTCGGGCACCGCACAGGCTCATAATCACGTGTGGAGTTGAGAGACGAGGGAACTGGAGTTCTTTTCTAACATGGAATTGGCTCACTTTTACATTTTGGCAAATGGTTGAAAAGCTTTAAGTCACCATGTGGCCCCGCACCCCGCAGACCCGGCCACTGCCCACCTCCATTTGCGCTCCTGGCTCTGGGGAGTCACCTCTCGATGTGGGCGGGCGCCCAGGGGAGTGTGGGCCCCAGAGCCTGCAGGTCCTGGATTGGCACAAAAGGACACTGCAGTCCACGAAGGTCACTGCCCCGATGGCCGGTCTGCAAGCCGAAGAATTAGCCAGGATTGTGGTTTTCTAGCGGACAGAGCAAAACCCTCCTAAGACGGCTACAGAATGACCAACGGCCCGAGGTGTTGTCCCTTCCTGCTTGAGCCGTGCGCACTCTGTGTCGGGAGCTGGGTTACCTCGCTCCCTTCCGGGGCTCCTCCCTGGGGATGTGTGTGGGCTACAGGCTCCGTCAAGTCCAGGTGTCACTGCAGGGAAATTCCAAGGACAAATGCACAGCAGTTCCTCGGTCTCCGTGCTGCAGGGCCATCCACCCACTGCAGGGCGCTGCCTTTCTTGTAACTGTCACCGGGAACGGAGACTTGTTCTGCACAATTACAGATAAAGGCGGAATCACTGCCTCTCTTTTGTTCTTCCAGGAAAGCTAATCTGACAGCCATCTTCCTCCATCCTGTCTCCCTCTCTCTCTGGCTTGTCCAGTTTTCGTGCAGACTGTCCTCTGACATCTCCCATTGCTCCTGGGTTCAACACAGGGGTCCTCTTCCCCTCATGGGCCAAGTCCCTGAACCCCCTCGTGTGATTCCCACACAAGGCACCCTCTGCCCATGTCTCTTCTCACCATGCGTCACCAGCGTGGGGGAGGTGGGGGGGGCTGGGCCTTCTGGCCAACCAGGTGGGGCCGTGGGCCGGGAAGTGGGCTCAAGTCTCCTCTTCCCGCCACGGGCCTCCTGGCCTGGGGACTCAGGACAGCTGACCGCACAGCCCGCTCTAATGGGGGCTGTCCACTCAGCGCTCCTCCCTGTGCCGCGATTGTTCAGGTGACCGTGGCTGTCATCGTGGAGCCCAGGTCGACACCATCCCGTCCCTTCTCTCCCCACTCCTCTCCTGCCTTCGAGGTAGAAACGACCTTGGCTTCCATCTTACAGATGGGGAAACGGAGGCACCGTGACCGAACGGTGTCACAGACAGAGGCGGGACCTGCGTTCTCACCTCCCTGGAGACTACGTCTGCTTCCACGCTGTCCCTGAGTCACGGCTTCATGGAAACAGTCCACAGGGTCATTTGGGAGAAAGCTCGGCAGCTGAGCTATTTTAAAGCAAAATATCAGAACCTCATGGACCGATTCTAATAACCCAGGGCCCCGCCCCGGCCTGGGAGGAAGAGTCCACCTGCGGTCCTGACGAGGGCGTCACTGCAAGTAATGGTCAGTGAAAGCGAGTCCAGCGCGCGTGTCAGCTCTTTTCTGGGAACTCAGAGCTCTCCGCTCTGGGCCCTGGATGGGTGTCTGTAGTGCCATTGCCCCTTTATTGAGCATCCCTAGTCCCCAGGCCCAGGAAAGCACATCGTCTCCACAGACAGCCTGCAAGGGTGGTGGTACAATTCCCATTTTAGAGCAGAGCAATCTGGGGTGTGGGAAAGATCCCTAACCACCCCCCCTTGCTAATTCTTTTCCCTCTGATAGGAAAAGGACTGTTGGGGGCAGACTGGAATCTGGACGGAAGCAGAGTCTCTATTATGATGAGACCATTCGCCCACCCACCCTCCCATTCATCCACCTTCCATCCATCCGTCCATCCTCCCGTCCACCCATCCATCCTCCCATCCATCCTCCCATCCATCCATCCATCTGTCCATGGGACACATGCTCCTGGACCCCATAATGCTGCCTCCTGCTGGGCTTTCTGTAAGTGGCTGAGTGTGAGTGTCACCTCTGAAGTGACCAAAGCAATGAAAGTGAGGTTCTTTCCTGGAGGTTCCCACTGCGGATTTCTGGGCTCTGGGGGTCCCTCAGTGTCTTCAGTCCCTTAATGTTTAATGACATTTGGCAGCGTCACAGCACGGCATGCTCTGCGGTGTTTGAAACTGACTTCAACTCACTCCTATTAACACTTGATGACTTTTTGGAAAACTGGATGTCTCCATGCTGGACATAAAGATGTATGATGTATCCCAGCATTCATCACCCCTGTTTCTAGCCGCTGGGGCTTTGCTTTCATCCCCCTGGATAACAGTCCAGCAGGCGGAGCTTGAAGATGTAATGGTGGGGAGTGCGGCTGGTGGTTTCCTGAGGAGCCTTTTCAGCCAACGACCTGCATTTGCTGTCTGTGCTGTTGCTTCTTAAACAGCACTGTTCCTTTTCCACAAAGACCTGACGATGCAGTGGGTCGCAGCTGTCCTCACGCCCGCTGAGCAGCGTGGGCTCCGTCACTGGCAGTTGCCATGTACTGAACGTCAGGACAAGCATGCCCACCCACGGCTCCGTCCATGCGTTTCTGCCGAGTATCTTATTTGAGAATTATTCTGCCAGGTGCCAGCAAGCGGGCATCTCAAACAGAAATGCCCCTGTGGATGGAGGCACCAACATGAACCGCCTGGCCTCAGTCTTCCGATCTGTGAAAGGGGGTGGTGGCAGTTGGGAGGGATCAGCCAGAGTGAGGGTCAGGAACCTGACTCCAGAGCCCAGGCCCAGCCCTGAAGGCTGTGTGGCCTCAGGAACTTGTTTTGCATCTCTGGGCCTCAGTGTCCTGAACTGTCAAGTGGAGTAAATAATAGCACCTTCCTTGTAGAATTGCCTCCGTGAAGTACTCAGAACGGTGTGAGCACAGAACGGTGCCACCTAGGAGTCACCGTGTGACCGCACTTCCTTGTAAAGTTGCTCGGTTGGCCGAGCCCCCCAGTGGGTCAGGCACCAAGATTGGCATTTGGCCTGTGCCGCCTTCTTTTGTTTTTAATTTTTTTATTGTTTTAACAGCCTTAAATTTTATTTATTTTTTTAACATCTTTATTGGAGTATAATTGATTTAGAACAGTGTGTTAGTTTCTGCTGTATAACAAAGTGAATCAGCTATACATATACATATATCCATATATCTCCTCCCTCTTGCATCTCCTTCCCTATCCCACCCTCCCGTCCCACCCCTCTAGGTGGTCACAGAGCACCGAGCTGATACTCCCTGTGCTATGAGGCTGCTTCCCACTAGATATCTATTTTATATTTGGTAGTGTACATAAGTCCATGCCACTCTCTCACTTCATCCCAGCTTATCCTTCCCCCTCCCTGTGTCCTCAAGTCCATTACTACGTCTGCGTCTTTATTCCTGTTCTGCCCCTAGGTTCTTCAGAACCTTTTTTTTTTTTTTTTTTAGATTCTATATATATGTGTTAGCATACGGTATTTGTTTTTCTCTTTCTCACTTACTTCACTCTGTATGACAGTCTCTAGGTCCAACCACCTCACTACAAATAACTCAATTTCGTTTCTTTTTATGGCTGAGTAATATTCCATTGTATATATGTGCCACATCTTCTTTATCCATTCATCTGTCGATGGCACTTAGGTTGCTTCCATGTCCTGGCTACTGTAAATAGAGCTGCAATGAACATCATGGTACATGACTCTTTTTGAATTATGGTTTTCTCAGGGTATGTGCCCAGTAGTGGGATTGCTGGGTTGTATGGTAGTTCTATTTGTAGTTTTTTAAGGAACCTCCATACTGTTCTCCATAGTGGCTGTATCAATTTACATTCCCACCAACGGTGCAAGAGGGTTCCCTTTTCTCCACACCCTCTCCAGCATCTATTGTTTCTAGATTTTTTGATGATGGCCATTCTAACTGGTGTGAGATGATACCTCATTGTAGTTTTGATTTGCATTTCTGTCATGATTAGTGATGTTGAGCATCCATCCATGTGTTTGTTGGCAATCTGTATATCTTCTTTGGAGAAATGTCTGCTTAGGTCTTCTGCCCATTTTTGGATTGGGTTGTATGTTTTTTTGATATTGAGCTGCATGAGCTGCTTATAAATTTTGGAGATTAATCCTTTGTCAATTGCTGCATTTGCAAATATTTTCCCCCATTCTGAGGGTTGTCTTTTCTTCTTGTTTATGGTTTCCTTTACTGTGCAAACGCTTTTAAGTTTCATTAGGTCCCATTTGTTTATTTTTGTTTTTATTTCCCTTTCTCTAGGAGGTGGGTCAAAAAGGATCTTGCTATGATTTATGTCATAGAGTGTTCTGCCTGTCTTTTCCTCAAAGAGTTTTATAGTGTGTGGCCTTACATTTAGGTCTTTAATCCATTTTGAGTTTATTTTTGTGTATGGTGTTAAGAAATGTTCTAATTTCATTTTTTTACATGTAGCTGTCCAGTTTTCCCAGCACCACCTATTGAAGAGGCTGTCTTTTCTCCACTGTATACTCTTGCCTTTTTTATCAAAGATAAGGTGACCATATGTGCGTGGGTTTATCTCTGGGCTTTCTATCCTGTTCCACTGATCTATATTTCTGTTTTTGTGCCAGTACCATACTGTCTTGATTACTGTAGTTTTGTAGTATAGTCTAACGTCCAGGAGCCTGATTCCTCCAGCTCCGTTTTTCTTTCTCAAGATTGCTTTGGCTATTCGGGCCTTTTGTTTTTCCATACAAATTGTGAAATTTTTTGTTCTAGTTCTGTGAAAACTGCCATTGGTAGTTTGATAGGGATTACATTGAATCTGTAGATTGCTTTGGGTAGTATAGTCATTTTCACAGTGTTGATTCTTCCAATCCAAGAACGTGGTATATCTCTCCATCTGTTTGTATCATCTTTAATTTCTTTCATCAGTGTCTTATAGTTTTTTGCATACAGGTCTTTTGTCTCCTTAGGTAGGTTTATTCCTAGCTATTTTATTCTTTTGTTGCAATGGTAAATGGAGTGTTTCCTTAATTTCTCTTTCAGATTTTTCATCATTAGTGTATAGGAATGCAAGAGATTTCTATGCATTAATTTGGTATCCTGCTGCTTTACCAAATTCATTGATTAGCTCTAGTAGTTTTCTGATAGCGTCTTTAGGATTCTCTATGTATAGTATCATGTCATCTGCAAACAGTGACAGCTTTACTTCTTCTTTTCTGATTTGGATTCCTTTTATTTCTTTTTCTTCCCTGATTGCCGTAGCTAAAACTTCCAAAACTATGTTGAATAATAGTGGTGAGAGTGGGCAACCTTGTCTTGTTCCTGATCTTAGTGGAAATGCTTTCAGTTTTTCACCATTGAGAATGATGTTTGCTGTGGGTTTGTCATATAAGGCCGTTATTGTGTTGAGGTAGGTTCCCTCTATGCCTTCTTTCTGGAGGGATTTTATCATAAATGGGTGTTGGATTTTGTCAAAAGCTTTCTCTGCATCTATTGAGATGATCATATGGTTTTTCTCCTTCAGTTTGTTAATATGGTGTATCACGTCGATTGATTTGCGTACTTTGAAGAATCCTTGCATTCATGGGATAAACCCCACTTGATCATGGTGTACGATCCTTTTAATGTGCTGTTGGATTCTGTTTGCTAGTATTTTGTTGAGGATTTTTGCATCTATGTTTATCAGTGATACTGGACTGTAGTTTTCTTTCTTTGTGACATCCGTGTCTGGTTTTGGCTGCGCCGCCTTCTTTAATCCTCCGAGCAGCCCTTCGAAGGGGGTGCTGATTTTTGCATCCTTCCCCAGCACAGGAACCGAGCTGTAAACAGAATGTATACCCAGGCTCTCCTCCCAGGTCCTGAAGGCCTGATGACCCTCCTGCCTGCTTAGTAGAAATCATTAACCTCAGGAAGCGTTCAGCCTCGTTGGGAAGATGGGATTATAATCATCCAAACTACGGCAAGAAAATGAAGGGGATAATTAAGTGTTCAAATGGGTGATGGATCCTCGCCTGTGCTGGAGGCCCACGGGGATTTGTGAGGGGCTGCAGCTTCTTAGGGGCAAATAGAATTGATATCATACTAGGAATGCAGGGGGGGCCTTCCAGGCCAGAGAAGGGCCTGCACCCGTTATCAGGGATTGAATGTGAACCCCAGCACTTTGGTCTGCTTTGATTTGAAGAACACTTACAAGATGGTTAGTTTCTTTCATGATCATTCCATCAGAAAGGACTTCCACTGCACCAAAGCTTGCTTTTCATGGTTCTCCAAGTACGTGCCACCATTGCTGGTTTCCAGGACCATGGGGAGAGTTCTGTGTCTCTGCACATCCAGCTGGACCCCCAGCTGCTGCGGGGCAAGGACAGCCCGGCCCGTCCTGTATCCTCAGCACCTTGTGTAGCAGAGTGATGGAAAACGGCCTCTGAGATGAGGAGGTAAATCGACAGGTGAATAACACATGATTTTCTCAAACTGGATCAAACGGACCTCTCAGAAAACCCATCTTGGAAGGACAAAACAAGTCCAAAGGGACAGTGACAAGAAGTGGGGGTGCTCAGCCTCACATCTGTGCTTTGCTGAGGGCGTTGTAAGCTGAGTTCTGGACAAACGTATCACTGAGGGAGCTGGCCGTGAGCACACAGCACGCATTCCCTCAGTCTTCCGAGGACCTCAGAAGGATGAGCACATCCCCACTTTACAGAGGGGAGACCCAGGCACGGAAAAGTAGGTTCAACGAGGTCTTGGAGTGGCCAGGATTCAAACGCTGTCTGTGCCCAGCTCTGAGCCACATTCTGACCTGCCTGACCTGGGTTTGATGGGTGGACACTCACCGTTCCCAGGAAGCCATGTGGAACAGCAGACTAGAGGACTCCGGGATGCATTTCCTACCGGAACACTGCCAGAGCTCCAGGCCCCCTGAGTGTATCGTGTGAGCTGGGGCCAAGCTCAGCCACGCAGCCACCTGTCTGCCAGAGCTCTCACATGGTGCCTTCCTAGAGCTGGAACAGTTGGCAGGTGGGCGGGGCCTGAAGGCGGTGCTTCCAGTTGTGGGGGAAGGAGAGCCAGCCTGGTGAGCAGGGGAGCGGGGCAGACCCCCTGCCAAAGACCCCGCCCCGCAGCTGGAGAGTTGGTGCAGGTGGAGTTGCAGCCTTGAACTCTGAACATGTAAGCGAGGCGCCGTGCCGTTTTCTGACACCCGGTGTCTCATCCATTACAGTTTAATTTGATCTTTTTTTAATATCACATTAAAATGTTTCCATCCTGGAATGCGTGGTCATAGCAAGCGTAAATCTGCCACACCCACAGTGCTTCATTTATATTAGCTTTTATTTAACTTGGTGACAGGTAATTTGTTTTTATTAATTGATTCATTTTCCCCCTCCGGTCAGGCAGGCTGTGGCCCTGGGGGCACGTGTGCACAACAGCTCCCGGCGCGAGCCCAGGCTGCCCCTTCACCTCTGTGGAAACTTTAATGGACCGCCCAGGTGCCTGTGTGTCTTATTATCCGCTCCAGGGCCTCTCCTCTCCCTTCAATTTTTTATTTTTAGGTTATCCTGGCCAATTGATTAGTCGGATACTTGCTACTGAGATGGGCTGCAGCCCTCTTCAGCGTTCTGCTTTAAGCGGAGTTGGAGAGAGATACACAGAACCGTTGACTCGTGGGCATGTCTGGGCAGCTACATCGCATTCAGAATGCGTGTCCTGCGGTCAGGCTGGCTGGCTCGGTCAGCCGCTGGTGCCTCGAAATGAGATGCTTCAAAACAAGCAGCCTGGTTTGGCTTCTGTCTGCACTTCCTCTGCTGATGTTTCCTTGGCCCAAGTTACAGATGGGTGAATCCGGCTTCCCCGAGCTGGCTGGCCTTGTCCAGCCAGCTGTCCACCCTCCAGCCGTCTCTCTAACCAGAGGTTTCCTCCTTTATGCTGGAACCTTTGAGGCGTCATCGGGAAGCTCTGTCCACTCACGGCCTGTTGCATCCTCAGGGGATTCCTGGTTGGGCTGGAGAGTGCTCGGGGGACTATGAGGCTAATCCAGCCCCGTGTCGGGTCCACCCCTGCCCACGGCCCTCTTCCACGGCCCTCTGGAGAGCACCCTTTGTGAAATATTTCTCCCTCCAGCAGCCTCTAGGTCCAGAGCCGCAAGTTTCACTAACATTCATTTTAGGAACACCTTGGCTGATCGCAGGTGTCATGTGGTCTTCGGGGCATCTCCAGGGCCACTTGCCTTGGCACAAATGGCCAGGGTGGGAGTGGACATGCACGTTTCTACCATTCATTTGGGGAAGACACACCATCCACCTGCCTCCCCGACCATCAGGGTGGATAACTTTGCTTTCATCACCTGTAAGCAGTGAGTTCTCCTCTTTACCAGGAAGATATGTACCCGTTTCCCATGTGGGATCCTACTGTTGGGTTTTGCTTTTCTATAAAAGTCAGATTAAACATGGTTAATATTCAGGGAAAATTACTTATGATAGCCAAGAGCTGTTGGTGGCTGTGTGCTAGGACAAGCCCGACCACCTTGCTTGGGTTTTCTCATGTAAAGGGAGCAGATATCTCATTAACACAATTCTATCTGCCTATCAAAAGGGAAAGGAAGCTACCTTTGGCTTGAATTTTGAGACAGGCTGTGTCTCTATAGGGCTGTTGTCTGCATTGTGCTTACTCTTCACTTTCTTTTGATGCAATAACGCAGGCGAAAGTGATTTGTAAATACTGAAGCAGTACAGGCAACGTGGGTCTGTTATTACTTACCCATGCAAATGTCCCATAATTGTAATTGGGGCAAATGGTTTTTCATGGTTTCGATGATGACATTTTATATATATATAGTGCTTTAAACTCTTCTCAAAGTTGTTTTTCATATCCATTGTGTCATTTAATCCAACTAATTGAACTTAAACTGGAACAAAGAAAAACATTGATAAATTAATTAAATCCAGTCCTTTTATTGGGGGGAGGGAACAGGAGGGGTGGAAAAACACAGCTGTCACAGCTGGTTTGTGGACGCCTAGTAAAAATGCGACTTTGGGCTTCCCTGGTGGCTCAGTGGTTGAGAGTCCGCCTGCCGATGCAGGGGGCACGGGTTCGTGCCCCGGTCCGGGAAGATCCCACATGCCGCGGAGCGGCTGGGCCCGTGAGCCATGGCCGCTGAGCCTGTGCATCTGGAGCCTGTGCTCCGTAAAGGGAGCGGCCACAACAGTGAGAGGCCCGCATACCGCAAAAGAAAGAAAAAAAATGCGACTTTACGGGAAAAACAAGAACAACATACAAGATCTACACCCCTCCCTGCTTCAGATTATTCATATTAAAAAAAAAAGGGAAAAAAAAACCAGGAAAGAAATTCAATTCCTATTTTAATATCACGAAATACTTAGGCATTGCTTTCCTATTCTTTTCTCTGACCCACCACCATAACTAATTTTTGAGAATGTTTTTTATTCTCAAAAATACATATTTCTGCAAGTTTGATAATAGGAAGTTTTTATAAGAACCTGTGATGATAAGAAATCTTTTCATAAGAGAGTCAAAGACATAGGTCAGTGTTTCTCAACCTGGACACTGTTGACATTGGGGCTGCCCTGGGTGTTCAGCAGCATCCCTGGCCCCCACCTGCTAGGTGCCCGTGGCAGCTCCCCCAAGTTTTGACAACCAAAGATGTCTCGCCCAGTGTCCCTGGGGTGGGAGTGGGGTGGACCAGTTGCCCCCAGTTGAGAAGGGCTCACGAAGACCTGACCGTGCTGCAGAGTGTTTGACAGGCCTGCGAAGTCAGGCTCCCAGGCAGGGCTCAGCTCCCATGCAGTGGTCTGGGCGTCCGGCGCAGCGTCTCCCAGGATTGGCTCATCCTCGGATCAGAGCGTCGGGCCGGCGCCTGGATCGTGACATCAGCTCCCGCTCATCACGACCATCCATTACCTCCTCTGCTTCCACGGGAGAGAGCCTGCCGGGGCTCCCAGGGCAGAGAGGAGGCCAGGGTCCAAGCAGGGCTTCATCTTCCAGAAGCTCACAGTATCTGAGGAAGAAAACCAGAGTAATATCCTAGTAGCAACAACTGAGAAGACATCTAGAAATTGCTTCTTGATATCAGATTGTGCTCTGAGGCTCATCCGCCGAACCTCCCCCGCCCACCTCTCCTGCTTCAGGGAGGATGCTGTGTGGGCCCCAAACCAGGAGCTGCTGGGGCAGTGAGCGAGCCTCCTTCCCTGCTGTGTGTACCTCGTTGAGGGGCTGGGAGAGGTTTGGCCTTACGCAGTCGTGCCGCTTAAATAAGACGGCTCCTGAGAGGGCGGAGCATCTACCCCAGGTGACACTGAGGCCAGGGTTCTTCTTTCATGGGGGACCGAGGGCAGACAGCCCTCCCCACGGGGTGGTGCTTTGACCCAGGGTGAGGGAGGTTTCCCCACACGCCTCCTGGGGCGGTCTCTTGGATATTTCTGGGCCGCAGGAAGAGAGTAACCGGAGCGTAAGTACAGACCGTGGAGACTCCTTACCTTTGGTCCCGCAGCTTGAGCAGCTGCAGCAGGAGACTGAGAATTCTGATTTAGGACATGGACCAGAGGAAGGACGTGTTGGGTTCTGCTTGCACCCGAAGGGCCCACATGACGAAGCAGGTCAGCTAAGCGTTTCCCCAGCACCCTGGTGTGGAAGGGTTATGGACACACACACACACACACACACGTGTACACACATGTACATGCACACAAGTCACTCATACATATGCACACAGGTACACACACAGGGTTCTCTTCTACATTAACTTCGCTAAATCCTTCAGAGTAGGGATTCATTTAATTTTGATGGTGAAAAGTGGTAAGAGGCTGAAAGGCCAGAGCAGCCCAGGGAGAAGGCTGCTGCTTTAGCTCAGTGCCCAGGAAAACGCCGGGGTCGCCGGCTGAGCTGCCGAGACCTGAAGGAGGAGAAGGTAAGCAGACGCAGAGTCCCTTGTGCACGTGTTGGTAAATGGTGCTGTTCTGCTTGTCTTCCAGAACCAGCACCAAAGTTTTTGAAGAGCCCGTGTTGGAATAGGGCCATGTTCCGGAAGTCAGCTTTTTGCCTTAAAAGGGGAAGCTCTGCAGAAGCAGATGGGGAGTTGGGAGGACTGGCCGTTGCTGCGGCTCTGCAGGCCACTTCCTTCCTCGAGGGTGCCCGCCGCCCCGCCAGAGCGAGGGTGGGGAGAGACTTGCATGGGGGCCGCGAGGTTCCGCCGGGCTGCTCTGTCCCCCAAGTGGCAGGGGAGGGGATTGTGTGCTCTTCGGTCGTGAACCGTGGGGCTTCCCTAAAGCCCAGCAACAGTGTATCAGTCTGTACCTAACATTCCTCTCCGTCATTCTTAGTGCCATTTATTAAAGCTACAAAAAAACAAACTCACTGAAATTCAATAGCTGCTGTAGTCAGCCGTGCTACTTTGTATTTATGCCACTGGAGCTAGAATATTGCAATGAAACAGCCATGTTTCCACTTGGAATTCTCCCTGTTGAATATGTTCAGAATAGATGCATTAACTATATCCACTTAAAAAGGAGGGCACTTGGAAACTGGTGAATCTGAACAAGGTCTGCCCCGGGGTTCCTTGTGTTGTGACACTTTCCTCACCCTGCTCCTGGGCAAGGACCCCACTGTGTAAGGTGTCATCGGGGAGCCTGGGGAAGAAATACTCAGGAATTCTCTGCACTGATTTTGCAGCTTCTGTGAGTCTTAAACTATTCCAAAGTTAAAATTTAAAAAGCCCATATTCACCACTTTCAATTCTCATGGATAATAACCCTAGATGGATCTCTTGGGTTGAACGATAAACAAATTCTCCAGCCTAGCCTTTAATGAAAAGAAAGCAGAGTCTCACATACAAAGGTGCCTTCTCTTTACCGCTCTTCACCCTCCCCACCATTTAAAATTAATCCTTCTTTCTAATGTGAACATTGAAATAGGCATTAACATTGCAAGGCTGGTTCCAATGCCAGCTTTTTATTCCCAGGTCAGAAACGACTTAAGACAGGTCATTTTCTAAATGATAGCTCTGTTGTTATTAAGCTCAAGCGGTACCTTGGACAGACCTCTCAGGAGGCAAATTCCCTGGTTCATCCTAATGCCCATTTTCTTACTCATCCCCTGTATAATTTAGCACAGCTGGAACTTTCTGGTGACGGGAGACCAGACTGCAACAAGAGAGGTTTGCCCGAGGGGTTGAGCTGCTGCAGCTGTGCTTTTGGAAGAGCTTTCGCGGGAGTTTTACTGGGAGTGAGAGGGTTACGGGTTCGTTTCTGTGCCCCACTCGGGTTTGCACGGTGCATCTTTGGGTGGTTCTCATCGCTTGGGAGCCAGCACACCCGCTTGGGAAGGGCAGCTCTGGTCACTTCTTGCCTCTGCAAGATGCTGAGGATGCCTTGGGAGGTGTCTGCAGGCTGCTCACAAATGGCTGTGACCCCAGCAAACATGTCCTTTGTATACAAGATCCACTTCAACTGAACACCCTCCACGTGCAGGAGCCAGAGACTTGCTTAAAGCTAAGACAGAGGGAGGAAAGCAAAGACTGACGGAGCGTCCGCTGGGTGCGTGACACCACGCAGCGGCCACCACCTGAGTCTCGCTTTCTCTGCAGTAGCCACTGTGGCCTCGTTGATTAGCTGCTGTAACCAAGAAACCCCAGCTCCCCGGGACTGTGCAAGCCCCTTTCTTGCTAGCGTCCCAGAGCTCTGCAGATGTTCCCCACTCACCCTCACGCAGAAACCGAGACTCCTTCTGTCTTAAGAGTCCAGCTTTCTCTGGGTCCCTGGAGTTCTCTCCATCCAACTGCTGGAGTTGAGAGAGACTAAGGGTGGATACACATGTGTCTTCAGGATGGAAGAAAGGGCCGTCCCCACGTGGGCATCTGCTCCCATGGAGGGGCACACATGCTCGGTGGTCAGCCACCCGGCTTCACACAAAAGTTAGCACTTGCATTACCTCCATTTTACAGATGAAGAAACAGAAGGTCCGAGAACAGCCATCTTTCCCCAGAGCACGTAGCTAAGCCAGGGGAAGGGGCTTGGACCCAGGCTCTCCACTTCCAGGGTAAACGTGCATCCCGCCGCCCCCTCCCTCTTGTCTGATGGGCACCGACCGTCCAAGTGTTTCTTTTCTGACTTTGCAGAAGCCCCACGGAACATGACGCTGTTCGAAGCTGCTTTTTCCTCTCTTTGCAGGAATGAGCACAGCCACTTAGCATCTATGTCACGCATGTGACACAGGGGCTTAGCGAGAGTTCTGTCTGAAGAGGGAATCAAAGACCTCCCTAGAGCCCGTGTCCTGTGGTCTGAATTCCCGGGCACTCCTCTACAGAACAGGCTCACTGCTGGTGTTCTGAATGCTTCACCAGAGCCAGGAGTTTCCTTCCCATGATGGACTCATCTTTTTTAAAGTTTAAATAAAGACCGCAGCCTCATTTGTTTTTCTTTTTAAAATGTTATGGGGAAAGATGATTTATTTCATATTCTTAGATATGAATGATGGAGAGAGTGGTTTCCATTTCATTATTGCAGTTGTCATATTTCAGAACTTCCTAAATATAGCTTTGTTTTTTAAAAAAAAAAAAGCCTACAGCCTTACATCAAGATAAAAAGGTTTCTGTCAAAATCAAATGATATGTCAGTTTTAATGAGCAACTGAAAAATTAACAAATGTAACATTCTAATCTAATTATGTTCTTCCGGAAAGCTCTTTGAAAATTGACTCAAGTTTGATTGTCAAGTGCTCTGCCCCCAAGACATTAGCGACAGTGTGTGGGAGACTGGAGAAGGGCCTTCCGGGTGTTCTGAGGGGCTCTTTGCCCATCTCAGTACTTCCTAAACTTTGGGATTGTTGGCTAACATTCTCAAACTTTTCATAAACTACAACACGTACAGAAAAGTGAACAAATTTCATGCAGTATCCCTCTGAATTTTCACAAGAGAATGAACCACATAACCAGCACTCCAGATGCGCCCCTCCCCATGTTTTTCATAATAAAAGCTGTTTTTAAAAGCAGAGAGCCTGTGTCGTCTACAAATCCCCTCTCCTGTACCACGTCCCTCGTGCTCCGTGTGTTTCTGTGAAAGACCAGGCAGAGTCCTGCCCTGGCGTCTCCAATGGGCGGGCGCTTGGTTCCCGGAAGTGGCCATGGTTCCCGGCTCCTGCATTTAGGAGGCATCCCGTTCCTTGTCCCCACTCACTTGAGCGCCGCATGGATAAGTCGTGACACCCCACCGTGGTCACAGAATGCGGCAGAAGAGCGGCCCTTAACTAGAAGCAGCTCAGCAGACCCTCCCTTCCCTCGTCTCACGTTTGCCCTTGTTTCGTGGCACTTTGGTTTTGGAGAGAGGGAGGTACGTCTTGTGCCATCAGACACGTTGGACAACCTAGGAGTGTGATTCTGAGCTTTAGAGGTAGTAGAGGCTGGAGCGGCCCCTCTTCTTAAGGATTTTACTGATTAGCAGGGGAACAGGGCACATCCAAAAAAAAAAGGAGAGACAAGGAGAAAGAGGAGAGAGGGCAGGAGATGCTAAGTAGCAAATGTGGGAGAGAAGAAAAGACCAGAACTAAGGGAACTGAGAGGCGGAAGACAGATTATTTAGCCAATCTAGAAATTACCTAAAACCAAGCTTAGAAACATCATCAGGACACAGGGTGAGGGCAGTGCAAGTCCTGTCTCCTGGCCCTGAGAGAGGGAGGTGGTGTTGACCTTGCTTTTTGATGTGGTTTGTTCTCTCTTTACAAAGGCAAGCTCTTGGTCCCTGGTTATTAAAGGCTGGGTGTGGTCCACGTACTGTGCTTGCTAATGCCGGGAGATAGACAGTTTAGAAAGATTTCCAACAGAGGCCCAAGTAAAAAGGGTTCTCTCTTTCATGTAGAGTCTTCTACTCCTAATCGAGATTTAATCCTGCAGACTTTGGATTTCATATCTGTAGGAAGGAATGGCTATTTCTTGGTGAGACATTCATACTTGACGCCTGAGACCCAAAGCCACGCTTTTAACCTTCTCTCGAGATCCTTTCTGATTGTGTAAACTTTGGAATTTGGAGATCTTGGATATCAGGAAGATAAATTTACATAGACGTATACCATAATTCCTGTTCCTCATATATTTCACATTGCATCATTTACATACGCTTTAAATATCCAATGAATTGTAATAAGTGGGAACTTATAATAACACTGGTAATAAAATGGCTTATTCAGGTAATGCTGTTTTGTTACAGTCTCATTATGATTATATAATCCTTATTAAAATCTGGATCAAAGATGAATTTCTCACTGGGGGCGCTTCACAAGTACTTTAATAAATTCTATTTATTGCACAATCCCGGGGTGGATGTTGGCTTTTATAATTTCATACAAATGTGTGTGATGTGACATGGAATCCCTCTACAGGAAATCTGTAGTGTGATCCCTTGAGAATTTGTAGCTTTACCTTCAGAACTTCCTGTTCTTACTCTAGATTATTTTATTTGAAGAGATGTTTGCTGGGTGGAATATGTTCGTAGCATCATTTTTCATCGTTAGCTGTTTTGCGTGTTGCCCCAAATGGCCCTTTTCCTTAGAATCTCTTCTGACAATAGCTGGAGTCCTGTGGTGTTGATGAAGGCCACAGAGGGTGGGTGGAGGCAAGCTGAGTGGACGTGTCAGAGTGATGGAGGGGCCCAAGGATTTACTCACTGGAGCCACACAGCTGAGAACTGACAAAGCCGTCCCTGACCTGGCACCTCCAGGTTAACTGGATGAGATCCACAGCAAGGCAAGCAAAACGGTCAAAGGAAAGGCTTGGAGCTTCTCCGAAAACAGACCCACAACGAGGATGCTTGGCTGGGAAGAGTCTACACTGGGAGTGTCTAACATCATGAAAGAGACGGACCTGCTCCACCAGGCATGGCTGCCTGGTCCAGGAGGCAGGTCCGGGAGCACACATGCCTCACCAGCGAAGGGGGGCCTGCTTTCCGCTTGACCCAGCCGGCGGAGACAACGTTACAAGAATCTTGCAGCCTTTTCCCTCTGTTGGATCCGTGTCTGCTGGCACAGTGCTGTGCACGGAGGTGGTGCTGCATACGTGTTTGGAAGACGGAGTTGCTCTTCGTTGTTTGTCAGGATGATTAACACTCATGTCTAGGGGTCGAGGGAGAAATCGGACTGAGCAATCTTAACGTCGTTGGAATCACTGCCCACAGCTGCCTCTCCAAACAGGGAGGCCCTGGACCCAGCCTGCCGTGTCCCGTAGTTCCAGATCCAGAACTCCGCGGCTGGGTGGCCTCCTCTTGCCTTGGTTCCCTGTCTGTAAAATGGGCAGAAGGATCTGCCTCAGTGTCGCTGTAGGGACTGAACGAATGAATATGAAACTGCTAGAGGGCTGGCATGTCATGACGTTTGCTGTAAAATGTTTACCAAATTAATTTAAATGAATAGATTTTTCCGAAGGGGCTCTCAGGCCATCCTTGGCGTGGGCTGGTGGAGGGCAGGTGTCAATCTCATCCACAAGATAGCGAGACCCTCCTGGTTCTCCCGGGCGGCCCTCAGGTGCCACGTGCAGACAGTGGAAGCAGGCACTGCCAGAGTCCCCGCTCGTGGGGCCTAGGTGGGCCTGAATGAGGCGGGGAGAGGAGCCTTGGCCCGGCTGTGTAGCCCAGGGGTCACGCTGTCCGGATGCAGCCTAGAAATTGGATGTGGAAATGCTTCCAGCAGCATCACACAGGGAAGCCAATTTTAGAAATGCTTATTAGTGAAGTGAGGATTATCCAGGATTCTAAAGTTTGTTCTTATCTTCTGCGCTGCTCAAATGTGGGGACTTGAGGAGATTTGGGCCCCTGGTTGGGGATCTGCAGCTGGAAAATGCATCAGGCGGCCTCACAGAAGTGGCACCTGCGGCTTCCTGCCACCCTAGGCAGAGATGCTGATGAAAACCAGAGCCAGCAAAACCAAAACAAACCGCAGGGCTCTATTTCTGCGACTGTGGAATACGGCCAGCCCCATCTTGATCACCCACGGAGAACGGACCCCAGATGGTTCCACAAAGAGGCTGATTCCACAGGCGCCCCGGGTGGTGGAGTCTTTTCTCCATCCCCCACCCCCAGGGGGGACAGTGACCAAACTAAATCTCTGTCCTTACCTGGTCTTAATGCATAAAGGACATTTCAGGTGTCGTGTGATGGTTCCTGCACCCTGACCAGCATGAGGGCCAGATACTGAAATGGAGACACGTCATCAGCACCAAATATTAAAACAGATCCCTAAATCTCAGACCTCCCCGCCCCTCGAGTCAAATGTAGCTAGTCTGTAGAAAGACCTGCTTCACATACAGATCAATACGAAAAAAACCACGCAACAGAAAAAAAACGGAGAAGTGGGGAAAAGACATAAATGGGAAAACACAAAACAAAGTGGTAAACAGACATATCTAGAAATGTTTTACCTGCCTGGAAATCACTTAAAAGCAAACCAAAGTGCCCTGCTTGCTCATCTAAATAGCAAAAACCTAGAAGTTTGGCGTCATTGTTAAGAAGGCCCTGGGGAAATGGGGCCCCCCAGTGGAGCGCCATGGGCCCAGTCTGGGGGGAGATAGACAGGTGCATGAGTACTGGTCTTCTGTCCTGGGGTCGCAGTTAGCACAAACACAGCAGCTTCAGGCAAGACCCACTGATGCACCCAGGCCTGTGGGTCAGAAAGCCAGGCCCGGCTCTCAGCTCAGAGTCTCACAGTGCTAAGAGCACAGGTCAGCCGGGGCTGTATTCTGTTCTCATCAGGGCCGGGGTCCCCCAGGCTCACCAGTTGGGGCAGAACTCGCTTCCTTCTGTTTCCCATGTGGCATCTTCCACAATGAAGGCCACCCAGCGAGGTGGGGCCAGGGGAGAGAGTTCTAGGCTGAGGACCCTGGGAGATTATGGGGAGGGGCCGCAAGGAGGAGGGACGGCCAAGAGGACGGTGTCGCCAAGCTCAAGGGGAAGCACGTTTTGAGGGGAAGCAGGGATCCACAGCAGCTGAAAACATGGGGGCAGGTGATGCAGGGCAGGCCAGGGGCCGACAGGTGAGCGAGGCGGCCAGCCCACTGGTGCCTTGGGCTGAGGGGGCGTGCCCGCTGCTTCCCTCTGTCCCCAAGAGCGTACAGACCCTGCGGCACAGACCGGTTAGCAAGCCGTGCCCGGACTGAGTGGCCGGTGTCCCCTGAGCATGGGAAAACCCAGTGACCCGAGAGGGCAGCTTGGTGCCAGGACCCCCAGCCAGCATGACCTCTGTTAGAGTCTTCCTAGCCGCCTTTCTCTGCAATCAGAGCTGCTCCGCTAGTGGGGACGTGAACGGGGCCACCTTCTGCTGCATTACTGAGGCCAGAACGGGCCTCCCGGTCTTCAAAGAGAATATATAGGGTGAGGATGTGACCGTGGGTGTGAACTGTGCGAGCCTGGGGGCTGCAGACCTCACGTGTGCCAGGCCTAACTACCCCTCTGTGCTGGGAGAGGATGTGGGAACCCCACGCGGCCTTAGACCTGTGGGGTGGAACCAAGGAAGCTTCTGGAAAATTAACCCCATGTCGCCTTGAAGGAGAACAAGCCTCCCCGATTCCCACATGAGCATCTGGCCTTGCCGCCTTTCCACCCAAAATATATTGGGGGAGGTTTTTCTCGCCATCCTTTTGCTTTTCAGACAGGAATCCCCACCTGCTTTGGTTCACAGAGACAGATTGACTGAATGCTAACAAATTTGTTCTATTAAACATATTCAGCGGTAGGCAGGCACGAGATAACACAACTCCACTTCTATCTTAAATCGTTGTTTTAATCTGGCACTTGAAAATCATCATTTAATTTGTACATCCAGCTGGAAATACTGATTTTTCAGAGACATTTATTCTATGCATTATGTAAAATTCTATTTGCACTTTGCTATAGAAATATTACTTTGTGGCTTAAAATATTATTGAGATTGTTCGATTTTTTTTTCCCCTCATTTCCCACGTGCTCTTACATCTCATGAACCGGGGCACCGAGTGACTTCCCTATGGAGGTGGGAGAGGTCCAGCCGAAGACCCAAAGGGAAAAATCAGTATCTGCTTGCTTGGCTTCCAGGACTATGTATGTGCCTGGGTGTGTGCCTTCTGTATTCAATACAGTTGTTGAAAAGCTGGTAAACGGTGAAAAGCAGGCTCGAGACTTGACCGGGGCCGGGTGCCCACCAAGCCCCCAGCCAGCCGTCCACAGGCACCTGCTCTGGAGACCACAGCGGCTGTCGTTGGGTCGGTTGCAGGGTCTGGACCTGCCGAAGTGGCCCTCAGTGTCTGCGCTGATCAGGTTCTGTTTCTTTCCCCGAACTTCTGAGGTCTTTCCCCAAAGTTGCACCTTGTCTGGTCTCCCAAGGCCTCACCTCATGGGGATACCATAGAGCAAGGATGCCATCCCTTGTGACAGCCTCCTGCAGGTGTGGCGGGCAAGCAGCCTTCGTCCAGATTCACTCAGAAGTCACCCTGCCTGTCTGCAGGGACAGTCGGATACGGGAATCCCACGCCCACTTCACAATGACGGTTACAGTCTTATCCGTACGGACCATCTGCCCTTAACTGAGTCTTTCGTCCAAGGGGCGTCTTCGGCTTATGTCACTTGAGCCCCCACCTTAGTTGATCTCTCGTGACCCTGGCTGGGTGGTTATAGTTATTCCCATTGCACAGATGAGGAAGTTGAGGCTCAGAAGCAAGAGCTAATGATTTACGGACTTCCATGGCAGATTAGAGGCCGACAAGGAACAGGTCTGATGGCCTCCCCTGGGTCTCCAGCAGCCCCACGGAGGGTGAGCTGAGTCACGTGGGGGCCCTGGCCATGGGGACGCCCCCCAAGGGGCCCACGGGGCTCAACCTTACGTGTGCAGATCCCATCCACAGGCCGGTTTCTTGAAAATGGCTGCTAATACAAAGCGGACACAACTGGACTTAAAATAATGGTCCTAACACCAGGCTTAGGGAAAAAATGAATTTGTAGTTGTCCTGAAAGCCTTTTATGTAACATGTTTTTAGAAATAAATTGTATGTGGAGAAGGTCAGAAGCAGAGCCATCATTGTGGGGCCCAGTGCAAAATGAAAACACAGGGCCCCTTCTTCAGGGTATTAAGAATTTCAAGACGGCAACAGCTGGGCAGTAAGTGCACTGGGAGGCCCTTGGCATCTAGCTGCAGAAGCCAGAGGTGACTTAGGGAGGCAGGAGGGGCCCTGTGTCCCTTCTTGTTTGAGCAGCCTTTTCCCAGGTAGGCGGGTTAGCCTAGTCTCCTCCACCCCTCCCAACCCTCAGCTGCACCTGTCCCACACCCACCCAGCACTCCCTGCCTCTGCCAGGCAGGTGCCAGAAGTGGGGAGATTGAGAGCAGTGGGTCAAGCATGTTTCTTCATAGAGAGCCCACCCCTTGGGCACGAGCCCTGGGGGAGATGCACCCGGCCAGTAGGACATCCTCTTGGGCCCTGGCTCCTCCATCCCCTCTGTCCTCATTGGGGGCACCCAGGCCAGCCCCACCCCACCTCTGGGGGGGTGAGCGAGATGCCCACCTCCTTTGTGTGCAGGGAACCAAAGGCTCTGACTCTCCATCCTCAAGCCCCTGATGAGGACACATGTCCCCGTGATTCCCAACAGGGCTGCTTTGCTTTGCTGAAGCCTGGGCCAAGCTATGATTCAGGGGCACGTGGGTGCCGATGCATCACTTCTAACTGGTCCAACACACATTTGCTGAGTCCCTGCTCTGCGCCTCCGGCACTGAGCTGGACTAAACCACAGGCAGTCGGGCACACAGGAGGCCCCAGATTGGCCAGGGGCCCTTGGGTGGGGGGGGGGGGGGTTGGGCCGGGATGCTGCTTCACTTCTGGAGGCTGGAATGTGGGATCGAGGTGTCGGCAGGGCTGGTGTCTTGGGAGGCCTCTCTCCTGGGCGAGCAGATGGCCACCTTCTCCCTGTGTCCTCACCTGGTCATCCCTCTGTGCAGATCCTAATCTCCGTCCTCATCTCTTCTTGTAAGGACAGAGTCCTGGTGGATTAAGGCCCGCCCCAAGGACCTCATTTTAATTTAATTACCCCTTTAAATATTCTGTCTCCAAATACGGTTACATTCTGAGGTTCTGGGGGTTAGGACTTCACTGTATGAATTTGGGGAGCAAAGTTCAGCCCATAACTGCGGGGGTCTCTCCTGGGCAGTTGTTGGCCATGAGTTGGCTCAGTTCCTATGGCTCTTATCACATGCATCTCTCCCCCCGCACCCCATACACGTGCGTCTGTAGTCATGGCAGGACGAGAGGGGGCAGAGCCCACTGGCTCTCTACACATCTCATTGGCTGGAGTCGGTGACGTGGTCACACTTCCTTCCAGAGCCTGGAGACAGTTCTCTGAGCACTGGGACATCGGCGAGCAGCTCCCACTCCTGCCCTGCTGCCCCCAAATGCCGAGCAGCCTCAGCCAAGGTTGGTGACCCATTAGTTTGTGGTCAGCTGTGGACATGAGGGCAGAGCAGGACTTGGGAGCCCCCGCTGTGCCCGGCACCCAGACAGGACCCCCCCCCTCCCCAGGCGAGCATGCAGGAGGCTGGGTGGGCAGTGAACAAACGGTAGCGTATTTCTTATCCAGTTTTAGAAACCACAGTTAGAAAGCTCTTGCATGTGGTAGCACATTTAAAGAACTGACTTTATTGAAAGGCAAAAAATTACATGAAAAGACCCATACAGTCCAGCCAAAAACGTATCCGTCAATATGGCTTGTGCTCTGGAATTTGGGACAGTGTTGGAAAATATTCATGAAGCCACCCAGAGCCGTGTTTGAAATGGGAGACCGCAGAATACAGGGGCACAAGTGCCCCAAATTTTGTTGTCTAATTCATGGTAAGTTCGCTCCCCTGTGACCAGCGGGGCAAGCGAAAGTGCTTTTCATCACGTAACTTCAGCTTCTGGTCTTGGGGTTTTGGTTCCATTCATAAGCTCTGACCAGGGATTTTCAGTGCACCCTATACATTCTGGGTGCCATGGGTGCCCACAGAGATAACTGGGGGAGTCTCCTGTCCCAGGGAGCATCTTACACAGCCACCAGTAATGAGAGATGATTCAAAAGAACCCTCCCGTCTGGTAGATATTTCCTTTTCTTTTCTTTTTTAACTAATTACAATGTTGTGTTAGTTTCTGGTGTACAGCAAAGTGATTCAGATGTATATATATATATATATATATATATATATATATATATACATATATATATATTCTTTTGCAGATTCTTTTCCATTATAGGTTATTACAAGATACTGAATATAGTTCCCTGTGCTGTACAGTAGGACCTTGTTGTTTATCTATTTTGTATATAGTAGTGTGTATCTATTAATCCCAAACTCCTAATTTATCCCCCCCTTTTCCTCTTTGGTGACCATAGTTTGTTTTCTATGCCTGTGAATCTACTTCTTTTTTGTAAATACATTCATTTGTATCATAATTTAGATTCCATATGTAAGTGGTATCGTATGGTATTTGTCTCTCTCTCTCTGACTTACTTCACTTAGCATGATCATCTCTAGGTCCATCCATGTTGCTGCAAATGGCATTATTTCATTCTTTTTTATGGCTGAGCGATATTCCATTGTATATATGTGCCACATCTTCTTTATCCGTTCATCTGTCAGTGGGCACTTAGGTCGCTTCCATGTCCTGGCTATTGTAAACAGTGCTGCTGCGAACGTCGGGGTGCATGTATCTTTTAAAATTAGAGTTTTCTCCAGACATATGCCCAGGAGTGGGATTGCTGGATCGTATGGCAACTCTATTTTTAGTTTTTTAAGGAACCTCCTCTATAGTGGCTGCACCAGACGTTTCCGTTTCTAATATCTGATTTTGGGATAAATTCTTCCAGAATGTTGATGGAATCCATGCATCTCCAAGGCGGGAATCTTCATTTCTTCGGCAGCCCTTGACGTGTGGGCGCTCAGTGGCTCCCAGTGATGAAGCTGATCCTGAATTGTTCCGCTAAGGCAGTAATCAAACGGGCCGCTTGGTTAAACGCCCTCCCGGCCTCTCCCCAGGCACTGAAGCCTGGTGCTTCCTTGAGTTTCTCTCCCATCCTGTTCCACCACAGCCTGTCAAAAACGGGAGGGCGGGTGGGAGGACAAACTTGACGACTGCTGCCTAGAATAGCTTATCATCTGCCATTTACCCTTGTGCCCAGAAGGTGTCAGAAGGGGAACTTAGTGTCTTCCCTGTACCTTTCCAGAAAATAGTCAAATACCCCAGTCAGCATTAATTCCGTATGTATTTGCATGGGTTTTTAATCAAAACACAGAACTTTCGATCAACTGCTGTCACACAACTGGAGTCTATAGTTTATGCTTGTGAGTTAATGTGTAGAGAATGTTTGTGAAATTGAACACATGGGAGGGGAATAAGATGCAGAGTTCACACCTCAGAACAGCAATGAAGCTCCGCGTGGTTCAGCCCCAGGTTCAGCCTGGCCATCCTGTGTGTCACCCTATGGGGTGTGTTTCTCTGTTTTCAGTACGCATACTGGTGAGCTTTGTATCTGTCCAAAGAGTCAATATGACACTGAAAAGTGCAAATGACATAGCAAACGCTGGGACGTCCACCATCTAGAGTTAATAGATGGTAATCGATTTTTTACAGAAATAAAATCATTATAGGAAAGGTGACAACCCCTTCTGTCCACAGAAGCAACACTTTTGAGTGTGGCATCTCTCCATCCATGCTTTGGTACTTTTTCTATATCATACACATACAGAGATTATGCCAAATTTTTATATTGACTTATTGAAAATGTGTGTACATGGCATCACACCCTGGCATTCTGGAACTGGCTTGTTTTACGTGTTGTTGTTTTTGAGATCTCTGCAGTGTCCCCACTCTGCTCCCTCCAGAGCACCTGAGGCGGTTGCTCCAAATTGCCCCATGGAGTTGGGTGTGGCCGTGCAGCTTGCTTTGGGCGATGAAATGTCCGTGGGATCATGTGTGTCACGTGTGTAGCTACCCCCATGAGGATGTTCAGGGCCCTGTTTCTCATATGGAAATCCTCCAGATCAAAGCAGCATGGAAGGCTGAACCACATCGACAGGGCAGCTGCTCCGCAGGGCTGCCTAAGCTGGAAGTAAACTCCTCGTATGGGGTTAGGCTACTGAGACTCAGGGTCGGTTGTTAGTGTAGCAGAACCCACCCTGTTTGGACTAATAGGGCCCGTCCCAGCTCTGTGTCGTCACAAGCAGTGTGGCAGTGAGGAACCTCACGTGCGTGTCCTGGCCCTAGTGTTCACATCTCTCTAGAGCGGTTACCTGGATTTTCTGGGCCAAAGGGCAGTTGGCATTTTCGGCTTTCCTGGTGTGGCTGACTCGCTCTGCAAAGAGGCTGAACCAGCTTACCCTCCCACCGTGCACAAGACAGTCCTTTCCTCTGAATGACCCCAGCACATTTGCCAGACTGAGGAGGGTGAATTCCATTATTTCATTGCTTTAATTTTCCCTAGAAGCCCTCTTTATAGATACAGTGTAAGTTGTGAGGCTCTGAAATATTAGAATTCCCTGTGATCATGAAAGTAACAACCCTGTTAATGAACAATAATTCGTACTTTGCACAATATTGGGGAATTTTCTATGTTGACATAAGGAAAGAAGAAGCTCTTGCCAGTTCAGTGATCTTTTGGTAACACACGGGGGATATTTTATAAACAGAACATCTTAAAAGCGTCTTTCTGTTCCTTTTAATAATGACTCTTGCATTGGAAGGGCCGTCAGTCAGCACGTATCCTGTCACTCAAGATGAGGGCTGGAGTAGCTCCGGCCCTTTGGAAGCATCCGACATGACTCCACGAACGATGTTTCGATTTCCCGGGACTTGGAAAAGTGACAGTTTCTTGTGTTCGTAGAAGTTTTGATGGCAGGGTTGGGCTGAGCCATAAAACTGTCGCTAAGTTCACGGATGTCACAGCTCTGCTAATTTCACAGCCGTAATAGGTTTCATTTGTCACTTGCAACACTGCCAAACCGAGCACTGTTTTCCTTCTAACTTCTGTTATAAGAAGTTTTTTAAACCCAAACTGCTGAGGGCACATCTGAGCTCCATCAGTGCTGAGACAAGGCCGAGATTGAAGTAAGAAGCCGCACAGCCAGGTGGCCACACACAGCAGGGCGGCTGCAGACACTCACAAATCACAGCTTTAAAACACCGTTGTCCTGGACCACTTGATCACACATGATCTCAAGAGTGTCAGGGGGCTTTTGGTAACGGGTCGCAGAGTTGGTACCTTCCCTGCCCTAAAGCTGCTAAGAGGCAGGAAAGCTGAAAGCCGTTTGTCCGGGTGGGGCCCCTAAGGGAACCCCTTCCCCGTCACCTCACCCCCTCCGGGGCTGTGGAAGCAGCTCAGATGCTGACCTGGGTCATCAGCAAGGATGCCTTTTCAACTGGGCTAAAAAGAATATGGCAGTGTCGCCTCCTCTTGCTCACCGCTGAGGCCCGAGGACCTCGGGAAGGGCCCCTCCTCCTCCAAGACCCGCAGCCGGCCTCGGTGCACATGGACCCACAGGTGTGTGATCCACCTGCTAGTGGGTCGCTTCGGAGGGAGGTCCTCACCCAGGGGCAGTTCTGCGCCCTCGCCTCAGGGAACGTGGGCAACACCCAGGGACAGTCTGGGTTGTCACGACCGCCAGGTGGATGCTGCTGGCAGCCAGTGGGTGGAGGCCAGGGATGCACTCGGGACAGCCCCACAACAGAGAATCATCCAACCCCAGCGTCACTAGTGCCCAGGAGGAGAAGACTGCTTTGGGACGGCCCGCCCTGTGGGGGTGTGGCCTCTGCCATCGGACCTGTGAGCATTCTGGGATGTTCTGGGAACCAGAGTGCATCCCGGAATCTTTGGAAGAAAGCCCGTGTGGGGTGCATGTCCCTCAGCTAAGACAGGACACGTGATGGACGGTTACAGTGTCTCTCTCTGTTGACGCTGGAGCAGCCGGAACCCCTGACCCCAAGCTGCCGCGCTCCGCCCGGGCCCCTCCCACAGCCAGTACCTGACCGCGCTTTGACCACCTCCCGTGAGAGCCTGGTGCCAGTTTGGGATCATTTTGGAGGAGAGGGCCCGGAAGAACTGAATAAATTCGGCTTGGCCCACAGGCTGGAATTCCCGCTCTGCTGGCCGTTTGCTTGTGAGACGTGCTTGGCCCCTCTACTCCCCAGGAAGGAGAGTTTCTGTGAATTATGAACCTGAGTTTTACACTTAGGGAAGGGAAAAGATGACTGGGATATCGGAGTTTGGCGAATACAGGTGCTGGGTCAAGTCAAAGCTATGAAGAAGGAAGGAAACATGTGGATGAATAAGGAGGATCAATTAGCAAATGATTCTCGGGCAGGCCCTCCAGGGGCTCTGGAGCCCTGGCCTTGGCCTGCCTGGGGAGGGAGAGCCAGGCTGGTCTCCAGCATCCCTGGGCCACTTTCAGAGCCTGGGGTGGTACAGCCAGAGGAAGTCACCCGCGAGCTTGGCCGAGCAGCCTTGGGTCAGCGTGGCGTTAATCGTTCCCACCTAGGAGCAAACACAGCCTTTCTAAAAGGCCAAGCCGACCAACACATTAAAAATTACCTTTAAAATGCTAAAATTTAGCTAAAAATGCTAAAATGCTAAAAATGCTAAAATGTACACTTTCCAGGAAGTGTACATTTGGGAAGTGGTGGGAAACTCATGAAAGAGCAATTAACATCCATCAAAGGGCTGCTGGAAATTTACTAGAACGGCGGAGGCCCAGCAGAGGTAAGAGTCTTTTCCCTGGGGTCTCTGCTGTCAGTCTGTCTCAGGCACAGGAAGGACGCCGACCGCCCACGCAAGCGTCCCCCCCGGCCTCCTGCGCCTGCGCCATCCCCAGGCCCTGGCGTCGGATGTTGGGTCGTCCGTCTGGGGTCCCCCAGCCCCCACCCTGTCCTCCGCTGTCTTTCAAGTCCAGCCTCGGACGTGGGTCCCCACTTCACAATCGCGGTTCAGGTTCATTTCTCTGGTCATCCTTCAGCTGTCGGAGCCCCCGGAGACCAGTGCCACCCATGCTCTGTCCTGCACGTGTGTGTGTGTGTGATGGGAGTGTGTGTGTGTGTATAGCGTGGCATGTGTGCACATGAGTATGTGCTGTGTTGTGTGTTACACACACAGAACATGTATGCTTTGGGCATAAGCCTCAGAGGCACACACTTTGTGTTGTCAACATGCACGGGGCTCACAGTATCTCTGGCATGTGTGACCTCCGGTTGTCTGCAGCATTTTTGAAAAGTCTCACCCCCGGAACACGGTTGACTAAGGTGCTAAGTCCTGCTTGCTTCTCAGGTGAGTGTTTACCTGAAAACCTAGTTAGGTAGGTAGGTTTGTGTTTCCCTCTCTGTTACAACAGAGAAAAGAGATTAACTGTGAAAACGGAGCTGGTAGAGTGATTTGCGTGCTGCCTAGAGATGCCATCCTGAACAGGATACGGTGGCCCGTCTGGAAGGCTGAAGTACAGAAACAAAACTCACCAGCAGGACCCAGACGTGCTTTTCTTGGGGGAGTTTGCAGCCTGGCTGGAAATGCAGCTGGGATGTGCTGGCGGCAGCTGCTGTGCCCACGAGCATCCTGCCAGGAGGCCAGGGCAGCGCCTGCAGCCCAGACACAGGTTCAGAGACTGGGTGGGGCCTCAGCTAGGGGCTGTGGTGGACCGCGCCGGTCAGGATGCTGTTGGATAAAAGGTTACTCAGAAAACCAGCAACCACTGCCCCTGACCTCCATCTTCCACACCCTTCTCTCTAGGTTGGCGGCATCACCATTTACTCCAAGGTTCCCTTCATTCACTCACCAGTTCATTCCAAAAACACATTTCAGGGTTTTGTCCCCGGGGCTCCTGGCCGTAGGACATAGGATAGGACAGACACGCTAGCTGCCCTCAGGCCAGTGGACGTTCGTTCTGTCCCTGAGGCTGGAGCTCGGGGCCCAGTCCCCCCTGTCTTGCCACGAGGCTCTGACCCAGGGGCCCCTCTGCCCTCTCTCACACGGGCCCAGAGCACGGGGATGCTTGGCCCATTTCTCACTGAAATCGGCTCCTTGATAAAGCGGGGAGTCTGCAGGGAGGGAGGATCACTCTTCCTCCCTCTGTGATTCCTGGCGCTGTTAATGGGGGTGATGGTAGCTGCCAGTGAGGGTTAAATGATTCCTGTGGGCGAGGGGCTGGCTAGCACAGTGCCTGGCTCCGTCCGAGGAAGCACCCCATGAATGCCAGCATTGTTACGCAAGCTATTCTTGTGTTGAATGAAACACAATCACCAATAAACCTTTACGTTTTCCCTAAACTGGCTACATGCAGACCCTGTGAAGGCAAAGAACAAACACTCCCAGATTTCCTGCTACTGATCTAGAGCCTAATCACATTAAATCTCATGCTAGACCCATTTCACAGACCAGAAGCGTGAGTCTCAGAAAGGCTGAGGCCCTCGAGAGGCAGTTCAGGATCATCACGGTGAAGAGGCTGCATCCGACTCCAGGCTCAGCCACCTCTGGGCAGGCGGCTCTGGAGCTTTCTCACGGCCCCAGTGCTATGTCACCTCCCTTGTAAAATGGTCCTGCGTGGGGTTGTTACAGGACTGGGTGTGTGTGCACAAGCACGTATATAAGCTTAACGTACACACAAATCTGAGTGCGTGTATGCACGTGCATACGTGCTGATATACACGCATGTGTGTGTGCCCCGTTCAAATACACACAAATCTGAGTGCGTGTATGCACGTGCATACGTGCTGATATACACGCATGTGTGTGTGCCCCGTTCCAATACACACAAAACGATAATGCGTGGGGTTGTTAAAAGGACTAAGGGTGCGTGCACACATGTACACATGCGCGTGTGTGTGTGTATACAGATATATGTAAGCGGTGCATCTATACACCGAACATACACACTACTTATATGTATGGACACACACCATAAACATACACATAGACAACCCACATACAGGCGTGCACACATACACTGAGGTGCACATACATGCCTGCTTGTTTTCTATACACGTGTGTGCACACATGCGTGGGTGTGCGTGCGTGCCTGTGTGTGCACTTACACAGGTGTGTGTGCACAAACACGCACTTATACCTTGTACCTGTGCATATTCTTGTGAGACGCTTGGAGCAGCGTCTGGCTGCCGGGAGCCGGGTTGAGGAGTGCCAAGGCTCCAGGGATGGAGGTTTAAGCCCCTCCCCGCAGCTGCCTTAGCAGCCTCACGAGGAGGGGCTTCCCTGGGTGGATCATCCTGTCAGATGCAGGGAGAGAGGTGAGAGGTGAGAGGCAGCAATGATAAAATGTGATGGGGCCCTGGGCAGGGGTCCCACCAATGAGCTGGCTTCTTCGGGGAGTCTTGCCCTCGGAGCCTGGCAGAGTTTGCAGGGTGACCCAGGTCCTGGCCGCCTGTTAAGTGGGTTAATATTTGAAAAGCCTTCAAACAGCGTCCTGGCATAGAGTAAGCTTTGTATAAATATTTGTAAGATAAATAAAAAATAAAACAGCATGCCATTTGCGCTCAGGGAGGGAGGGGCCTTGCTGCCTCCTAACGTGTCCTGTCTCCCAGCTGGGCCGTGGGCTCTGTGGGGACCAGTGCGCCCCGCTGGGGAGCTGGCGGAGGAGGGGGGCCAGGTGAGTGCAGCGGCCATGCCTGCGGCGCTGGGCGTCCCTGGACAGTGTTCCAGACCCGGGGGATCTTCCATACCGGCCTGTGGGGTGTCTGTTCCTCCAGTCACCTCCACGAGCAGGTGGAGCTGACCCCCACGGAGCCAGTGGACCGACCGCGGCCGCCTGAGGGGAGCGGGGATCAAGGCGGGCCCCGGGTGAGGCCTGGGCTTGTGGGGTGTTGTGTGCACCGACCCCTCGCCAGGGCCACCGGCCTCCACAGGACACAGTTCTCTGTTGCTGGAAGGGCCAGGTGCTTCTCCAGGCCTGTGAGGGGTGAGGCAGAACGGGGGTGTAGAGCCAGGAGGGTCCACTTCCCCTCGCGCCCCTGGCACCTGCCACCTTTTGCTCTGAAACGGATGAACTTGGGCACCATGGTGTAGCACCGGGACCCAGCTTGGCTTGGGGATTTCTTTGAACACACATTGCAGAGGAGGTGGTTCCCTCTGTGCACCCCGCTCACCAGCCACACTGTCATCACACCTGAGAGGTTCTCTGCCGTCCCCTGGTCCCCTGGCGTCTGCCGCGTGCACACGCCCCGGGGTTCAAATGTCATCTTTAAATATGGATCCTTTGAATTCAGATCCAGATGGGTCCACACCGTGACATCCGCTGAGGCACTTGTGAAGTGCCTTTTCACTGACTGGTTTTGTCTTTCTGGTCTGTGGCTGAGGAGGCAGTGCTCTGCCCTGTAGACCCCCACTCTGGGTTTGCATCTGTATCTCCCACGTGGTGTAACAGGCTCCTCTCCCCTCGAGTGCCCCTGGCAGTGGGAGTTGGACCCAGAGGCCCCAGCAGGTCCACGGCGATTTGTTTTGGGGAGGAGTCCAGCTCTCTGAAGCCGCCAGACCTTCCATCAGGCGTGTGAGGTCCGGCCCCCATGCGCTTTTAGAAGTTAGAAATGATGAGAGGTGCAGGGTGATGGAGATGCAGTGGGAGAAATATTCCAGGACCTCATAACTAACCACTGCAGGTCTGCAGGAGCTCAGACCTGGGGTCAGAGGGCCCTGGGGGCTCCAGGCTCAGGCTTGGGAGGCATGAGCTGGGCAACAGAGGGAGGGAAAGGGACCGGCCTTGGACACAGTCCTTGTGGAAGTCAGGGACCGGGGTCGGCCTCAGAGGAGAAGGTGAAGAGAGAATCGGGACCGGGCCACGGAGAGGCAGAGCTGGTGTGTCTGTGATGTTCGATTAATCCCTCCCCGTACAGCTCCAGAATATTTTACATCTTATTGTTTTAACTATCGTGCCAAATTCTTGGGGCAACACCTTTATTCAGGTGGGTTGCGTTTTCATGGCTTAACGTCTATTAAATGTTAAAGCATGTTTACGGAAGTCTAAATTCTCAGGGTGTAGCAAATAAATTGGCTCTAAAAGCACTGGTTTTTAAGCAATTCAAAGAGAAAAGGCAGAGATCAGTAGCTTTTGACTGCGCAGCCCAACCTTGGAAGATATTAAAGAACAGTTATCGGGTACACCTCGACGCTTGTTCTTCTAAAAAGAAATGTCACCGATTAGGAGATGGAAAAAGGAGGAATTGGGATATTACAGGAACTGGCAGGTAGTTGGAATGTTATCATCCAACTAATGGATAAAGGTGGCTCATTCGGGGCAATGAATTAGGAAGATTACGGAGCTGAAACCTTCAGCGAGAAAGCGCTGGGTGTCTGGTTGTATGAAATTACAAATGGCTTCGGCTTTTCGGGGGAGAGGCGGGTGGAAGCCGCGCGGCAGGATGGAGATTACGGGGGTAGATTAAGGCCTACAGGAGTTATTTAAGAAGCATCGTCCGGTCACAACAAATCTAGACTTTGCAAACGCATCTCCGCCCAGGAGAAGAACGGCAGTATCTTCCCTGCTTTTTAACGTCACGATGAGAAGCCATCTTCCTGCAGTCTTACAAAACAGTGCTTCTGACCCCAAGGTTGAGCCAATAGCAAGTGATATAAAATACACTGTCAGCGCCGCTGGTTAGAGCACCGAGAGTTTCACGGGCAGGATAGCAGGTGACAGATGGAGCATGCGGGCGGGGCGGGTGTGCTGAGAGCGCTCCGCTGCCTGCCGGAAAGGAGCGTCAGGAGGGCCCTTAGAAACCACAGACGCTGGCTTGGTATCTATCCAAGAACAAGATCCAGCTCAACGATGCTAACGTGGGCGCTATTTTTCAAAAACACGTTGGTGCTTTGAAGGAAGGGGGCGGGGCAGGCTCTAAGCGAGGTGCTCGTCCACAGTTTGCTTTCTTTGTGGACAAACTTATAAACTCAGGACTTTCCTCGTGTAATTTCAGGATCTGCAGCCCTTTCTGTTCTCCCCTCGTCCTGTTCATCCACGTCCCTATAGCATCTTCTTGACGCTGAGAGATGAAACAGCCAAGCTTCCAGGTCACGGAGGGCTGCACCAGCGACGTGGCCCAGCTTCCCTGGGGCAAGTGCTGAGCCCCCTCCTGCTGCCTAGAGGGGACGAGGGGAGCGCAGAGGGGAGTGGACTCTGAAGTCGGACAGGATGTTGGAAGCCGGGCTCTGCCTCCCATTCATGTGATGTGGGTTGATGGATCCTCAGTTACAAATGCAGGTGACAGTAGTTTATAAACCCCTCTTCCTAGGGGTTTGTAAAGATTTCATGAACGGAGGTGTGTGAAACATTGTAGGCACTGGAGAGTTGTTAGCTGATAAATATGTGATTTTTATTTTGTGTATTTCAGCACACAGCATACACTAAGCGCCCAATAGATGTGTGCCAGAGTAGGGAGGCTTCTCCTTCCTGTGTTGTCTGACCTTCATCACATCAACTCAGTGGTTTTTTTGTTTTTGTTTTTGTTTTTGCGGTACGCGGGCCTCTCACTGTTGTGTCCCCTCCCACTGCGGAACACAGGCTCCGGACGCGCAGGCTCAGCGGCCACGGCTCACGGGCCCAGCCGCTCCACGGCATGTGGGATCCTCCCGGACCGGGGCACGAACCCGTGTCCCCTGCATCGGCAGGCGGACCCCCAACCACTGCACCACCAGGGAAGCCCGAACTCAGTCTTTTTCCTTGATTTTATCTGGCAAACTTTACTGGAGTATAGAATAGTTCGGAAAAATCCACTGAGCCCTGGATTGTTACAGAGTGAGTCTGCACATATAGCCAGCAAGTGGATCGAGGGACGGGACCTTTCCAGCATCCCCAGAAGCCCCTAGTGCTCTTGTTCTGTCAGTCCCAGCCCAGGAGGCGGCCCACTGCCCTGACCGGTCTCAGCACAGGTGACCTTTGCCGTTCATGAGCCCCATGTCCGAGGGAACACCCAGCACCTTCCGTGTTGTACCTGCTTCCTTCACTCACCCAGCCTGCGGGGAGGCATAGCCCGTCCACGCTGTTTGCGAGACAGTGTCCTGTTGTGGACGGGCCGACAGCACTGCTTCCCTGCCCAGCTCCCGCTCTGCCTCAGTCACCAGGCGCCACACCCAGAGGGGAAGCCGTCAGCTGCTTTCCGTCTTTCTGATTATATTCACCTCTGGAGCCATTTGTGCAGGGACTAAAACGGACTTGATGTGATGAATCACAAAATCGCACCCTTTATTCAAAAACCACGCAAACAGCAATTCCGTTTGGGATGAATTGGACCCATACGATGAGTTATGGGCTCATTAGAGTGGCACAGCGCCTTCCTTTATCATATTAAGTTTATTTAAATCACACAGAATGTTCATTTTTAGGAACAAGTTGCACTCACCTCAAGGAATCATCAGTGTTGCTCCAGGAGATACGATACAATCCTGTTTTTAACGGGATGCACATAGTTTGCAATTGTGTGACAACTAGATTCCATCATGCCTTCCCTATGGGGACAGCCCATAAAGATTGATTACACATTAAAAATGGTATTAAAGAAAGAGACAGCCTGTGTCTATTCCTGCCTGTGGCTCTGAGCGTGACCCGTGCTCTCCCTGGCTCAGACGCCCTCCCTGCCATGGTGGGATCACTCTCGGCACCCCTACCCCCGAGGAGGCATTCACATTCCCCTGCCTTTCTTTGGAAGAGCTCTCATCACCCCAGCATGTGCTTTGGTGACAAGAATGTGCACTAGGGCATCACTGAGTCCTCACATCTTGGAAATAAATGCAGGATGATCTGGGCAGATGCAGGCTTTGTTCTCTTGCAGTTTCCCAACGTGTGTGCCCCGTGGATCCAAAATGGGGTGGGGAACCACTCAGATCTTTTTATGATTAATAAGAAAGAAATCCCAGAGAGAGGCTCCAGGGGTGGGGTTGGGGGCATGTGTCCTCTGTGCAGAGACTGTGTTCTGAGAAAACCACCAGGACCCCCCGGGTGCTCTTCCCACAGACTTTTATTAAATGCAAAGAGTCCTTCAAATGAAGTGGCCGGAGTCCAAACGTGAACGTGAGTGTTTCTTAACTGAGCCACGATTGAGAACAAATGGACCACGGGAGCCCTCTTACCCGTCACAGGGAACTGCTGTGATCTCAGATTCCCACGCTGGGTAGCAACCCCCTGAAAACGTGCGGTCTGCAGCTTGCTCACCTAGCAGTACTGTTCACAGAGGCCACGAATATAAATCCTCGAAGGCCCCAGCCTTCCGGCTCGCATGCCCCTTGGGTGTCTGCCCCTGAACAGGTGGGTGGTGGCTCGGCTCTGCCCAGGGATGTCACAGACAAGAGGCGCGAGGCATCAGGGCACCCCACTCCTCCTTCCGCGGCTCTGGTCTCTGCCTCGATTTGGGGCCTGATGAATAGAAATGTCACTGGAAATTGATTTTCCATTTAGTCAAAGGAGAAATTTATTTCTGGGTCTCTCCAAATGTAAGGTCATCCCTTGATGAGCTGGTGAAATTTTATTAAGTTTTAACCTTGCTGTCGCGTGCTTCTGGGTGTTGTGTTCCACGGGGGAGCAGGCTCCCTGTGAGCCCTGAGCTGATAGCTACAAAGGTCAGAATTGGCAGAGGGCAAGAGAACTGAGCTGGCAAAGGCAGTCTCACTCCCCAGCTCCTCTGTCACCAGGCAGCTCACTCTGGTTTAGAGGGTTCTGTGGTCTAAGGAGGGGTCAAGAAATGTTTTCCATAAAAAAGCCAGATGGTACATATTTTAGGCTTTGCAGCCATGGAGCCTCTATCATAGTCAACTCCGCGTATAGCCCCAAAGCAGCCATAGACAGTAAGTATACAAATGGGGGTGGCCACCTTCCCACAGAGCTGCTTACAGAAGCAGACAGGGGTTCCGATTCAGCTCTCAGGCCGTAGTCTGTTGACTTTTGGTCCAAGAGACCTTTAGTTCCGTGTGACTTGACTAAGACAACACTGGGTGTGCAAAAGCAATTCAGTTCCAAGGCTGCCTTTGAGTGGAAGTAAGTTTTACGTACAGCAAGACCTGGATCTGCTTACGATAGATTCTGCTTGCTTATATACTAATTGAGTTTCTTAATGTGACGGCTGCTATCCCGATGGCTTAGAGGGGTGAGAGGAGGTAAAATTCAGGAGCAATATTGCTGCTCGTTTACGGTGTTATTCCGAATGGAGCCTTCGTTTTAACAGAACCGCCACACTTTTGGATGCACTTGGACTTCCAGGGTAGAGGGCACCGTCGAGCTCTCCTGGATGGTTTGTGAATTTCTCGGATGGATGGCTCTGCTGGAATCCACGAGGTCTCGTTAACGACATTAATGTGTAACTGCCTGCGTTTTAATCATGCAAAGACAAACTCGGGCCGTTTTGTTCTGGTGGAGCGTCACTAATTCTAGTTACACGGTAACTAGGCGACGCTGGATGGCGACGCTGGATTTTAGAAATTGGGCCTCCGAGATCCGTTAGTGGTGTGGTGCACGTTGCTGAATGGATGTCTGTATTACTGTCAAGGTAATTCAAAACAAATTTCAAGCTGTGACAATAAAATGGTTCTTGTAGTAGGTTGGGTTTGTACAGAAATTGCCAATTTGAAGGAGACCGGTTATGTTTTCAAGTTGGAATTTTGGTGGACTAGTTTCACTTTTACTGATTTTCATTAATTTCTGAACATTATTTTTTACCAGTGTGATAATAGCATACCAGGGCAAACTGTGATTATTGGTTAATAATGATATGGTATTTTTTCACCCCGTTTAGCCTGTGGTGGTTTTGGGTATAAGATTACACAGTTCTCTTCTATGTCCAGGAAAAAGAGGAATACTCGGTAATCATACCAGGAATCCTGTCCCCGGGAAGAGTT
This sequence comes from Phocoena sinus, assembly GCF_008692025.1. NCBI lineage: Eukaryota > Metazoa > Chordata > Mammalia > Artiodactyla > Phocoenidae > Phocoena > Phocoena sinus. The sequence continues at coordinate 2,048,276 of NC_045777.1, read as the reverse complement.
TGTCCTGAACCTAGGACCATCCTTTGGAGATCCTCAGGTTGGCTGTGCCTGGTTCTCAAAGCCCTATTTCTGTTTTCCTTGCCCATTTTCACTGCAACCAGTACCCATGGAGAACTTAAGTTCTGGGGGAGAAGTGTGAGTAATTAGGTTTCCTCTTAAACCCTTTCTCTTGTTCTGATGCTGGAGGGACTGGAGAAGAGCATTTTACAGCTGTCTGTGGTCATAGGACCATCCTCTGTCCCCCGTACTCCACTGTGACCTCTGCATCTGCCTTCCCTGCCCCCGCACAGAGCCTCTCACAATGTAGTAGATGCTCAGTCAACACATGTGAAATGAATGAAGGTCGCGGTCGGATCGTGTCCTGGGGGTCCCCGAGGGAGCCTTGACGAGAGCACCAGAGCCGGATAGCTCAGGAATCCCGTGCCCATCCTCTCCCCTTGCCCGGTGTCCACACTCACTGTCCTCATCAGAAGCCATCAGCATCACTGACCGAATGTCCCCCATGACCCTATGTATTGCATTAACTCATCGAACCCTCCCTGCAACCACGTGGGGCAGATACCGTTACTGTCCCCACTTCACCGGTGAGGAAACTGAGGCACGAGGGGGGCAAAGCCATAGAAAGAAAGTCAGCATCAGTACTGACCGTGTAAAGGTGGTTGGAGAACTTCGTACTGACCTACATCCCTACGACATAGGGAAGGTCCTCTGACGTGCACCACAGCGTCCTCATCTCCAGAGCTGCCGGAGAGCGACGGTCCCCATGGAGAGGGCTGTGGGGCCTCTGCATGGGCTGCTGGCGGCCAGTCGGCCCCGGCCTCACGTTCCCCTGGCTGATAGCCCACCACCTGTGCCGAGTGGCTTTAAAGACTAAATCCTTTTCTCCCTGTTGGGCAGACCTGAGGGAAGCCCAACAGGGAAAGAGTGTCTGCTCATTGGAACAAATGGCCTGTTCGGAGAAGGGAGGACCCGCGTGTCACGAGCAAGAGTCGGCATGCTGGTGACAGAGGAGGGGTGACGTCATCACAGTCTGAGCTTAGTGCCCCCCCCGTGGGTTTCTCCATCCTTCTGCTGTGTACTGAGGGCCATGCAGCTGGCTTCCCAGGGTCCCCTCGCTTGCCAAGATGGTGCTCATGGGCAGATGCTGGCCCTCTGGGGGCGCTGAGACCCTCAGCTGCACACACCCCAAGCGCAAACACCACACCTGAACCTTTTGTCCATTGACATCAGCTGATTCCGTTTCCCAAACACCTGCTCACCTCCCTTCGCTGCCATCAATTGTTAGGCGCCCTGAGTCCCCTGCAGTGTCTACAGAGAAGAGGCGGACAAAGCCACATGAGGACATTTTCTGCGATTATCCGGTCACCGGGTGAAGCAAGACCTCCGCGGGGCTGACAGCCTTGGGAACCCATGTAACGTCGGCACCACAGTCAGCGCTTCCTCACCTGTGGTTTTGTCAAGCCCAGGATAACAGGCTCTAAGATCATGTACCTTTTAAATATATATATAATGTTTGGGGAGCAACTCTTAATTGATTCGTGCGTGTAACCGTCGTGGTAAAAGTTGTTCCGTGGATGTCTCCAGGTGTCATTTTATCCAAGGGGATAAGAGTGACAGCTCACACCGCCTGGGTCCAAGCCGCCGGCCCACCACTTGCTGGCAGGTTATTTAGCCCTCCTGTGCTTCGGCTTTCTCATTTGGAGCATGAAGATGACAGCACCTCCCAGCCTGTAGGACTTGTAGGGACTTGTGTATCCCCTCCCTCAGGTCCCACCTGGACAAGTCACTGGAAGGACCTGGGCATTTAAGGATAACAGGTGCCTTTGCTCCTGGACACAACTGCCCCTCCAGCCATCCCCACCCCTGAGACCCTGGGCGCATACAGACTCACAAAAGAATAACTGTTTCTTTTCGGCGTGACAGTAAAGACAGGAAATCAGATATCAGTTCTCTTTCCATCCTCTGGATCCGGTGGCTGTACGTAAACCACACCCATATGGTGGGAATTGAGGCAGGGGCTGTGTTAGGGGCTTCTGTGGGCTTCGCTCACTTTAGTCCTCTCTGCAGCCCTAAGAGAAACCACACTGTTACCCCATTTTACAGACGGGAAGCTGAAACACAGGGCAGGTAAATAATTGCTCCAGGCCACACAGCTAGCAGGACCCAAAGCCTGCACACCCTCCCACCCCAGCCTCAGCCTGCACCTATCCAACAGAATTATGAAAGGGATCCCGTTCCTTAGGAATTGCCCATGAAAAGTATTGAGGATGGGTCACCACCTTTATTCTGATGGGCCCTGGCAGGGACTGACTATGGCCTGTGAGCCCAGCCTGGCCTGCTTCCTCTTCTTACAAAGTTGTCTTGGAAGACACACAGTGTCCATTTGCTTTCTTACTGTCTTTTTTTTTTTTTTGGAGTATAATTGCTTTATAACGTTGTGTTAGTTTCTGCTGTACAGTGAAGTGAATCAGCTCCATGTGTACATACATCCCCTCCCTCTTGGACCTCCCTCCCCACCCCGCATCCCAGCCACCTAGGTCATCACAGAGCACCGAGCTGAGCCCCCTGTGCTATACGGCAGGTTCCCACTAGCCATCTGTGTTACACATGGTAGTGTATTCATGTCAAACCTAATCTCCCAATTCACCCCACCCTCCCTTTTCCCACGGGTCCACATGTCCATTCTCTATGTCTGCCTTTCTGTTCCTGCCCTGCAGATAGGTTCATCTGTACATTTTTGTAGATTCCACATATATGCGTTAATATACGATATTTGTTTTTCTCTTTCTGACTTACTTCACTTCGTTTGACAGACTCTAGGTCCATCCACATCTCTACAAATGACCCAATTTCATTTCTTTTTATGGCTGAGTAATATTCCGTTATATGTATATGTACCGCATCTTCTTTATCCATTCATCTCAGTGGACATTCAGACTGTTTCCGTGTCCTGGCTATTGTAAAGAGTGCTGCAGTGAATATTGCGGTACATATTGTCTGTGTTGCTTTCCTGCAACCATGGCAGAGTTGAGTCATTGTGATACAGTCCTTGTTGCCACCAAGCCAAGAATATTTACTGTCTGGCCCTTCATAGAAAACGTCTGCAGCCCCTGCTCTAATAACGTGGGCAGAAGAGAGAAACAAACAAACAACCCACAAACACTTAAGCTTTTATCCCCGGGCTTAAGGATCCCCGGGCTTAAGGATCAGCCCTTCTCCTGTTCTCGCTGCTGACACTCCCTCTTTCTGGGCAAAGTCTGGGACCAGGATGGTGGAATCATTCCCTGGAATCTTGACCCACTCGGCTGCTGGTGCCTTAGTGTGGGGTGCCCGGTGCCTTCTCTCATTCTCAGAGCAGTCACCACCTGGGAGAACTGGGGGGTCTGCTGGGAGGTGGCCATGTGCACCCTGACCTGCAGCGTCTGGCAGGACCAGAGCACGGGGCAGCCCTCAACGGCTGGGCCTGCAGAGTGGGGAGAGTCACCATGTAATGTGGCCATTCAGACTTGGAGTAACTGAAGGGAGGGGTCCAAAATCCATCCAGCTCCTCCCACCCTCCCGCAGGAATGGCTCTCTGATTTGTTGTTTTAATTAGGGGCTTTTAAGCTTTAATTTTAAAAGTTTAATAAGCTGTTTTTCTGTGTCAATCGTGGCTGAGCAAACTATCACACGGTAACACATGCAGGCTCTCACCCGACCTGAGATCACTGTCCTGACGGGACCCCAGGCCTCGATGGGCATCTCGGCTCCCGGTGGTAAGGCCAGGCCCCCCGCCTTGATCAGGGCCGTTCCCACTGGCCGCAGGCACAGCCTTTACTGGCCTGTGCCATGTGGACATGAACTCGTAGGAACCTAAGCTTGGCCATGCGTGGCGCCAGCTCTGTTTTATTCCCGCAGTCCTCTTGCTGGCTCCAGGAAGGCAGTGCACAAGTAGCCATTTTCAGAGGCAAACACCCACTGTGTTACGAGTACCCAGCGGATACGCAGTGAACACGTCAGCATGACGCACGGGGGGCACCAGGCCAGACCCTCTGAGCTGAACAGCACCCTTTTCCTGCTGAGATTCATCAGTGCCAATGTCCTGGCCAAACTGTTCTTCAGGCCCATTCAGGCCAGTCAGCACGGATGATATGATGCTGGAGATGCTCTGTGCGAAGTTCCGAAGGCACAGGGGCCACACACGTGCAGTTCACCATGAAGCACAGGCGAGGAGCTGTGGGCAGAAGAGGGTAAATAGTGTAAAAGAACTTTCTTATCATTAAACGACAACAAAAAAAGAAGGCTGCTCTTCATTGCAGTGTGCGGGCTTCTCACTGCAGTGGCTTCTCTTGTCCTCTTCCCAGGAAGCGCCTGGGAAGAAGGTCCCTGTGGACCGGAGCGCCAAGGCTGGGCTTGCAAGGCGCACCTGGTACCTACCTGCCTCCGCATGCTGCATCCCACATCTTGCAGTCAGCCTCGAGGGAACATCTGCTCCTGATCGTTCACTGCCCTTTGGGTCAGCGTATATGCACTGACCCGGGGCTTTGAGCTGGAGGGTCTGCTCTGGGGCGGAAGGGGCACACTTGCAGTTAGTCCTCACAGTCATCCTGTGAAGCAGAGCCTCTGGCCGCCCCATGGGGTCTGAGGCTTGGAGAGCCTCAGAGCTGGAACCCAGGAAGGCAGGTCTCCCTCAGGGAATTAAACGGCCGCCTTTCCCAGAATGATCCAGTCCCTAGAGGAATGGGATGGTGGATGTTGTAGATCGTGGGTTTGGTCCCCATGGTTTATTGCTGAGCCTCTGAGATGCAGCTGTGTGTCAGCATCTGTTGCCATGGGGATGAAGGGAACGGGCGCCTGGGACCCACACCTGGCTCACGGCGGGCTTGCCACGCCTTCACGCCATTTGCTGCTGGGCTGCTTTGGCTCCAGCTATTCCTGTGCTGCTGCCCTTGCCTCTCGTGCCTGAGCCAACCCACGAGCTCACCCTGGGAAGTTTGTAGGGAGGAGCTCAGCCAGCTGCTCTCCGCTGTGAGCTGGTGTTTCTGTGGCCACCGGGTCCCGGCCGCCCCACCCACATGCCTGGGCTCCTGGAGGCCCATATCACTCAAGGATTAATGTCGAGCGGCCACAGGTAAATTCCAGGAGCAGGTGGTGCAGTGTCACTGCACCACGCACAAGACAGGAACTTCTTAGCCAGCAGGGGGGCAGCAGACTCCTGGCCAAGAGGACCGCTCAGCCCCGAGAACAGAGGCAATGCGGACACGGAACAGAGGGAAGGGCTCCTGCAGACGCAGGCAGCAGGTGCAGCTCTTCCCACAAGGGCTGCCCGACAGGAGCCAGCCACCGCCTGCATCCCGCTAGCACATCCTCACGAGGTGCCCGCTGGTGGGTGCCGAGCAGGCTCTTCTGCCGTTCCCCTCCCCTGCTGTGCCTCCCCCCGTCTGCCCCTTGGGTGCGAGTCATCAGTGATGGCCCCAGTCCTCCCCCGGTGCCGGATGCCACCACGGTGAGCTGGGAACTCTGCCTCGCAGGGTCCGGCGGCTGCCGAGGTGTCCCCCTGTGAAGGATGGGCTGATTTAGGGTGGCTCCTTGAATTAGGACAGAACATGCTTGTCGAGGTCATGGCAGCATCTGGGAGCGTGAGAGGTGCCCCAGGGTGACTCACGTTGTCACTGACCATCACGACAGGGTCTGTCCCCCTGGACAGGAGCCCCCTTCCTTTATCCCACTCCCTTGCCTCTTTCACCCCATACTGGGCCTGGGGCCTCTGGGCCCTCCTGGAGGGCTCATCATGACACCCCACTGCCCTTGTTTCCTGCAGGTTTGACCCAGAACCTCTGCTTTAGGGGTAGCAAATCGAATTTAGCGTTTCGCCTTTCAGTTGTTTTGGTTCTTCCAAAGATATTGAAAGAAATTGAACAACAGTCTGATTTCCTTAGGGATCATTTTTTAGCTTCTGTACCATTGATGAAGAATTGGATTAAAACTTGACTCTACAGCGGCTGAGTAAATATCCACCTAGTTACCGAGCGTGAGGGAACTGTGGCCCTTGCCAGGGCAGGACGCTTTGTGAGTTTTTAGCTGCGTCTCCTCCCAGCTGCCCTTCACTGAGGTGGGTGGGACACAGCGTGAGCTGGTGCAGGGGAAGCACTGTTTCTCTGAGCGGGGTCTACAGGGCCCAGCGCCCTCCGGGGGAGGCCAGCACGACCTCGAGGAGCCATCAGTGTAGCTGAGGATCCCACAAAACGTCAGCAGGGTCCGTATTTACCCACACCTCACTAAGTCACCTTCTCATTTGCCAGTCACTGCTCGAGAGTCTAAGAGATTGAAACCCCAGAGGACAGCTGCATGAGGCCAGGTCTATTCAGAGAAGGGGTCTCTGGGGCCAGTAACAGCTCCCTTTTTTGAAAACTCTGGGCCTGCCCAGACTCGAGTGAGCTTGGGGGTTGCCATAAGGGTCTGCTAAAAGCATCCACCGCGTTGGAACAGAGCAGAACAGACTGTGTGTCTTCCGGACCCAAAGCGCACGGCACTGTCACCAGCCCCTGCGTTGCTGGCCTGGGGTTGCTCTGCCCGCCTCCAGGAGAGGTGAACGCCTTCAGTGCTGGGATCCACAGGCACTTAAATCCAACCAAATGCCGTCCAAGAATCGCTGTTCATTTCTCTCTTAAAGCGGCCATCAGAGTCCCCTTTAAAATGGAGTGAACCTTTCCCGTTAGAATGTAGCCTTGTGGACGTGGCCAGACACGAGGATCCTCTTCCTCCCAGAGTCTTCTGGGGGATGCAGTAACTAACCCTAGATCTTGCTGGTCTAGAAGATGCAAGACCAATTTTTCAGGGAAAACACTCGTATCTCTGAGCGCGGTCCCTGTCAGCACTGCTTGAAGGGGTCAGTGGTCACTGTGGGGCTGATGTGATGGGGAGTTAGTGGGAGAATAGGCAGTTGACCTAAAGCAAGTACAGCAAATATTGAAAATACCCAGGGCCTGTCCCTTGGGGAGCCTTGTGGAAGGTTCTAGAAGAGGCCTTATGAAACCATAATTCCACTTCAATGATCTGGACCCCATATGACCCACGGTACCAGACAGGACGCTTATATACACACGGGAATACGTGTCTTACTTGACATTCAGAAGGAGAGCCTTCAGGTGCCAGAATGACTAGCGTGGTGCGTGAGCGACACCCGGCACCGCCGCTTCCCGGCCAAATGGGCAATACTGCTTCCATTACACACGCACAGGCCTGGCTGCAGAAGTGGGTCGTGGGTCCTGGCAGCCCTGATGCTACTTCAGGCTAGATCTGTGTTGCTTGTTTCCAGAAGCGGGGTCTTCTGGGGCCGCCTTAAGGATGGGCATGAAAAGGTAGATGACAAGAGGTGGTCTCTTTGGCCACCTCGAGTTCTGTGCTTTCTCAGCACGGACGCTGGGCCGGGTAAGGGTGTGGTGTGTGGACGCCTCTGTTTGTAACGCAACGTTGGACTGTTGATCTGGAGCTCAAGTTCCAGAGGCGCAACGCCAAATAAAGCGGGCTCAACTGGGAGAAATGAGACTCGGTAGAGGAGCTTCTTGACCCATGGTTTGCGATGATGCTCCTGTAATCAATGCTAATTACCGTCCCAGCGCACCCTGGGGCTGCTGGCGTTTCTTCCTCTTCCGAGTGTGTTGGCTGCGCGTGTAGAGGCTGTTGAGAAGGTTGACAACTTCTCCTAAGAAAACGTGGCGTCTAGGTGCCTAAGTGGCTCTGTGCTGGCGCGGGCGGCAGGGAGACATGCCTTTTAAGACTCTCCGTGTTTGTTTGTGAGGCTGCAAAGCGAGCGCCCCGCCCCGCCCCCACTGCCTTGCGCTTCTCTGCTCAGGTGGGGCGCTGCGTCGGTGGCTCCTGACTTTCGGCTGCAGGGCGGGTCAATACCCAGCCTGCAGGCTGCTTTCTGCTGCACGAGTGGTATGTGTGGTCTGAATAGGAATTTCAACCCCAGTCCTAACAGGACCCCAGGCCTTGCAGTCCGTGGACACAGCAGGTGTGCGTTCTCTGCCGGCTCAGAGGTATTTATCCTGGCGTTCAGTCACCTTTCTTCAAGGTCCCCTTGACGCCCAGCAAAGAGCCGGGCTCACCCAGGGCAGAGGAGCTGGAGACTCCAGGGGCACCTGGGGCAGAGGGTGGGGTGAGTGCAGGACTAGCGGGGAGCGGGGTCCCCTGGCTTCAGGGGCCTTAGGACCAGGACTGGTGAGGTTTCCCCAGGTTCCTGCGAGAGCCCAGAGAGGCGGGCGGGCGTCCCTACTTGACAGGCCCCCTCCAAGCCCTCTGCAAGGCAGTGTCTGCAGGAACGGGGCCCAGCTGACGGCTGAGGTCCGGGCCAGTTCGCAGGAGCCCGAGAGCTCCAGCTGCAGCTGCGGCTTTAGAAGCTGAAACTGAGAGTTTCACTGCTGCAAAGAACGGGGGTGCTTTCCCGTCCTCCCTAGCGCCCCCTGCCCCAGGGACCTGTCAGAGTGGCACCTCCTACCAGGGCCTGCACTGCTACAGATGCGTGTGTGTTAGGTGCCTACAGAGGAGGAAACAGAGGCACAGACTCACAGGGTCTCACAGCTGGAAGGGGACAGAGCTGGATTCAGCCCCAGGAGTTCTTGTTCTGGGGCCGTGGCCTCCAGGAAGCAGGGCTGGCTTAAGAAGGAAATGGCCTCCCACACACTTGGGTGGAGACGCGTCCCCTGGACTTGGGGTTCATCACGTGAGCTCTGAGCTGGGCTCATTTTGCTTAAAAATGGGATTTTCCTTTGTCCTTGATACCTGTGTGTCCCTTAGATTAATTGTGTATATATAACCCATGATAGTGTATACAGTATGCATACGTGTATTAAGTTCAACACAGCAAAGGTCGGAGTCTCCCCAGGTGGCCTTGCACAGGTGGGTGGAAGGGCAGGGCACAGGTACAGGAGGACTGGCCTGGGTGCAGTTACCTGAGTGGTGAGGCTGAGGGGAAGTGAGCAATGATGTGAGCCTGGGAGAAGCCTGGAAGGCTCGGGGGCAGTGGCAGAGACCCCCAAATCCTGCCTGCTGTCCCCAGGAAGGCTCTCGGATCTGCAGAGGAAGGAAGGGCGGCTCGGAGCCATGCGACGGGGTGCCCCAGGCCCTGGGACGCTGCCCCCACTTCTCAGGTAGAAGGCCTTTCCCCACACCTCTGTGTGAGGCTGCTAGGACAGCATTCCTCAGTTTTAAACGTTCCATATTCCCACCGTCTTGACTTGGTTTGCGTCTCACCCACCAGTGAAGAATCATTTCTGTACACAGTAAAGCAGGTGACCTCTAGGAAGAGAACCTTAAGACGCGCGGAAACGAGAACTGGCGTTTCCTCGCTCTTCCAAGTGCGCTGTGTTTGGATGTGTAGTGGCTGTTGAGAAGCTTGATCTTCTTGTGAGGATCCTGCTCAGAAAACATACCTGGTTCTCCACTGACTGAGGAGTGGATCAACTGACTGTGCTGGAGCCACACAACAGAATAGCATACCGCCTTAAATAGGAAGCGGATTCTCACACAGGCTACGACATGGGTGAACTGTGAGGATGTCGTGCTGCCGAAGATGAGGCAGTCACAGGAGGACAAGAACTGCGTGATCCCACTTATATGAGGTCCCTAGAAGAGTCAGATTCATAGAGGCAGAAAGTAGGAGGGTGGCTGCCTGGGGCTGGGGGCAGGAGGGATGGCGGCTCATTGTTCAGTGGCTACAGCTTCAGTTTTATACGATGGAAAGGTTCTGGGCTGTGCTACACAGCGATGGGTGTGTAGTTAACACTGCTGCTCACTTAAACACGGTGAGGATGCGAATTCTACGCCATGTATTTTCTACCACAGGTTTTAAAAAGCCCCTGTTGTAGATGGATGGACGGGGGGCAGGAGCCCACCCTGGATGGGGGGGTGTGCTCCCTCTGCAGGTCCTGCCACTGCACCAAATCTGTCTTCAGGGAGAGCGAGCTGACTGGGGAGGGGCTCCCATTTCAGCTGAGCTCTGAGCCCGGAAATGAGAACCCTGTCAGGGGGAGACCCCCATCAAAGAGGAAGGTGAGGGAAATGCCATCCCAGTAACTGCAGGGAGGGAAAGTGGAAGCCCTATTCCCGGACGATCCCTAACGCCGGTCCGTGCTCAGGACTCACTTTGGCGTTTACCTTGCGATTCTCTCATTTCAGAAACAAAAAAAGTTGAGGATTTGGAGATTTTTGTGAGAGTGTCACCTGGTTTGGCACTTTGGGAGGTAGACCGGATGCTGTTGAGGGTGGAACTTAGGTCCGGAGCGCACGTGATCATTCCGGAACGTGGCCTCGACCCCGCGGGATCCCCCTGGCATGTGGTCGTCTCCTGTGGGGGGCCCCTGAGGTCCCGTGGGCAGTTGCGAGCACGCCCAGGGCACGCGGGCAGCCTCTGTGTCTCCTGGCCATGCCGAGCCGTCGGCGCACACCATTCAGGGGGACCCCCAGACCCTGGTGCCCGCCGGGCCAGGAGTCAGCCCCCTGCGCCCCCATGCTCACTGCCAGTAATGCCGTCTTCTCAGCGGCAGCCGAAGAGGAAGCGGCAACAGCGTATGTGTCCTGGGTCCTCGCACGGCAAAAATTCCCTCGCGCCACAGCTGCGGTTGTGTACCTAACTGCACGCAGACACAGTTGTGAGAAACTCAAACCCAGGACGACGGAAGGGAGAGCTGTGTGCTGATAACAGCCTGAGCACCGCCAGGAACTCGGCGCTCCTCCCCTCGGCCCGCCCTGCTGCAGCCTCGCCCCCCGCGAGTTTTAATGGCTGCAGCTCCTGAGTCCCACTCGGCCTCCCGGCTAATTGATCAAGGCGCCCGTGGGGGCCCCGTGAAGCCAGTGGTCTGCGGGTGGACATTCCAGCCAATTAGTGCCCCCGCCCTGGGCGGTGCCCCAGGAATCTCTCTCTCACTGGCGGCCCCAGCTGGCACCCGTGGCCTGGGCCCCTCCCACACCGAGCCCTAGGCTCCCCACTCTCCCGACCGTGGCCTAGAAGGCGCACCCCGCCCCTCGGCTCGGTAGCCCAGCACGTGTGTTAGATTCAAAAGAGCATCTCCTCGCTCCTAACCAAGCCAAGGTTAATATTTTCATTGGGGATCTTGCCCTATCGCCACCCGAGCGGGCAGACAGTGCTCCACCGAGCGACCGAGGTGCTGGGGAGAAGGCACGTGAGCCCCGAGTAGCAAAATGAGATGAAAACCGATGCAGGTATTTTATGTAACAGGGAAGCCAGGGAGCACACCAGGAAGGGCAGCCACCACCTTTACGTTGCTGCGGAAGAAGAACGTCGTACACAGTCGCATCCTCAGGTTCAGGCTGGCTGCACCCCTGCCTGCATTTCTTCCCCAGGTGTGAATGCCACGGAAGTCTTGTGGGTCTTCTTTAATTATAGAGAAAAAGTAATTTCCAGTTTAAGTTAAAAAAAGATATTTCAGAGCTTCAGCAAATGACCCAAATGAGAGAAACAGTAGATTCTGATCAGAGGAGCACATTCTGACCCGGCAATCGTTTGTCGCGGGCAAGATGCCTGAGATTGAGCCCCGGCTTTTCCACCGAGGGATACGGCTGTGTTCACGTCTCTGCTTTAGGAGCTGGTTGTATGCTCTTCTCTGTGGGCTCTGGCCTCACCCACAGCGGCTCTGGACCGAGTCCGAGATTCTCATAGTTGTGCCAACTGCCATATGCCCCAGTGGTGGCCAGTTAAATGCCTGGGCATTGTTCCAGTGAGGGGAGAACTAATACAGCAGAGCCTTTGCTGGGGGAAGGTCCTCGCAGGATGGAGCAGGGATAACCACCCATAAGACGGCTCAGACGCCTGTCCACGAACTCATGGAGAGTTCTGCCACATTAAACACTGGAAAAGTGTGGAAATGTTTCAGAAACAGAGCTCCATGTTTCATTAATCAAATTCTTCATTTAGGACTCTTTCAGCTGTAGGTGGCCACACTGAACTCAAACTAGCTAACCTGAAAAAGTTAAGTAGCAGAGGATAAGATCCAGGGGATAGCTTCGTGGGCTGAAGATGTTATCCTTGGGGCCTGGTTTCTCTTATTTTGCCACCTCCGGTTTGGCTCCTTTTAATCAAATCTCTCCCCTCAATGAGGCAAGTTGGCAATGGTCAATCCAAGCCTACCTGTTCCCCATTTTAAGGAGAGGGGGGAAGAGAGGTTTTTCCTGGCAGTGTTAATGCAACTCCCGGGATATGTGCTTATGGGTTGCACAGCTCCAGTGCCAGGCTCAGTGCCACATTTCACAAGCATTTATCAGATGGGCTATCGTGGTGGTAAAAAGACACAAATTTGTTCTCATGGAGTTTAAATATGTTAATGAAAGACAGACACTAACTGAATCTTGGAACGAAGAAAGAGCAATGAGAAGAAAGGAACATGAGCCTACGTTAATGAAAGACAGACACTAACTGAATCTTGGAACTAAGAAAGAGCAATGAGAAGAAAGGAACATGAGCCTATAGAGCAGAGGTCTGCAAACTATGGCCCTCTGCCTGTTTTTGTAAATAAAGTTTTATTGAAACACAGCCATGTCCATCATCTACATATTGTCTATGGCTGCTTTCATGCTACAACAGCAGAGTTGAGTAATTGCAAGTGACTGTGTGCCCCACAAAGACTAAATTAATTACTCTCTGGCCCTTTACAGAAAATGTTTGCGGACTCCTGCAGAGCATGGGAGACAGATGCATGCTTCCCTGGGGACACATGAACTGAAATCTCAGGAATAATAGGATTTAACTCAGGCAGAGACGTGGGAGGCAGGAAGAGAAGATGCGGGAAGGGCTGGGGATATACGCAGGGGTTTGGCTCTAAGACATGGTGCTCCTCCTGGGATTACCTTTTATGAGTGGGAGGGGTGGGGAGAAAGGGCACGTGGAGGAGGAGATGAAGGACGGACCCAGAAGGTTTGTGCTTCCCCCTCTGAAGCGGCAGGCGTGGGCGCGGAGTCCAAAAGCTGCAGGAGGAACTGGAGCACAGCTCCTGGGAGCACGGCTTCTCAGTGTGGGTTGTATCTTGACTTTTATTATGTTTGTGTGTGTGAACATAAAACAGAGCTTCTTCCTGCAGCAAAACAACTCGTCAGATCCATCCTCACTGGGTTGAACGCCAGTGGTGTCGTTAACCCCCTGCCACCATCCTTCTTCCAGCCAATGGTGTTTGTAGATGGCGAGCCTGAAATGGGTTAACCTTCTACCCAAACCCATGTTCTTGGCTTCACTAGTGCCTGTCTGACCAACACCCGGACAGCACCGTGTGTGCGGATGTGGGCTTGCAAAATGATGGCATCTGTACAACTACCTCCCGTTCTCCAACTTGAGGCAGACGTCACTAATCAATCCCTGCTGGGCTGGATGGAGCCTCGTGAACTGCTTAGCTCAGACAGCCACTGCCACCACTCAGCACCCAGGGAAACCCATCTGCCACCCTAGTCCTGGGTGCTCAGAAACGACGGGTGAATGAAAGAAAGAGGGCTGCTGTGAAGCTCATTAATATCTCTGTGGCAGTAAGTGTGCCCCTAAGCAGTTCGTCTGGAAGATTGAAAACGCACATCTACAATTAGCCCCATTAAGCCCTGGGACTCTAGGGTCTTGGGAGATTTATTTATTTTTGATGCCGAACAAGAAAGTCATTGCAAGAGCCATGAAGTGCAGTAGGAAATCAAAAAGCAGCATTCAAAACTCAGCTGATGGCTGTAAGAAGCACGAGGAGACATTTACCTGCGTCATCACGTGCATTTCTTGGCGCACTGACGCCTCTGTGCATTGGAAGGACTTCGGTCACAGCCCGCAGCAGCTGAGCTGAATCTCTCTTCTGCCCGGACGCACCCGTGGGCCTAGGGTCTGGGTCCGAGGAGGGACAGATGGAGCTAGCAGGCTGCACGGGGTGGCACGTTTGGAAAGCGGCCTGTTGTTCTCTCGGTTCTGGAAGCCTCGGTTGGTGGGAGTAGGCGGCTCGCCTCGGTGATTAAATCTCGCTGGTGGTGGCCCTGGGCAGCCCCAGGAGCACTCGAGGAGAGGCGTGTGTCTTGACATAATTAACATTTCTGATCATTCCCTCCTCGGTACCGACTTAGAAGCAAACTAGCCCGAGGCAAAGCTGTGAATAGGCGAAGCTTGTCTTCATTTCTCTCCCATCTCATACCTTTTAATTTCCTTTCCCTCCTTCAAGCTTCTCTCCTTCCCCCGCCGCTGCGCCCATGCAGCCTCCCAACACGTCTGGGTCCGACTCCCAGGGTGGCACGTGACACTTCAGATCCACTCCCTGGAGCGCAGAGGCCCCGTCCCAGCCAGCCAGAACAGCTCTGCTGTGCCTGGTCCACTGGGCACCAGGCAAGGCGGGCAGGGTTTGGGCTTGGGCATGAACTGTGTGTGCTGTGTGGCGATGAGCAGACACGGCTCTTCTAAAACGGCGTCACTTTTGGGTTTTGTCAGAAGGTTCTGTACCACAACTTTCTGTGATTTCACTGGATGTAACTGCTGACTTTCTCTTCAAATTAATGCAAAAGGACTGGGTGTGTTCTGGCTTCCCACGGGCTGGGCTTGGAGCCATATGTGACAGGTCCAGAAAGACCATTTACCGCTTAGCAAAGGGAAACAAGGTGTGCAGCTCAGCACTCCCCACCCGCACCCCCACCTCACAGGACGGTCATTGGAGCCGTTCGGGTGGCAGCTCCAGGTGGCCATCTGCCGGGAACCCTCCTGCAGGTCGGGCCACTGCCTTCTCATCACAGGTCGGTCTCCTACTTGCTGTGCAGTTCAAAGGCTGGGTTGTAAGGGACTCAAAACCAAACTCAAAACCCATCCAATAAGAGCTCATGTCCCCCAAGCATCCTTCCTTCCTCATCCTCCCATGGCATCCCTTCATGACAGCCTGTTTCCAGTCTCCCCCATGCCCGGCCTGGGCCGGTCCCACCCTCCTATCTGCAGTAAGATGCCACCCCCGCCCCACCCAGGGGCAGAGAGAGCAGCCCCGCTGTGGGTCCGGGGAGGAGAGGGGATGCTCTCTCTCCCCTGTCCCTTGGCCAGGACTGGGTTCCAGCCCTGAACCACCATGTGGCTAAGGGGTAGGCAACACTGATCATCCCTTTGGGGCCCAAACACGGCACTGGGGAGGGGGGCCTGTCACCTGAGAATGGGGGTGAGGGGCTTCCAAAAAGAGAGACGGGGTCCCAAATGACAAATATGCATTACACTCACTCTTCCCAGGACTCCTCGGACTTGTGTCTGCGGGACCCCACCCCTGTCCAGGGGAGCAAGTAGGAGGACCACCCTGAGCCAGCTGACCTGGGAGGACTTCCTCCTGAATCTCCCCCCTTGGAGAAAACAGAGCCCCGGTCTGGCTCACCTCCCTGCCCTCTTCCCCATGCCCACGCAGAGGAGGTACCTCGCTGCTGGCACATCTGCACACAGGGACAGGTGACATCTGCCTTCACTCGAAAGTCCAGTCAAATTGATGTGTAAGGCTGGGCTGCTTACTGGGAAGGCTACTGTCCCTCTATAGCAGAGTTATTCAGAAGCTCTCGGAGCCAAAATGTACCTTTTTTAATAAAATGGCTAATTACGTTGCACACACTTTCTGAATAAAAAGAAAACTCTCGAATAAACATCTGTACACCAGAGGTCCATCCAGCCCGTTCCGTGCCTGCTGCATCTTTATCAGCCGGAAAACAGCCCATGTGCTGAGTGTACGCTTTCTGTTTATAATGTAACCCGGGACATAGGCCTTGATTTACAGACTCTTGTGCTGCTATGAAAAGGGGGGAAAATCTGTGTAAAGTCAAGGCAAACTCTGTTTTTTACAAAAAACATGTTTGAGTGCATTTTTGTTCCCATTTCATGAGTGTGTGGTTGGGACCTGTGCAGCTCAGACCCCATGCCTTAATTGGAGGCGTATGGACTCATTTCGGCTACGTCGCCTGTACACCAAAGGCGATTCATTGATTTTTGAGCTGACGCTCGAGAGGGGAAATCAGTCCCCTGTATGTCTTCTACTGGCTGAAGCCGAGATGCCTTGTTGTAGAAGACTCGTGCGTCTTTGCCTGCAGACCATCGCCTGCGAAAGGTGCGAGAGCACGAAATGAGATCGTGCTGACCAACAGATGGTGGGGCTTCAGAAGTGGGCCAAGAGGCTCCCCGGCCCCACTTTGTTCATGTGAAGGGTTAAGCACTAGGGCCTTGACTCCCTGAGAGGTCAAGGTGACCCTAGACCTCACAGAGACCCCCTGAGCCCTGAACCACAGTCAATGACAGGAGGCAGCCCGTCTGGGACCCGAGGGCCAGGGGACATCGGGGTCACCGAAACGAGTCTGTCCAGGGCCTGGGTCCCTAGACCTCTTGTCCATGCGGGCTTATCCTCAAACCGACAGCCAGTGAACACACCCCAAAGTAAACCGAGGGGCCAACTGCTCTGCTACAATTAGGGGGAGGGGTGGGGGTGAGTCTTCCAGGGCCGTCTTGCTCTTTTCTGGCCTGGTTCTCAGAATAGGCAGAAAGCGTGAGAGAGACAGAGACAGAGAGAGCAGGGAGCCCTCGGAAGCTGCCTGCCAGGGCCTGGCCCCAGGCATCCACCGACGGGCATGTCGTGCGTATTAGCTTCCTGGCGCTGCTGGAACAGGTGAACACGGCGGGGCTTCGAATAACACAGATACATTATCTTACGGTTCCGGACGTCCGAAGTCCACATGTCAGCAGGGCTGGTTCCTTCTGGCAGCTCGGGGGAAAGATCTGGATTTCCCAGCTTCTGGAGGCACCCAGTGTCCTGGACTCACGGCCCCTCCTCTGTCTTCAGAGCAGCAGCACGAGGTCTTCCGTTGTCACATCCCTCCTCTGACCCTCCCACCTCCCTCTTAGGAGGACCCTGTGATGACACCGGGCCCCCCGGGGAATCCAGGGGCACCTCCCACCTCAAAGTCCTTAATCCCATCTGCTAAGTTCCCTTTGTCATGGAGGGCGACATCGTCACAGCTACCAAGGATTCGAGCGTGGACATTTGTGAGGGCTGTTATTCAGCCGCCACGTTATGACTTTCTGTAATGCCTGGAGTCTCTCCTTGTTGCTCGTGGCCGTGGGCAGCACAAGACCCCTCCCGTCACCGCCCCCCCTCCCCCCGTGGGGCTGTCTCAGAGTCCCAGCGTTTGTCCTTCGAGTCTCAGCGAAAACATATGTGCGTAAGCCCCCTCCTCGTGGAAGCCTTTCTGGCTGCCCCATGGAAAGAACCAGGCCCCCAGCTGGTGTGGGGACATCTGGGAGAGGAGGACAGGAACAGGCAGACCCGCAGAGAGGTGGATGCGCATCCTCTCCTCTCCGGGCAGCCCGGCCTCTCTCCATTCTCACTGACATCAGGTCAGTGTCACCACTTCCCCTTCTTTTCACATTTAAGTATTTGGGGTTTCATTGTGACATCGTATTACTCGGGGTTTGTATTTGCTGCTTTATTACTCGGGGTTTACGAAGCCCCTCTCCTCGCCGGCTCCTCCCCCTTATGCCCAAGTTAGGACAGCGCTTCACGGGTGCAGGCTGTATGCCCACACTGGCCTTCCAGATAATAGATGGACCTTTAGTAATAACCTTTAACAAGCATCAGGTCGGGATGCCCTCTGCCTAGGTCCTTCCCCTGGCTTCACCCCTGCTCCTGGAATAAAAGCCCTACCCCTCTAGATGGCCCAGCCCCAGCCAGCCCTGCTCCCTGGCCTGGAGTGTTCTGTCCCGGGCTCTGGGTGCCCGCGGCAGTGTCCCCTCCTGCAGATCTAGGCTGAGAAGCTCCTTCCACCAGAGAGGGCTCACTCACCCCCTTACAAGTCCGAATGCCCGCCCTGCCCACCTGCCCAATCACTCTGTTTATTTTCCTCCAGGTTCTTCTCACACTCTGTAATTGTCTGCCTTTAGCAGATTGATCTAGTCTGTTTCTCCCACTAGAGAGCCCACTCGGGAGAGAGACAGCCCGTCTCACCCGCTGCTCTGTCCCCAGTGACAGCTCACCCCCTGGCCACGGCAAGATGAAGGTTTCGGGGATTTCTCGGGTGTACGATTTTCACTCGAACAATAGGAAAATATATAGTTAACCAAAGAGACTCCTGCAGGACTGCGCGGGGATGGGTGCTTGGATGAGGGAGGCTGCGGGCATGAGTTAAGGGAAGAACCCCCCGGGCGACAGATGCAGTAACCCAGAGCCTGCCGTCAGGTCACTGTGAGGCTTGATGGGATAAGCGTCAGGAGGATGGAGCTCCCCCGTGAGGAGCGATGGCACTTCCCTGGGAGGTCACCTCCACGGGTGCCACCGACAGCCCTCTATCTCCTCCTGGAGCCTGTGGTCGGCCGCTGCTGTGCACACATCGCCCTGGGCTCTCCCCGTCCTCCGCCTGCACAGCACAGATAAGGAAAATGGGGCCCAGAGCTCAGGAATCTTGGCTCAGGGTGGCCGGTGTGGTAAGTGGCAGTGCTGGAACCCAGCCACAGGTCTGCTCTGAAACATTCCAGCAAAACAGTTCTGCTGGAAAATGCCATGTGTTTGGTTGAGTGTCGTGTGGAGCTGCAAAGGCTCAAATCACAGGGCCGCTGCTCATTTCCAGCTAACTCCCCTTTGACCTGGTAGAAATTCTCCTCACCCTGGGTCTTCCCTGCCCTTTCATGCCTCCCCCTTCTTCTCCTCCTGTCCTGTCGATTCCAAACCCACCGGCAAATCACTTCTGTTTAGTAGGGTCTTGTTTGGGTGCAGATCTCTTATTTATATACAGGTGTTTATGTCTTGCAAAATATATGTTATTTATGTGTCATTTCCCCTTAATTTTCAGTCTTTGTATTCAAAGGACGATTTTTCTTTCTGATTATTTGGCCAAATTCAATTCAATAGGATTTTATTGAAGATCTACTGTGGGATCCTCCTGGAATTTGGTGGCACATTAGAGATGGTGGTGATGATGGTGGTGATGGTGGTGATGGTGATGATGGTGGTGATGGTGGTGATGGTGGTGATGGTGATGATGGTGATGGTGATGATGGTGATGATGGTGATGGTGATGGTGGTGATGGTGATGATGGTGATGGTGGTGGTGATGGTGATGATGGTGGTGGTGATGATGGTGATGATGGTGATGGCGGTGGTGATGGTGATGATGGTGATGGTGGTGGTGATGGTGATGATGGTGATGGTGATGATGGTGATGGTGGTGATGGCGGTGATGGTGATGATGGTGATGGTGGTGGTGATGGTGATGATGGTGATGGTGGTGGTGATGGTGATGGTGGCGGTGATGGTGATGGTGATGATGGTGATGGTGGTGATGGTGGTGATGGTGATGGTGGTGATGGTGATGATGGTGATGGTGATGATGGTGGTGGTGGTGGTGATGGTGATGGTGATGGTGATGATGGTGATGGCAGTGGTGATGGTGATGATGGTGATGGTGGTGGTGATGGTGATGATGGTGATGGTCATGATGGTGGTGATGGTGATGGTGGTGATGGTGATGATGGTGATGGCGGTGGTGATAATGTTGATGGTGGTGGTGATGATGATGGTGGTGATGATGGTTATGGTGATGGTCATGATGATGGTGATAACAGTGATGACGAAGACTGCAGCTAACACTCTTCAGCACTGATGGATTCCTTGGCACAGTCCTAAGACCTTTACACACGTTAGCTCATTTCATGCTCACAGTAGCCTTATGAAGCATCTTGCTTCTGCAGACAAGGAACGTGAGGCACAGGAAGTTGGAGTGACCTCCAGAGTTACTCGGGCAGTGAGTAGCCGAGCTGCAATCTGAACTCAGGCCGCCTGGGACCACAGGTCCTGCTCTCAACCTCCATCCGACCCACCTTTGTAGAACGCACCAGGTTATGGGAGACAAGACACACACACATACACAAGCACACACACCTGCATCCTCAAAGCAATTAAATAACAGTTCAAAAATTATCCACTGTGTTCATTCATTAATTTATTCATCAAACAAACATCTGAGTGTCTACTGTGTGCTAATAAGCCTGGCCATAGAAGTGTGAACGAAGCAGGCGTAGCTTACGGAGCTTGAGGCGGGAGGGGAAAGCTGCCCTCGCGCTGTCCCGGACGCCCCACGATTGAGGAAGGAGGTGTGGAGAGCAGTGCCTGCGGGATTCAGGGTCCCAGGGTGACGCAGGGACTGGAAAAGGTGGGCGTGGCTTCCTGAAATTGCGGTCTTCATCTGATTGCTGTAGAGAGACTGAGAATTGGGAGGCCTCAGGGCTCCTGGAAGGGAGGAGGGAGAAACCCCTGAGGAAGCGGCGGAGGGCCAGCGGTTTGAAGTGGGGCAAGGAGTATGGGGGACACTGCGATGGGGGAGCCTCTCCATCCTGCACCTTGGCCCTTGTCTTTCTGCTCACTTCCTCATCCCCAGAGACCCCCACTGCAGGGTGGGGTGGTGCGTAGGTGTACAGCATCTCCTCCACTGGACTTTTATACTGATCTCCAAGTCGGTTTAACCGAGGAAATACTGACTCTGAGACCCGGAAAGAGAGCTTCTGTCTTCCTGTCGAGGTCTTTTCTTAGCTCATCGCATCAGAAGTGAGGCCTGGGCAGAGAGCAAGGGAGGTGAGGGCCAGTGGAAGAAGGCCCACTTCCCCCTCCTCCCCCAGCCGACCCACCACCGGCACCTTCCACGTCACTTTGTTCCCGGGGCACCAGCTGGCACTGCCTGGGTGGTTGGGTGTGGAAGACCTCAGCCCGGGGCAGGGGGTGGGTAACCTGGAGGCTGACGGCCTCACGGTAGCCCGCCCAGTTCTTAGCGCCTTTTCTGAACGAAAGCTAAGCAGCAGAAAGCAGCCACTTTCATTGGTATTTTTTTGTTTTTAATTCATTTTTTAACTGCACGAGTAGCAGATGAGTGATTCCCCATCATTGAAAAGTCAAGCCACACCTTTCAAGTAGCACCACGTTCGGCTGATTCTCCCCTGGGTAACCGGTGCGTCTAGCTTTGTGTGTTTACTTTCCTGCGCGGTTGAAAATATACGTGAAAGTGCACAGATTTGTTTTCCATTTTAGAGATATAAACGATGTCATGGTGCTGTTACCTAGAACTTGCTTTTCTCGCTTCGGGGATCCTTCCGAGGTGCGCGGCCCGAAAAGTACTTAGCAAAACACCTGCGTGGTAGCCGTTCTGGAAGCATCACCTATTATTACTATTACCATTATTTGCAGCAAGCCAGAGTTGGGAAGGAGACGGAAATGGGGCTTGCAAACTGGGAGAGCTCCAGATTTTTAAGGTGCTTTCTGAAATGGTTTAACCAAGTTAACACTGAATCCAAGGCCCGGGGAGAGGACCGACTCCTTCCTGTAGCCGTCCGTCTTAGGTCCTGTGGTCAGAGGTGTCGTACTGTTTCCAGAAGCAGGGTCTGGGCAGGGAACCAGGGCAGTGAAGGGAGAAGACAGTGATTCTTGCTCTGTTCTATTCGACTCCCACGGAGGATCAGCCCTGCGCTCAGGGCGGTTCCAGGCCCTCGGCAGGGAGAGACAGTCAGAGAAAAGACCCTGGATTCTATGTAGAGGGACCAGTCCCAGATACCAGTGGTCGTGTTTATACCTGAGCAATAGCACTTCCCCCTGAGGTGAAACCAAGTCATCTGTTTGGACCTGAGGCACAGGTGGCCCTTGGCTTTCTCACCTGAGGGTCCTGCTTTTCCCTCCCCAGCCGGCCTCCCCCTTGGACATGCACCCGCTCTTTTTCTCCTCCAGCTCAGGGCACTTGTACCTTTTATTCAACTTTCTCCTGAAACTCACTCGCCCATGGTGGTTTTCAGTAATCTGGCTCCCCTCTCGGTTCTGCCTTTCCTGGAAAAGCCAACAAACCTTGCACCTCATAAATTTTAACAGGCTTTTCAACGGATGTATTTCATGTCTGAATTGTTTTATCTGCCTCACTTTGATTGTAGGCCCCAAGGGCTGAGACCTCGTCCTGTTTCATCTTTTGTGCAGCTCCGAGCACACTCTTGGCATCCGGCTTGTAAAAACACACGAGACGATAAATATATGCAAACATCTATAATTGTTTTATTTAGAGACGTTTGACAATAGATCAGAGATGTGTGTGTCCCTACACATCTGAGACTTGAGCACGACTTCATCTCACGTCTTCATCTGTTCCTTGGGTGTTAGTAATTTATAAAGCATGATTTATTGGCTTAGAATGTTTCTTCATACTTTAAATGTGTGCATACTATAAAGGAAAAATTTAATCTCCAGTGTCTGATTAACTTTGTCGAACACGCTTCTTAGAATTATCTGTGCTACGTGGAGACTTATAAATAAGACTTGAATCATTTGTCTTTAAAAACACAAGTCTTCCTTCTGCCTAAGCATTAAGTGATGTTAAAACAAAAAGGTTCCATTTGGATTTAAGAAAGATGCAAATTAATCAGGAATAATTTCTTCTTCATCTGGGTTTTTCAGTGTTCGTGGTTGGGAAATAATTGAGCTGGGTTTGTTTTAACCTCTTCATTTAACTTTGTTTCTAATGTATAAACTTTCAGGGTTTTTTTTCTGCTGGAAAATTTCTGTTGGTGAATATAACATGCCTGTAGCTTATGTAATTCAACAAGTGACATACAGAAACAGGTGAGCCCACAAGAACATCCAAAGCTTACCTGACTTCTTCCTTTCAATATGTGTTTGTGGAACACGTAGTGTGTGCCACGTAAAATATTAGATGATGCAGATCCAGGGGTAAAATAGAAAGACGAGGCTTCCAGCCTCAGGGATCCCCAGACTTTCGAGGGAGGCAATTAGAAAGCAGATGGAACACCACCATAAACAGAAACTAATCGGCACCACCAAGGGCTCCACCGGTGCTGAGACTGGTTCTCCCTGAGAAGGGGTGGCCAGGGGGTGGCTGAGGTTCCTCCTGCAGGAAGGAGCGCTGGGAGAGTGAGCCTCGGGCAGGGGAAGGACAGATACAAAGGCCCTGGGGTGGGAGAGAACCGGGTGGCTCCATGGACAGAGACACTGGAAGATTTTATACCAAGAGCGCAAGTAATTTGATGAAACGTTGCTGTGTTCACTCCAGCTGCTGTAGGGAGACTTGTGTGGAGGGATTAAAGGGAAGGGGGAGAGAGGGTGGCCCCTGTTCAAGGAGATTTGCAGACAGGAGGAGGGATGCGATAGGGCCAGTGTCCGGATTCGGCAAGACGGATGGAATCGGCCAGAAGGCCATGCTGAGCTGGGTGCCCTGAAGGCAGGTTTAGGTTTGCTTTGCTGTGATCCCAGGAGCCTTGGTGCCCCCTGGGCAGGTGGGGATTGTGGATGGTTCCCACACGCCTTCCCCGCTGCATGCAGGGCCTCAGCACCCAGGCAGGCAGGAGGATGCGGGTGTCCAGCCACACCCTGGGGACAGGGCTGCACTCTCTCACCCCGTCAGCGACGGCAGGCTCAGGCTCGTGCCAACTCTGACAAGAACCTTTTTTCCTTAGAAAATAAATGGTCTCCATGCTACAACTAAGACCCGATGCAACCAAAAATTAAATAAATAAATAAATGGAAGGAAGGAAGGAAATAAATGGTCTCTGCACATTTCAGTCCAGAACAGTGGAAAGAACATTTGAAATCGGTAGATTTCTGGAATGCCTGGCCAGGAAAGGGGATGGGCAGGACACGGGGCCTTCCGCCTGCTGTGTTCTGACCACTGGGTGTCCCCTCGCCCTGAGGACCCATACAGCTCCGTGGGCCGCCGGTCAGGGGCAAGGACGGTGGTCAGCACACCGCCCGCCATCCTGATGTTGTCACTCTAGATGTTGGGGTACAATTCAAATACGTGTGCCTGACCGTGGTAGGGTCCCAAGTCTCCAGGCTCCAACCTGAGGAGTAAGGCCCATCCCCACGCCGTGACCCCTCGCCATCGGGGCCTGCACTGCCCTGCGGGACCTGGAGTGGTCCGGGACAGCGTCCGTCAGGGTCTCGAGGCTGCGGCTCCCTAGGCTTCAAGGTTGCCTCCTGCTGGCACCTCCTCCCCTGCCCCACTGACGCCCCCAGCCCTGCCCCTCGACCTGAGTTCTCTCCGCCTTGCCTGTTCCGTCTGCCGCCCACCTCCCCCTTCTAGAAAGGTACGCCCCGCTAGTGCGTGCACGGTGCCTGTTTGTCGGTCATGTCCTCAGAGGGGTGCCCGGCACCCAGGAGCTGCTCACTGAAGACTTGGTCATGGAGTGAGTGGACCTGGTAGGTCCTCCTGGCTCCGGCACTGCGGCTGGCGGTTCCCCGCAAACAGCCCTCGTGCCGCGTGCCCCGCTCCCTGCCCCCAGCCTGAAGTCTGGGATGGATGTGAGAGAAATGGGTCCACTCTGACTGCGACCTGCGGGGATAATTCGTGCAGGAGGGGGCTGCAGAGGGATTGGCTGGCCTGGGAAGGCACCCGTGGGAAACGGCATTTAATCTGCCATCAGAAGGAAGAGGAGCCTTTATTCCAGGTCAAGGAAGTAGCCTGTGGGGGGACAGAGGTGGGCGGGGGGCATGTTCTGGAAGCAGAAGAACCAGAAGGCTGTGTGTGAGGAGGGTGCCCATTCCCGCAGGCCCCGTGGGTGCCAGTGGGGAGCAGGCTGGGCCGCCGAGAAGTGGGAGCCCTCTCTTGGGCAGGAGGTGGGGTGGGGCGCAGGGGGCAGGGGCTCCGTGGGGAGCTGGGCCGGAGCCGACCCTTGTAGTCCAGGGGCCCCAGAGTCCCGGCGTCCAGAGCCGGCCAGGCGGGGGCGGCAACTACCCCGAGCTGCCCAGACCAGGGGCGGGCACAGAGGAGTGGGAGGCGACAGTCACATCCTCCTGCCGACAGCACAGCGGCCCTGCCATGTCAGAGCTGGCAAGTGACACCATCAGGGAATGTTCTAGAAGGACGATTCTGGCAGCTGTGAGACCAGGTTCCTGAGACGAGCACATTAAACTTGATCTCCCCTCACCGTTTTTCATGCGTCCAGACGGCGCAGAGCCGCCGGCCGCAGCCAGCTGCCCCCGGAAGCCGCGTTACCTGACGCCTCTGACTCCACGGGTTTGTCGGCACGGCCGTTCTCTGGGAAACGAGGGATTACTGGTCTTGCAAACGCACGGTTCCGAGGAGACATTGAAGTGGGATCTACCAGGCAGGCCTAGTAGAGTTGCCTCTCTCCTTAGCAGCATTTCTAGTTGCTAGTTATGGGCCTCTTCAGATTTTTATTTATTTTTTCAAGGCTCGGTTTTGGTAGGTTGGATATTTCTAGGAATATATCCATTTCTTCCATGTTATCCGATGTGTTAGCACATCATTGTTCATTGTGTTCTCTTATAATCCTTTTTATTTCTGGTGGCATCCCCCCCTCTCTCATTTCTAATTTTAGTTATTTGAGTCTTTTCTTTTTTCTTAGTCTAGCTAAGGATTTGTCACTACCAAAAAAAAAAAAAAAAAAACAAAGCAGCAAAACACAAAAGAAGGCCGCAGGAGAGCGATAAGACACACAGAAAACAGTAACAAAATGGCAAGAGCAAGTCCTTCCCCGTCAGTAATTACTGTAAATGTAAATGGACTAAACTCCCCAAGTAAAAGACACACATTGACTGAATGGATCTAAACAAAATAAGAAATCCAACTGTATGCTGTCTTGGAACGACTCACTTCAGGCAAAAGGACACCCATAGGCTGGCTTTTTGTAATGATGTATTTTGATTGCCTTCTCGTTTCCCTTCCTGTCTATTCTATTGATATTTTCTTTGTGGTTACTATTGCAATTACATAAAACATTGTAAAGTTGTAACGATCTCACATAAATTGATAAGAACTTAGCTTCAGTCACATATGAAAACTCTACTCCTTTACATGCCTGCCCACCCCCCGCCATTTATGTTAATGTGACACAAATTACCTCTTTTTATACTGCATGTTCATTCACATAGATTTATAGTTACTTTCTATGCTTTTTTTAGAAAAAAATTCTACACTATAATTAAAAGTGATTTATGCTCCAACATTACAATACTGCAGGTATTTTATTTGTCTATATGTGTACTTCCACCAGGTGGTTTTATATTTCATGTGATTTTGCATTACTGTTGAGCATCTTTTTCATGTCAACTGGAAGGACTCCCTTTGGCACTTCCCTCGGGGCAGATCTAGTGATGAACTTCCTCAGCTGTTGTTTGTCTGAGAAAGTCTTAATTTATCTTTCATTTTTGAAGGACAGTTTTGGCAGATACGGTTTTCTTGGTTAACGGTTTTTGCTTTAGCACTTGATACGTCACCCCCTCCCTTCTAGTTTGCAAAGTTTCTGCCGAGAATCCACTGATAATCTTACAGGAGCTCCCTTGTGTGACAAGTTACTTTTCTCCTGCAGCTTTTAAGATTCTCTCTTTGTCTCTGACGTTTAACAGTTTGATTATAATGTGTCTCAGTACAGGTCTCTTTAGAATTATCATAGTTGGAGGTCTTTAAGCTTTTTGAATTTGTGTGTTTGTTTCTTTCCTCATATTTGGGATGTTTTCGGTGATTGTTTCTTCAGATAGGCTCTCTGCCCCTTTCTCTCTCTTCTCCTTCTGAGGCTCCCATAATGCATAAGTGGTTCCATCTGACGGCGTCCCGTAAGTCCCTCAGGCTCTCTTCACTTTCCTTCATTCTGTTTTCTTTTTGTTCCTTTGACTTGATCATTTTGAATACCCTGTCTTTGAGTTCACCAGTCTCTCTTCTGACGCATCAAGTTCAAGGTTGAGCTCCTCTAGTGAATTTTTCAATTTAATTATTGTGCTCTTCAGCTCCAGAATTGCTGTTTCTTTCTTCTTTATCATTTCTCTTTGTTGATGTTTCATCTTGTTAATGCATTGTTTTCCTGATTTCATTTCGTTGTCCTCCTGCAGGATCTCTCAGTTCATTGGCTATGCTTATGATGGTTATTCTGGATCCTTTATCTGGTAAATCATACATTTCCATTTCTTTCAAGTTGGTTTTGGGAGATTTAACGTGTTCTTTTTATCAGGGCACATTTCCCTGTTTCTTGGTTGGGATTTACACATTTGGAAAAAATGACCACCTTTCTCGTTCTTTATAATCTGGCTTTGTACGTGGCAGACCTTCGGCAATCCACTGGCCAGAGACTCTGGAGACGTCTCAAGACTTTCTGGGGATGATCTTCTCTGGGCTGGTGCATGTAATCTCCTATTTGAGAATTGCCTGTTTCTACTCAGGATTTCTCCCTAGTTTCTGTCTGTGGTACTTCAACCTCTCTGGTGCTGGACCGCCATGGAATTTCTTTTGTTTTCAGTGGCCTCCAACCCAGCTCCCTTACCTGTCAGCATTTAGGTTCAGGTGAGGCAGAAACTAGTCTCTCAGCTATTCCCCTTAAAAGTCAGAGTATTGGACCATGTTTCATTTCCTCTCTTCTCCCTCCCAAAGGGAGAAGCCAAGAATTGGGAGTTTTTACCAATCACACTCCTCTGTGCTAGGGGAGGGGCTGTGGTGAGTAAATGTCATGAATTTTCCTGCCAGTTTTGATGTGGTTCTTCTTGGTTCATCTCAGATGCAGGACTCTCTTAACTGGTTTCTGGATTTTTCTCAAAGGCAGTTGATCTATGTATTGTTGCTAAGTGATTGTTCCCATGGGAGAAGAATGATTTGGGGCTTCCTATTACATTATCTTGCTGATATCACTCTTAAAGAGCTCAGTTTTGAATACTCTGTGCTTGAGGGACAAAAGCATCTTCTGATGGATCTCCCAGCACCCACACTCATTCCTGCAGTTAATGCCAGGGGTCTGCAAACTCGCCCTGTCGAGGGCCAGGTAGTAAATATTTTCAGCTTTGCTGCCTGTACTCAACTACTCCACTACTCAATCCTGCCGTAGACAGGATGTAAATGAGCGAGCGTGGCTGCATTCTAATAAAACTTTATTTACAAAATCAGATGGTGGCGGGCTGGCCGTAGTTTGCTGACCCCTGATCCTTGTTCAGCACAGCAGTCTGAGGGATCCTGCCAAAACCTGAGCCAGGCCCCTCACTGGTCAGCCCCCAGTACTTCAGAGAGTCCACTTTTCGCTCAAAGCAGAGTAAGATCTTTGTAGCAGCCACGCCTCTCACCACCCACTCTCTTCCTGCTCTTGCCGTCGCTCTGTTCCAGCCGCCACTGGAGCTGCTGCTTCGTCATGTGCCGTTCCCACCTTAGGATCTTTGCGCTTACCGTTCCCACTGTGTGGAATGCCCTTCCTCCTTGTATCTGCTTAACTGCTTCACTTCTTCAAACATTGTATGACCCTCCCAAGTCAGCTTGGGTGGCAATAACAAAATACCGCACGCTGGGCAGCTTAAACAGCAGAAATGTTGTCTCACAGTTCTGGAGGTTGGATGTCCAAGGTCAAGGTTTGGTCTTCCCAGGCCTCTCTCCTTGGCTGGTAGATGGCCATCTTCTGCCTGTATCCTCACATCATCTTTCTACTGTGTATCTGTGTCCTAACCTCCTCTTCTTTTAATGACACCAGTCGAATTGGATTAGGGCCGACCCATATGACTTCATTTAACCGTAATCACCTCTCTAAAGACCCTGTCTCCAAATACAGTCACATCTTGTGGTACTGGGGAACTAGGGCTTCAACATACAGATGTGAGGAGGCACAGTTCACTCCCCACACTCCCTCTGAGGTCTGCCCTGACCACCCTATTTGGTCAGCAGCCCATCTCCTCCCCTCAGTGCTCTGAATTTCCTCGTTCTGCTCTCTCCCCACTTAGCATCACCCCTGCTGACATCCAGCAGGAGGTACCAGCACTTCTACAGGCTCTTTTATATTCTGAAAACTTACTGAAGACCCAAAGAGCTTTTGTGCAGACCGGTGATATCTTTCCATATTTATCATAGTAAACATTAAAACTAAGACCTTTGAAAACTAGTTATTGATTAATTCATTTAAAAATAAGAAAAATAAACCCATTACATGCTAACATATTTTATGAAAACTGACCGTATTTTGCAAAAACAAAGCCAAATTAGTGAGAAGATTTTTGCAAATCTCTTTAAAGTCAGGAAAAAGACTGCTGTATCTGCTTCTGCATTCACTGTGTGATACGTTGTTTGGGTTGAAAAATATATGACAAAATTTAGCCTCACTCAGATGTGTAGATGAAAAGGAAGGGGTATTTTAATCATCTTTTCAGATAATGGTGGATACTCTCCTTTGATACTATACCAAAAGTTGATGTTTTAGTTTCTTAAAGGTTAGTTGCAGTGTGGAAGCTGAAACCATCTCATTGAACTTTTCAGACTCTGCTAAATTAAAGTCCATTGACCTATGTTGTACTTAGAATGAATCTTTAACCGATGCATAATTTTATAACATCGTGGATTAGTCTTTTGAAATTGCTTTTCTGAGTTATGTATAGCTTCAATTCTATTTTAAAAATCACGTTTGTTAATATCAGCACCAGTCTCATCTGAAAAGTCTCTGATTGTTGCGACACTTTCAAGCTCACAATGGCAGACACAAGTTTTCTGAAAATCTAATTTTTGCTTGAAAATTTTCTAACTTTTATCATTGGCAATAAACATTGTCAGTTGTTTTCCTTGAAGTGACAGACACACTTTGCTCATTTGCGGGTGAATGTCTGCCAAACACTGGAATATGACTAACTAAGGTTTGCCTGTCAGTTGTTCTCTTCAGTAATAATAATTTTCCATGAAAAGTAGTGGCTAGTTCAGCTGGCAACTCAAACAGTCACACAAGTGCTTTACATCAAGACAAACACTTTCCTTTGGTATTTACTTTATCTGTACTTTCCCTTTCATCACACTGAATAATAAAAAACTATGTTTAAGAGTCAAGATTTAATAAAATTAATTTTTTCTCCTTCTGCTTCATCAAGGACATTCTTTAGTGAAATAATTTTTTCCCACAGTGAAGCCTTGGTGATGAAAAACATGATGACTTGATTACCCTGGTTCTTGCCAAGGCACCCACCATTTTACCATTTTATTTTAATAAAAGTTATATACCAAAAAATTTACTCTTTCAAAATGTAAAATTCATAGTTTTTAGTATATTTGCAGAGTTGTGGGACCATCACCATCAATATAATTTTGGAACCTTTTCATCCCCCCAGAGTAAACCCCACATGCGTTAGCAGTTGCCTCCCGTTCCCTTTTTAACCCCCGCTCACGGCGCACAGGCACGCACACACCGCCTAGACAACCGGTCACCAATGTATTTTTCTGTCTTGGTACGTTTGCCTATTCTGGATGTTTTATGTAAATGGAATCATGTAATATGTGGTTTTTTGTGCCTGGCTTCTTTCGGTTAGCACACACGCTGTTTTCAAGGTTCACGCACATTGGAGCATTATCAATACTTCATTCTTTTTTATTGCTGAATAGGTTTTCATAGTATGATGCCATAAACAGAACAGTGGCCCCCCAAAGAGGTCTACCTCCTAATCCTGGAACCTGCGACTGAGTCACAATGTATGGCAAAAGGGACTCTGCAGGCTGGTCCAGTTAAGACCTTGAGATGAGGAGATTACCCTGGATCATCCAGGTGGGTTCCGTGTCATCACGAAGGCTCCTATATAAGAAGGAGGCCAAAGGTCGGAATCAGAGAAGGAGCTGTGACAGTGGAAGCAGAGGTTGGAATGGTGTGGGGTCATGAGCCAGGAATGCAGGTGACCTCTAGAAGCTGGAAAAGGCAGGAAGCAGATTCTCCCCTTGAGCCTCCAGAACGAACACAGTTCTGATTTCAGATTCCAGGCTACAAAACTATAATAAATTTGCATTGTTTGAAGCCACCAAGCTTGTAGTCACTTGTTACAGTAGCCATGGGAAAATAACGCGTGTGGATCTATCACAGTTTGTTTATTCGTTGTTTAGTTGATAGACACTTGGATCGCTTCCACCTTTTGACTGTTATGAATAATACTATTAGGAATATTTGTGTACACATTTTTTGTGTGGACATATATTTTCAGTTCTTTGGCATACATACCTAGGAGTGGAATTGCTGGATCGTATGGTAACTCCATGTTTAACATTTTGAAGAGCTGCCAAGTTATTATTTTCCAAAGCACCTCAGCCCACCGGCAATATATTAGGTTCTACTCCATCCACATAGTCACAAACACTCGTCATCTTCTAGGGTCTTTTAAAGTTACTATTACATCCATTCCTAGTATACGTGAAGTGGTAGCTCATCGTGGTTTTGATTTGCTTCGGTTTTCATTAGTCCATCATAGTGATGTTGAGCATCTTTTCATGTACTTATTGGCCGTTTGGATCTCGTCTTTGGAGAAATATCTATTTAAGTCTTTTGCCCATTTTTAATTGGGTTATTCATCTTTTTATTATTGAGTTGTAAGAGTTCTTTATGCATTCTGGATTCAGGTCCTCTATCAGATACGTCATTTGCACATATTTTCTCCCCAGATGCTCAGACCTCTGATTTATGAGTGGTGGGTGGGGAAGGGAGCCCCAGACCTCTCAGCCAGGAGTAACCCTTCAGCACAAGAGCCTGGGGGGTGGGTGCGAGAAGCGCTGAAGCCCTGCTCCTCCCAGGGAGAACCCACTGCCCTAAACGGGGAACTGTAGGCAGGGAACCCCCTCTTCGTGGCCACACCCACGCGGAGTAGACTTTTCCCCACGCCGACCCGGAGGGGCAGGGGTGGAGCAGGTCTTGGCTCAAACGCCCAGAGACTCACACTGTTCCTACTGAGATTTAGCACGTTTTCCTGGATGAGTGTTTCTCTACTTGCTCTGTGCTCTTAGGACAATTTCCAGAGATGGTAAATGGTTGCTTTTTAAATACCTTTTACCAGTTCCATGTGTTTCGCTGGGGAAGGGGTCTGTTCAGGTCCTCACACCTCCACTCCAGGACTCTCTGGGTGCAACATTTTAATATTATTATAAAAATCGTTGGACACAGCAGAGCTCCTGAAAGTGTTTTGAGGACAGCTATGAAATCACAGGAAACGGTGTGCTCTCCAGCGCAGACCTCCCCCGTTGGAACAGACACATCCCGAGGACGTGTGTGTTGTTTGCTGATATCTCCCCAGCACACGTCAGACATTCAGGATTTTATCGTTTACCAAATATCCGGATGGCACGTGGAGATGCAGGCTCAGAGGTCGGGAGAGCGGGCTGTGTTCAGGGGGGATGTGCGGTTCACCTTCAGGGCGAGGCCTGCAGCCCTGGGAGGAGCCAGAACCCACGGGCACCCAAGAAGGGACTGACTGTGCGGTTCATCTGCCTTGAGATTCTAGAATCCATCTCAGGTGACTGCCCTGTCGCTGCCCCAACAGGAAAGGGGCATCACCTGTGCATCAGCTCACTTTCTACAGCAGCAGGAGTTCCCAAAACCGCACGTTACCTGAGGAGCCACAGGCTCGGGGGACGCCTGGCGCAGCTCAGGGCAACGCTGAGTCTCTCCCAGCCCTGAACGTCTCCTGTATCTTCGCTCTGGCCGCTAAGGACAGAACATGCTCCGGACTCCGCTTGTGTTCATACTTCCAGCAGGAAGGATAAATGGGCTGCTTTAGGAAAAGGACCTGGACGCTAGTGCCAGGTTTTAAACACAGCCTGTGCAACCGAGCCCCGGGCCCCCAGGGCCGACCACACAGACACCTGTGGAGGCTGAGTCATTTTCATTGCACCATAGACACTGATCCTTTTCAAGACCAATAAATAGGATAAAGTTAGTAGCAAAATTTGAGGACTTTACATCCATTGTCTCACTACATCCTCACTGTGGTCAGCCATCCGTCCATCCACCCATCATCCATCCATTCACCCAATATTTATCGAGTACCTGTTTTATATCTGCATCGGCCACTCACTGAGGACGTAACTGTGACCGTGGGGCCGCCCGCCATTCGGGGACCGTAATTAGGCCCATGTTGCACAAGAGGAAATGGGCTCAGAGGTCAATAACGGTCTGAGGTCGGCTCCCTATGACCTCCCACCCCCTCTTCTTCAGGATTAGGGAACCCAAGTGCCATTGTCGGCCTAAAAGCACTAGGGGTTAACCGACCCCTGCTGCCTGCATCTGACCATGTCCCCGCCTGGTCCCACCTGCCAGGCTCTGCACATGGGAAGGGCGGGCTGCTGGGCGGCCTCAGACCCTGTCCTGAGCGTCGAATGTCATCAAAGCCACAGGAAGTTCCCCGAGCAGCTTCCCTCGTGCGGAGTGTGCAGGCGGGGCCGCCTTTCCGGGGCTCTGTGAGCCGCCGGCGTGAACTCCGGAGCCCCTTCCCCACAGAGAAGCCGGAGAAGGGAGGAGGGGACTTGCGATGACCTGTTCCTCCTTAGTGTCCCAAACAAGTAAGAACAAGAAGAACAAACAGAAAGAACTACACAGGAGTTAACCTTTCTTTCTTTTAGGAAAATGTTTTTATCGATTCTTCTTCAGTGTTTAAAGAGCATTCGATGAGGTTCCTCGGCACCGTGCAGAACGGAAGAAGCAGGAGCTCATTTAGATTCCAGAGACAGCCCCCGTCTGTCTAAGCTGCGTGGCGCGTTGGACACTGCAGACCTGTGCCGTGTGGATTAATTCTGTGGGCTGCTGTGCAGGAGTGCGTTGGTGAGAAAGACTGAACTTTCGGGGACCGGGCTCTGCCTCTGATTGAGGAGGTGGCTGTGGGCTTGGGTGACGGGCCTGTTTCCCGTAAAACCCTCCCCATATAACATCTGCCCGTAAGAATTCAAGCTCTGTTGGCTCAGGACAGGGAGAGCCCACGCATTCCCCACCGAAATGTGTGAGCTTGTAGGGGAGTGGTCCTCCGGGCATACAGGCGCTTTCTGTTACAGCGACAAGCCCCAGAACAAATGCATCCCTCAGCGCGAGGGAAGTTTGACCAGGTTGAGTTGAGAAATCTCCAGGGACCAGAACGGCATCAAGCACTGGGATAAAATAGCTCTGAAGTCAACCTCTAAAATTTTCTTCTCACTCGCTCTGGATACTGCCCGCCACCATGAAACAAAGGAATCCAAGGTATTTATATGGACAAGTGAAAGAGGCGCTCACAGGTGTGCTATCATTAGGATTTCAAGGCCGACACACCCTCTCTGGGCTTGCGGAAAGGGAGGTGTCCTGGTCCAGCAGCTCACAGGACACAGGCCGCACTAGAAGGGTAACGGCTCGTTGCCGGCGGAGGTGACAAGTCCCAGTGGCTGGAGGGGCTGCAGCAGCTTTCTTCCTAAGGGAAGCTCGGTCTTCTCCATCGTCCTAGTGCCCCCATGTCCGTAAGAAACACTGGCTGGAGGGGCAGAGGCAGCAATAGTGCTGACTGTAATAAAACCAGTAGCTACCCTTTAATTAAAGTCATTTAACATTTAACTTGAAAACATTAAAGTCATAAACCCTTCTTGGGCCATAAGCACCAGCTCTGGTCTGGGTCTGGGGGCACAGTGGTGAACTCAGCAGAGGAGGTCCCGGGAGCTCTCGTGTTTAGTAATAATGATGACACATAACGTTCCCAGTGGGGATGGTAAGTCCCCGATGAGGCCACCCGGGCTTCCCTGCTTCGTCCGCACTCTCCCAGCCCCAGCTGCTGCGCTTCTGCTTCTGAGGCACTCGTGCCCTTGATCTTGTTGGCAGAGGTCGGAGCTGTGCTGTGATCCCCCCTTTCCAGAGCAGTGTTTTCAGATGCATACAATGAAATTCCTTGGATCACAAAGGTGAGCAATTGTATTGGAATGTGGTTATCAAAATAGGAAAAACAAATTTGTGACATAGAAGGGTATATTTTTGTTAACCTGCTAAGTAACAGTATCCAGTGGTGGGTCTAACACGTTCTGAAACTTCCCAGCGGTGCTGACCGTCAGGCCACACACAGCTGCAGTGCAGGATGTGAAACCCGGCCGCCGTGTAGGGCGCGCTGCCCACGGGCATGAGGAGGGGAGTCCTGGGGGCGGGGGCTGGTATGCTAGCTTGAGCCCCAGGTGCACGCCCCCGGGTCCGGACCCCTGGCCAAGAAGGCCCTTCCATCAGTTCCACCCGTACCTCCGTCCTCTCCTGCTGCTGTCCTCGCACTGGGCATTTTCTCGAGCCCTGACAGTGTAGATCTCCCACGACCCCAGCCCACCGCCCTCCCCACTTCTGCCTGGATTTGTTCCCCTCTGTGCCCTGCTGTCTGGTCCTGGGCGACCTCTGTAGGAGGTCCTGGGGGGCGTCCAGGCGAGTGGAGGGGCTGATTACTTCACTGCAGGAGATGCAAACGTGTGGGGAGACGGGGTCCTACTGAGGAGGGAAGAGTCGCGGGAGAGGCCGGGCGCCACGGCCGTGGAGCCCACAGTGTCAGGGTGAGTGCCGGGGCAGGAAGGGCTCTCATGGGACAGAGACCATGTGGCTGCGTACGTGTTAAGTGGACAGCCCGGCCTGAGCCCCAGCCCCCGAGCCGGCAGGGCAGGCACACGGCGCAGCACAGCACCCCCCTGGATTCAGGGACGCGCCGGAAGGGACTGCGGACCACGCTTTCCCTCTGAGAGCACAGACTCCTGTGAAGCAAGCCCTGAGCTAACGAAAGAGGCAGAGACGGAGAAGCACCTAGAATCTTCTCTGTGCCCCCTCCTTGATCACCACGGTCACGGCTCGGCTTTCCCTCCCCTCTCCCCCCATCTTTCTCCTCCTGACACTTCCTCTCCCCAGTCCTGGTGGAAGCTGAATCCCGCTTCCTTCCGTGCACCTCGCGTGACACTGGAGCCGCCTTTCATCCTGTGCGCATCACTCAGAAAACAAAGGCAGGGACCCCAGCCACAGGACAGAGCATCAGCCGTTCCAGAGAGACGCTGCCGGTGCTGAGTTGAAGTGACAGGCACATGGGTTTAATGACAGAACGTGTGAAGGCTTTGTTATAATTTAGGAGTGCTCGCTAGTTGAACAAACTGTCTGCCTATCCAGAGATGTTTCTCAAAACCGGCTGGCTCCCGGAATTCTGCTAAGAATATGGGGTGGGGGGTTGGAGGGGAGATGTAAGAACGCAGCCCAGGCACAGGTGTACGCGGTGCCGGAGCGGCAGGGCCGTGGCCGTAGAGCAGCAGTTGCGTGAAACCGCAAGGGTTATGTCGTGTCATTTAATTCTGGGCCAAGACGTTGTGAAAGAGGAGGGCAGTGGGGTCGACAGTCAGTTCCCGGATTCGTTGCTTTCCGAATCGCGAGCACACGGCACCTCCTGGCGCAGCAAAGATAGGAGCCGGCTCTGCAGCCGTGCTGTCTTCAGGCGGCGCACATGTGTGTGATGGTTGAGGACGCAGACTTCAGTGCCAGGCAGGGATCTTCCACTTCTCAGCCACAGGGCCTTGAGCTGAGCCTCAGTTTTCCCATCTCTGTGGTGGGAACCCCAATAGTGCCCGTGTCACCAAACTGCTGTGAGACTCTAACACAGGGTAAGCACTCAGCCAGAGACACCTGTGTTAATTACTTTAATACGGCCTCGTGGACCTTTTACTTTACCTGCTCGCTTGCTGGTGAACTCCTACTCATCCTTCAACGCTTTGGTCATTTGTCCCTCGTTGAGGCACCTCCCCTGCCTTCCACTCCTCTCCTACCCCAAGTTCCCACACACTCCTGACCTGTGGCCCTGATGTCTGTCTTGCCCTCTCAAGGCCCAGCACACAGTAGGTGCTCACTGTACAGACTCGGGACAGACCCTTGGCTTTGTTCCTCCTGTGGCTGGTTCAGATGCCACTGCCTGCCTCCCTGTACCTGCCTAGGTGCCACCTCACCACCTCTGCCCACATCCAGCCCCGCCCGCTGGGACGGGGGTGGAAGCAGAGGTTGGACCTCTTTGGGTCATCTCTGTGGCAGTAGTTGATGTCCACTGGTTTGGTTCCAATGTTCCATCCTCTGCCATCGAGGTGGTGCAGAAGAAAGTCGAGGCTCCGCCTTTTAGCTCAGATGCATTCATCCTGGTGCCTGCCGGTGCCTGCCGTTCTCCATGCTGTTCCCCGCCGTGGAGTTCGTATGTGTATTTATTCAGAAACTATTTGGGCAGCTGCCATGTGCCACGCACTGTGTGTGCCAGGCCAGCAGCAGTGGTGGCAGATAATAAGCAATGCCTGGCAGGCCTGCCCAGGAGCTGTGGGGTCGCTGACTCAGTAAACGTATGTTAGGCCCTCGATGCTCTACGTGTGATCCCTAGACCAGGAGCATCGCATCAGCTGGGGCCCTGCCCCACACGTGCCGAGTCGGGCTCTGTGTGTTAACCGGATCCCAGGTGATTTGCGGGCACGGTGGAAGCTCTGGATGGAGCAGCTCTGGTGCACCAGAGGCCGTGTGGGTACAGAGGGCACAGAAGAGGGCAGCGTGGCTCCTGCTCTCGAAGCTCTCCATCTAGGTGAGGGGTAGATAAGTTTAAGCCTCTGGGTGGGCCACTTCTTCGTTCTCTGAGGCAGCCAAGACCTCGGTTGACCACTCCTGTGTGTGGGGCCCAGCGGGGGTGCTGGGACGCAGCCGTGGATGAGAGCGCCTTTTTCCAGCGGGAGGTGGATGAGGAAGCCACAGCCTAGAAGTGCTGCTGGTGGAAAATGAACCCAGGCCGTGGGCAGAGAGCCCTGGAACCAAGCAGCCCCTCTGAGGAGGTCGGCAGGACAGCCTGGCCATGTGCGGATCTAGACAAGGACGCACGAGGAGAGGGGAGCCCTGTGGGGCAGGAGAGCCTGCAGGCAGCGTGACGGAACTGAGAGAAGCCTGCCCCTGGGGGGAGACGGTGCAGCAGCGATGGGAGGGGGAGCCCGGAGGGACCCTGAGCAAGAAGACCCTCCCAGGCACTCACCCCAGGAGGTCCTGTCTCCCAGCCCCTCCCAGGCCCCCCAGGACAGAGTTCCTAGTGTGCAAAGTGCTGGGGATGCTAGTGAGGCTTCCTGGAAGAGGTGGCATTTGAGCCGCATCAGGAAGCCTGCAGAGGAGTTCTCCAGCTGGAGAAGTAAAGATTCCGATTCCTGTAACTATCTCTGACAAGACAGCAGATAAGACAAGAAAAGCCTTAGGTATATAATAAGCCTCAGGGAGTGTCCTATATGCGTGTGAGTATGCAGTACGCGCACACACATCCACACGTGTGCACGTGGGCACACACACATGCACACACGACGGCCACAGTCCTCTGCGCCTGGCCCTGACCGGCTCCCTCTTCTCCGCAAGCTAGCAGAGACCGCGCTGTTCACACAGGGCAGCACGCGGATGTCACTGCTTTCTTCCCAATTAACTCTTGTGTCCGAAGCCAAGAATACAATGTTTTTAAGCCCCAGAGGAAGAATCCTGAGATGGCGACCGCCTGAGAGTGAGAGGCAGAGAGCTTCCACGGAGGATGAGGTGCAAACATAATTACGGCGTCTCCCCGCGGCCCTGTGCTTCCCTGTGCAGCTAATGAGCCTTTCTGGACGCTGACGCTGATCTCCACTGAGTCCTGATACTGGGATGCACCTCAGATAATTGCAGAAGAGCACAGGACCCAGAATGGGCAATATCTGGCCTCAGAAGAAATGCTTCTCTGGCCTCTGCGTGGACGTGCTCCCGGGCAGGGAGGCTGGCCCAGAGCCATGCGATCTGCTCCTGGCACATTCGGGGTTCAAGGCTCAGAAAAGAAGTGGCCTCACGCTCCATGGTGGAGGCCACGGGGGCGGGTGGGAGGAGCTCTTCTGTTTGGCGTCTGTTCTTCCTGACGCTCCCCTTCCTCCACACGCGTGCACGCGCACCCCCCCCCCCACACACACACACACATGGACTTCTTTCATCTTTCATTACCAGTTTTTGGACAAGGCATTTGACAGACGGCTGCTCCCCGACCCGGCGGCTCACGATAAGGGTGCAATTACGGAGCGCCCGGCGAAAGTTGCTGTGGGCATCACTTTGTGCGAAACGGGGGAACGGAGTAGGGATGCTCGTGTAATTGGGGGAGACGGGCCTGGGGGAGGGCTCTGGCCCTGGAAAGCGCAGGTCTCGTGACCCTTGTGATCGGGGCTGGGCTCAGGCTCCCTGCGTCCCCAGTGAAATTCCAGAGTGTTTTGTGTGACCACGCGGAAGGCCAGGGCCTGCCTGGTGCCTGTTTTCACTTCTCCATGAAATGCAGCTCCACACGCTCAGGAAGACCAGACAGCGAGCCTGGAGGTGATGAGTCCTGCCCGCCCTTGGGCGTGGGTCAGCCCCCCAGGGGAGTCACTTTTGATGAAGGAGGGCCCTCGGGGACCAAGGGTGACGAGGCCCCTCCAGGAAGGCAGGACAGAGCTCTGCTGCCAGCTGGGTGGTACAAGGCGTGGTTCATGTACAGACTCTGTCACACACACGTGCACACACACGTCCACATGCACGCACACACACCTCTTTCCCACTCCCTCCTCCCTTTCCTTTGACACCTCCGTCCCAGGGAACAGTGAGAAGGGCACCATCAGAACCTGTTACCTGGCAGACTCTGCACACAGGATACGGGTTTTGCACACGAATCCGACATCGTTTGACCACCTTAATGCGATCCCGGTTCAGAGAGGGAATTAGCACATAACCCAAGTGCAAACATGCCCCCAGCAGCGGTCAGTGCTGTGGAGATAAAGCGGGAAGTAGGGCTACGGTGAAGGCGCTGGACCTGCCCGCTGGGCTGGGGAGGCCCAGGAGGATGTGTTGTGGACGCGGACCCACCGCTTAGAGGGGAGCGGAGTCTGACCATGATGGTCCCGCTGGCCCCGAGAACAGGTGGGCCCGTGACGCACCTGCACGCACTGTTTGGCAAACGGACGCCAGGACTGCCTGCGTGCAAGGTGGGAGCACCTGCCCTCCCAGCACCTGAACGAGATGGGAAGTGTCAGAAAGCAGAGTGAAGCTTTGCGAAGTCCCGTCCAGTCGGTATGCTATTTACCCCACCCCACCCCCATCTCCATGTGGGCTGCCTGGACGGGGCCACACGTCCAACCCAAAGACGAGGAAACGAGCCCCGGAAACTGAGCAGAAGAGGCGAGGCAAATGGCGACCGTCACAGTAAGGGCCATTCTGCCTGCGAGTGCCCACGTCTGGCAGTCTGCCAGGCGCCTGGCCTGCTGTCATTCTCTCGACAACCCTATGAGGGGTGGGGGCTACCATATCCCCATCCTTCAGAAGAGAGGACTGAGGCACAGAGAGGCTGCGTTACTCCCCGGGCATCACACAGCAGTGAAAGCCAGAGAGGCAGGATTGGTACCCAGGCCCACCTGGCTCTGAGCTTCATCTTCGTGGCAACGTCTTAGGCTCTCTGCACAGCTAAAAAA
The DNA here is from genome assembly GCF_008692025.1 of Phocoena sinus. Lineage (NCBI taxonomy): Eukaryota > Metazoa > Chordata > Mammalia > Artiodactyla > Phocoenidae > Phocoena > Phocoena sinus. Next base: position 2,008,103 of record NC_045777.1, on the reverse strand, counting down.
GGGCAGCAAGTGTCCCGTCCTCACTGTACACGGAGGGGCGTCTCCCCTTTTAATTCGTTTGGGCTTGTGACGCTTAGTATTGACAAAGAGACCAGAATGTATCAGGAAATCGGTGGATTCACTGTCTCCTAACGTGGCTTCATCCTCTCCACGGCCTCCCTCCACTCACGTCACACACGCATTTGCTGGTGCCCAGAGTTATTTCTGGAAGGGAAATGAATTTCTAATCTGACTCGAGTTAAGTGACTCCAGTGACCTTATTTGGAGACGCCGGTGGAAAAGGGGGTGACGCTCAGACGCCACCACCTCCAGCTTGGCCTCGGGGTCCCTGCTGTGATACCTAGTGGGGCGGGGGGCATGGTGTTCAGAAGTGATTTTTCTAACTGGCCCTTGGGAAGCTGGGCCAAAGGTCTGACAGGCAGCTCGAGGCAGGACAGAGAAGGGACGGAGCTGCGGGGCTGGCCGTGGTCGGTGGCGGTAATTTGTCCATTTCCTGGTCTGTTAACCTTTACAGTCTTGTTTTAACACCATCGCTGATTTAATCTGCCTTTGCCACGCGTCCTGAAATGCAGAGACTCAGCTGAATACACAAAGGTGATGGAAAGCAAACAGCCCTCAGCCGAGGGCCAAATGGGTTTTGAGTGTATACATCAATGAAGTGGAATTTTCCCCTGGCCCCAGGATGCACTGACTGAGGTATTTTCCTTTTCAACATTTGTTTGCTTTTTTCCTTTCGTAAGAATGCTAAGTAACATCATGACCTTCTGGAATGCAAAAAGATTTTTAAAAATCGAAAAGCTTTTTGATTCCATTTAAGAAAAAAAATGTCCTATTTTGAAAACACATTTGGTGCCCACACTCAGTATTTATGATTTTTCTCATGAATTATCTTTCTCATCCTTTAAAAAATGGACATAAAACCTAACTAACATGGTCATGCAAAAAGGGGGAGATAACGCACAAAATGGTTGGCAGCCATGAAATCCGCGCTGATGTAATAAGCTTAGTTAAAAACTGTGTGACTTTTTAAGGGAGTTTTCTGGCACAGGGACTCATGAAAGCCTCAGTGAGACCCGGAGGTGGGGAAGGACCAGAGCTCTCTTCACCTGGGCCAGGTCTCCCTTGAGACCCCTTTAGCTCCTGGCTGAGTTTTCATTTGGGCCCCTCAAGGTGGCCCAGGGAGATTTTTATTAGGAGTGAGAAAGGGTCTTCCTTGGCGGGGGGTTGGTGCTGTGCATTCGTCTGGTGGCCAGTTTGGAGACCTGGCTCTGGCCCGAGTCTGACCTGCCAGGTACACCTCCCTCCCGACCACAGCACTCAGTCAACACCTGCTCCTTCCTCCTTCCCTCCTGCTTTCCCATGTTCCGAGAACTCTCCACTTGTTAGGTTTCAGGCGCCACCGGTGTAAAGACGAGCCTCCCCCCGGCCCCAAGTCTCACCGTCTCCACCCCCGGAATGGCTGCTGGGCTGGAAGACGAGGGATCAAGCCCTTCTGTGTGCAGCTCACTGTAACACAGATGCCCGGCCCAACACACACAATTTGGGGGAGGGCAGATTTATTTTTAAGCCGCACCAGTTGGCAGGGAGGTGTCTTGATCATGTCCAGAAAGTGCTAACAATAAATTTACCCAGTGGCTTCAGTCAGATGGGAAGTTGCAGCTGTCATTTTGAGAACAAAGAATGTCAAGGGGTCTACCAAGTGTCCTCCCCGCCAATAGGCTGGCCTACTGCTCGTCTACAGCCGTGAACCCCAGCAGGTGGGTGCCAGCGCCTAAAGCTGCAGCCTGGACTCGTCAGCACCCTGGACAGAGCTCCCCAGCCTGGAGCCCAGGGGTCTCCGTGGCTGGACCGTGACTGCCCATCCCCCCGTCCCCCGCCCCGGCATGTGGAGCTGCGTCCTGATTCTGGAGCATTGTTCTTTGCCCTTCTCACTGTTTTGCTTTGTGATGTGAGAAGGTTCGACACGGCCCATTGCAGATTTCCTCGCTTCCTCTTATTTTATTCAAGGAGTTAGTTCCACGGACGTGCGTGCTGGATGCTCAGTCTTCAGTCACGGGTCCAACCACCTGCACGCACTCATCACTGCTGAGGGTGTCTGGAGGTATTCCCCAGTGAAGCCGTCACGCGCTCTGCGTGACAAGGGACAAGCATGACCTCCTGGGTCAGAGGGCAGATGCCCATGTTCCGTGCAGGACTGGGCCTGGCCACCAGGGCCTGAGGCCCCTGCTGCAACCTTTGCTCTGCCACAGCTGCCTGAAGACCTGTCCATCAGGACCAGCTGTGCAGCCCCTTGCCTCATGGCAGCACTGGGCGTCGAGAGCCTCACCCAGTTCCTCCACCTTGTGCTAAATCCCAGGCCACTTGCCCCTCTCGGGCTTCAGGGCTACATGGACCCCTCAAGTGGTCAAGTGTCCAGGGCATGCAAATATGGCTTTTGAAGTTAGTCTAATCAAGCCTACAAAGGGAGGATGTCTCATTCTGTCTCAAGTATCACTTTAAAACCAAACATACATGAATGTTCTTAAAGCTTCTTATTGCATTCACTGGTACCTACTGACATGATGGCTGGAAGGACTTGGTTTTACCTGCTTTGAAATCACCTCTAGGGTTTTCTCCACTGAGAAACCTTTGCTTGGTGCCTGTATGTGGTTTGCACTAACTCCTGACCTGGGAGATGTGAGCCCACCTCCACCCAGTGCCTTGAAGGTCTGCAGAGGGTGTTCTCTGTTTGTTTTATTTTGTTTGTTTTGCTTTTTATGTAGAGTACTTTTTGACAGCGCTTTCCAAGTTGAAGCAGATGCAAAAAGAAGAGTTTGGTGGTGGCCCTACCCTGAGAAGGTCTACTTTAACGCAGCTGCAGAGGCGGGGAGGGGGCTGAAGGAGAAGAGGTGGAGAGGGGAGACCTCAAGTTCTTGTATCTGATACACAAATGTCTCGTCCTGTAGAAACCAGATGCGAAACAAGCAAACCAGTGGCCACGCTTGGGTACCTCTTGTGTTCTCGAATCCGGTGGGCATAGGGGATCTCTTTTTGCTTTGATGAACATTTGTCTGATATCACATCTTTTCACATACTTAGTTCCCATTTGACTTATACCCCGTCTATGAATTCTCTACTTGTATCCTTTGCGATTTTAAAAATATATGTTGTTCCTGCCTTTTCCTTGTGGTTTTGCAAAGGTTTCTTGGGTTTCATACACATTATTGATTTTACAAGGTGGAATGTCTCCAATACGGTACTCATGGGATGACTTTGTCAATTGTGGACGTTACTGAACGGAAGTCCTTCATTCTGGTGCCATGTTTAGACTCTCAGGTCTTATTTAAAGAATCTCTCCCCACCCCCAAGTCACAAACTGTCCCCTCCTTTTTCCATTAATGTTACAGTTTTTTGTGTTGCACCAAGGTCTGTGACCTGCAAGGACTTGGCTTCTGCATTTGGTGCGAGGCAGGGGTTGCACACACATCTGTTTCCGGGCTCTCCTTTCTCTCCTTTCTCTTGTAGGTCTGTCTGGTCCTTGGCCATCTTTTCTTCTTTCTCATTTCTTCTGCAGAGAACTCAGCTCTCAGGAACCTCTACCACTCTCTCTCTGTGTTGCGTGTGAAGCAGAAAACGATGTGGGAACAGCCCACCACACCTCTAGGAGGGCAAGTAAAGGTGTGATCAGAGGCCCTGCTTTGCCCAGAGAGACGGGCTTTTGAGCTAGCGCTTCTCATGCACCTGTTTAGAGAATGTTCATCTGTCCTCCCAAGTGCTTCCTTGAAAACTACAGGGTTTTTCCTTCTCTGTCTCTCCACCCACACCCCCCCACACCCCCCACACCCCCGCTTTCTGTCTCCGCTTCACCCTCCCAGCCTCATTACCACAGAGGCAGTCTTCACCCCTTAGAAATCCGAGCCGGCTTAGAGAGACACAGCTGCCCTCCAGGCAGAGTGAGCCCAAGGCTGTAACCCGAGTATCCTGTGCAGCTCCTCTTGAAGTGGCAGGGACCTCCGCTGCCACCCCCCCCCCCCCATTACAGATCCGACCAGACACTTATTCGCATGTGTCAATCAGCTGGAGAACCTCAAGTGCAAGGTGGCGATGTTCTCACTCCTTAATATTTCCCCAGAAACATGCTTGCCTCCAAGTGAGCATACATTTCCTTTCGTCACTTCCACACTGGTGTTAGTGAGAGTCACTTATATACTGTCCATGTCTGAGCAGAACCCAGGATGCAACACTAGAAAAACTGAAAAAAGGGGCTTCAAAAGATAAACAAATCTAGTGAACTGGATACCTAAACCACCAGGGAAATAATTAATTCTAAGAGATTTAAAGGAGAGGAGCAGCTCGGCTAGGGTGTATCCAGCCGGTGTGCCTTCGCCCCTCCTGCCTGAGTGTCTTGGGCGTCCTCGCGGACCGGTGTGTGCGGCCCGCCTGGAGGCGGGGTAGGGGCGGGGTACCGGACGGGACTTGTTTGTTTCCAGTTGCCGGTGCTTGATTTTCCAGATGTGCTGCAGCTAAATATTTGCATGTTTGGGGTCCCTGTGATCGCTGAGCCGGCAAGTCTCCGATACAGCTGTCTCGCCCTGCAGAGGCAGGATGTGCAGGTCTTACTAAATGTATTTCTTGCCCCTGAAAGTCTTGTCATCTCCTAGTGATGGGAGTGCCTTTTGTTCCTTGTAAGGAGCCATTCTCCATCCCCGAGTTTACACTAATGAGGAGCCTTAGTGCCGGTCCCTGGAGAGCCTCAGAGGGGGCTGGTCACCAGAGAGACCAAGTGGTTAGAGGGTTGGGACTTTCAGCCCCACCTGCCAACCTCCAGGAGGGGAGGGGATGGGGCTGGAGGCTGAGCTCTATAAGAACTCCAGAACCGGGAGATCCTAAGAGCCCCCCGGCTGTGTGGGAAGGATGGGGAGCCCGGAGACTGCGTGGAAGGTCTGCCCGCACCCACACCTTGCCCTGTGCATGTCTTCCATGTGGCTGAGCCAGAGAGGTGTCCTTTATAATAAACCAGCAGTTGTAAGTAAGCTGTTCTTCTGAGTTCTGAGCCATTCTAGGAAATTGTTGAACCTGAGAAGGGGGTCATGGGAACCCCCGGTTGACCACCCCAGGTGGCAACCTGGGATTGTAACTGTGTCTCAAGTGGGAGCGGTCTCGTGGGACTGAGCCCTGAGCCTGGGGGATCTGTGTTCGCTGCAGGTTATTGGTGTCCAATGGAATTGAGCGGTTGGACATCAGTTCTGTTGTTGGGGAACTGGTTGGTGCCAAAGCAAACACTCCAGAGGGTGTCAGCAAAAAGCTACGGAAAAATTCAACCCTCTCGTTTTGGGAGGTGACCAGAGATGTGGGCACTGTTGTGATGAGGGCACTGTTCTCGCAGACCCCCGGGGTGGGCCACCTGCCCAGATCCCGCCCGATGCTCTCCCTCCCCTCCCTTCCCCACCCTCGCTGTGAGAGCTCCGCACCCCTGTGGTCCGTCTAGTGACACGTTCAGTAAGAAAACGGCGACTTCTGCCCACCTAGAGAGTGCAGGGGCTGACGGGCACCCACCCCTCGCTGGAAGAGGCCCTTCGCTGTGTTGGAATTCCGTGTACTTGAAATGTATTCACATATTTTGCAGGTTTTCGTAAGTGAGCAACTTCCCGTGATGAAAAATATCTATGATCAGTTAAACCTCAAAGTGCTCAAGTGCAGCTGATTTTATGAACTTCTAAGTCTCGGGCATTAATATTTCGTAAAGAAAAATAAGTTAATGAATGGCGGGGAGTTGGAAACTTATATGCTAAAGATACTGCCTGTATCGCTGGTAATTCAGTTTGGTGTTTTCTCTCTTCTCTTTGTAGTGTCTTAAGGAAAAAGTATGCATCTGGGCCCAGCCTGCTCTACGTTTCCCAACAGACCTTGTAATTATTAATGCAGGGATTTGAGAGAGAGCAGAATTAGCGATCATGCACGAAAATAAGGGCAACAGAGCCTTGCATTTCCAGACTTAAGGTAATGGTGAGGGATAGTTCATCAAGTTAGGGAACTTTTTCTGCCACTGTCATGGCTCCTTTCTTACCAGCTGAGTCGGGGGCCGTCTCCTCTCCTAGATCCAGGAACTCAGGCCCCGAGCATCTCCATCGGGGAGGAGGGGAAGCATCTCAAGTTGCCCCCGTGGCTACGGCCCCACGTGCATGGCTCTGTCACTCCTGTGAGGACTGATCCCCCAGAGAGGTGATGGGGGAGGGGCAACCGAAGGCTGAGTGCCCAAAAAAGGGGTGGGCTCTGTGGCCTGGGAGCCGCGGAAGGTTTTGTGTGAAGGAATATCTCGGATGGAGCCCTGCTGTAGGAAGATGCAGGCATGGCATGGTGCTGAGGTAGGACTGCAGAGGGGCACAGAGCCCCTTGACTCCTGGCTTCCTGGGCACTTCCTCCATCTTTTCTGGGATGCCCAGTGGAAAGGGGACTGCAGCTGGTGACATCTCTAGCCCAAAAGTCAGGAGGAGCTGGGCAGGGAATCACAGCTGCTTTCAGTGCTTGTCTTCTTGGGCTTCCTGTGGCTGAATAAGCTCAGGGATGTGGGATCAGGAGGGCATCCTCGTGGGCATGGATGTGTAAAGCTTTGTGCCGTGATAGCGCTAGAGGAGATGGATGGATGGACAGATAGGAAAGAAGGAAAGAGAGAAAGAAGGAAAAGGAAGTGGGGGAGGGAGGGAAGGAAGGAGAGAATGAAGGGAAGGGAAGGAGAGAATGAAGGGAGGAAGGAGGAAGGGAGGGAGGGAGGGAGGGAGGGAGGGAGGAGGGAAGGGAAAAGAATGGATGGGTGATGACTAGATGGATGGACAGATAGGAAAGAAAGAAAAGGAAGAAAGGAAAGGAAAAGATGGATGAGTAATGATATCTAGCAGATGATACATAAATGATAGATGTAGATACAGACAGATAGATGATGGGTATGATGGGTGGATGGATGGATGGATAGATAGACAGACAGATAGATATGCAAATATAGCTAGAAGAATAGAGATAGAGGTTGCTATTTGCCAACATGTTCCATAATTCATTAGCAAAGATGTTTAAATTATTTTAATTTTAATCCATTTAATTGAAACCAACATCTTCCATTTCCCATTGGGCTGCCTGGAGAGAGATGTTTGTTATCTGTTTGCAGAGAGTGGCCTTATATGCTGTAATAGGTCAGATACAAAAGCGAAGCATTTTGGGCACACCACCCCAGCAGTCACGGGAGCTACAAGCCCGTTTTCCCAGCCCTCTCCTAGTGAGAGGTCTTCTTCCAAGGAGCAAGGTTCAGCTTCCCTGTGTCTCTGGGTTTGTCCCAATTCAGTCTGGTCCCTGTCCATCACATCTGCGGGTTTGTGGAGATTTCTCTGTTAAGTGTGTTTGTTTCCATGCGTTCAAGGGATCCTTAGCACCTGTTTCTGTTTTCCAGTCACACTGTTAATATTTGCTCTCGAGCATTTCTTACTATGGCATCGCCAACATTTCTTCAGTCAAAGGTCAGTGTTGGGAACTGAGGTTTCTATAGAAAACCCAGCCTCAGGTAGAGTCTAAATGTAAGAAAAGAGCCTTCGAACGGACCACAAGCCCAGACTGGGGCGCTGGCTCCCCGGGGCAGCCTGTTGCCCCTCGGCACAGAACGCGGCTGCCGGGTGTGTCTGCCGTCCTTGACTCTTCCTCAGACAGCACTCCATCTCCTCTGCTGACAGGGAACATGCCGCGAATGAAAGTTCATTAGTCTGTGGAAACGTTACAGTTAATTGCAAAGCTAGTCCCCAGAATTGTCAAGTTCGTATTTCCATCTGTGCCTGAATGCAGTAATAAAGAATTATTTTGGACAGGTTAATTTGCCTAAAATACCACGCAGTCAGTCAGAGAAACAAAGTTGTTGATGCCTGCATCTGTCAGACAGAGCTTTCATCACTGCTGTCCTCCGGCTGCACAAGTTGGCAGAAATACAGTGAACAAGAGTGGCGGCTGCGCAGGGAAATGTTATTCCAACGTGAAACACCCAGCAGCTGGGGGTTGTGCTGGTGAGGATGGTTTATGGTTCAGGGTCCTTTTTGGAAGCAATATGTAATCATTGAGATAGAAAATGGCTTTAATACGTAATTCGGATTGCTGATATTATTTACATGTGTTAATTTTCTATTTTACTTAATTTGCCAGGGATGAAAACCCTCTTTGAAATGAAGTATGTGTGCTTCTGTCTCAAGATCCCTAATACACATAGGTGTTTAATTTAAAAATAAAAATAGATTACGTGCATACACTATAATTATTAAAGCAGGCTCCCTGTCAAAGCCCAGCCACACAGAAAAGCGTGCTCTGCATGTGCTGGGCAGCCGGCGTTAATTTGTGGTGATCAATGAATCATCTCACAATTGGGTCCTGTCCTCTCCGGGAAGGACCAGCCCTCAAGGACTTGCAGCAGGAGAGGCGGGAAAAGGAAAAGTTTCACTGTGATGCTCTGTGTCCATAATTTCATGCAGGAGATCTGGGAAGAAGTGACAGATGGGTTTGTGCTGTCTCAGTCCTGCTGACTGTGACAAATTCCACAGATGGGCAGGTGAACAGCAGCACTGATGTCTCACAGTCTGGTGGCTGGAAGCCCAAGGTCAGGGTGCTGGCGGATTAGGTTCCTGGTGAGGACTCTCTTCCTGGCTTCTCGCTGTGTCCTTGTGGGGCAGGGGAAGAGAGAGGAAGGAAGCTTCCTCGTGTCTCTTCTAATGAGGGCACTAATCCCATTGTAGGGACTCCACCCTCGTGACCTAATCACCCCCCGAAGGCTCCACCTCCAAACACCATCACACTGGGGGTTGGGGTCTCAGCTTATGAGTTCGGGGAACACATGCTCAGTCCATACTATGCTGCATTTAACATGATGCTACATTCTCTCAGCCCATGTGTCATAGAGGAGATACACTTATATCAACCACCTTAAGTTATCACCAAAAGTGTGTCCAGACGTTGCCATTTGTCCCCTGGGTGGGGGCAGAATCACCCCCGGTCGGGAACCTTTGCATTCGAGTTAGAAGTGATGGGAGATGGGGGGCAGGCTGCAGGGGTGAAGAGCTAAGCACGTCTGAGGTTCCGTGAGGGGCCAGGTCATGAGGACTGGAGGCCGTCCGTCACTTGGAAGCCACTTGGGGCAGTGGGATAAACATGAGCTTTCAGTGTGGACCGTGATAAATTATCTAATGTCATTACACCAACTGGGGAGGGATGCCTTTGAGGCAAACTGATATTTAAAATAACGACATAGACATTTGGGTTGAGTGGGGACACAGGAGAGGTAGGGTCAGCTGAGAGCTTGGACTTGAGAGAGGAATAGACTTGGGTTCACATTCCAGCCCAGCCTCGGGCCAGCTGGTAGCCAGGAGATTATTGAACGTATTTCTGAGACCCAGTTTCCCCATCTGTAAATTCAGCTGGGTTGATGTGAGGATTAAATGGGATCGTGTCTCTTGGGGGCTCCCACAGTGCCTGAAGGTGGTGGAGTGTTGAGGACACCTTATCATTAGCAGACATCTTGTCCTCTTGTACTTGGGACAGGGGACCTTCCTGGGAGAACCCTGGGGATTTACCTTTCTCCACGCCAGCCTGGGACCCCTTCTCAACTCCCTTTCAGAACGGATATTGAAGGTACGAATTCCATATGTGTCTTCTTTATATAGATCCCACCTTTTGTCCAAGCGTTTAGGAATACCACTACAATAGAAATGATTTCAAGAACAAGTTGAACACCTAAAAAAGCATAATTGCTTTTAATTAAACCATAGAAAGAGCCCAACAGGCTAATTGAGAGCCATATCCAACGGCTACGGTGTCTGTTCTGTACATTAGCATCATTTGTTGAAAGTGTTTCACAGCTGATCTTTAGGGAGGGTCTGACCTGTCACCATGGAGCCCTGGGGACCAGCCATCAACAAGAAATCTGCTTTGGCAAGTCATAGAGTGTAAAGTATTTTTGCGAACAGAATAACATTTACTTAGAATCTAAACAGGAAACACAGAGAGACCACTGTCTTTGGAGAATCTGACTCCGGCGGGACATACACCCCAGTACAATCCTTAGAGTAAACAGGCAAAGGCGCTAGAATCAGATGGCCTAGGTTCAAATCTGGGCCGTGTCCTCACTCTGGGTTTTGGGGAAAGGAGCTTATTCTTTCTGCTGTTGCATTTCCTTATCTGTAAATTGAGGGTGATCATAGTTACTATCTTGGAGGATCTTGGAAGGATGAAACAAGATGCCCCAAGTGCCCAGTAAATGTTCCATGAGGCCATCCTTCTGGGCCAGAGGACAAGTGGCTGTCCTCGTCATGGTGATTTCACCTCAGGAAAGGTCCCATCCCCGTGCAGGGTCCAAACAAAGCACCACATTTATCCTTCTTTCCTAAAACTTGTCCCAAAAGCCATGTCAGGGACTGTTGGACCTACAGTGTTCCATTGGCCAAGTCCCAGCATCAGGCATTGTTGACTTTGGGCTTCTTGGTCTTCAGATGCTGCCCTGGGAAGTAGACGTAGCCCACATTGGGGAACCTTGCACTCTCCCTTCCCAGCTTCCCAAGAAGGTGGTTCCAGACAAGAGTGCGGGTGTCTGGAATTTGATTCCATCAAATGGAATCCAAGGCCAGGTGGGTAGACTGTGAGGCCAGCCCTCAGTGGCCAGACCCAGGGGTGAGAGGATGAGGATTCTCGACATGAGGATAAGGACGGTGCAAAAGGAAACGACAGTGTCAGCTTCGAGGGACAAAAATACTGCCAGGAAATTGCCCAGGGGGAGCAGTGGGGGCTTCTCTGGTGAGGAGAAAATGAAACAAAGAGCTAAGACGTGTTTGCAGAATGGGGAGGAGTGGGTGAAGCCTGGGTGCAGGGAGCAGAGTGCCAGCTTCTTCCCAGGCCTGATCTGGGCGCCCTCAGCGCCGACCCAGGTGACCCCAGCCATGCCGGCTGCAGAACTGCAGCAGTGGAGGCTGAGAGAGGGTCGACCGGTTGGCCAGGACCACACAGTTAATGAGTTAAGCCCTGCATCGTTGATGGGATGTGTAAGAATCTCCATGACAACACCCACTAGGGCAGGACCAGAGGGGAGTGTCTCTCCCACATGGTGCCCGGAGCCTCTGCAGGACTCTCCTGATTATGCCAAGGTCCCCTGCAGCACCCACGCCAGGCACGAGAACACAGGAAGAGCCATTTTTAACAAGTTTGTTTTTCTCTGGGTATTTAATTAGTATATTCATTCAACATTCAAATATTTAATGAGAACTTTTTCCTCTTCCATAACATCAGAAATCTCTGACATTTGCTGAACCGACTTGGCATCTTTATTAAGGGTTTGTATTTGAGGCGGCCACGGTTTTGAGCAGTCTGTGTGGTAGTTTGTTCCAAAAAGATTGTGTGGGAGTGGGAAGTAGGGAAAACACAGGGCTATATTAGGGTCAGAAATAATAATCATCTACTTACCATGAGAAACAAGTATCAGCAGATCAAGGGAAACAAATCTGAAAGCAGTGAAAACAACATCATTTTAAAGAGGGAGAAAAACAGGGAATTTTGTTTGTTTTTCAGGGTTTTGTTTTTTTTTTTTAGGCATGGCTGTCTATGCAGACACTCAGATGCTCACAGCCTCCGGGCTTAAAAAAGGCTGATGTTCTCAGACTTCAGAGGGCCTCACCATGTGCTCGTCTTCTCGGCACTGTGCTTGCCCTCAGGGCAGGGCAGTTTCCGTCTCATCGCCCTGTTTATCAGATAAGGAAATCAGGGGGCGGCTCCTGGGGCGCTCAGCTTCCGCACACCCTGTCAGGGGTCCCCGTCCCACCTCCTCATGCAGCGCAAAGCGGGTTTTCATCTCACTTTTGGGCCCCCCCCAGCCGCCCCGTGGCTCTCTGAGCCCTGGAGCAGCTGCCTTCCTTCAGGCGTCTCTAGGACTCTCCCATGCCAACCGCCACTTGCCGTCACTCCCAGAGGTCCGTGCGTCTCTCACATGCGCTGTTTCCTCTCCCTGGGACGCCCTGAGCAAGGTCGGGTTGAAAATACCGACAGGTCCTGTGCTCACTGTAGAGACAGGCACCACTCATGTCACCCTTTTGCTCCCCGCCGCCCCTGCGGGTACAGAACCGGGCACCTTCCCTGGATGGGCTCTCCTTGGTTACAGCCTTTGGGGACTGCTCATCGGCGTCTGGCTTCCCTACTGGCCTCCGGAGTCATCAGTTTATTTTTTAGTTCATCCATTTGCCCATGTAACTCAGACTTCATGAATTCATATTTTATTTGTATTCATTAAGGGCAGAGCATGGGCACGAGTACTCCCGCCAGGAGCCTGGTTGGTCTTCTGGGTGCAGGAGAGAGACGCATCCGTGGGCTGGCAGGGCCCCCAGTCCCACGGACCGTGCATCCAGCCTGGACGGGGGCGGGGCTGGTTGGAGAAGCTGCCCAGCTTCCCAGGCCTGGCACTGGGCTTTCACATTCAAGCGTGAAAAGCACGGCTGCAGCAGAATAGTGAGAACGCGGGATGGATGGATCGCATCCAGACCCTCCTGGTGCAGCCGCACGACCACACGCACAGACGGACGTGTGAGGTCAGGAGCGCGCGACGGACCGCACGCCCCCTCTCACCCCTGGAGGGCGGGGTGGCGTCTCAGACTTCCTTCGTCTCTCCGTCATGGTTGCAGGCAGCGCACTGCATCCAGTGGGGCTTCATAAATGCTTAATGAGTGAGCGCCGGCACGCGCTTCTCCACCAAGGCCTCTGGCAGGCGTGTCCGGGCTGTCTCTGCGGGCACCTCTGCTCCTGACCCAGAGGACAGGGTCTCGGCTGGGAGCCTGAGGCTCGACTGCAGATCCCGAGGGGCCTGCCTCGTTTGCGGCTGCGCGGGGTGGAGGGGTGGTCGCCCCGCTCGTCACGGGACAGCAGTGGCTGCCGGGGGCTGGAGTCAGGGTGCTCTGCACTCGGCGATGCCAGAAGTGAAATAAAAAAAGAAGAGGATTCAGAGCCTGGGCTCCGGGGTCTCAGGAGTGAATCCCCCAAGACGGAACGAGCTGTAATCAAAGGCACGGCGGGCCCTTATCTGTCCCCCATTCGTGCCACCGCGGTGCACGCAGTTGGCTTTAATTATGGATATTTCTTTTTAAGTTAAAGATGGATTCGAGACAGCTACAAACTTGGAAGGTTTATCTTCCAATTACAGGGAGACCTGTTAAAAATGATCACTGGAGGTGGCCGCGGGCTTTCCAGCCATTACCAGAGGTGGCTGAAGCCGTGGGGAAGGACTGGGGGCCGCGGCCTTCCCGAAAACTGCGGCGCTGTCCACCCTGTGCCCTGAGTGCCTGGACGTGCCGGGCATTGTGTGTGTCCCTGAGTCCCCTCCCTCATCGCAGCCAGACGGCCCGAGCCTCGCCAGGCTTCTCCGCTAGACGGTCTTGGGTCTTTACACAGGATTCTGCTTCTCTTATTGGACAGATGGATGCACCTTGTGGTGACCCCGGCACGGGAATCAGGGACACACGGACCCCTGGGATAGGGAGCTCTGTCTCATCCCAGTGTCCGCCTCTCCCTGGGCTCCAAGGCGGGTGACAGGCTCTGGCAGAGCTCCTGGTGCCCATGGAGGCCTGGAAGGAGGCAGCCTCAGCCCAGGACATCCTGCAGAGTGAGCTCGGAGGGCGAATTCACCCCAGACCCTTGAGACCCCAGCCACCATCCCCAGGCTTTCTCACCAGCCCAGCTAGACTTGGCTGCAGTCCCGCCTCATCCTCCCGTCCTCCCAATCATCCATCCACCATCTATCCACCATCCTCCCCTCATCCCATCATCCCAGCCATCCACCACCCATCTACCCATCCATCCGTCCATCCGTCCACCCATCCTCCCAACCATCTATCCGTCCATCCATCCATCCATCCATCCATCCGTCCATCCACCCATCCTCCCAACCATCCATCCATCCATCCTGGTCCCAGTTGCCCAGAAAGGAGATGCTGTGGATCTCCATTGTCATCCCCAATGAGGCTCGACCCTGAGGGAAGCAGCTTTGGAATTCTGGAGGTCGGAACACAAGAAGGAGGTTTCTCCAGTGGCTCCCCAGATTCACACACACCCAAAATCCCCTTCTCCTGAGCACTGGCATTGAGGGTACCATTCTTCTGGCTCCCGCACTTCCAGACAACCCCCCATATCCCCAAAGCTTACCCGGCTGTGACCTACCTCATAGACCTCAGGGCTGGTGGCTGGACAAAGAGAGGCCTCCAAGCTGCCACAGAGGGGTCTGCTTCTCTACTTGGAGGTGGCGGGGGCTTTGGGAGTTCTGCCAGGGACCGGGGAGGGCCTTCTTCTGAGCCCAGAAACCATGCCCTGTGACAGCCGTGCACAGCCAGCCCTCCCGGGCACAGACAGCAGGGTCTGCTGCTCTGCTCGTCAGAGCTGGCTTCTGCCCCGGGACTGAATCTTGGTGTGACTCTGTTATTTTTCTCTCATCTCATTTCCAATGTAAAGAGCTTGCTGCCCCTCATTCAGACCCTCGTGCTAACGGCCACTGGAGAATTCCGTGGGCATTTGCCCTCTGCCTGCACACTAGGAGAGGCTCCTGGAGACCCTGAAATGGAATGTGGGGAAATCAAAACCTTTGTCAAAAGGCAAAAAGTCGATTTCTATGTAATCCAGGAGACTTTGGCTCAAACCATTAAAAATTAGAGAGAGAAAAAGTTTCTTTTTTAGAGAGAGACTTGCTAGGGCTCTTATTACATTAATAAGTCAAGTGTGGTTTTTAAACTGGGATTTTTGCTTGAATAATTAGTTTTCTCATTTACCAGCTGAAATGGAATCTCCATCTCTGTTGAGTTCCTTAGTCTCCTGTGTGGGGCCCTGTCGGTTCCTGATCATCTGAACACGATTTTTGTGTCTCTCCTCCTGGAGCCCTTTTCGCCACTTTTCACACGGCTTTCAGCCCTAGCTGCGGCCCAGGCTGGAAGGCAGGGGTGGTGGTCACTGGTGCCCACCTGCTGCCACCCTCCCTTCCCCTTCACCACCTCCCCAGGGCCCAATCTCCCGACTTTGAGCCCACCCGTGACCCCTCCCGAGACATCTGAGACCCTCGGTCACTGGACGTGTTGGAGGCCAACAGTCTGGACTCAGAGTGTGACAAGTCAGATGCTCAGGAAGATTTGTCCAGGCTTTGCTAGAAGAGTCTATGACTGGAGTCCAGGTGGAAGGGGTGTTAGCCCCAGGGCAGGGACAGGATCCCAGCCGCACCCCTGCCAGCCCGCTGACCTTCTCTGGGCGACCCCTGCACAACCTGGAGGGGCTAGTTTAGCTGACCCTCCAGTTCTGAGCGACCCATGGTTGCTGGGAGAGCCCTGGACGCTCATCAGCTGCAGACTCCTAGATCCACCCTGGAGACGGGGATCCAGTGAGTCTCCCCGTGGCTTGGGGGTTCTGTTTGTTTTCCGGCTTGTTTTGCTTTTGTTTGTTTTTCTTTTAATGCTTTTCTAACTTTTTTATTTTGAAGTGGCTGTAGATTGGTAGAAAGTTGCAGGGATAGTACAGAGAAGCCCGTGCACCCCTCCCCCAGCCTCCCCCAGCGGCTGCACCCTCCGCAGCCATGGTGCAGAATCACAAGCCAGAAACTGACCCAGTTCTCTGCCGTTTATCACACGTGTAGCTTCATGCAGCCCCACGGCAGTCAGACACAGAGCTGTAGCAGGGCCACAGCGACCTTCCTCTTACTGCCCTAGAGTCACACCCGGCGAGGCTGTGGGCCACGCACTTCCCACCAGATCTCCTCCCAGAGCACCCGCGAGCCCCGGCCTCCGGGGTGCACACCCACCTCACTACCTGCTCGACCCTGAAGCTGCGGTTCTTCATAGAAACCGGGAACCATCCTCTCTCACTGGCCTGTGTTGAGTTTTCTGTTAATTCGCCTTCTTCCTTTCCTCTTTTTCATTTTATTTTTCTTCTATGTACTTTCCTCACGTCTTAACAAGCATCTAAACCTTACAAAATATTAGCTTTGTTCTCTTTCAGGATAGAGCATCTTTGTCATTAGAAGAAAAGTGACATAAAAATAAATAGCATGTTTACTATATTTGAATTGTTGCTAAACAAGATTGTCCTGTGCTGGGAGATATTGAATCTACTTTGGGGGAGTAATCGATTACAAATTATAGATTGTAAAGCCCAGGAGATGTCTCCTGAGCACACAGTTTAATTCTTTGTTTCTCTGATGCTCTGAATTGCCCACCATTCCCTTCACAGCCTCGGAATCCCCTGAAATGTGTCCATAACGAGATATAGAGTCACGTTTTCAGGCTGATTTGGGTTAGGTTTGGTTTTTCCCTATTTGAATTATGATCATTTTTTCCCTTAGACGTGGTCTCTCTCGGTTGGCACACTCCCTTCCTGGGGAATCTCACTAAGACTCAGAATCTCAGCAAGAATTAGGACTGTGACTCAGCCCTTTCCTCGCTCTCGTGTCACCTGCCCTCTCTCAACTGATGTTCTTAAGTGGCTTCGTCTGAGGCTCACCTTTGAAATGGACCAGGTTGCTTTGCATAACTCTGAATGCTTTGTAAGATTCCTTCTCTAATTTAAGTCCTTGTGTAAGTTCTCAGTGCCACGGGGCACCTGAAAACTCTGGTGGCCCATAGAATGGATCGTCTCTCTGGCCGTTGTCAGCCACAGGCCGCCAGTGGGGGTGACGGATGCTCTGGGCTTTGGGCCCCAGCCTCCACTCCATGCACTCCGTCCTCCACTCACTATGGAGACATGATCCTGCCCCAGCCTGGCACCCGGACTGACTTGGTAGTAAGGAGAGCCCATTGCTGCCGACTTGACTGGCTCCGTGAACGTGCAGCCACTGATCTCTCGAGTAAACTGTGACAGCTGATCGTTCAGCTCACCACAGGCTGGGCTTGTGAAGAGAAAGTTCTGGAACGTTTCCATCCTTTGAGAGCCAACTTCCCCCTTCCTCCGTCTCCCAGCTGCACTAGCGTGAGTTGGTAGCGTGTGTTGGCTTTTCCTAGCCTCCTCCTCTCCCTGTGTGGCTGTTGCATTAGCTAACATTTGAGTCATATCTTCAAGACTGGTCCAGTGCTGCACACCCACCCCCAAAGAGGCTTCGCTTAGGATGCAGGCACACAGACGCCTGAGCTCAGATTGGTCTGGTGGTGACAAGATTCTGGAAGCTTCCAGAAGAGGGCTCACTGCACCCTGGCTGGGGGTGGGGTGTGTCTGGCTTCTTGGAAAGTGGATTGGAAGCCAGATGACAGGAGAGGAGGCATGTAGGTGAATATGATGAGGGGACCCAAACCTTTCAGAAGGGCAGAGCTACGGGAGGAACCCAGGTTGGAGGTGTTGTATGTCTCAATCATAGATGGCCTCAAAGGTCCTTCCATGGAACTTGGAGAGAGACAGTGAACATAGATGGATGGATGGGTGGATGGATGGGTGGGTGAATGGGTGGATGGGTGGATGGTGGATGGATGGGTGGATGGATGGATGATGGTTGGGTGGATGGATGGGTGGATGGATGGATGGT
Source organism: Phocoena sinus (assembly GCF_008692025.1). Classification (NCBI taxonomy): domain Eukaryota; kingdom Metazoa; phylum Chordata; class Mammalia; order Artiodactyla; family Phocoenidae; genus Phocoena; species Phocoena sinus. The sequence goes on along the minus strand of NC_045777.1, from coordinate 1,990,588 downwards.
TGGGTGCACGGTTGAAGGGATGGTGAATGAATGATGAATGGATGATGGAGGAAGGTGAGGGTGAGGTCAGACAAGGTCCCCGCTCTCATGGAGCTCGTAGTCTAGTGGAGAGAGACAGTGAACATAGGGGTGGATGGATGGGTGGGTTGCTAGGTGGATGGATGGATGGATGGATAAAGGTGAAGAAGTGGGGTCAGGGGCTTGAGGCTATTGGGGGAGTTGCAGGACAGCTGAAGATATGGAAAGAGAACAGCATCCACTGTGGATGAATAGGAGGGGCAAGCAGCAATACGGGCAGACCCCACATATAAGGTTTGATCTATGGCCCTCCTGCCCCAAACAGACCCTCTTCCTGATCTCACAGCACCCAGCACCGTGCTGAGTATTTACTCCTCACTGCTCTCTGGAAATGATGGTTGAATGAATGAGTCATAAAGGGGCTTTCTAAGGAGAGTGTGTCCTGATAAACAGGAAGCCGTGTGCTCGGTAGAGCGTCCTGATGGATTGCAATATGGCAGGTTGGTCTTAGAAGCAAAGGAGAGCTGCTGGTGTCCTCAAAGAGATGGAAGTTGTCTTAAACTCTGGAGGTACATTTGGGAGGGAAGTAATGATGGGAAAATAGGATATAGGAGAGCTGGGTAGAGGCGTCTGGGGGTGACGTGAGGTTGTCTGGAGACCAACAGGGAGAGAAGGGCTCCCGTGGTGTTGGCTGGAGGACCCGGTGGAGCAAAGATGCCTCACATTCCGTTGAAGCCACACTGTGGGTTCAGACTCCCCTGTCTTCCTTCTCTGCCCATCTTGAGTTCACCGCTTCCAGAAAGGATTGCTTTAGGGTTTTGCTTTGACATTTGGAAAGATGCAGTGCAGAACAGAGGCAACTCTGTGTGGACGTGGAAGCAGAGGGGACCCTGAAAACTGAGCCTCCCTAAAAATCCCCAAAGATCTCAGGGAAGCTTTGGGCTTCCACACAATGTGTGACGGGGGATTGGAGCCAATTCAGGTCCCAGCAGACGGGATGATAAAAATAATAGGCATCGCATGGTGTCATCACAGGAGTGATGTGAACTACGTCATGTGGAGCACAGAAGGGACACGTAAGGACGTCACCAAGTGTGGTTGCTGGTGGAATGCATGAACGCATGAATGAACGAATGAATGAGGAAGACCACCCACCTAGATCACGTTTCTGTGCAGGACAGGTGATGTTCTACAATATTTGGCAACCATTCTGAAGCTCGTGCAAGGCGATGAATTGGTAATGCGAGAGGGACATGAATTTATAATGTGGGTACCTTCCGCTGCTTCAGTGGTGGTGCTCAGTACAGTTATGGTCTCTGCTGTTAAGTGCCCACAGATCACACGGGCTTCCCAGAGCTCTCTCTACATCATCTTCCTCCCGAGGGGGCAAGCGGACCGACTACCACGTCCCTCAGCCAACGCGGCCAGCCAGCCTGGCAAGTACCACAGAACTGATTCCTTCCTCCAACCGTGTCAGATTGCTGCCCTGCCGTTTCCTTTGTGTGCTCGCGAACTATCCAATGTTCACAGTTCCCAACCTGAAATAAAACCATTGACGGTATTAATTTAAGCACATGACCTCTTCAAAGACATGGTAAAGACGTCGGGCAGTGGGTCATCTTGATTAAAACTGGAGTTTAACATGATGGTTGGGAGTCAAGTATTAATCGAGCTTGTGCTTGTCCAAAACGGGCCATAACCCTGCAAAGTTCTAAAGGGAAAGGGATCGTTTTCCTTAAAGATCCATCTCGGTCTCCTCTGGCAACTTATATTCTTACTGTGGAGCTGAAGGCTTGAGCTTCTCAGGAACTCTCGCAGCTGTGAGTAGCATCTTTATTTCTTGGTGGACTGGAGGTTAGCCGGCCAATTATTTTATGTCCTTTTTTATATTAAGAATACCACTGTGAACAGAAAACAGTCTGGTTATCTGGGCATGAAAATGCCCATCTTTGTCGTCTTGGAGCCATTTCGTCAGATGCTGAACCCAAACGCAGTTCTGTCTTGTCATAATTGCCTTCTGTTCGGTTTTGCAGTAATTACTTTCTTATAGGAGCTTTTGCTGTTTTATCTTCATGGATGGTTCACTTGGGAGAGCCGATGGGAGAAAGAAAGCCATAGATCTGGCGTCTCTGTGAAACTTTGCAGCTTTTGATGTTTAGTGTAGATTTTGATAGAAAATCCCAGAGAAAATGGCAAGATCTCTCTTTAGCAGGAGGAAGACACGTGCTCAAAATCATTTACTTTTCTCGGTCTTTGTGACATCTGAACAGTACAGCCAGGCCAGCCTTCCTGCATGGAAAGATGTAAAGCCAGCTCGTCCGAGCACAAATAGTGATTTCAGATGTGTCTCTGCCACCAAGCCCACCGCGACCCAAACGGCCCCCCTCTGGTCCCGGTTGCAAGGGGCCAGCCTCCAGAGGTGAAGGCAAGCCTGCACCGGGCAAATGCAAGTACAACTCCGAAGGTAGAGTGCAGTGAGCCAGACGGTTAGACCAGCCAGAGGGTGGACCAGCCGCCTGGCCCTGTGCTGGCTGCCAGGGCCAATGCCAAGGGCTGCCACTGTCCAGGATTGTCAGTGAGTTTAGACAAGTGTACAAGCCACCACAACCACCGTGATAGAGATGAAAATAATCTCTGGATGTGAGTCCCCGTCACACCCCGTGGGGAGGAGATGAGGGATGCTTCAAGGGGGAGAGGGATGTGAGACGGTTCTTTAGGAGTTGGCAGGAGTTTGCTGGCAGCGTTATAGAAGAGCCTTGAATACATACGTGTTTTTCCTACTGATAGAAAATTCTGCTTTTATCACCCAGCAGACTCAGCAAAGATTAATCAAACATGAGACATTGATTAATGTTTGAAGAATAACGAGAGTCTGGGCTATGCTGTTGGTCTGTCTCCTGGCGAGTCTTGACTCTGCGTATACTAAGGACTCCTTAATACTGCGCGTTTCAGCTCCGGGTTAGGGGAAAGGAGTGAGAATCCGTGCTGGGCACCAGGCAAAGCAGCTGCTCAGGGAATGTTCCGTGTGCGTCTCTGTCTCCCTAGGGAGGTCAGCGGGCGGCCTTGTGTCTGCGCCCCGTGGCTTGCAGGTCGTACCAGGAGGCCCACGTCAGTGGGTGTTCAGTTCTGTGTTGCCTCCTGCTTGTGCCACGTGTTTGGGCCACTCTTCTTGCCTCGTTTCATGCTGCCGAGGCTGGTGAAACGCTCTGGGCAGCTGGGATCGAAGAGGCCCTGGGGGGCAGGTCCTGCAACATCAAAAGGGGAGCCTGACAAGGAGGCAGCTTGGCCCAGGGGAAGGTTGCAACATGCAGGGCCTCGCTGGGGCCTTCCACCAGTGGATCTGGGGGCACTCGCTGGGGCCTTCCACCAGTGGATCTGGGGGCAGTTTCAGACTTGACCCCATTTCATGATTGGAGAGGAGCTTGACGAGATAATGAGGGTGGGGGATTCTTGCTAAAGGCAGGCCAAGGAGTCAGCTATGAAGGGCGGGGGAGTCTCCGTAAACCAGCCCGGCGGGATTCTCTGATGGAACCTGACTCAGCAGGCCAAGGTCTAGGCCGGCTGGAAAAGAGGGCTCAGAGGACCCCAATGAAAGTTTGGTCAGAGAGGGAGCCCTGGCCCCGGGCACATGTTTGAATCCTGAGAACAGGCACCGTCATCAAGCCCTGTAGATGTGGAGACCCACGCCAAGCCCTTGGGGGTGGGGAGTGAGGGTTCGGAGCTGGTGGTGGTGAGCGCAGGGCCCTGCTCCGTCTCGCCCTGTGCCCTGGAAGTGCCGCTCCCGGATCTTAGTCATGAGTCACTTACCGAGCCCCCCTGCCCCGGATTGCATGAGAGGACTGTTGACCAAGGGCAGCTGGCCGGGCATGGCATGAGCTCTAGCAGGAGCAGGCAGGAGAGGTTTTCACCCACGTAGGTCCAGCAGGGGGGGAGGCGCCGCCCAGACCCCACACAAAGCAGGTGGGGAGGCCCCGACCCCACGCAAAGCCAGGGAAGCCCTACATAGGGGCAGAAGGAACTGTGTTCCTCGCACCCGGCCTCTTCCCGCGGCCCTGGTTCCTTGCCGGTTCCTGAGATGCTCTGTGAACAGGCAGCCTCCCACCTTCCAGGAACAGCAGAGCTGACAAGACAAGGTGAAAACCAACCTCCCCCGTCCTGTGAAGGCTCCAGAAAGCAGGCACTTTAAGCTGGATCCCAAAGACAAAAGCATTCAGGGAGGACCACTGGAGCTCGTACATTCTGGAAGGGAATTCCGCCAGCCGGATTCCAGATGCGCGGTGGCCCCCAGGAGCTGCACGGCTCCCCATAAACATAAATGAATAAAAAACAGTGAATAAATTGATTCAGGCCCACTTGTCTTTAAGAAAACTCAATAAAAAATATATAAATTGAGGGCTTCCCTGGTGGCGCAGTGGTTGAGAGTCCGCCTGCCGATGCAGGGGACACGGGTTCGTGCCCCGGTCTGGGAGGATCCCACATGCCGCGGAGCGGCTGGGCCCGTGAGCCATGGCCGCTGAGCCTGCGCGTCCGGAGCCTGTCCTCCGCAACGGGAGAGGCCACAACAGTGAGAGGCCCGCGTAACGCATAAAAAAAAAAAAAAAAAAAAAAAAATATATATATATATAAATTGATATTTACAATGGATACCTAGCAGGGCTTTTTTCTTTTTATTAGACAAATAGAGCCCTCCCTGTATTAGTCTGCTCAGCTGCCATAACAAAATTCCGTGGACTGGGCAGCTTAGACACAGACGTCCATTTCTCACAGCTTGGAGGCTGGGAAGTCTGAGACCAGCGTGCCAGCGAGGTAGGTTTCACGGTGAGGCCTCTCCTCCTGGCGGGTCAGCAGCTGCCAGCCCGCTGTGTGCTCTCGTGCCCTTTCTGAGCGCAGGGAGAGGCAGAGAGAGACGGAGACAGCAAGAGCTCTGGCATCTCTTCCAATAAGGACATTCATCCCATAGGACCAGGGCCCTGTGACCCTTATGACCCCAATTAACCTTAATGACGTCCTTAGAGGCCCCATCTCCAAATGCCGTCACACTCAGTTTACACCCAGCATTTCTGTCCCTTCAACCCAACTAGCTTCTTTGTTCCCTGGTATTCCTCTTTCTCTGCGTTTCCTACAATTTCTATGGTCAGTTGCTTATAATACTTGATCACATCTGCCACGTGGAACACTGGTTAAGAGTACAGACAGCCTGGTCTGGAATTCCAGCTCTGTCCCGCACAGCTTTGCTCTGTGACCTCGGGCCTGTTACTTAACCTCTCTGAGCAGCGGTTTCATAATTTAAAATGATCTCTAGCACTTCCCGGGTGCTTCACAGTGTGGGGAACTGTTCTGATTTCTGTGCGTGCGTCATCTCACTACAGCACCCCAAACCTGAACCAGAGGGTACTTCAGTCATCACCCACATACACACAGGAGGAACTGAGTCACTGAGAGGTCAGGTAACTTGCCCAAGGACCCACAGCCTGCAAGAGATGGAGCCATGACTCGATCCTGGGCTGTCTGACCCCAGAGCTGTGCTCAAAACCAGAGTCTGGCCTCTCTTTCATAAAATAGAGGTAACAGTGGTTCCTTCTTGTAAGACCAACCTGAGGCTCAAATGTGATTGTCTGATTCCGCTCTGAAGGGACTGGCCTCGCCCTGTAGTGTAGGGAGCACGCTGCATGTTGTAACTGCCTATAGGGATTATTCACAAACCATGTCATCACTCCTACAAGGGTGTAATTGTACCCCTTCCCTCTCCCACCCACCCCCTAGGGCTGTACACGTAGTGTTGTGTGCGCAGTGAGAAGGGGGCTCATGAGGGATTCCGCCACCTAAAGCGGGGTCATTTTCCACCCGCTGCACCCCTGGTAACACACCCAGCTCCGAGGGTCACCCTCAGTCACCCTCCTGGACACTTCCCCCTCATCCTGAGCCCTGGCGTAGCCCCTTCTGCAGGGCGAATTGTTTATTTCAAATCTGCCGCGTCAGCAGAACAAGGGTTCTGAAAACATGACTCATGTGAGTGTAAAAAGTCAAGTCAGAGGGGGGATTTGCATAATAAAATGAAAACTGACAAATGCCAGAAACTCGAGCTCCATGTCTTTTTACCTCAAAGTGATAAAGGCATTGAACTGGGGAAAGGCAGGTACACACAGGGGGTTGGCATGTCGCAGGGGCAGCTCCAGGCACCACGGGGAGTCGGCCATGAGTTCCTCACCCGCCTGCTGTTCCTGGAGGGGCGTTTGCTCAGGACACATTGGCGATCTGGCCAGACCCCGTGCAAGTGGCCTCAGTGGACAGTGAAACAGTGGCCATTACCAGAGGCGGGAAACCAAGGCAAGCCCTGCGGTGATGTCCCTGTCACTGTCTCAGCCACGTTAGTGCTCTCCCCCACAGGGCTGCTGACCCACAGCCTGCAGAGCCCGCGGGGGTGACAGCACAGGTGAGCCAGCAGGAAGCCCACGGACCGCGACACCAGAACCACAGAGGTCAAGCACCCCAGGCCTGGGTCCCCCCAGCTCCTGCCTGCCCCCCACTGTCCGCCTCCCCTGCCCCTTTGGTGGGGCACAGGCGGGCGGGGCGCAGGTGCAGAACACCGGCCACCTTCGCCCCATCAATTAGCAGCGAGTAGCTCCTGCAACACAAAGAGAGATGAAGCCTGTTTCACAGGCTCATTCAGCATCTGGGTCTTTCTGGTGGACCGGCAGCTGGGGAGGGGGCACAGGTCTTCAGATAGGAGCCCCCTTCCCTCTCCAGGTACCTGGGAGGAAGGAGAGGGTCAGAGGGCTGGGAGCTGCCCACAGCAGCTCACTGTCATGCGTACGGGCCCTCCTCCATGAGAGGTGAGGTCTGGGAGTGACGGGTCTGGGTTCCAGTCCCAGCTCAGCTGCTCTGCTCCAGTACACCCACCAGGCAGGCTGCTGTGGGAAGGAAGTGTTGGGAATGTGTGTTCCCCACCCCTTTCTCAGTCCCCTTTTGGTGAGTATCTCGTTACCCTCCTACGACGGAAACAGGGTGAGGCCAGGGGCAGAGGCATGTAGCACGTGCAGAGGTAGTGGTTGGAGCACCTCCCTGGGCTCAAGTCAAACCAAGGTCAGACCCCCTTCCAAGTCTTAGTTCCTGCCTGTGTTGAAAGCATCATAATAGTAATAGTAACGGCTCTGGGGGAGCTGTGTTAACGTGCGAAGTGCTTCAGTCGCGGCACCAGGGTCCGCTCGTCATTGTATTACTGTTGAAAGGCATTTCAGGAAGGAGTTCACAGTGGCGCATAGGGCCTGACTCACGTTTAGGATGGCCCGCGTATAACTGTAGTCACAGCCGTGCTGATACACCCCGGTTAAACCTCCCCTGCCAGTGGGACCCGCCCTCCTCTGTTGCTGCGACCCGATCTGGACAAAGCCCACGGGACACGGGGCCTTTTACATTCAACCGCCGACCTCTGGTGGGAGCCCAAGGTCAAGGGGAGAGGGCAGGAGGTGAGGTCAAAGACGTGGGCCAGGCTCGGCTCTGCTGGGGCCTCACGGGCCAGCTGTGCAGCCTGTAACTCATCCTAAATCCTTTAACTCTCTTTCTGGATCCTTTTTTTTAAAATACCTCCCTCTTGCATGCTACTTCGTTGATCTCATTTTTGAGATTCTAGAAGTTGTACATCCAGGTCACAGTTTATAAGCTGTCATAAGACTCCACTTCAGAAGTGAAGAATTGACATTTTCGCCTGCGGTGGACGCAGGGGGTCAAGGGACTCTGCGTTAATTACAGTACATTGCTTCCTGCAGGGAGAGACTTGCAGGCTTGGCACCTGCCAGGAAAGGCTCAGGCTTCGGCTCCTGCTGGAGCGGCTGAACGGGGGCTGTGTATCAACGTGGGAGGATAGGATGTCTCAAAACTATAGGATGACTTGAATGGAGCATCTGGGCTTGTGATTAGTTTGCAAGAAAAGCATAGAAGCTGTCTGCAGCCTCTGTGATCTCTTACTCCCAGGATATTCCCAGGGCCAGGGACTCACTTGGCAGTTACGTCCAGGGCTGTGACACCTGGGAGAAGAATGTTTCAGGACTTTTGCTTAGATTTTCTCATCCCCAGCTTGCTGAGAGATGGCGCGGCTGTGGAAGGGCACACAGCGCCCAGGGAGAGCTTCCTGGCTTTGTTGTCCTTGGTCCAACAGTGACATTCACTGTAGAGGAAGTGGTTTCCCCCTGTCTGTGCCGCAACAGCCGAGTCTCCCAAGGTTTATTTCCACACTTAAAGGTACTAGTAACTCCAGGCCTTCAGCGTAGCTAATTCCGGAATAAATATCCCAGCCCTGTCCTCCTAGGTGGCTTGTAGCTTTCCTGGTATCCCAATCTCAAGTGCCATCTCTTCTTGCCTTTTCCAATTTATTCTCCACGCAGCTGCCGGACCAGTCAATATTTTTGTAATAAAAATTAGATCAGTCACCGCTTTGCTTAGAATTCATCGATAGCCTTCCATCACATTTAGAGTAAGTAAAGTGGGCCCCAGGCTCTTCAGCATGACCCGCAGGCCCTCCGTGAGCTGGTGGCCGCACTCGAGCCTGTTTTCCCCCATGGTCACTGCGTCTCCGGTTTCCTTGAGCAGGCCAAGTGCTTCCTAACCTCAGAGTCAATGGCTCATTGCTGCTGGAATGCCGTTTCCCCTGCATTCCACCTGGCAAGCTCCTCTTCTCCCTTCAGGAAGGTCACCCCCTCCAAGAAGTCTGCCCTGACCACCTCAGTGTGAATTAGATCCTCCCCTGCCCCTCCATGCACTATTCTCTCACAGCCCTGTCCTTTTCCCTCTGTGCATTTTCCCATTCAGTAATGTATACTTATCATTCACAATGAATCTCTTCACCAGACTGTAAGCTCCGTGAGGACTGGGACTGTGTCTTATTCACAGCTGAATTCCTATTGCTTAGGATGAAGCCTCGCACATAGTCAGTATATACTTTTGAACGAATGCTGCATTTGCTATCTATAATGTGACGTGTATATATAGATTTGAGTATATATAAAAGTAGTATATGTCCGTGTACTGGATATCTGGGCAAATGCTGACTGACACTGTCATTAACTAGTTCATCTTAATATTAGCCAGGAAGCTTTATTATTAAATATGTCATCCTTTTTCTCCCAAAAAATATTTATTGAGCATCTACTGTATGTCAGCCATTGTGCCAAGCAATGGGATGTAGTCTTGATAAGAGAGGCCAGTTAGCAGCCACATGGCACGGGGAGATCAGCTCGGTGCTTTGTGACCACCTAGAGGGGTGGGATAGGGAGGGTGGGAGGGAGGGAGACGCAAGAGGGAAGAGATATGGGGACATATGTATATGTATGGCTGATTCACTTTGTTATAAAGCAGAAACTAACACACCACTGTAAAGCAATTATACTCCAATAAAGATGTTAAAAAAAATTTTTAACTGAAAATAAAAAGTAAAACATGAAAAGCAAACTATCCTTTAGCATCAACATATGATCGTCCACGTGCTGTGTTTATACTATATTTTAAAAAGTTTATTTCCATACTTAAAGGTAATAATAATTACAGGTCTTTAGTGCTGCTAATTCAGAAATAAGTAGTATTTTGTTAATTTTTCCAAGAGCTGACAATTAACTTAGTCTCTCTCACCAGTGTGAAATTTATTTCATTTAGACGTTGGCGAGGCTTTTAGTCAACACATCCATCCATAGACTATCTACATACTCATCTTAAATGGCCCTCATATTTATTTCTACCCAGGACTAACACCACACCTTTACTGAGGGAGGTTTTAAAACCAGTAACATTACAGCGAGGACATTCCAGTCCTCCCGCGGTGCGTGAGTTAGAATCGTGCTTTTCCATGGCATTGACCCCTGACTGCGTCTTCATATTCAGGGAAAGACGGTTGCCTGTCAGTGGGCGTTTCCCAAACTCACGGGTGTTGAGTCCTGCTTGGGTCTCCCAAACCTGTGTCAGAACACACAGCCTCCCGAGAACAGGTGGAGGCATCTGTTACTGCGCTGCTTTCCTTTTTGCAGCTTCCCTACCATGTCACCTATGCCCAGCAACTTATCTTAACAGGATCCCTCAGTACAGTCAGCCCCTCACCTGGTCGGTGCACGGGTGTAGACTCAAACCTGGGCCAGAGCTCTGGTTTCACCTCATAAGAGCCCTGTGACCTGGGACAGGTGACCCCACTTCCTGGTCATCTGGTCAACGCGGCTGTAGGGGACTCCCACCAACCTCCCCTTCTCTAAGTTAGAGAATCCCCAATTACTCCTTTTACCTATGCTCATTTATTTTCCAATAATTCAATGATTTTAATTGCTCTCTCGGGCTTCTCTCCGTTTCCTTAGTCTTAAACACAATGGTAAAAAAAATGGTGTTTCCTCTTTTAATTGACTGGGCTCTGAGATTGTGGATGGTAGGAGTTCAGAGCTTTGTGTGTTCAGGGATGAGACCTCAGCTCTGGGGTGAGAGGCAGGTCCCTGTAGTTGTCCTGCCACCCAGATGATGCTCAGACGAGAGAGGAGACTCCCCTAACAAGGGTTGGTGGATGCTGGTGGCAGAAAACAACAACTGATCTTCCACATATTTACTCAGAGGATGTCCTTGGTTAGGGCTGCAGCCTGTAATCATAGAAGAGAGAAAAAGAGAACTGAATAATGTGAGGTTTGAGTCGATGTCAACATTTTTTTTAATGTCACCATTCCTTTAACCTTTTTAAAGTACATAATAGACATTCATGGCAGAAAAAGTGAAAAATACGGGGGAAAAAAAGAAAAATCATTCATAACCCAATATCTGTGCAAAACCACTTTTACATAGTTCCTTTTATGCATGCTCTTATTCCTATATATAAAAGAATATATATATATTCCTTTATATATATTTACATAATATATATATGTTCATTTACTGCAGTGGGGTTGTACTATCTATATTAAATAGCAAGGTGCTTGGTTCCTTAATAAACCATGCGCAGCTGTCCATGTTATAAATTTACATCATCATTTTATTTTGTTTGTTTGTTTTGGCAGCATTGGGTCTTCGTTGCTGTGTGCGAGCTTTCTCTAATTGCAGCGAGCGGGGGCTACTCTTCATTGTGGTGTGCAGGCTTCTCATTGCGGTAGCTTCTCTTGTTGCGGAGCACGGGCTCTAGGCACGTGGGCTTCAGTAGTTGTGGCACGCGGGCTCAGTAGTTGTGGCTTGTGGGCTCTAGTGCGCAGGCTCAGTAGCTGTGGCTCACGGGCTTAGTTGCTCCGTGGCCTGTGGGATCTTCCCAGACCGGGGCTTGAACCCATGTCCCCTGTATTGGCAGGCAGATTCTTAACCACTGCGCCACCAGGGGAGTCCCTACATCATCGTTTTAAATGACTGGATTCAATATTATAGGGAAACTGTATTGTGACCAGTCCTGTGTGACTGATGTTTATGTTAGTTCTAATTTTTCAGTATTATAAATAATGTGATAAAAAATAATGCGATACTTATTTATATATTTATTTTACTTATTTATATATTTATTTATTATTTATATACTTATTATTTACAATATTGAAAGATTAATGTTATCATTTTTGCATTTGCCTATTATTTCGTTAGGATGAATTCTTAAAAATAAGATTATTAGGTCATAGTGCATGAACATTTGTAGTGTTTTTATTAGATACTATCATATTGTCCTTCAGGAAAAAATGGATTATATGCATCCCTACTGTTACTGTTTGAGAAAAATCCATTCAAATCCATGGAATCTTGAAATTTAATTTTACCTGATTATTGTCCCCACGGTAAATGCTTAGGACCTTAATTCATGGGGTGATTTTTCATTTGAAAAAAGAAAACACATTTTCATTTCCTGTACTTACTCCAAAGAAAGCTCAAGATTTTCATAGAAACTGTAATTGTTAACTAGTGCATTTATATTGTGTGAAAAAGAGATGTCGTCTGTTTTTTAAAACGGTCGTATGCGTAATTATTTGATCTTTTCACCTTGCTGTTTTGTAATTTATTACAGTTTTGTTTATTAGGTGTGTCTTAACCCATTGCCGAGGTTCGTTTGGCGTCTATAACACTAAAAATGTTTACTAAAAAATGACATGAAACAGTTAATGAAATCAGGTAAAACAGTAAAATCAGGATATGAAATTTTATAGGGAGTGTGACCTCACCAATGAAAACCTTGACTAGAAAGGTCATCGAACCAGAGGACAGAACTCCAGGTGTTCTGGACAGACAGGGGGACCAGATCTGCCATGTGGAGCAGTGTCACCCTGGTCTGGCCAACCCAGCAGTGTCTGTACAGATCTGCTCCCGGCCGTGCATGGGAACAGGCAACTGGGGTGGGAGGCAAGTGGGAACCAGGGGCTCAAAGAAGGACTTTTATTTTTATTCCATTTATTTAAGTTTTGCTCGTCTTCTTAATAAAAACGGTACATTTGTAACTGTATAAAACAGCGTGCATATATGTACGCGTGTACTTACGTGCGTGTCAGCATAGGGAAGTGGTTGGGAGCAAACATGGAAATACAGGCAAGGCTCCTTCCTGGTGGTAGGATTTGGGCTGTGATTTGTCTACTTTATGATCATATGTGCCCTCCAGTTTTTAACAGATATATTACTTCTTTAACAGAAGAGATGTATGTGTGATCATTTTTACCGTACACACGCACACGCATGCACACACACACGACTCTTTCCTTTTGGCCTTTGGACGGTGAAATGGCACACGGGACCCAGTTCAAAGAAGTGTCCGTTGGCCCAGGCACTGCCTGGCCTCCCTGACCACAGGTGCGTCCCCCGCTCTGGGAGGAGAGGCCACTTCCTGCTGGGCCCAGCTTCAGCAGAAGGTCTTAGCCAAGCAGGTCATCACATTCTTGGTCATGGGTGGTTTGTGCATTCCGTTAGCAAGTTGTCTCTGAAAGCAGGTTTGTTTGCTCATTCGTTCATTCCTTCGCTCAGGTGCCTGGCTCTGTTCTAGGCACTGGGGCACCACAGGGGACAGCCAGCCCAGGTCCCCTCGCAAGGTCCCCGGCACAGCCCAGGTGAACGCAGGCGGCTGATAAGAGCAACCAGGCACTGAGCACGCATCAGCCTGGACCAGACACAGCTTTGAAATGACCCTGTTGCAAATGTGTAGAGCCTGGAAGGTGTGGCATTAGCCCTCATGGTGGTCACAGGAGAGAGGAAAGCAGCTCATGCGAGGGCTGGGGAGGCTGCAGGAGTTGCCTCCAGAGTGAGGTCCTCCCTCAGTAGAGGGATGGGGCCCCCGCAGGCCGTCTGACCTGCTCCTGGGGCGAGGCACCCATGGCGGGGGTTTGCAGCTTTGGGGACGGAGTCAGGCCAGGCAGATGGGGAGACGGACCAGGGCTGGGGTCTACATGTGCTGGCCCGGTTCTCCCACCTCACTCTCCAAAGGGCCTTGGCGGGAGGATGTGGTGAGATAACTGCACCCTTAGCCACCAATTGCTGGCGCCCGTTGTTATTTCTGCCCAGAAACACTCACCGGGGCTGTGCCAGGCTCAGCTGACAGTGGCTGAGTTCCACGGAGGCTGCCATGGAGACGCCCCAGCATCTAGAACATTCTTGGACCAGAGCAGGGCCTAACAGATGTGTGAGTGAACCATGTGGCGTTTCAGGGACCAGTTGTCTGGCTGGGATCCTTCCGTGGGTGGCTTGCCACACGGCTGGGCCCAGTGGACGCAGGTTTTTCTCTGTCCCACACCATGAAAGGTTTTTTTTTTTTTTTTTTTGCGGTACGCGGGCCTCTCATTGTTGTGGCCTCTCCCATTGCGGAGCGCAGGCTCTGGACGCACAGGCTCAGCGGCCATGGCTCGCGGGCCCAGCCGCTCCGCGGCACATGGGATCTTCCCAGACTGGGGCACGAACCCGTGTCCCCTCATTGGCAGGCAGACTCTCAACCACTGCGCCACCAGGGAAGCCCATGAAAGGTTTCTGACACATGAACATGCAAACCTAATTGCTAACAAAACAAGGCCAGCTCTGCTCCATGCTCTGAATTAGGAAGAAGTAAGTTTGTCTCCCCAGACGGGCTGCTTCAGCAGAGTCTCAAATGGTAACTGGTGCACATTTTCATGAGTGTATTTCTGAGTGATTTCAAGGGTTTGGGGGTTATAAAGATAAACCCACAACGTGACTTTCAAAGCAGCTTACGAATGCCTATCAGATGCTATTAGTTCCACGCCCTTTTCTCTCGCCTGTCAGAAGCCATTCTAAAGCACCTCTGATGAGGCAGTAAGTTGTTTTCTAGTTTCCCAGATTAGGAAAATGTAGGGCAGAGGTGTCTGTGACTTGTTCAAGGTCACAGTAAAGGGAAAACATAAACCACTACTGTGGAGAGCTCCAGAAGGGCTTAGATGTCTAATCTCTGTGTGTGTGTGTTGCTGGAGGGATGTCGATCGGAGGGTCTCAAAATGAAGATGTTTTCAGAATACGTAATAATATAAACACGGCATTCGCCTCATAGTGAAACGTGGCGTGGCGTGGGATTTGTGATAGACCAAAACCAACAGTGTTAAATCCCTGCAAGTGAAAAGAACCTAAGCATTTAAAAACATACTGATGTGCCCGCTTCTGGTGACCTCAGGCCCGTGGCCATGGGCAGGATGCGTGGGAGGGAGTGGGGGTCACCCCTACCCACCCACGAGGTTCTGAGTCAGTAGGTCTGGGTGGGAGCAAAACTGTGCATCTAACAATTCCCAGGGGCTGGTGGTCTTGCAGTCGCTTTGAGCACCACCGTCTTGACGAACGGTCACTCTGTTAGTTGCTGTGGACAGTTAGTGAGACCAGTGTGTGTGGATGCTCCGAGCCCGGGGCCCGGCCACAGGGGAGGACGGACTCTTGAACGGTATTGGATGAGACTCTGGAGACACCAGTCTTTAAAAGCTTGCAGCGAAGAGCGTGGCCACCTGCCTGCAAAGGGGCGTTTCCCTGCAGTCAGCCGAGTGGTGGGGTCGATCACCCCTGGGGGGCTAGTTTGCGCAGCCGACAGTCCTGGGGGCCCAGAGTGGGGGTCGGCTCTCTCGGTACAAAGCCCCGGGGACAGGGGTGGCCACCGGGGGTGGAGCTCGCAGAGTCCACTGTTGGGGTACCTCCCAGAGAAGCTGGAAGTGGAGGAGGAGGGGGGAGCCAGCGCACCAGGTCGACTTGGGGTCAGGAACAGCAGGGGAGCTGCAAGGAAGATCCCCAACGAAGCCAGAGAAACAGCACCTTCCCGAGAGAGGAACAGGGGTGAGTTACAGCAGCCACCTCCTCGGAAACCCTGGAGGGACACATTTAAATTGTTGAACGATAAAACCCACCACCCTAGAATTCTGCATCCAGCAAAAGCGCCCTTCAAAAGTGAAGGAAAGGGCTTCCCTGGTGGCGCAGTGGTTGAGAGTCCGCCTGCCAGTGCAGGGGACACGGGTTCATGCCCCGGTCCGGGAAGATCCCACATGCCGCGGAGTGGCTGGGCCCGTGAGCCATGGCCGCTGAGCCTGCACGTCCGGAGCCTGTGCTCCGCAATGGGAGAGGCCACAGCAGTGAGGGGCCCGTGTACTGCAAAAAAAAAAAAAAAAAAAAAGTGAAGGAAAATAAAGACTTCCTCAGACAAACAAAAACAGGGAATGTCTCACCAGTAAACCTGTCTTGCAAGAAATGTTCTAAGAAGTACTTCCAAGCAAAGGAAAATGGTATATGGGTCAGACAGTCAGATCAGAGAAGGAACAAATGAAGATAAAGTACCATCTTTTATTTTTCTCATTATGAATTTTATGAGTTGACCTCATAGAAGACTTTATTCAAAATAATAATAGCAACGAGTCAGTCTTGCTTGCCTGGCGGAGTTTTTTGCGACCAGCTGCCAACATTTAGTTATCTCCAGCAGCAACCTTCAGGGGGCCGCTGTGAGGCCTGGCTGGCCTCCCAGCCTTTGGAGTCTGCGGGCCTGCCCCAGGCTGGTCGCCGGCAGGATCCTCCATCCTTGTCTCCTCCAACTTGCCTCTGAGAGCAGGTTCTAAACATCTAAAAATGAATTCTACAAGTTCTAAAAGTATTTTTCAGAAGACAGCAGCCCAAAAGGAGGCATGGATGGAATGGAACAGAGGAGAGGGGGAGGGGGAGGGTGGGACGGAGGGCCAGGCCTGCCCTGATGCAGAGCAGCCCAGCTGGCCTGAGACTCTGGCCAGAGCCCGGGGAGAGCAGGAGGGAAGCCGGGCTGCCCCACACCTCCCGTGGTTCTCACACAGCCCACGTTCTCTCCCGCAGGGGCCAGCTCTCCGGGGCCCGGGCAGCTGGACGGGACAGGAAAGCCCCATCTCACGAACCTTGGGCTTCGCCACCAGGGCTCACGACCTGGAGGGAGAAAAACGTCACCACACAAACCTGAGTTCTGTATCAGGGCCAAATGGCGCCTCTTAGGAGGTCTTTAAATCAACCTGGCTTCTGAGGAGTTTGTCTGACACCTTCATAAATGTCCGAGTTGGGTCTGGAAGGAAATTCTTTTTTAATAGCTGGAGAAGGGACCAGTGGTTGACACCATGTACATCATGGAGTGTGATGGCACACGGGCCCCCTCATCAACTTCATACTTGAAAAGGGTGTCAGGAGCCTTTTGTGTTTGTCGATCTCATAGCAGGTTGTCACAGAAACGTTCTAGCCACAAAACCGGTTCCTGCTTTGGGTCTGGACTGACCGTGTTTGAGCATCAGCCCATGGTTCTCAGAACATTGATTTAGCTCTTACGATGAGGCCAGGCCTTTGGCGAGGCCCCGAGGGGTGGGTACACCTTATATTCATTCCCATCTAGAAGATGTAATTTGTTTGACATTGTGCCGGCGTTTGTCTAAGATCAACTATTATTGGAAACCAGGTGACCGGGACGTGGGACCTCTCTCTACTATCCTTGCAACTTCCTGAAAATCTGTAATTATTTCAAAGTTAAAAATGTTTTTAAAGGATTTAATCTATTAAAGCCCACGTGTGTTGGGCTGTCACATCCTACCTGCCTTCCCCAGGCAGGTTCTCCTGGGACTTACCTCCAAGAAGTCGCCTCCATGAATGACCCCCCAACACGCATGCACAGAACCCACTTCAGGGTCTCCCCGGTCCCCTGGGCTCCAGTCTTACCCTGTGCAGAGCCATGTCCATCTGCCCCTTCCCTGTGTCTCTTCTACCATGAGCCCCATAGGGAGACTCCCCAGCCACTGTCTACCCTTATCCCAAAGACCACCCTGGGCCTCAGTGGTCCATGCTGGAATATGGTCATTGATCGAACCTGCAAACATGTCAGTGGCTGGGCTGGGGACAGATGTCTGGAGGGAGGGAAGGTCACCCCGTAGGGCCACATGAAGCAGAAAACTGCCCTGAGTGAGATGGGGGCAAATCGGGGACCGTTTGAAGATAAGCGTGACTCTTTTCCTCTGTAAAGCCCAAAAGACATTGGAGTGAGGCTCCAGGCTGTGAACCACACCCAGAAGGGAAATAGGATCTTACAGGGTGGCCAACCACCTGTGCACCTAGCAAAGGTGCTCAGTACTGAGTACTTCGAGGTACCTGAGTACTTCACAGGGGTGCTCAGTACTGAGTACTTCGGATGCCTGAATACAGAGGTGCCCAGAATTCCCATCACCCCCTCCCTGCCAAGCCCACCCTTCCTGTGACTGCCCTTCTGCAGGGGGCTTGAGGCAGGTCCAGGAGGGGAGCCTGCATCGCTCTGGATGGATAACACACCAGCGGGCTCTGTGCAGGGTGCAGTGAGTGCAGGCACGGAGAGGACCCCCAGGGCCCAGGGGCCATGGTGATGAATAACTCAGGTTCTCTGAGTCTATAAATAGCCCTCACCACAAATACCAGCACCGGCCTCCCGCCTGGGGCCACCTTTGATGTTTCATTCAGGAGAAGCCCTCTCAGTCCGGGGCCTGTTTCAATTTGTTTCATTCCCCATGCTCTGCTGCCCAGTATCTGTGAAAAGCTGCTCCTTGCGGAACTTGAAAAAAAGTTACATCTTGAGCTGTCTTTGGTGTTCTTCCTGGAAAAATTGTTTCCTGGCCAGGCAGCCTCTGCCTCTGGGCTCCGCGAGGCTGGGACCCCGGGTCACGGGCGTGGGAGTCATCAGGGGACGCAAGTGGTAGAACTTCCGACCTGCGCGGTCACCGGATTAGGGGTTCAATTGCATATGACATCAGACAGGGTCTCCTGAAGACGGAGCCCCCGGCCACTCCAGGAATTAGCATTTGGAGGTGAAATCCCCATTCTCTGTCTTCCTGCTCTGCCAGGGTGGCCCTGGAATGCAAGCCGCAGGCGGCAGAAAGAGGAACTAGGGCCAGGTTCCTGGGCACCTGGGCTGGCTGGGTCAGGACACTCGGCCTTGTCGCCAGGCCATGAGGCACCGCGTGTGGCCTCCAGCCTCTTCCTACCGCCCGGTCCCCATACAGGTGTTTGGGGAGCATCCCAAGAGGAGGAGCTGCAAGGAGCACAAGAATGGCAGGACTTCTTCCAGGACCCCCAGCTCGCCAGGACGCGTTCTGTGGGCCTTGCTCTCCCGGGGGGGGCGGGGGGGAACGAGGACCCAGGGCAGGCACGGGAAGTACAGGGGCACAGATGGAAGCGTCTGCTTTCTAACACAAAGACTCTTCCATCTGTTCTGACCACCTCAAGGAGAAAATGCCCGTTCTCAACAAATGTGTCTTTGATACTTGTAATCTCTTTCGAAGAGCAGGAATAGACCTCGGGCACAGAACTTCAGCCAGGAAGTAACCATCACAGCCACACTAGTAACATAGCAATGACAGTAACAATACCAGGAACACTTATGTCCTTTAGCAGACACTGTGCTAAGCCCTTTGGGGACAAACCCGTTAGTTCACAAGACTCGGTGATGTGGGTTCTTTTATTACCTCCATTTCACAGGCGATGAAACTGAGACACAGAGAGGTTAAGCAACTTGTCCAAGGTCACACAGCAAAAAAAATCCCCAGAGTGGAATTTCAGCCAGGCAGTCCAGCCCCGGAGCTCCTGTTTGTAACCATGGTGCACCCTGCCTCCGAGCACTATCTGGCCAGAACATAGTAACTTTCCTTTATTGCTTTCAATGACCCGTTCTTTGTAGCAAGTGATATGATACTGGTTTTCCACCTAAGGGAGATTTAAAGAAGTGATGGAAAAGGGCGTGTGTATGTGTACATGTGCATACATGTATACATGCACATACATGTATGTGTGCACACCTCCATGTGTATGTGTACGCACGTCTGTGTGTGTGCACACGTGTTGCATGCACTGTGTGTGCTGCATGTATATACACATATACGTGTGTGGGTGTGTTTATATAAATGGACAGTGTAAAGAAAAATAACATGCAGATGATGTGGATACTATAACACAGTGAGGTACTGGGGGGTGGTAGGAGAATGCAGAGGCATCTGGGTGGGTAGGAAGCCTTTACGGAAATTTCCATGGCCACCTCTGTTCTCCGTGTATTTGGCAGGCGGGCCATCGGGAAAGCAAGTGGACCACATCTAAGTGAGTCTCTCTCCCTGGGCAGGTTGAGAATGACACGCGTGCTTGGCTCCTGAGTTACACCCCGCCTGAGGCTGCCGGAGGCTGGGGGTCAGTCCTCTGGGGCCTGGCCTCACGCAGTCGCCACGTGGGCACCCACGTCCCTGTTCTCTGTGAGAGGAGGCTGACGCCAAGTCCAAGATCACACACAGAGCTGCAGGGCTCATGGCGCACGTTAACCAACCTAACTGGGTGTCTTCCCCCCTGAGATTTCTCCATTATTCATCTCTAGGGAAGTTGTAAGAACAGGGTCCTTCCAAATCAGACCTGATTTAAATTGCACGTTTAGATCACGGAAATGGCTGGAGGTGGAGGCGGCACTGGGAACACGCTGGAGCTTGTGCCGGCTTCCCGGAGCCACACTGTCGGTGGGGAACTGAAAGTGTCCAGGGCGTGCTGTCAGCATTCCCAGCATCAAGCGTGGCTTTGCCATTCGGAATAGACTCAGCTGCACAAAGACGTGGGAAGAAAAGCAGTAACGAGGCTCAGATGGGAAGGGAGGGGAGGGAGAAGAGGAAGGGTGAGCAGAGTCAGGGCACGGTGGGCAAGGCGACCTCCACGCTTAACATCCATTCAGCCACCAAGTCAATTCAGGGGAGGGATGGGGGACAGTCTTTGTGGTCAAGGTGTGCTACCCTCCCCTGCGGCCGTCGCAGAGCTCGCCTGGATTCCCAGCGGGGCTCGGGCCTCCTCTCCGTGGTCCCTCACAGAGGGGAACGCCCACCTCTGTGCAGGGAACCTGCCCGTCCTTCAAGGCCCTAATCCTCGCCCTGGAGCTGCCGGCAGAACCCGGAATACAGGTCTTGCATCGAAGACTCATGCACCCCCTCCCCGAGGTAAACCCTGGTACACAGACGGAAAGGGCTTCCCTCTCGGGATCCTTCCGTGAGGTCCACAGAGGTGTCTGCTCAGTCCAAGCCTCACCTCCAGCCCTCCTCCCTGGTCCTCTACTCCAGAGAAGACAGCAGACACCCCTAAATGCAGAATCTTTTGTGGCAACGTTGAGTACTGGATTCCACGATGACGATTCATCTTTTCCATGTTTGTTCAGAGGACAAAAGCAGCGGGAATCGAAAGAAGTTTCTTGAAATTAACAAGTCATCAAATCCGAACAAAAACAGAAAAGAGGCTTGATAATTGAAATTATTTCTAGCAGCTCATTAGTCTGGGGTTGAGTAAATTCAAATCTTCGGTTGCTAAGAGATGGAGATTGCCGGGCAAAGACGTCACTGGCAGTGGTGGCTGCTCGCCAGCGGTCGGGAGGTGGGGTATGCAGGACAGTCCTGGCCGGGCTGAGTGCTGGAAGGAATGCGTGTGAAGGCCTGGAGGGCACAAGCTCTCTTGAGCTGATGAAAAGTCTCAGTTGCACATCGTAAACTAGAAGGCAGCAGCTACACCGGTGAGGTTGTGGTGCCTTGGCTTCCAGACCCAAGCAGCTGCCAACAGGGCATCACTCACTATAATCCAGACGCTCTTTCTCCCGGGCACTGACCAGGATGGACCACTCACTCCTGAAATGGCACCGGGAACTCTGTGATCTTTGATCAGTTAAGTGACCCTAAAACAAAGCAGTCTACATTTTCAGCTGTGGACTTGAGAGAAAAGCCTGTTGACAAGCAGACGCGGTGACTTCATGTTGGGGCTCCTCTTTGAATATGCAGTGAGTCCCTTCCCCCGGGGTTTCTGCCTCCTCTGAGATGCAAGATCCCTGTTGGATCCGCTGAGTGAGTGATAAGCCCCTCCCATGAAGCGTGCCTTCGAGGGCTTACGGGGTCTGGAGAGATCACGAGCAGGTGCTTCAGGACGATAGCGAAAGTGAGCGGGTGCTCCTGGGCAGGCTTCTGTTTATCCATTTTTGATGAGGTGTGCGTAGCGAAGGGCAACCCAACTGGCTTATGATACACGGGGTCACAGAACATCAAATTTATCTCTGACCTTTGAGTGTCTGACGCGCAGGCTGGCGGCCGCCGCCTGCAAAGTTTATACAGCGCTCCGACGTGGACCTCGGCGCGCTCCCCGACTGTCTGCGTCTCCGACGATCTTGGCTGATGACAGGGGAGCGGAGAAACAGCGGCGGCGGGAGAGAGGGGTCCCCAGCGGCCGCATGTTAAGGTCACGGGCTGGGAGGTCAGTTCATGCAAGTCAGGGCAAAGGCCCGAGGCAGGAGAGGGGTCCAAGAGCCACCCCCAGCGCAGCCGAGGTGGACGCTGAGTCCTGGGTACCGAACGACGCAGATGGAAACCAGAAGCTCTATCCCAGCCTTGGCTGGCTGGCCGGCTTGCAGACGAGGTGACTGCCCCCTGCCCCTCCCAGTCAAGCTGTGGATCCCGGCCTCCGAAAAGTGGGGTTGGTCTTTACCCCCACGTCGGACGGTGGTCCGACGGCCACTGTGCTTCCCCAGAGGATGCTGCACGGACGGGAACAATGGGCTGGGCTGGGAGCTGGGGGTCTGCTGCATAGGCCAACCTGAACCCACTCTCCTCCCAGGAGCCCCGAGATATCCGCTTCTGCCCTCAGTTTTATTTGTAGCCACAAGCCCTGGTGGCATGACTTCCCCTAGAATGGCATGGGGGCTGGCCGCTGAGGCGCCTGGTGTGCACGAGGGTCTGGGGTCATGGGTGAGACTTGGGGGCACCTGGTTTCATGTCCCTGCTCCCGCTGCTCTCAGCCCACTGGCCTCAACCCCCAGGGTCCTCAGCATGTTCACTGGCTGAGCAGGTGCTTAAAAGAGCAAATGACAGAGCAGACAACCGGCTCAGGGGTGCCCGTCCCAGGAGGGAGGCCATGGTGGGAGCGCTGCGTTTGTTCTGAGGCCACTGGGAGCCTTTGAGGGTTCTAGCAGAAGGGTGAGCTCTGGCTTCGACTGAACTCGAGTGGTTTCTGCTGTGGCTCCTATTCTCAAGCCCAGAGGAGTTGGAACGTGTTAAGAAAGTGAGAAAGGATACCCCAGACCCCCTCAGAGAGCTGGCCGGGCGTAATGTTCCCACGCCCCGGAGAGAAGCCCTTTCCTGAAATTCAAATCTGCCGCTGAGCCCAAAGGGATCATTTTCCCGTGATTGCTCTCTTTTTGCGTGGCAGAGGAGGGCCCGCACCCTCCCTCCCTCTCCCCTCAGCCACAAAAGGCTCTAATGAGCATAACTTCTGGCAGCTGTGTTTATAAGACACTGATGCAGGGTGGGATGTGACGTTCTCGTATAAATACATGCAGGATGCAGCTCTGGCTGCTGAACAGGTGGCCCTAGCGGGCTGTGGCCCCTCCCCGGATTATCCGGAGAGGGCAGCGCCTTTCAGGTCAGGGGCAGCGCCCTTTGTGGAAGGATCTGCTCTGATGACACGGGGTTGGCGGGGGTAACGTGGCCGCAGAAGGTGGAGCTAGCGGGACGCGGGCCTCGGGCAGGGCTTTGGGGCTGCAGGCGCCAAAGCACAGCTCAGAGCAGCCGGGCAAGCAGCACGGCTGCCACGGCAACACCCCGGGAGGCCCGGCTGGAGGGACGGCTGGACCCGGCGTTCGGGGGGCCCCCAGCACACTATGGCTGCTTCCCCCTCAGTTACTCCATCCTCAGGCAGGTCCCCCCACGGGCCAGTCCCCACCCTGCTGACTTCCATCCTTGTGCTCCGGCCACCCCAGCATCAAGAGAGAGACTTCTCACTTCCCCCATAGTCCAGGCAAACACTGGGAATGACTGTCACAGATCAGCCTCAGTGGAGCACCATCTCTGGACTGAGACAGGGAAGGTGGCTTCCTGCACAGCGGTCGAGGTGCTGTCACCAGAAGAGAGGGAGCCAATCGAGAGCAAAGTGCTTGCTTGTGTGTGTGGAGGCGATGAAGCAGTTCAGGAAGAGTCAGGCTGTGCCCGTGTCCCTGCCGAGCTGGGCTGTCTCCTCCCGCGGGCACTCGGCTGGGTGCGGTGGGACAGGGTCACAGGTGAGCGTTTGTGGCCCGAGGAGGGAAGGGCTCGGGGGAGACGGAGGCTCCCAGGACGTGCGGGACGAGGCTGAAGACAGCGTGGTAGTCGTGACAGCAGGGGAGCAGGGCGCATACAGGTCACCCGCCTTGTAGCGGGCAAGGGGCTTTCCGGTGGAGCAGAAATGACCCAGATGGGGTCTTGGTATTGCATCCAGACCGAAGTCTGAGACAGCACCTATGGCAGACAGAACAGCGGCTCTCAAAGGGGTCCACTTCCTGCACTCCAGAACCTGTTAAGACGTCACCTGACGTGGCAGATGGGAGTAAATTAAGGAGATGATGATCCGTCCAAGGGTCCTCATACGGAAGGAGGGAGGCAGGAGAATCAGAATCAGAGAAGCAGACATGATGGCAGAGGTGGGGGTCAGAGGGAGGCTGGAAGATGCCGGCCTTGGAAGGGAGGCAAGAATGCAGGCACCCCTGGAGGACAAGGAAGTGGACCCCTGCCCCTCGAGCCTCCAGAGGGAACCAGCCCTGCCCACACCTTGATTTTAGCCCAGTGAGACCCTCGCAAGACTTCTGACCCCGAGGACTGTGGAATGACAAATCCGTGCTCTATTAAGCTGCTGCGTTTGTGGCCAGGTGTTACAGCAGCCCCTCCGCACCTGTTAGCCACAGGCCTCCAGCTGCACACGGGGTCTCTAACCTTGAAGAAATGAGGACAGACAGCTCACAACCAGCTTCCTTTTCTCCAGTTGTCTTTTCACTGCATCCTTTTAGAAACTCCACAGTGAGGATGACCTCAGAGATCCGTTGGCTGCCGTGTGCACCTGAGATCTAGCGGTCGGTCTCTTTGCCCGTGTGCCCGGTGAGGAACCGCCGAGAAGCCTGAGGATCCACCGCGAGTGAAACGTCGGATCTGGTGCTCCAGGTGGCCGTCTGCATCTTCGTCAAGGCCTGCGTTATCTCAAGAGCACGTGGCCGGGGCCCAGCACAGCCCCAGCATCTAGTCTCTGTTCACCCTTCTCCAGTGACGTGCCCTTCGCGGGCTGAGGAGGGTCTGTCGTCGGCACAGAGTTCATTAGTTTAATGATGTCTCAGCTACACGGCGCTTCAAGAGACATCACGAAATAAATTCAAAATGGACTATGGAGATGCCCCTGGGCAAATAATACACGCAAATCACCTCTCTGCTGAGGAGGAAATCAGAGTCCATCTCTGTCCAGACAGTGTGACAGAGCGAGATGGGCGTCAGGGAGCGTGTGTCCTTCACGAAACTCAAGTCCTTGGTTCCTCGTCACGTGAAGATGGTCTTCAAACTGGCACCGACAGAAAGAGGGCATTTTTTCACGCTAAACTTATATCTTAATAGAAACAAATGGAAGACCCCAGAAGAAGTGCTTGATGAAGGAGCAAACCTGCTTTTCATGCCCCTTGAGAGGACTGTCCGAAGGGGTAGCTGAGGGGATGCTGCCCTCCTTGCAGAGGTGGGAGTTAAGCGAAGGAGAATGGGCGTTAAGTAGGGCGTCAAGGACGGCGAGGCAGACTAGGAAGAGTCTGAGACAGATGGCAGAGCGGGAGAAGCAGGCCACCCGGGGCCGGCGGAGGGAGCCCTCCTCGGAGCAGAGCCGACCTGCAGGAATGGAACTTGACCACTCATGCACGCTGCCTCTGCAACTGTTCATTTTCAAGTGGCTACATTTAAAACATAAACACAAGTGAGATTAATTTTAATACTATTTAGCCCAATATATCCGTAATTTTATTTCAATATGCAGTCAACATAAACACCAGCTTCCCTGGTGGCGCAGTGGGTGAGAGTCCGCCTGCCGATGCAGGGGACACGGGTTCGTGGCCCGGTCCGGGAAGATCCCACGTGCCGCGGAGCGGCTGGGCCCGTGAGCCATGGCCGCTGAGCCTGCGCGTCCGGAGCCTGTGCTCCGCAACGGGAGAGGCCACAACAGTGAGAGGCCTGCATACCGCAAAAAAAAAAAAAAGATTATTAGTGAGAAATTTTCATTCTTTTTTTTTTTCATGCCAAGTCTTCAAAATCCAGCATGTGTTTTACACTGACGGCTCACTCAGCTCAGACCAGCCACGTTTTCAATGTGGCCAGTGACTGCAGTACCGGACAGCACAGACCTAGGCCAGGGTCAGCAGCCTCCCCGTCCTTGAGCTAAATCCAGCCCCTGGCTGTTTTTTGTAAATAAAGTTTTATTGGCACAGGGCCATGCCATCATTACATATTGTCTGTGGCTGCTTTTGCATTTTGACAACCTGGTAAGTAGTTGGAAAAGAGACTTCATGACCCACCAAGCAGAAAATATGCTCTCTGGCCTCAGGAAGCACTGCGGACCTGCTCTATAAGGAGCTGGAGTAGGGTCTTCATTTGAAGGGCAAAGGCAGGGGCCGCGAAGGGTCTGAGCAGGGAGGGAGGCTCTGCCGTGCTGTTGGCAGGAAGCCCTCCAACCACCGGCTGGACAGTGTGTGGAGGTTGGTAGCAGGTCCAGGCAGCAGCGTGCCCCCCCCGCTTTGGGGGAAGGGCAGCCACCTCAGGGCCTAAGGTCTGGGCTCGGCAAGCTCCTCCCGCCTTTCGGGTTTGGGGTCAGACCCTGTGCTTCAGCAGGAGCCCAAGTCTGGTGCGGACGGGTGCCTCACAGGCCCTGCCCCTCCCCCACAAAGCCCAGAAGCCCCGCCCTTAGCTTGCCTGTCTGGGACCCTCCAGGCGCCTCAGGATGTAACAGAACGTGATTAATTGCAGTCAGTTTGGGGGACCTGGGTGGCGGCCAAGCGTGGGTGGAGCTCTGGGTTTTCACCCCGTGAATGTCGTGTGCGGACGCCTCTCCATGAACCCACATCTTCCCATCAGCCCCGCTCCCACTCACCTGGCTTCGGGAGTATGTACCTGGCTCAAGTCTGTGTGCCGCCACAAGGCAAGCTCTGTAGCCTGATGATAACACGCCCCACAGTCCATCAGCATCTCCTTTCCCGTTCTGATTTCATCCTCTGAGGCTTCCACCTTCCCCTGAAAGGACCTGCTTCCAAAGGCTTGGAAGCAGGGTGGGAAGGGACAATGCCAGGTGGGGGTCCTGGGGCTCCCCCACCCCGGGATGGACCCCTCAGAGTGGGCGGAGCGGGGACGGCAGTTGGAAGAACAGCCAGCGGAGGCACGAGGACCACCTGCCTGCAGAGGAGGGTCAGGCTGGAGGCCCTGGCCTGGGCTGTTGTGCTGTCTCCGGCGGCTGCCCGTCTAGTTGGGAGTTGCTGAGTGTGCCTGGCGCTGTTCTAGAGCCTTCCACGTACCCTGAGCAAACAAGCAAGTCTGCCCCTGGATGGAGCCGTGTGTCAGAAGGGTTTTGCAATGAAAAGAGGAAAAGGGGAATCAGGGGTGAGGCTGGGAGTGGCAGGAGGGGCCACAGTTTCCAGTCGGGAGGCCAGGCCTGGTTGGGGTGACATCTGCAAGAAGTCTTAAAAGGAGATGGGGGCGAGCCAGGCTGCAGGGCCTGGGGGGGCCGGGAGTGCTGGACGGTTCGGTGGGTGAAGCACCCCCGGGAGGGCTGGGACTCTCACTCTGTGTGTCCTGGGCGCCTGGGAGAGGTCACCACCCACCTGCGGTTTGATGGGGTCCCTCTGGCTGCCGGGGGTGGGGGGTGGCGGAGGTGCCCCTTTGCCGTCGGGGAGGAGGGCAGACTCCGGTGCAGATTCAGTTACAGGAAACGGGCATGTAACCTGCCTAAGAGGACGGGGTGTATCAGATACGTTAGCCATGCCGTTCACATGCAGCAAACGTGCTAAATGCACAGAACCAGGCAAGGTGCCAGGGAGGAAAACAGACCTTCCCTCTTCATTAGGACAGGTCCAGCCAGGCTCCTACCTGCGGACACCCAGCTCATCTTTGTTAGTGTGCTATCATCGGTGATAACGTGTAGACTCAAAAGCGATAGGACTGCTTTCTTCTTTAAGAAAAAATCAACAGCACTTCACTAAATCAGACTCTTCCAGCAGGGCCCCCAGCCCCACCAGGCCCACGTGAAGAGGGGTTAGCGTGATGTTGGTCTAAGAACCGAGAGGAGGTGAGAGATGGGTGGATGACTGATGGTTGATAGATACGTAGATACGTAAATAGCTGGTCGGTAGGTAGGTGGGTAGATAAATAGATAGATGATGGTTCTCTGAAGATGTTAACTAGTTAATTAGTTCAGAATCTTGAAAAGTAAGTAAATACCTACAAAGCCATAAACAATGTAGATAAGCATTAAACAACATAAAATTGTGGTAGAAGCCTTGGCATCCAGTAGCCAGAAAAGAGCCGTTCGGCCGAGCAGTTTTGGGGTCTGTCCTGGGCTGCCACACAGAATGCCGCATACTTAGGGGCTTAGAAAAACAGAATTCGTTCTCTCACGGTTTTGGAGGCCAGAAGTCTGAAATCAAGGTGTCGCAGGGCTGGTTCCTTCTGGAGATCTGAGGGGGAATCTGTCCAGGCCCCTTTCCCAGCTTCGGGTGGTGCCATCAGTTCTGGGCATCCTGGGTGTCCTCGACGTCCTGGGCTTGTGGGTATGTCACACTGACCCCTGCCTCCATCTTCAAGTGGCCGTCTTCTCTCTTCCTGTCTCTCTGTGTCCACACTGTCTCTCATGTGGACACGGCCATGGCATCCGAGGCCACCCTCATCCAGCATGGGGTCCTCTGGGTCCTTACCATCATTATACCTGCAAAGTCCCTGTTTCCAAATAAGGTGACGCTCTGAGGTTCCAGACGGATGTGGATTTGGGGGACACTGTTTGATCCAGGACAGTGCACAAGAGAGCAGCGTGCACACAGTGTACATGTTTTATCCCGTGGGTTCAACAGGTGCTTGTGCAACTCCCAAGGAGAGGCCCTGGGTGTGTCGTTCCCGCCGCACCTGGTCCTGGCTGGGCGGCCCGGGAGGGATGGACTCGAGGCTGCAAGACCTGCCCGGCGCCCTTGCAGTTTGCACTCAGCGCTCTCCTCTCTCCCCGCAGTCCTCTGTCCCTCTGTGAAATGTGCCAGGTGACACTGTCACTCACGCCACCCTTCCTCCAATTCCCAACCTGCCAACCTTTCTGCAGCAGCACGGGCTTCTCCAGTTTGAGGGAGCATCAGGGTCCCTGAAGGGCAAAGGCTGGCCTGGACCCCGGAGACTAGGGGTGAGTCCCGGGTGTTTGCGCTTCTGTCCAGTTCCCAGGGCTACTGATGCTGCAGCCGGGAGGGGAGCGCAGAAGGGTCTGCGCCCTGAGTGAGCAGAGCAGCTCCTACGTGAGAGGCAGGGGAGGGGGACTGGGAGGCGGGACCCCTGCCCCCAGGGGCTGTACCGAGGGCAGGGCAGATAACAGCACTGAAGAGGTCAGCGTGAGGCTGCGTCGCACCTGCACGAGCCGGTGCCACCTCCCTGGAGTCCCCACACCTCACCCTGCCTGAGGCTGGGGCAGCACCTCGCCCATCACAGCCCAGTCACAGCCCCTCCGGCCGGCTGTCCCGCCTGGCACACAGGACGTCAGATGGCACAGCGAGAGCCACAGCTTACCTGGACTTTGAGGAAGAGCAGTGACCTGGGAAGGGGCTGCCGGGCGCTGGGGTGGGAGGGGGGAGCACGGGCCAGGCTGAGGGACACGGGCACTAGACGGGGTGGGGGACCTCCATCTGCAGGTGACATGGGGGCCGGCGCCCCCGCATCAGACCGAGTCAGTGCCTCCTGCACGTTCTCACCTCCATCCTGAGCAGGTACACAGGCGAGGGAGGCGAGAAAATCAGGTTCAGAGACATCTCCCAGGCATGGGGTGAGTCAGAGGCGGGACGATTGCTCCAGCCTGTTGTGACAGACCAGCCAAGGGGAAAATGCCTCCGTGAAGGCAGAGGCCGAAAAATCGGGAAGAGAGAGGCAGAGATGGAGCCCGAGAGGCGGCCGAGGGGGCAGCACCAAGAGGCTCGCGCTGGTGACGGTCAGGGCGCCGGAAGTGGTGTCCGAGTCTCATTTCTGAAGCAATGGTTAGATACAGATGTTCCAACAGCCTCAATCTGGATGCATTCCTGGTGGTGCTGGCGGATCCTGGCTGTCTGGGTAACCCTGTCTTGCACGCCACAGGGTGAGACAGCACCTGCAAGAGCCCTGGCACCACTGCCCTGACCCAGAGTCCTCCGAGGGTCAGCTGGAGGGAGGGCTCGGCCTGGTCACCTGCCTCCCAGGGGACAGTCCCTCTCACGGAGACTCAGCAGATGCTTCTGAGGGACCACAGCCCCTGGGGGTGGAGGCAGGGCATCCTACCTCCTGCCCTCCCCTTCCCACCCCACTTCTTTGGGAAGACCAGTGGGTCACTTTCCAGAAAGAAAAATGTCTTTAAAGCAAAGTGGTCTCTGATACCCATTCAACCCGGGCATTTATTAACGTATCACTTAGCCGTATGATCAAAGGGAGAGGATTCAGATCCCCTAATAAAGGAGACTTCACATCCTCATTGCTTTTTTTCCCTCTTTCAACCACACACAGTCAAATCTGAGACATAAGTTGATGTGAATCACCTACAAATTGTATACAATACTTCACTGCTAAGTAGCTTTTTGCAGGGCTCAGGATGCATTGTCCCTTTTGTCCAAGTCCTACCAAATGCTCTTTCTGAATTGTTAAGACGCTCTGCCACGCATAAAAATGAGACTTAAATCACCCAAAAAGTGGCCAAAATGAGATAGACAATTCTTTATAACTGTGTATACGTTTAAGAAATCAGTCCCCCACCCTCACTCCCAGGGGTGAGGAGAGAATGGGGTGCTGGTCTGTGCGTGGGAGGGAAGCCGTGGTCCCCTAGAGAGGCCCAGGGTCCTTCCCGAAAGGCATGGGGCCCTGGCATTAGGAAAATTGGGGTGTCCTCCACAGCCTGGGATGGGGTGCCTTTGGAGTGCCTACAGTAGGGAGCTCTGTGTCTGCTTCTGGAAATGATTTCTTCATTAACAGGTCTTTGGTTTCCTAGCTGGGGAGAAGGCAGAGAGAGTTTTGAAGTTTGTCTTTTGCGGGTGTGGGTGGTGTGTGTTGTGATGTTGAACCTGGTCCCGTGAGCCTGCGTGAGCCGCCAGGGCCCCAGGGTGGCAAGACTGCACATCTGTGTTCCCGATGTAAGGGGGATGCGTGGCCCCGGTTCTGCTTGGCTGGCGGGGGCTGAGGACCAAGCGCCCAAATCTCCATCAGCACCCACCGCCCACCAGGGGATCATAAAATCGGTAAACAAAAGACAAAGAGGCAAAGCTGAGGTCTAAAGTCATTGGACTAAGGATGCCACAGTTTTGTGAGATGAAGGAACCAAGTGGATGTCACCTGCTGCTGGGAAATGAGGACCTCGGCCCCCAACTCCATGGGGTGTCAGGTCCACCTGGAGGCCTGTTAACACACGCATTTGCGGCTGC
Organism: Phocoena sinus; assembly: GCF_008692025.1. Lineage (NCBI taxonomy): Eukaryota > Metazoa > Chordata > Mammalia > Artiodactyla > Phocoenidae > Phocoena > Phocoena sinus. The sequence goes on along the minus strand of NC_045777.1, from coordinate 1,959,714 downwards.
ATCCCTGGAGTTTCCGATTTAGTAGGTCTGAAGTAGAGCCTGAGGATTTTCATTCCACCACTTAACCACTGGACCACCAGGGAAGTCCCAGGATTTTCATTTTAAACAAGTCCCAAGTGTTTGAGTCTTCTCTGGCTGCTCTAACAAATTTCACAGACTTAGTGGCCTAAAAGAAAATGATCTTCTTGCAGTTCTGGAGGTCAAACATGTAAAATGGGTCTCGTGGGCTGAGATCGAGGTGTTCGCAGGGCCGTGCTCCTTCTGGAGGCTCCAGGAGAGAAGCTGACGCTTCCAGCTTCCAGAGGCTCCAGGCACCTCCCTTCATCTTCAGAGCCAGACCGTAACGTCTGCCCATAGCATCTCCCTCTGCTCTGTCCTCTTTCTTCCACCTGTAAGAGCCCTGTAAGGGCAGGGGCCCACCCTGATAACCCAGGATCCTCTCCCCCTTCAAGATCCTCAGCACCATTGCACCCAGAGTCCCCTTGCCATGGACGGTGGTACAGGACAGCTTTGGGGACCAGAACGTTGACACTTTTGTGGGACCGTTATTCTGGCAACCACTCCAACTGGTGCTGACACTGGTGCTGTTGGTCTGCGACGAAACTTAGTCCCCAAATCAGAGGAACAGACTCAGTTCTGCCTTCCATTGATGTGATATTGGTCCCATCCCGGTTCTCTGTCTGGCCGTCTGTCCAGTTCCCTGGTCAGGTCACCACGCAGATGGGGCATCCAGACCAATCCCTGCCCCTCCTCTATGGCCAGCGGGATGCCCCCTCCCCGGGGGGGGGGGGGGGGCGGTTCGGAATCAGCCCCTCCCCTCTCCGAAGCAGGGACTCCACACCTGCCGCCCCCGGCACTCGCGTTCTCGCCACGTTTAAAGTGTTTCATTCACTTTAAGCACAAAACAGGTATAGCCTTGAGGAGTAAGATGGTGTGTTCGGGTCTGGTGCCCCAGGCCAGGTCACGTCAAGTTCGCCCTTGGATGAGGCTCTGGGATGTGGCTGTGTTTGTCTGACGGCAGCAGGACAGAATTGTCGGATAACAAGAACAGTCAGAAGCCGCCCTCCGCCCAGCGCTCTCTGAGCCACAGCCCCCGCATGGCGGGAGACACGGGATGCCCAAGCCCCAGCAGGACAGAGCCGGGTGCCCAGTGGAAAGGTGCCAGTCACACCCCAACCCTGGGCCTTGATGGTGATACCCCGCGCCCCCCCAGCTGCCGCAGGTCCCTGAGTGCCCCGACCCTGCCTGGGTTTCCGTAGCCCCAGCGGCAGTTGGGGTCCCGAGGCCACTCTTCAGTGGACCCCATGTCTGTCCAGCTCAGTCACTGACTCCTGGAGAGCAGATAAAATGACATACCCGCGTGGTTTCCAGGAGGAGTGTGAGGGACTCAGTAGCGACAGGGAGGGAGGAAATGGTCCAATGGGTTTCAGCACCAGTGGAGCATCTGCGCTGCTGGTCGACGCATAATTGCCGGGCATCCGCCTCCATTCTGGGTCCTGGTATCTGGGCGTGTCCCCGCCTTTATGGTACTCACCTTCAGTGGACATAAGAGGGTAAGGGATGGGTGGAGGAGTGGATGGATCGGTGGGTGGATAGATGGCTGGACGGATGGACAAGTGGACAGAAGGAAGGAAGGGAAAGAAGGAGGGAGGGAGGGAGGGAGGGAAGAAGGAAGGAAGGAAGGGAGGGAGGGAGGGAGGGAGGGAGGGAAGGCAAAGAAGGAGAGAATCGGACATTAAGGATTCATTAAGGATAAAACAATAGCTGGAGGAAGTGTGGGTTTTATCTCCGCAAGGAATGCCTGATGTTTCTGGCTTATTGAAGAGGAACCTTGGAAAGATTCCAGTAGATTCTAATCTGTATAACATTGTATTACTGTCAAATTTGTAGGTTTTATGGCGTTTGTCACGGGAACCTTTTTTTAACTGTGGGACAATATGCCCATAAACAAATATACTGAAAGTAGGTATTAGTTCCTCACCCAACCAGCATTACCCTTTCTTTGGAAAAATGCACTGAGTGAAAGGACGTATAAGAACCAATTGTGAATGGCTCCCTCTTGGCTGGTTTTCTAAAAATCCAGCATCTTTTTCTATAGCTGTAAATGACAGCTGGGAGTCTATTCAAATAAATACGAAGTCACCATGCCATTCAGGGCTGGCAACGGGACTCGCCTCCTATGATTCTGATACACCGTTTTCTCCCTGGAATGTGTTTATGTGAATTTACGTGCTGGGTATAAATGCGCAGAGTGTGAATGAGTACGCACAGCTGTATTTTCCACGTCTGTGCGGTCTATAGGGCACATGATAAATCTTGAGACCCATATGTTAGTCTTGTAAAATCCTGATCTTTGAAAGTAGTGTGTAATAGACATCAGGATGGCAGAGGGGAACGGTAGCCACAAGAGGAAATAATCCATTTCAGAGACTGTTTCTGCGACACAGAAGAAGGATCGGGCAAAATCTCTCGTCCCCCTGCCCTGAGCAGCGTGTGTTGGCTTTTGGCGAGCTGTCCCCCTGCATCCCGGTGCCCTCACACTGCGGGTCCTGGAAGCAGAGGGCAGACGCCCCGATGAGCGTGGGCTGGGCGGGGATGGGGGGATGGATACCTGCCCACCTGCGGGCTGGAGGAACGTGCCAGACACCGAGATTTGTCACCGTCCTGCAAACGGGCCAGCGGCTCAGAACCTTGCTTGTAACCTGTCAGCTGCCGATGTAGTGAAACACATACTTTGTGTAATGAAATTTAATCTTCAAGTCAAATATTAAAGTGCGTTGGCTTGCACGCAGTGTACCTCTTTCTGGAGAAGACGGGTCACGTGACACCAGCTCCCAGTTACAGGCCTCTTGCTCTGAGCCAGGCCCTGGGCTGAGTACATGACCCTAATTAATAGCCCTACTTTCATGAGAAGCTTTTCATGCTTCAGCAGCGTCTCCCGCCTCGGGCAGGTGTGATGGACTCTGGCTCTTGTCTGGCTCTTGTCCATAACGGAGACAGACTGGAGGCCTTCCCCCTGGCGGGGTGGGCCGCCGGGGTCGTCTGGCCACTGGCCAGAGCGGGATGTGTCCACCCCTGTTCACGGATTCCTTACAAAGAATGGCTGACACCTCATGTGTGGCAAGGATGTAGAGAGAGTCCTTCCAGACAAGGCCCCCGCTCTCGGACACAGAGCATTCTAGAAACCACCAAACAAAGGAATGAAACCACTGACTTTGGAAGGGTACCCTCAGGAGTGCTGTCACTGAGGGCAGGGACGGCCTGCGAGGGTCCTCGGAGGGCCCCCCACGCAGAGCCCCACGGAATTTTCCAGCTAAGGGAGCAGCAGTCATGGAACTGTGGCTTTGAGCCTCCTTGTCTTAAAAACCCACGCCCATGAAGTAGGCCTGATTTAACGTGTGTGTCTCAGACCCTTTTACAGAACACACTTTATCAGCCCAAAATGAGAGCCTGCGCCTACTGCCCCAGCCCGACAACCACTGTGCCTTCCGTCTCCACCTCTGCGGGTTCACCTACTCTGGAGCTTTCACCCAAACGCAGTCGCACCACATGTGGTCTTTCGTCTCTGGCTTCTTTTTCATTTCGCACAATATTTGTGAATCTATTTTTTAGCTAATATCGTTTCTTGAGAGCCATACGTAAATTCCCACTGGCTTCAAAACCCGTCTCCACCTACTGATCTCCGAAAGCGTCTGCCACCCCGAGCGTGAGGTGAGGGTGATAGCTCCCCGGCATATGATGGGGATTGACTGTGTACACCAAGCCGCTCCCACCCTGCCTGCCTCTCAGTGAACTCAGGGCATGTCAGCTGTCCCAGGAGAGAGCGTTTCCCTGGTCCCGCCCCTCTTCCCTCGGGGTTGCCCTCCATCCTGCCGTCTGTGCCGACAGTGGTCCTTCCCATCTCCTTGCTTCCAGGCTGGACACAGCCTGTGCAGCTCGGGCTCTTGATACGGTCATTCCCACCCTTGGACAGTATGAGACCATCTTCTGGATCCCCTTCCACTGCCCTGACGTGGGGCACCCAAGACCCCACCCTCCTAGAGCTCTAGGATCCAGCCCTCCCAGGGTAAATCCTCACCCATATCAGAAGCCTCGAAAGTGCCTGGTGCGTAAACCTTCCGTCATCTTGGGCAGCGCAGATGGCCCATGGGTGGCGCCCACAGGCCATTTGACATTCCAGATGGCAGCATCCTGGGAGAAAAGCTTTTCCTTTCAAACCCCTCTTCCTCCTTTTATCAGAGATTTTGAAATTCTTGAAGATTCTGATAAATACTGAAGATAAAAATAAGATCCATTCTAGCACCATCAGAGGTGGTGGGATTTTTTTTCCAGTGAAAATAGACCACTGGCGTCTGTACCAATAATTTTACATATTTTTGTGCCAAGAGAATAAGGGTCCTTCCAGCTTTTCCTAAAAGAATCAGAATTTCCTTGAGACTGCTGGAGTTTTACAGACTGTTCGTGAGTTTGATGACAGGTGGTTTCCCTGCAGAGCCGTCTCCCTGGCTAGGTGTTTGCCCGTCCCCTCGTCTGCTCTGCTCAGGAGACCCATGAGCCTGCTAGACACTGATGTGTGTGTACCCCCAAATCCGTGTGTTGAGTCCTAACCCCCAAGGTGACAGTGTTACGAGGTGACCTTTGGGAGTTGATGAGGTGGTGAGGATGGAGCCCCATAAATGGGGTTAGTGCCCTTATAACAGAGGCCCCGTCCACCTAGTGAGGACACAGCAAGAAGACGGCCATCTGTGAACCAGACACTGAATCCTTGATTGTGGACTTCCAGCCTACAGAGCTGTGAGAAATAAGTTTCTGTTGTTTATAAGCCCCCAGCCTATGATATTTTGTGATGGCAGCATGAACAGACTAAGAGTCAGAAGCAGAAGCCCTTGTGAGTGCACGTGCGCATACGTTGTGCACGCACGTGCAGGCACCAGCCGAGGGTGACGCGCCGATTACCGACCTCGCTCAAGTCAGATTAAAGCCTCCTTTCGAAGCCCACTGGAGGCTCTGCCCCCCACTGACAAAATGTCACGTGATCTCACCATCTCACGACCCAAGCACACAGTGGGCAGTGCTTTCCCCCGACAGTGGCCATAAACGGGCGTCACTGTCCTGGCCAGCCCCGCCCAATGTAACTGGCAGAAGTGGTGCTTGTCTGGCTCTCACTGAAGGGAAGCACCTCCTTTCCCGAGAGCCGCAGCATGACTGTCCCTCCTCCTCAGGGCTCCCCTGCCCATCTGTATCTCTGACACCAGATATAATCCACTGAACAGAACCGGACAGTGTCTTTTTTCCCCTCTTCCCCCTGTGGATGTGACTCGTTGACAGCAGTTTCTTGCAAAACCCAGAGTCTCCCATGTGGCAAACTAACTGTCCGGACTTGGAGGCATCCCGGGGCCAGGGCTCACCAGATGCACAGATGCCGGCGAGCAGCCCGGCAGGCCCTCTGTCCGCGGCTGCGGGGAGCAGAGGGCACCTGCTGACTCAGGCAGCCCTCTAATCAGCGAGCTTGCTTTAATTCTAACAAACAGCCGGGGAGTTATTTTTTGGAGTAGTTTTAAGCACAAATAACAACCCTATTTAAAAATAGATTTTGAGGGCTTCCCTGGTGGCGCAGTGGTTGAGAATCTGCCTGCCAATGCAAGGGACACGGGTTCGAGCCCTGGCCCAGGAGGAACCCACATGCCGACGAACTTTCAGGCAAACAAACTCACTTAAGATTCCTTAAATTCCCAAGTCAACGATTTGGGAATTCTTTCTCCCTTAAAGCCTGATCAAAGGGACGTCTTGACAGGTAGCGTTTATCTCAGGGAGCATCTGCTATAGCACAAGAGCACCTGATGAAGCAGCTTTCGTTTGAAAAATAGAAATGCGGTCTGTAGTCACTGCGTGTCTAGAGCATGAAGACATTTCCTAGAAAGAGAACTTGGCCCACTTCGTAACCACAGAAGTGTGAGAGCTTTTGGGTGTGGGTTGGGGTTTTTTTAGTATCTGATCCTTTCTTACAAGGAAATTAACTCCCGTTAGTTAAGGGCTGTCAGTTTAGCTATCATTTAGTTTCGATATTGCTAGTATTTCATTTACATGATATTTAAGTTCAGCAGACCAAGGCCTGGACAAAATGCAGGACCTGCTGGCCAAGATGTAACCGAGTCTCAGAAGCTGAGTCTTCAGCCTGGGGGCCTGTCCTCCAGCCCTCGGAGCTCAGAGACCCTCTCCTAAGCTGGACTATTGCCTTAACTCTAGGGGTTGATACACGGCCTGGAATATTCTTATCCAACAGGCGTGTCTCTCCACCACCATCAGATTAAGCATTTCTGCACACATAGTCACCAAATCAAGTTAAAGTGACCTGCTCTGGTCCTTGTCTCCCTCCCTCCTCCCCCCTCTCCGTCCCCCTCGCTCTCTCTGCCCCTTCATTTGCACCCCCTGATACCCACCACCCAGTGCTCAGATGAACTTAGTTCTAAGTGATGTTTGCTGAGCACTTGTGGAATAGCCATCATTCTAATAAAGATTAAAATAACAGCAGACGGGGCTTCCCTGGTGGCGCAGCAGTTGAGAGTCCGCCTGCCGATGCGGGGGACGCGGGTTCGTGCCCCGGTCCGGGAAGATCCCACGTGCCGTGGAGCGGCTGGGCCCGTGAGCCATGGCCGCTGGGCCTGCGCGTCCAGAACCTGTGCTCCGCAACGGGAGAGGCCACGACAGTGAGAGGCCCGCATGCCACAAACAAACAAACAAACAAATAAGAAAATAACAGCAGATGGTCTTGCTTGGGCTTGGTGGGCCTCGCCCTGCTGGCAGCACTCTGCCCCGTGGCACCGTGGGCAGGGCCTGAGTCCTCACGCCCATCCTCCTCGGGCTCAGCATCAGCACCACGCAGTCCTGCAGAGGCCCACCGGCTGCAGGCCTGTCCCCCAATCACTGCACGACTCTGCCTCTTCCCAAGAGTGCCTCCTGAGAGCCTCCACCCTGAGCCTAGAGCTCAGCGTCACCCACAGGACCAAGTGCTTCCAAGGAATCAGTCTTTTTAATTCCGTCTTTTCTGATAACAAATGTGACACGTATGATGCAGGAAAAGTTGGAACATGGGCGCGTGTGGCATCCGTGGGGAAATGTCCCTGTAATCTCAGCCGCGTAGAGCTGCCGTGAGCCAGGCGATAGTCCTCTGAGAGCTTATCTTCTGCGTACAGTAAAACATGCATAGACGTAATGGATTTTATTCTTTCAAAACTGAAGTCCTCCCGGACGTACCTTTCAGCTCACTCTGTCACTCCCCAGCGTGACTTGGGCAGATACGCGGTCTCCGTGTTGGCTGAGTCTCTCCTGCTTGTGGGCCCCACGTGTGGGTGGCCACCACTGACCCCCACAGCCTAATCAGGGCACCGGGGTGGCACAGGGGCTCCATTGGATGGAGGACCAAGGCTGGAGGCTGGGTGACGAGTGGGTGACAAGGGTGAGAGGCCGGGCGTCAGCAGTGACTGATTCCTGGAGGCTTCCGGGAGGTGGCGAGGCTGTGTGTGACTGGGCTGGCCAGGCAGGTCTGTGTGCTCAAAGGCCGGTGCTCAGCATGGGGCATCAGCTCCAGGGCGGTGACAGCCGAGGGCAGAGGAGGGACCATTGTATCCCCTTGGCCTCCCATCCACCTGCCAAGCCTTCTTTCTGCAGGACTCTGTGGATCTCCCTGTACCCGCTCCGAGTGGTGGTACCTGAAAGGCCTCTCCAGGTGCACCTGGTGCAGGGAGAGAAGAGCCGTGATGACCCCAGCTCGCCGCCCCGAGACTGTCCAGCTTCCCCATTCGGGCGGCCAGCTGTGGCTCGTGGCCCTGGTGCTTTGGTATCAATGGGTCTGGCCTGACAGAGGAGACAAGAGAAAGTGCCTGCAGGTTTTCCAGGTTTTAGGGACCAGGTGGTGGAGTTGATACAGATTCTGGGAGTGGACACACTCCCCAGGGCTCGGCCACAGGCTCTGCAGAGCCACCGTGGGCAGAGCATCCCTCCCAGAGATGAACCTACTGGATGACTCTTAGACTGGTGATGAGCATCTCCTCCGGGGGGGATTCCACCTCTGACAGCAGCTGTAGATGAAGGGACCAGACCCCACCCCAGCCCCCCGCCAGCAGATATGAGTGTGTGTGTGTGTGTGTAGGTATAGGTATAAATACATAAATATTTGAGTCCTTAAAATAAATTAGCGCCCATTACAACCTTCCTTGAATTTCTAAGTATTGTGTGAATCTGCAAAGAAAAAAGCCCTTTGTTTCTGCCAAGGAAGGGAAATTCTTCACCTTGTCTCGTGCAAGGAAATGTCTAGACATGAGGGAAAATGAAGTCCATGCGGGATAAAGATGTGTGTGTGTGCAACTCTTTATATTTGTTTTCATCACCTGTGTCCTCAAGTTTAATCAAGGAATTTAGTTGGAGTAGTTCTTTATTTCCAGAGACATCAAAAGCATTTGATTTTTTTTCTGGTCAACATATTCCTAAAAGGATCTGTTTTAAACCGATAGACTGAACTCACGCTAATCTCCCTTTAGGCTTAAAAGTGGAAAATAATATGAGGAAAAAAACTCAGCATCTATCTAAAATCACATGAATTTGCTTACGGCGGGTATGTATTGTGCCACGTTTCCCAATAAGCATTTATTGATCAGACCAGGAAATTTTCTCAGATATGTACCCTCACCAGCAATTCCCTGAGCATTGGAGTGTGATGGGGCAGGGGGCAAATTTATAACAACTTTACACCATCGCAGAAACCCATCTGTGCTCCCTAGGACTCAATTTGCAGCCACTTACATACATTTCTGCCACAGTTGATCAGAAAAATTGATTTAGAGTCTATTTTAATGCTCTATTTTCTACCAGCAAGTGAATGTTTTTTTTGCTAGATAGGGCCTCGGAAATGCCCATTGGATATTGGTCAAAAGTTAGCACATTTTCCTGAAAGCCTTTAAACAAATAGCATCAGGAGGTTTATGAAAGAAGGATTTTTTTTTCAGTTATCCAATCAAAATGATCCATGAGGGCAGCCAGCCCCAGGGAGACTAGGAAAAATGGTATTGGGGGTTTTGAATAGCTAGTTGGGGATCTGTTAACCCATCGCCAGATCTGCGGGTCACTCGCTGGGCTCAGCAGAGTACGGTGGGATGGGTTTCTGCAATGGGGGTGGGTCCCTGCGATGGGGGCCGGTCACCTGTCCGCAGGCTCGCGTGGTCATTCTTTTCCTTTGCGCGCGCCGTTGCCGCCTGCTGTGCACCGGACACTGTGCGGGGACGTCAGCGGGGGGCCTGGAGAGTGGGCAGGAGGGGCGACTGAGAGAAGTGGGTGTGCCCCACCCTCCGGGGAAGCTTTGGGGGCCACTTCTGCTGAAACCGCTTAGGGTACTTTGAGCAAGGGTAGCAAGCAGCCACGTTCGGACTCATTAGGGCCCCTGAGCACAGGCATCACTTCCATTCTCTGCCCCTCGGAGCCCCTGCTCTGTGGTTGCCCCCCGCCCAGCCCCCCGCCACTTCCATGACTCCTGTCCATCACCCTGTGTCCTTGTGTAGCCCGTGTCGCTCCCTGGGATCGTACTGACTTGGGGTTTTCAGCCTCTCCAGCTAGAATGTTGGAGAGTAACAGCCGTGCCTTGTCTGTGTCCACCCCCGACGCCTAGACAGACCCCACAAGCACGGTGCCCCGGAAGGTGTGCGGAATCGGACGGTGCTGATTCCCCCATAACTGCGCGTGAATGGCAGGATTCCGTGCTTTTCGTGAGAAACTAATATTGTCACTAGTAGCTCCAAGTTACCCTCCAACTGGAACCAGTTCTCAGACACCCAGAATGGCATCCTCTTCTGAACCTGCAAAACAGAAAGACAGACGGGTTTCGATGGGAGAGAGTGAGCCGGTCTCTCATGTGTTTTGCATTTTTCGGGAACCGTGATGCTGTTTTTTGCAATCCTATTGGCCTGTTCACCTTCCCAGTATTGACGTAGAAGAGAAATTTATTTCTCATTTAGGTCAAGGTGAAAATATAAAGAGGGAAACGAGGAAGTACCAACATTTAACTCATTTTTGCCAGAGGAAATGTGAACTGGGATTTCAAACCAGAAAAGGAAAGTGCTTTCCTGGAGGCCATGCTCCTTGGGAGCGCCAAGGATCCCCCAAGACAATGAGCTCCCTTGGAGGAGGACTGAATCAGGACCCTGGGGTATAAGTAAAACCTGGGAGGCAGGATGCCCCGCAGACGTGCACCAGGGCAGGTTCAGCCTGCCTTGCATTTTGCAACCTCCCACGTCCTTTGGAGACCACGGTCCCCCGACCCCCAGCCCGATACCATGAAGAGCAGATTCGCAGGCAGTTTTCTGCTTTGCACAGGAACCACCCTCAGAAGTCTCTGCCGCGCACGGCGATGCACCGGGGATACTGCCGGGAGAAGCTAAGTGAAATGTCATACTTGCCGATCCGAGGCACCACGGACGGGCTGGAATGGGGCCTGTCGTGCTTTCAGAGACTGACAGCTAAATCTTTCATTCCTTCAGCTCCCAACATATGGCATGAAGTAGGGTGTGAAAGATGGATTTCTTTGGATAGGTGCAGAAAACATGTGCACCGTTTTCACTGCTTGGCTGGAGAGAAAGATCAAAAGAGCCATGTTTTCTGAGAGCAGAAATTTAATGCTCCGAAGCCATGCCTCCCTGGTAATGTCGGTACAGAAGTAATACCTACTTAGAGTAATTAGCACTTTCACGTCACGACGGGCAGGGTGAGCCCAGCAAGGAGACACACACCTCCCTCGGCCAGAGGTCAGCGGGCCGGCCTGGAGAGACCTCCCTGCCCAGAAGCAGTGCCGTCCCTACTTTATGCCGTCCATCGTCCACGCCGTCCTAGGGATCAGATGTACTCAAGGTGGACCTGCAAACTTGCACCAGGCCCCAAGCTGGGCTGCTGGAGCGCCCTGGGGGTTCATGGTTTGGGAGAGATTGACCCCTGATCGCCGTCCAGCCCCTCCCCCCAGCGGTTCTCCTCTGGAGCCTGAGCGCCATGGATGGGGGCTGGTCACGGAGTAACCGAGACCCTCAGTCAGCTCCAGGCCCCGCGAGGAGAGGCGCGATACTACTGTGTGTCAGGGGACACTCAGAACCACAGCACAGCGCCTACACGAGGAATGAAAAATGCCAGCGAAGCGGCCGCAGCATCTGAGCGAGAAGCATCAGCTCGGAAGCGACCGACCTGACACCTGGCTGAGCCCTGAAAGTCCTCCTCCTCTGCCTCCACCCTGACCTCGCTTCTCCAACCCCCCCCCCCCACCCCGCAGGAGGACCGCGGGCTTCCCACTGCTTCCTGGCCGTGGGCCTTGGGTTTCCTCAACACTCTACGACGGTTTCCCAGCCTTGGTGCCGCCGACTCGTGGGGCAGGTGCCTCCTGGTTGTGGGGCTGTGCTGGGCATCATGGGACGTGTAGCAGCGTCCCTGGCCTCTAGCCGTTAGGTGCCGCTAGGTCCACCCCCAGCTGTGACACCCCAAAACGCCACAGACGCTGAGCTGAGAACTACTGCCCTGGGGTCGACGTTAGGAAAAGGGAAGCAAACCTTAGGTGCACGAGCCTGTCGGTGCCCCGGGACACTGGGCCGCGTCGGAGCCAGCTGCTAAGCACCTGTATGACTTGTCAGCTGACGGCCGACCAAGGACGGATTGAGCTGCTCTGCTAGCACATCCTCTGTGGGTTAGAGCATCCTGGGGCCTCAGGGGCCACGTCCCACTAAACACCACCCCCCCCCCCCGGTCATGTTACACAAGGATGGCCTCCGAGCCCCACTGGAGGACGTGTGTTTCCATGGCCTTTATCTGGAGAAAGATGACTCTTCCCTCCTCATTACAGCCTCGGGCGTGATTTATCAGAACCTCAGTTGCGTTTACTTGGCGGGTCACCCCATCCTCCTGTAAAGGTCATCGTGGCTGTAAATGCATGCTGGGGATGACTGATAAGGTTGGAGCAGAGAGGCTAGTCCCTGAGGTTCACACACCACCCACCATAATCAACCAGAGTCCCCACATCCCCCGGGTGGTGTGAGACCCCAGAGGGCTGCAAGGGGCCGGGTTCATCTCACCATCTGGACAAAACGGCAGCCTCTCGTGCTACGTGCTGCTGTCACATCAAGAAATTATTATGTTAGGTGTCACCAGTGCCCTTGCCAAGTTATTTTTTCCAGGTCCACCCAACCTTTGCTGCTCCTTCCACGCTTGTCTCACGGAGGTCACCATGTCGTTAGGTGTTAAAATGAGATCAGAGCTGAGGATAAATCCGGATGAAAGAGGAGACCTGGGGGCACGGGCTGGGTGGGAAGTGAGCAGAAAGCCTGGGGGCTCCCCGAGGCTTTGCACTTCCTCTGTGGCCTGCGACGCGCACTACGCCTGAGAAACCGACAAGCGCGTCTTCAGATGGGGGGTGCAGGGTTGTTAGCATGGCAGGGCTGGCGGTCACCGCATGAGTCCTGTAGGGGTTCAGAGCATGAGAAGGGGGGCCTTCGTGAAGCCCGTGGTGGCCTCTGCGGAAAACCCCAGGATGTCAGGAACTGGGAGATGTCAGAACAGGATGTCGGGCTGCGAGTCTCACGCTGACTGGCGTCCTCACGCTGCCGGCCGCTGCCTGGACTTCACTGCCGCTGTGTAACTCCAAACGCAGAACCGCGTGGACGTGGGGATGCTGTGGAACCACGGCCAGACGTGCAGGCACAGGATTTTATGCCACAAGAGCACACGGGGGCCCACAAATGCCGACTGCTTCCTTTGGGGGTCGAAATGTCAGTCTTTGCAGCATGCAAAGGCTCAGTCCTGCAGCCCCCAGGCCATTGAGAGGGCGGCGGCATCCGGCTCGGAAGTGCTCCCCGCCCAAGTCTGCAGGAAGACACTCTGTATCACCCGTGTTCCTGCTGAGCTTGGTGGTGGGGATTAATCTCTGGGCTTTTAATTCTCTCCGACTGGCAGGCAGGTGCCCAGCTGGGTCCCTCACGAGGTCACCAAATCCGCGAGAGGGGAAGACGGGTGTCTCCGAGAGCATCCCAGTGGGCGGGCTCAGACGGGCACTCCCCCACACAGGCGGAGTTCTGAGCCCAGAGGGTAATCCCCTCCTTCCCCGGGGAGAGGGATGGGGGCCTTTTGGTAAAAGGACGTGGGGGCTCTGCTTCTCCGGGCCCCCAGGGGCCGAGTTAGGTCCGAGCCCTCGTCCGGGGGTCCTCCCAGACCCGACCGCCCGGCTCTGCCGGCCGCGGAGCCTGCTACAGTGGTGCGTGCCGTCGTGCCTGCCCGCTGACGGACGTGCCCGCTCTGCACATCAGGAGGGCAGCCAGCAGCCACAAGGAGGCGGTTTCTCATCGGCGGTAATTCGGACTGCCTGGGATACACTCTTGGTCTGTCCTCAGGGCTCCTCTTAGACTCTCGGGGGCAGGCCTTCCTTGGATCAGGAACCTGGATCTCTACTCCCATCCTTTACGGACTTCCTGGCTGGACCACAAGCCCGCGAGGCCTCAGGGATGTCCGCCAGTGCAGGCTTGCTGCGTGGAGAGCGACCCGGCCTAGACCAGCTCCACTTGGGTGGGGTCGCAGCCGTCGCCCTTGCGGCTGTCTCGCCCAGATGTAGCGCAACACCGGCCCCACGGCAGGGGCTCGGGGTGTGCGCTACGCAAGTCTTTTTCAAGCTGGAGTGCATTAGCTCATAGGGAACCAATGCCTTCCTCGGAGTGAGTATCAGCTCCCATTTTTTGTAAAACAGTTTCAAGGGATGAATTAGTTTCCTAGAGCTGCTGTGACAATGTTCCACCAACGGGGCAGCTTATGCAACAGAATGCGTCTCACGGTCTTCGGAGGCAGGCGTCTGAAATCAAGGCGTCCACAGGGTTGGTTCCTTCTGAGTCTGGAGAGCAGATCTGCTCCAGGCCACTCTCCTTGGTGTGCAGACGGCCGTCTTGTCCCTGAGACTCTTCACTCATCTTCCCTCTGTGCACATCCATCTGTGCCCAAATCCCCCCTTTTTGTAAGGACACCAGTCCTATTAAGTTAGGGGCCCACCTTACTGCACTGTGACCTCATCTCAAATAATTACATTTGCAGAGACCCAATTCCAAATAAGGTCACCTTCTGAGGTGCTAGGGGCTGGACTCCAATGTATGAATTTGGGGGGACACAATTCAGCCCATGAAAAGGGGTTTCGGATGGGTCCTCCCTGGGGTGTCCCAGCACTGACCAGCTGCTGGGCTGTAGTTCCACCAGCTCAGCTTGGAAACTCGAGAGCTGCTGGGCGTTGCCATGACCTCCAAGGGATGACCAGAGGACTCCCGTAGGCCACGAGAGTGCGGACCAGTCCCCAAGTCATCGTGGTCCCGGGGAGAGTCACGTGGGTGGTGAGCTTCATTCCGATTGTGGGAAGTTGGACAAAAACAGACGCCAAACGAGGGGTCACACAGGCCGGGTCTTCAGCACACAGATCTAGGGTCAGGCCAGTGGTTGGCGAGACATTTCCAGATTTGGAAAATCCAGGTGAACCCGGAACAGGGTCTTCCTCAGTCAGAAGAAGACGGCCTTCCTTCTCATGCTGGGAGCTCTATGTTATCACGAAGGCAGGGGATTTGCTCAGGCAAAACAGAAGTTCATTCACCTCAGCTACGCCTTGTTTCCTTGTTCAGACAGTGGTGGGCCGGTGGCCAGGGGCAGAGCCAGGCCCCAGGAGGTCTGGAGAGACCCTGTCTTCACCGGACAGAGGCGAGTTCTGCTGGACAGAAGTCAGATGACTTCAAATGACTTCAATGTCGTTTCCACCGTCCCCTCGGCTCTGGCCATCGCTGAGCTGAGAGTCGGCCCAGGAACAGGGGATGATGCTCTGTTCCTCCCCCGTGGAGCCCAGTCAGCCTTCCTGAAGGACGGTTCCTGAGAAATGGATTTTATCGAGAACCGAGAAAAGATGGCAGGGTAAGAGTGGCTTGTGACTACGCGCTTTGCGATCCTTGTGGAATCGGGCGGCCTGGGCGGGAGCTGAACTAGGCTGAGCGAGGCGGGAACCGTCCCAGCGGATCCCTCTGCCCTCCAGAACATTCCACACCAAACCCCACAGAACCTTGATTTGTGAAAGGAAAGCAGGGGCCATCCTCCCAGAGCAGCCAACGTGGCCAATTCAGGTGCGAGTATTTGTACACTTTGTGGGTTGTGAGTCCTCACACCTGTTTCAGTGATGCCGTAACTGTTCCGCCACCTTGATTCAGTTACAACCGCGCAAAACGGCCGCTCGTGGTTAAACACATTTTTATTTATCTGAATGTGCATCTTTAAACCACGAAGACTCTACCTGAGCCGCAGCGTCCCGAGTGCTCCATAAAGCCGGGGGCAGGCAGTGTGGCCTGGAGAAGGCCCAGGGCGCGTGCGCCCGCCTGCCTTAGCGTGGTGTCTTTTCCAAAGCGCTGTGAAGGATTTTGCAACTAACCTGCTGTTCCATTTGATGGAAATTTGGAGTTCTTGATCTACATCTGTCACTTTCCTCCAAAGCGATAGGGCCTGGTTTTTCCCGACGACCTGTTCATTACATGAGGAGGTCCCCTGGGTGTGTGCCAGACGGGAAAGCATGTGCGTGCGTGTGCCATGTAGAGGGCATTCGGTGTCTTCCTCTGCAAACCTCTGTGCCATACGCTGGGGGAGAGCAGTGATCACGGTAGACATCACCCCCTCTTGCCAAATGTATGGGCAGGCGGAGCAGAGGGCTCACAGCACTACCAGGGCCACTGGCTGCTGCAGATGCCTCAAGGACCAGGCTGACCATCAGACGTGGCCCCGTCTGCTCCCTCCTCATTGTGTCGTGGAGCCCCTGCTTCCTGCCAGGGATGGTCTACGTGCAGGAACCCTGACGTCATGGCGCTTCCTTCCTAGTTTGAGGAGACAGGTGAAAAACACACATACACAGGCAAAATGGAAGGTGGCAGTAAGTGTTACAGGGAAAGCGGGCCTGGCGTGGATGGATGTGGGTGATGTCTGAACATGGATGAAGGTGTCCTCGGAGGGCAGTTCCATAGAGGAGCTGAGAGGGCAGCGTGGCTGGGAATGGGGGTGGGCTGTGACCTTGCATTTGCAGAGTATTTAACCCAATCTTGAAAAGACGCCATTCGTGTCGGTGCCCACAAATCAGTGAGAGAAAGAGGAATGAGGTTAGGGCAGGAGAACCTGAGCCTCTAAGTCCTCCCCTTGTGTCCCCTCCCCCACCCCCTCCCGCGGGTGCAGCCATCTGGTCTACCACACAGGACTCAGTGGCCCCTCTGGACCCCGGACTGGGACATTCCCATCAGATCCTGGGCCCTGGTTGGCCTCCCTCCCCTAATCTTTTCCTTTTTGTTTTGATTTTAAGCACATCGGATTGGATGTGGATTTAAACAATATTTATTCAGAGCTGCTCTACCTTGTGTTTTGCCGTTAAAAATATTAATTGTGACCTTTCAGAACTCCCAATTAAACTCTTGCAATAAAATGAAAAGGTTGAACAAGCGTAAGCGGGGGCGGGAGTGGGAGCGGGACAGATCCGTGCAGTGGGGATGCCGTATGCAGAGTCCTTGCCCCTGGAGTGGCCAGACAGGTAGCCACGCCCCTGAGGTCTGGGAAACCTGGTCTCTGTCCCGAGTGTGGAGAAAGGCTGAGTCCAGAGACCCGTCCTCCTGACCTCCTCCAAGGCCAGGCTGTGAGCCCGTCAGAAGCAGCAGAATGAACCAGCTGGAGATCAGGAGTCAGTGACTGAAATTAATCTGCCAAGGGTGGCTGCCGCAGGGAGGCCTGGGTGTCACCAGATCTTTGGAATTTCCCAGAAAAGCTGAAAATCTGGATTTTTTTTTAAAGGTGAAATTTGCCAGTACCTAATCTCTACAGCCTAGACCGGGGTTTCCCAGTCTCAGTACTGTTGTCACCATGAGCCAGCCGGTTGTTGTGAGGCCGTCCTGTGCCTTGAAGGATGCTTAGCTGCATCCCTGGCCCCCACCCACTGGATGCCAATAACACACTCCCCAAGCTGTGACCACCCCCCAAGATGTCTCCAGGCACCGCCAGTGACCCCTGGGGGCCAAAATCACCCCCAGTGAGAGCCAGGGATTTAGACTGTGAATCTTCCTTTTGTGAATTCTGTAATAGACCCACCAAAAGACCATATATAAGTTAATAGGCAGCTGGGCCCAGAAATGCACGGGGGGCTCAGAGGCTCCCTAGTGCCCAGGTGTCCCCAGCCAGTCACTGCCCCCCTGCCGGCCCCGCCCCCTCTGCCTGGTGACACCTCAAGCCCAGGGCATCCCTCTTCTGCTCAGCACCACACGGGCCTCATACCTAAAGTGGGCCAGCTGCAGGCAAACCCGCCACGAGCTCTGGGAAGTTGCTCCATACAGAAACACTCGTTCCCACCTTCTTCCCAGGCTCCCTTCAGATCCTCAGGTGGGGCTGCAGTTACGGATCCCGTGACATGAAGAGAATACTGTTCAGCCACCTGGGGGGGCCATGCCCCTTCCAGCCAGAGAGGGGCATGGCAGGTAACAGCCAGTCTGTGGGACCAGGCTTACCCCACACCAGAGTGAACGGTCAGCCCTTCAGCTGCGGCTTGCGCGTTTTGTTTTATGTGTGCAATATCGTCCTGCTCCCGGGCCGACCTCATCAAGCAGCAGGGGTTGCAGCGCTCAGAGGACCGTCCCCAGCAGCATCTCCATCAGTCTTGGAGCCCGTGGCCGACAGCCGTTCATGGAAGCAGCAGCTGTGTCCTCTCCTGCAACTTCAAAGGGACCTTCCATCAGGAGACCCACTCGCATGGGGCTGGCTCTGACCCTTACAGGTCCGGACGGAGCATAAATAACAGGCGGATTAATGGTGGTGTTGCCTCTGCCAGTTCAGCCCACCCGGGCTTGTGAGGCAGCATCTGGTCGTCTCCAACATCAGACGCTTCAGCAAAGTTTTAAATTAGGCAGAAGCCTGCAGTGTGGCCAAAAGGTTCCATTTGAAAGGGGGCTGCTGGGCTCTTCTGCACACATTTGTGTCAGCCATGAAAAGCTGCACCACTGACGGCCAAATCAAATACCCTAGTTGTGTCAAGATTCCCCAGGTGTGATGTGCAGAGCTCAGAGCGCCTTGTAGATTCCATGTTGCTTCCTCCCTTTAATGACGCCTGAAGATTTCTCCGTCACGGAGCCCTGGCCCAGCTGAGTCCCTCTCTTCCCCTCCGGGCAGAGAGCAAGTCCTCGCACCCCCTGTGCTCGCACCCCCAGGGTGGAGGGAGCAGGCCACCAGGCTGCCGCTCGTCTCTGGAAAACCTCAGGTGAGCTGCTCCCCCAGCTCTGCCGTGGGGATCCCAGGACCCTATCTCAGAGCTGGGCGGCATCAGTCCAGCCTTTAGATTTCTTGCTGATCGGAGGAGGCCCAGGAGGGACAAGGGGGCAACCCAGGCACCACCCGTGAAGCTCTGACAATTGGCGAAAAGCTGCAGTCGGCCTCATTTGCAGGAGACCCACATCTCTCAAGAGTAATGCGTGTGGATGGTTTTCATATATTCAATACCATGAGGGAGCAAAAGGCATGTGAAAAAAGGATGGTTTCTCGGGATCAGAGGAAGTTTAGCCTCAGTGTGGGCTCCAGGGGAGGAAGGACAGACAGAGAGACTGGTCCAACTAGGAGGTGGGTTTCCAGAGCCAAGGACACGGATGGTTGGGTCTGCGGGAAGAAACGTGAGGCAAGCGGTGGAGCCCGTTTTCTCTCCAGTTGCACATAAAACGCACTCACTCCCTCACATTTAGAAAACTCAGGGCTAACTCCTCTTGCGTGTGATCGCAGGTCAGATAAACAGTGAACTTCAGCAGAACAGGGTCAGTCAGAGGGTAACGGTGAGGCTCAGCCCCGAAGCACATCATTTGGCTGTCAGCTCTGGACTTCCCCTTGAACTGCGCCACCCACTGCGGACTTGGCATCATAAAGGGAACCCGAGCCTTTTATAAAGACGAAGGACATCTGAACCCAGGTCAGCTGGCCACCACAGAGCTTTTATTTTTTTTTTTTTAATTGGAGTATAATTGCTTTACAATGGTGTGTTAGTTTCTGCTTTATAACAAAGTGAATCAGTTATACATATACATTTGTCCCCATATCTCCTCCCTCTTGCGTCTCCCTCCCACCCTCCCTATCCCACCCCTCCAGGCGGCCACAAAGCACCGAGCTGATCTCCCTGTGCTATGCGGCTGCTTCCCACTAGCTATCTACCTTACGTTTGGTAGTGTATATATGTCCATGCCACTCTCTCACTTCGTCCCAGCTCACCCTTCCCCCTCCCCGTGTCCTCAAGTCCATTCTCTAGTAGGTCTGTGTCTTTATTCCTGTCTTACCGCTAGGTTCTTCATGACATTTTTTTTTTCTTAAAATTACACCACAGAGCTTTGATGGTCGCGCTCCACGTGCCCCCCCCCAACCCCCTACTCGTGCTGGGTGAACGTGTGATGCAGAAATGTGTAGAGTGATGTAAAAACAAATTCGAAAAGGGCAGCTTGGTGTCCTTGCCTGCGTAGAGCACACAGCATCCTGTCCTGGCGGGCAGTGAAAAGGGCGCCCCATAAAGGGGGAATGAAGCGAGGAGCAGTGAGCACCCTTCATGTGCTCCTTCTGGGGACGCGCAGCGCTCGGAGGGATTAGGACCCTGAGCTTCAAAGCAGGCAGAGCCGGGATCGAGGTCCAGCTGCAGGGCCTGCAGGGCTGGGGGCTTTGCAGAAGCAGCCCAGCTCTCCGAGCCTCCGGATCTTCACCCGGAGAAGGGATAGAGCTCCTGGGAGGCTATGGGGAGCTGTCACTGAAGCATCTGCGCTGAGGCCAAGAATCTGGCTGCCCCAGGCCCAGGTGGAGTGTCACACGTTCCCTCAGAAGCACCAAACTCAGCCATCATGGCCCGTGGAGAGAAAGCCAGGCCTGTGTGCATTTCATCTCGAGGAGACAGAGTCAGGGAACCCAGAATCAGGGCCACACGGCAGCGTCTGTGGAGCCCTTTTCACAACCGTGCTGGCCTGCAGCCTGTCCAGGTTCGGAGCGGGAGGTCAGCTCAGGGGACTCGCTCCCCGGGGGCCCGGGATGGCTCGGTGAGGCCGGCAGCCCAGGTCGAGCCCCCGTCCTTGGTGTCTGACTCTGCTGGCCGCATGCAGTGGACGTCCCAGGGCTTCTTGCATGAATGTTCAGTGCTACTGTTTTTTCCTGCCCCGTGGGTGCTCATAGCAGGCACCTAAGAGGTATTTGTCAGCTGGGGCACCATGGGAAGCGACCCCAAGAGAGAGGCCAGCCTCTGCTTTGAAGGCCTGACCTTGGTTTGCAGACGGGTGTGGGGGATGGCAGCTCGAGCTGGCAGGACCCCCGACTCCCGGAAAGCCCAGGCTGGCCTTCCAGCTCCTAGACCACCGTGGGCCCCCTCTACCCCCCTTCTGGCTTTTCCCACTCCTACCAAGAGTTGGGGACCCTCTCGCAGCTCCCTCCGAGCAGAGCTCGGGCCTCTCCTGTGCCGGTCGCCCCACCTCTGAGCAAACTGTGGGAGGACTCGCGGGCGGAACCCCAGGGGGCCAGTGACACCAAAGCCTCGGTGTGGGCCTGTGGGAGATGGGCAGCCACTGCCCCTGGGCCCCCTCAGTCCCATGAGCTGGAGGAACTCCAAGGCAGCTGCGTGGGGGGGGGGGGGTGGTGTCTGGGGGCTGGATTCCTCTTCAGGGAGGGTGACGGAGAGTTTGGGGTTCATGTGGGTCAGGACAGGCTGGGCTCCCAGGACGTGGGACCGGGTTGTCCCCAGCAGTGCCCACCTCTGGACCCGAGCCTTGCTGCCCCCCAGCCTGTCCTCCACACTCCCATGCACGCCACCCTCTCCACGGTTCTGAGTGCCCCGTACGGTGTCCTTTTTCTTTAATTCCTCTTCTCTCTTCCAAAACATCCTCACCGTCTTCATATCAGCCAGCCAGCCCTGAGGAAATTGCTGTGATAACTTAGCAGTACCCACTGCAGCCCTTCTATAGAGCTTCTCCTGACGGGCGGGCACTGTCTGTGCAGGGACAAATGAGGAGGTGTGGTCCCTGCCCTGACCCTCTTTTATGGGAGGGTCAGAGGCTAAACATGTAATTCTGAGTATACAGAAAGCTGGGAAAAAAGGCAAATCCAGTGAAAAGGAGATACGTACACTAGACGGTCCTAACCTTGTGTGGAACACTGCATGTGTGCATAGGAGGAATGCGTAGCAAAGCTGATGTCGTGCACTGGTGGAATGATTCTCGCTAAAGCGTTAGTGATTGGTAGGTTGAGTGTCCTATTTCCCCGGGAGTCATTGGTTTTTTTTTGTTGTTTTTTTTTTTAAATTATTTATTTATTTATTTTTGGCTGTGTTGGGTCTTCGTTTCTGTGCGAGGGCTTTCTCTAGTTGTGGCAAGCGGGGGCCTCTCACTGTCGTGGCCTCTCTTGTTGCGGAGCACAGGCTCTAGACGCGCAGGCTCAGTAGTTGTGGCTCACGGGCCTAGTTGCTCCGCGGCACGTGGGATCTTCCCAGAGCAGGGCTCGAACCCGTGTCCCCTGCATTAGCAGGCAGATTCTCAACCACTGCGCCACCAGGGAAGCCTGGGAGTCATTGTTTTTAATGGATAACAATTAAAATGTTGTTTTCTTATGTCAGAGGGTCTGTTCGCAGCCGTGAGATTCCAGATGGTTCTGTTTAGCAGTGGCTGGCACTTGTGTTCAAATGCTGGGGACGTGGGGTAAGGGAGGTGGGGTCTCTACAATGCGGAGAACCCAGTGCCCTGGCCACAGGGGGTGTTCTGTGAAGGAGAGAGGGGGTGGGAGCTGGGAAGGGGTTAGGCCAAAGGGGTGGCCTCCGTCGGGGGGCACAGCTAGGGGGTGGTGAGACCGGGAGAAGCCCGGCCTGGGGCTGGGCTGTGCTGGCCCCGCCCAGCGTGGATGGACTTTTCTGCCTGGCTTGTCCTCGGGGACGCACCCCCTTCTTCTTCCGAGTGGTCGGTGGCTGGGTGTGTCCCGGGGCTCCCTCCCCGCGGCCCCTCTCCCGGCCCCTCGCTGGGATCCCTACAGCTCCCTCACTCTGCTCTCTCCCAACACGCCCAGCTCTGGCAACTTTCCAGGTGTTTGTTTTCCCTGAAACACGGATGGATACTATTTATGCAGAAGCGTTTTAGAGGGAGAAGCTGAGAAGGGGCAGCCGGGCCTCCTTGGAAGACGGGGGCTGCCGTGGGCTCTGGGACGGGGACGGTCACGGGTGATGTTGGGGACAGGATGCCCCCCCAACTCTGCCCACGGGTGCTGGACAGGGAGGGGGAAGGGCCATGTCTGTCGGCCGCCTTTCTGGGACAAGACTGGCCTTGTCACACTCTCCGGAGGGCAGCGGAGCCCCTCTCATCAGGGCTGCTCCATGGATGCTTCCGTGCCACCCGCTGTGTGCCAGGCCCCGCACGTGGCCCACAGGGACCTGCCCCAGATGCCCAGGCTGGTTCACAGGGACCACCACCTGGGCCAGAGGCGGGCTCTCTGGGTGGAGGAGAGAAGGTCCTGCATCGGGGCGTCGGGGTTGGTGTTTAGAGTATTTTGGAGGAGAATTGGGGTGGGGTGGAGAGGCCTGTCTTGCCCATCCCTTACTGGGAGCCCGAGCCTTCCCAGCCAGGAATTCCACCTTTCCATAGGAAGCGACCGTATGGTACCACCGTGTTGTCAGTAACAAAAGTAACAAATCACGCCCCAGTTTAGTGGCTTCCAAGGCACTAAACGTTGATTACTACACTGCTCTGTTCTTCCCGAATGCGGGAGCGGCTTGGCTGAGCTGCTCTGGCTTAGAGCGTCCCATGTGGTTGCAGGCAAGCTGGTCCCCCGATGGCCTGGCCAGGCTCGGGGATCCACTTCCAACATGTGTGACTCGCACGGCTGTCGGCTCGAGGCCTCAGTTGCGGGCCACATGGACTCTCCACCGGACTGCTTGGGCGTCCTCACGGTGTGGCGGCTGGTCCCCCAGAGCACGGCATCCCAGCAGGGTGGAAGCCGCAGTGTGCTTACGGCCCGGACTCGGAGTCCTGTGTGGTCAAGTCTGTCGCACTGCCAGAGCCCTGCTTCGTGGGGAGGAAGGTCCACCAGGACTGGCCACCGTCTCTGGCCTGGCTGCCCCAGTGGAACTGGGAGAGGGCTACTGATGGCGGGTCTGCCCGGGCAGCCCCGGGGGCTGGCACGGTGGGAGATCCTCCTTTGCTCTCACACCTCCTCTGGGGGTCCTGTCCCTGCTGCTCGGCCCCCCACCCCAGCACCTCTGCCCCGATCTCAGTTCAGGGACACGTTTTCTGGGTTTATTCCCACTGTGGTGACCCTGACATTATGCAACACGATGCCTGTGGAAGGATTACGGCACAGAA
Source organism: Phocoena sinus (assembly GCF_008692025.1). NCBI lineage: Eukaryota > Metazoa > Chordata > Mammalia > Artiodactyla > Phocoenidae > Phocoena > Phocoena sinus. The sequence continues at coordinate 1,936,318 of NC_045777.1, read as the reverse complement.
GCTATGATCCAGGTGAGGGGCCTGGCTGGGGAAGCTATGGCGTCGGCAAGGGCTGCTGCCCAGGGGAGCGGGCGGGCAGCGCAGCCAGGTACATCCCCTGCCCTGAGCCTGAGGACCTGCTGACTCAGACCCTGCTGCACTTGAGGGTCCCAAGCATTGCTATCACCCGCACACAGCCGTGGCTTCAGAGCGACAGTCCAGGAAGAAAACCCAGGTGGAAGGGCCTGCTGCGGCCCACGTGTGCTGAGACACACGAGACAAGGCATGTGGATTTTTCTTCAAAAGAATTCATCTTTTCAGAGAAATTTTAGGTTCACAGCAAAACTGAGTGAACTGTGGAGATTTCCCATACATCCCCTGCCCACACATGCACAGCCTCTCCTGTTAATCACATCCCCCACCAGCTGGTACCGTGTCGCAATCGATGGACCTACATTGACACATTATCATTACCCAAAGTCTGTAGTTTACATTAGGGGTCACTCTTGGTGTTGTACATTCTGTGGGTTTGGACGAACGTATGATGACGTGTGTCCACCTTTACAGTATCATACAGAGTAGTTGCACTGCCCTAAACGTCCTCTGTGCTCTGTCTTTTCATCCCTCCCTCCCCACTAACCCCCTGGCAACCACTGATCTTTTTACTCTCTCTATAGTTTTGCCTTTTCCAGAATGTCATATAGATGGAATCATACAGTCTGTAGCCTTTTCCGACTGGCTTCTTTCACTAATAATAGACATGTAAGTTTCCTCCATGTGTTTTCAGGGCTTGATAGCTCCTTTATTTTTAGCGCTGAGTAATATTCCATTGTCTGGATGAACCGCAGTTTATTTATCTGTTCACCTACTGAAGAACAGCTCAGGTTCTTCCAAGTTTGGGCAACTATGAATAAAGCAGCTTTAAACATCTGTGTGCAGGTCTTTGGGTAGACGTGAGTTTTCAGCTTTTGGGGGTGAATACCAAGGAGCACAATTACTGGACCGTGTGATAAGAGTATGTTTAGTTTTGCTAGAAACCTCCAGACTGTCTTTCAGAGTGGCTGCACCATCTTGCATCCCCGCCAGCAGTGAGTGAGAGCTCCTGCCTCTCCACATCCTCACCAGCATTTGGTGGTGCCGGTGTTCTGCATCTTGGTCGTCCTAATAAGTGTGTAGTGGTGTCTCGTTGTTGTTTTGAGTTGCATTTCCCTGATGACGTGCGATGTGCAGCATCTTTCTCATATACTTATTCGTTACCTGTGTATCTTCTTTGGTGAGGTTGATGTTAAGGTATTTTGCCCATTTTTTTAATTGGGTTGTTTTCTTATTGTTGAGTTTTCAGAGTTCTTTGTGTATTTTAGATAATAGTCCTTTATCAGATGTGTCTTTTGCAAATATGTTCTCCTAGTCTGTGGTTTGTCTTCTAATTCTCTTAATGTTGTCTTTCTCAGAACAGAAGTTTTTTATTTTAATGAAGTCCTACTTATCCATTATTTCTTTCATGGATCATGCCTTTGGTGTTATATCTAGAAGTCGTCACCATACCCAAGGTCACCTAGATTTTCTTCTATGGTACCTCCTGGGGGTTTTATAATGTTGCATTTTACATTTAGGTCTGTGACTTATTTCGAGTTAATTTTTGTGAAGGGTGTAATGCCTGTGTCTAGATTCATCTTTTGCTTGTGGAGGGATGTCCAGTTGTTCCAGGACCATTTGCTGAAGAGGCTATCTTTGCTCCGTTGTATTGCCTTTCCTATTTTGTCAAAGATCAGTTGACTGTATTTACGGGTATCTGTTTCTGGGCTTTGGGTTCTGCTCCATTGATCTGTTTGTCTAGTCTTTCACCAGTACACACTGTCTTGATTACTGTGGCTTTCTAGTAAGTCTAGAACAAAGTCCTCTGACTTTGTTCTTCAATGTGGTGTTGGCCCTTCTGGGTCCTTTGCCCCCTCTCCATATAAACCTTAGAATCAACTTGTCAATGTCCACAGAGTTAACTTGCTGGGATTTTGATTGGGATTGCGATGAATCTGTAAATCAAGTTGGGAAGAACTGACGTTGTTCTGACAATATTGAGTCTTCCTATCCACGAATATGGAATATCTCTCTGTTTATTTAATTCTTCTTTGATTTCGTTCATCAGAGTTTCGCAGTTTTCTTCATATAGATCTTAAACATATTTTGTTAGGTTTATACCCAAGTGTTTCATTTTAGGGGGTGCTAATGTAAATGATATTGTTTTTTATTTCAAATTCTACTTGTCCCTTTCTGGTGTATAGGAAAGTGATAAATTTCTATCTATTAATCTTATATCCTGTAACTTTGCTATAATCACTTATTCATTCCCGTTTTACCGACAAAAACAGTTTTATTTCTTCTCTCCCATTCAGTGTACCTTTCATTTCCTTTTCATTAACAAGGACTCCAGTATGATGTTTGAAAAGCAGTGATGAGATGGGGCATCTTGGCCTTGTACCTGATCCTAGCAGGAAAGCTTTGAGTTTCTCATCCTTAGGTATGATGTTTGTTGTTGATTTTTTTGAAACAGTCTCTATTAAGTGGAGAAGGATACCCTCTATTCCTAGTTTACAGAGAGTTTTTGTCATGAATGGATATCAGATTTTTGTCACATTTGTTTCTGCATCTATTGACGTGATCGTATGATTTTTTTCTTTTTTAGTCTTTCGATGTTATTAACTGATTTTTGAACATGGAACCAGCAGCCGTGCATACGTGGGATAAACCCCCTTAGTCATGGTGTATAATTTTTGTACATGGTTGGATTTGATTTGCTGATGTATTCTGAGAAGTTTTGCATCTGTGTTTGGGAGTGCTGATTTTTACCCAAACCAGAGGTGCTGAACACTGAGCTGATCCAGGCTGCCCTCCTCCTTGCCCGGTGCACTGGCGGCTCAGCCCCTTCTGCCTCCTCATCAGGTTGGAATGCAACTGCCCTCCTTTCTGTGCCGTGGCCCGGGTTGAAGCCACCTTTGTTCCCTACCAGGGTGATGCCTGGCAGTGTCCACCATCCTGCCACAGCAAAGGGGCCTGTCTCCCTGCGACACCCTGCCCCCGGCTCCTCGCCTGGGTGCCTCTTGTCCCAGCTCCCAGTCCAGCCTCACACAGCCCTCGCAGGCCCTCCTCTGCCTGGAGCCAGCTGCTTCCCCAGGTTTTTGCAGCCCACCCCTTCCCCTCCTATGGGTCTCAGCGAAATGTTGCCTCTTCCAGGAAGCCACCTGGAATCCCCCAGCCGAGGCCCCCTTGTTCTTCCCCCCGGCTGCACGGCTCTGTCTGCCCCGCCCTCACGTGGGGCAGTGCCGCCTTTGCTGCGGGCACTTCTCAGAGTGGGATCACAGATGGACAGTGGGGAGGCTGCTGTCCAGGACACTGGATCACAGCCTGGGGAGGCTGTTCATTACAGAGCAGGACCAGATAAGCACACGTCAAGAGTGAGCATTTAAGAACCTGCAGCAACACCTGCAATCTTCCCGTCATAGTTCATCCTTCCTGTATCTTACCAGACTATCGGCATGTGATGGAGATGGAATTAAAAACCAAAGCACTGGGCTTTCAGCAGGGTGGATGGAGCAGTGGGGAGCGGGCTTTGCCCTGAGCCTACCTTCTCCCTGCACGCAGGCGCCCCGGGGGGCGGGGCAGGCCTGGGATGCCTGAGACCACGTGCAGGAGACAGGCCTGAGTAACGGATGACCGGAGCCCCGGTACCCGCCGCCCATCACCCCTGCACCTGGACTCCGTGGCCAGCTGCCCACATTATGAACCCGGGCGCGCCTGTCCCTCTCTCCAGGGAGTGGGAGCGAATTCGTGAGGCTGCGGCCAAGGCCGGCCACTTGCCGGACAGCTGCTGTCCGCAGATTCAATCAGGGCTGTCAGGAACTTCAACTTATTACTTTCTGATGACGAGTCGTTATTGCCAGCTCATCACAAGGTGAAAGAGGAGCATGGCAGAGCTGGTGCTACGGCTTCCTGAGGGAATGAGGGCGAAAGGGCGCCGTGAATCGGCACGTTTTTGGCGATGCCCCCCAGAGGCTCTCGGTGTCTTCACAAGCCCAAAAGAGCGGGTGCGGCTGGGAGGGAGGTTTTGTCTCCTTTTTTCACAGATGGCACGAGCTAATTACTCTCATTTGTGTAGCACCTTACACCTCTGTAGGCTCTTCTCAAAATGTTGGGAAACAGATGATCACGTCTGTTTTTGTAGCTGTGTGAGAGCTTTTCCATTAACAGGATCGGGCAGGACCATCTGCGTATTTAGTGGAAAGTTTGCCACCAGCAGCGAGTTTAAAACTTTGCAACAAGGGCTGAGCAGCATGTCTCTCACCTGTGTGTGGGCTGCCCGGGAGGGGCCGGGATGCGGTCCAGAGGCTGGGTGGGGGGCCTCCTACAGCCCTCAGCTCTTCTCGGCCGGCTCACCTTGCCTGGGCTGCTGATAATCAAGCCAGAGAGCATTCCAGAAAAACATGGTGGCTGGAAGTCCCTCTACTGCCAGCTGGTCCTCAGACAAGTGAGCCCACCTCCCCGAGCCTCAGCGTCTGGGAGAAATTGCAGCCGACGGGCTCCCGGGGCTCCCGGTCCTGGGAAGTGAGGATGGGGTGTGTGGCCCCGACGGAAGGTTCCCGGGGATGAATGGCAGCACAGGAGATCTGCAGCCATGCAAGGTCCTCCGTCTCTGTGCAGCTCCCGGGTCATCTCTCCTGTGGCGGAGAGCCCCTCCCAGTCAGCTTCAAGTACATGTTCACGCAATTCGTCATTAAAGCAGCGACATCGCCAAGGGAACTCACAGCCCGCCTGCCTCGGGGGCCCTCAGGCTGCAAGGGTGGCAGCCTCAGCAGGAGCTGGTGGGCCGTGGCGAGGAGGAGAAGGGGCCTGGGGGGAGCCGGTGTGGACAGAGCCGCATTCATCCGACACGTGTTTACACAGTGCTGTAGATACGAGGTGAGCTGATTGGCTCAGGCTAACAGGGCACCAGACCCTCATTCATTCACTCAACAAACGTTTGCTGAGTGCCGGCTTCATGTTGGGGACCGTTCTTGGGTGCTGGAGACGTGAAGGCCAGGACGGACGTCCTGCCCGCGGGGAGCGGGCATTAGACTCCTGTGGCCGCTGTAACGAAGCACCGCAAATGCAGTGGCCTAAAGCCATATCCGTGTATTACCTGACGGCTGTGAGGTCGCATGTCGAAAATGGGGCTCGAGTCGCCCCCACGCGGACGGGGCTGGTTCCTTCTGGAGGCTCAGGGGGAGCGAGTCCTTGCTCTGCATTTTCCAGCTTCTAGAGGCCATTTCTTGCCTCACAGCCCCTTCCTCTGTCTTCAAAACTAGCAGCACAGCATCTTCCGATCTCTCTGACCTGCTTTCCTCATCACATCGCCTTGAACTCTGACTTCCTGCGCCTTCTCATCAGGACCTTGTGATGACATTTAGGGCCACCTGGATGACCCAGGATCATCTCCCATCTCAAGATCCTTAACTGAATCACATCCGAAAAGTCCCTCCGGCCCTGAAAGGTGAGGTATTTGCAGGTTCTGGCATTAGGACGTGAACCTCTTCGAGGGGCCATCATTCTGCCGAATGAGGGGAAGGAGTGGCCCTCCCACGGATTTGTATACCATGAGTAACACCGACGTGGGTTTGGTCGGAAAAGGCAGCGAGATACGGGGTGGAGGGCGAGGACAGGGTGGTCAAGAGAGGGGTCTGCAAAATGACATTTCACCTGCAGGGAGGGAGGGAGCGAGCCACAGAGACAAGGGGACGGTCAGTGCAAATGTCCTGGGGTGCTGACAGTGGATGCCGGCACACCGAGATGAGTCGCCGGGAACCTGTGACAAAGGCTTCTGTGCCGCGGCAAGGGAGGGGTCCACAGGAGGATGAGCAGGTGAGGGCCAGCCCCCAGGACTGATGTCGCAGGCTGGGAGAGACGCTGAAGGAGACAGAGGTGCAGGGGAGACACCTCTGAGACAGAAGAGACCCAGTTCCTGGCGGGGCTGGGAAGCCAGGGGAGGCCAGCGAGGTGGGTGGCCTAATCGCAGGGTGTGGAGCCCAGCAGGCCAGTGAGGGGGGCCCCGAGGTTTGAGAAGGGTGCCGGGGTCGTGCGGGTGGGGAGGGGGTCACACTGCAGCCCGAGAGGCAGTGGGAGGTGCCATGGTGGGAGGCGAGGGGGTGAGAGGGTTACAGAGGGGGCCGGGAGAGGGTGCTTGGAAGCTCACACAGGCTCTGGCTGATCCAGAGCAGGCCTGAGCTGGCCGGCCGCCCTGGAGGTCCGGAGAAGACGGGGAGGACAGACCCAGGGAGCGTGTAGGACGTCCAGCCTCAGTGGGAAGGTACCCAGCCCCTCCTCCCCCTGCCTCCTTGACGGCTTAAAGCCTTCATCGGCCCCACTTTTGCAGAAACAATGCTGCCGGCCCATCCCTGGTCCTACAGGAGCGTCCACTCCCAGGGACAGGCCCATAACCGCAAGGCAGGGTCTGAGTGGTCAGAAGGGCAGCAAGAGTGGGGGAGGGCCCGGAAGCACGGGAGGAGGCCCCTCCTGTCCAGCTGCGTGCTGCGTGCCACTCAGAGACGCCAACGCAGTGCCCGGTGCTTCCGGCTCCTGGCCGCCTGGAGAGTCAGCCTCTGAGCTTCCAGCCAGTGCTGGTGGCCAGAATTCCATGTCAGATAGGCAGGAAGTTATATTTCTTTTATGTCAATGAACTAATGGAAACAAATAGCAGGACCATCCCTGACCCACAGGGACAGCCCTGGGACTTGTGACTGAGCAGCTAAGGACCACGAGAGGGATGCTGGAAGGTTCCGTGCCACCAGGGTCAGCTGAACAGGGTCGTGCTCTCACGTGGCAACCCTGGCCCCGTTTCCTCATCCTGACATTTCAGAGCAGCCTAATGTCTCCTCTGTCTGGGCAGACGCACAAAATATGCCCAAAAGGATGCTTTTAAAATGTACTCTGCACAGCCTGACAAAACACCTGCACCCACGTCCGTCCCCGGACAGTTGCCGGGTTCGAGGCCTGTGTAAGCTATGGTTTTAGGACGCGTCTTAGAATGCCGAGGTGGGGAGGCCACCGTGTCACAGGGCAGGAAGGTTAAGGTCCTGCTGCCCTCTCCAGGGGGTGGAGGGAAGAAGGGCTGTTGCTGCCTGGGGCCCCAGCGTCTTCCGGAGCCATCCTGGGGAGGTACAAACCTGCCTCTTCCCCAGATCCCTCGCCCCTTTCCTGTCTCTGTTCTTCCTGGCAAGGTGGGACCACAGGAACGCGGGCCCCCTGGGAGTTTGAGGAGACAGTTCAGGTGTGACAGGAGGAAGGCTTCTCTTGGTGTCAACCACCAAACACAGAAGGAGGAGTGACTGGGCACCCTCTGCTGGGGCAGTGCCCGGACCGCCTCACCCTGCTTCCTGGGCTGCACCGTGATCCGCACGCTCTGGGGGTAGAAGCGCCACTGTTTTCCCTGTGCAGGTGTCGCCAGATGACCCAGGACCTCAATAGACTATTCACGTTAATCCAAACAAGAGCGGGTGCCTGGAGCTGTGCGAGTTGCTTGCCCCGTTCAGCTGGACAGTGCTGGGTGCTGGAGCCCAGCCTTGGGTCCACGTCCCTCCTGCTGCCCTGCTCTCCAGGCAGCAACCGGGGAGGTCGGATTTCATCATCTGCTGAGTCACCATCCCCTACAAGTTGGGCAGCGGGTGTGAGATGCTGGCCATCCCTGGAACTCGCATGGTCCCGTCTGGGCCCTGCCCTGAGTGAACCCCAAGTTCTGCAGGCGCGAGTGGCTCTCCCGGGGATGAAATCGGATGCGGAGAAGGGCCCTCCGATAGGAAGGGTGGCAAAACTCGGGGGGTCAGTATCCAAGTCCTCAGTGTTACCTGCAACCAAACGGGGAGCTTCAGTGGGTTCCTGTCAGAGATTGTTTTTGAGTCTTGGCCTTTTTTTTCATTACTAACAGAGAGAAAGATGCAGCTCACTCTTTTTTTTTTTTTTTTCTGTGGTACGCGGGCCTCTCACTGCTGTGGCCTCTCCCGTTGCGGAGCAGAGGCTCCGGACGCGCAGGCTCAGCGGCCATGGCTCACGGGCCCAGCCGCTCCGCAGCACGTGGGATCCTCCGGGACCAGGGCACGAACCCACGTCCCCTGCATCGGCAGGCGGACTCTCAACCACTGCGCCACCGGGGAAGCCCCCGCAGCTCACTCTTTGGTGCCTGAATGTAAAAGAACAGCTCCGAGCTGTAGCCTCATTGCAGAATCTTCCAAGGTACAAGTCAGCCACGAGGCCTGTTAGGTTTTTATTCCTCACTTTCAAAAACACAAGCTGTTTCTCCCCCGGAAGAGTATGTAATGTGCGAAAACATTAGGGATATTGCAAAATGGTTGCATGAAATAACTGTGGAAATATTTCACCAAAGCATTAACCTTCGCTTGCTGCCCTCCCCTCCCAACCCAAGGAGAGATGATAATTTCTTCGAGTCTTCATCTCGTGCCTCTATCTAATTGCTGCTTTAAATCACAAAAGCCTTTAGAGTTATGAACGCAGAATGTGCAGAGCTGTATTTAGACAGTGCTCACCTACAAACCTCCCGATCCAGCGCCCCCACCCACCCCGGCCCAGAAGGGAAACAATGGGGAATGGGCGGGACATCGGCGGCCTCATCCCCGAAGTGTTTGTGAACATCCGCGGAAGTGTTGTACGACAAGGGGGGGCTCATGTCTTTCTGTCGGTGCTCTGTTCTTTCTTTCTGAAGGATGGATAATTCCTGGGAGTTTGTGTTTCACTCATAATTGTTTTTTAAATTAAGGTACACTTTGCAGCCCTGACTGCTGAGATAAAGACGTGCGTGGCTGGTGGGGAAGCACCTTGCTCTTGTTAAAAGAAAGGTGATAAGACACTGCACTCTGGTAACTTGCAGAGCTTAGAAATCAAAGCTACCCCTGTACATCTTGCTGTAAAAGCCATTGTCTTGTTCTTTCATCTTCCTTGCGTTTCTCTGGGTCACAGAAGGGGAGGCTGGGAGTGGAGAGCAGAACCTGGAGCTGTGGGGAAGGTGCACCGAGAGTCTTCACCAGCTTCCTTCCGCCCCCGGGCATAATTGTGCTGGGCTCGCTCTGTGTGCTACCTCATTGAATTATGGCAAAAACCCTTCAAGGCCGAGGTTGTTAGTTCAACATAGTATCTCCCTGGTTGCGGTGAGTCCATGAGTCTGACTGCGGGCTACAGGCTCGTGCCTCACGGTTTGAGGGTGATGGTGCTACGTCAGATATGGAATCAGAGAGGTTTAGGGGGAGCTCCAAGGCCACACAGCTCATGCCACTTGCTTCCAGACCTCAGATCTTGGCAAGGCAGCTCGCCGCACTCTTTTGCACCCGCCACGGTCGGTGCACGTAGTAGGTGCTGATCACATAGTAGGGACCCTGAGATGAACTGCAGCCTCCTGCCCAGGACTTTCTCTTTTCAGCAGCCAGAAGAGTCTAGTCCAAAGGCTGCCTTTCTCTGAGAGATGCCTTGTCTTTCCAAGGAAAGTCCAGAAACTTCTTTCGCCATACCCTACCGTGCACTCGGCAGGAGCGAGGCCCACTGGGGACAGATTGCGTTTGGGCCGGGGCAGTGGGCTCGGTGGGCGGGACAGCCCTCTGCAGGCGAAGGCTCGGGCGGGCGTGGATGACGCCAGGGGCTCGCCCTCTGCCTCCAGTCTTCCCGTTCTCTTTGCCTAAATCATCTGAAAAACATCATTCCTGGTTCATTGACCTTTCTGCACATTTTAATTTACGCTCAGGAGTGAAATGTCACATAATCTTTATGCATTTGGCTGAGCTTCTCTGCCGCTATGTTAAAAAGAAAAACAATTCCTTATCAAGGTTTCATGTCAAACTTGTACAAGGGGTAATTACCCCAGGATAAATGCTGCATTTGCATGCAGCTCGTCGAGCAGTGCCCTGGAAGGGTGCGTTGGAAGGTCTGGGGAACTGGGGTAAGGACTGTGCGTGGCCAGGATCCATCGCCTCCAAAATGACTTCATTAACTGGCTGTTTTTCCTGCCGGGGGTTAAGCCACCACAGTGCAGCTCAGGTGGGCGGGAATCTGTAGAGACATTCACCTGCAAGACCCAGCCCAGCGCCAGGCTCTCTCCCCTGGCTTTGGGATTTAATGGCCAACACTCTCCATCGGCCTCCGTCAGAGAAACGGGTGCGAAAGAGTGGGCGAGGGCTCCCTGGACCTCACCTTTCTGCTCAAGGTGAGCAAAATGTCAGCATCACAACCTCCACTTTCGGGGATCTTACAGTCTAATATGAGGGAAAGAACAAACAGAAAAGGCAGGGAGGCCAGGAAGCCTTTGCCAACCCGCGCGCCCCAGGCTGAGATGAAACGGCATTGGTTTTGGAGGCATCTATTAAACCTGTTTCCTTAGATGCAGGACTTGCTTTGGGTGTGTGTCGTTCTAACTGCCATTTTGTTTATGGTAGAAGAGAAATCCCAGCTGGAGATGCTGTGACAGGTCTGTGCAGGAACAAGGGTCTCACTCGAGACACCGTCATTACCTTGGTTGCTATGAGCACGTTAACGCGTTACTGACAGAGTCCACCCTTACTTCATCCCACAGGGTAGGACGTCGTTCCCTCCCTCCTGGGCAGTTAGGGCTGGCCTCGTGCTCTGCTTTGGCCAGTGAACCAGGAGCAAGCATCCCTCCCGGGAGGGAACCAGGGAGCCAGTGACTCCCGTTTCTCAGCAGCAGATGCTCCCAGCTTGGCGATCACGGAAACAGAAGAAACCTCTCTCAGGATTCCATAGCAGAGCCTCCCCACTGGCCCACAGCGGCAGGTCAGGTGCTTTGGGAGCTGCTCATTGCTTCGGCGTAACCCAGCCTCATGCCGACTGATACACCCTGAGTTCCCAATATGCATCTCTTCCAGTGGTCATAGAAATGGTTTGGGTCCAACCGTTTTAGGTCATACAGTCCCCTGGCCCTCGCAGGACTTCCCGGGCCCCTGGTGTCTAATGGAGATTTCCGAGAGGGAGCTACAGTGTACACCGTGGCCACGGGTGTGAAGCCGTGTTCCTACCCCTCCCCCACACTGGCCCTGGACCTGGGGCCCGAGGCATTCTTCGGATGGTGATGTCGTGACCAGTAAATAATGTGCTCCTGCTTCCTTAATGCTCTTCAGAAGCGGGATTAGGACCAGAAACAACCAAACAGGTGTCTCGGGTCTTTGCCTCCTTTGGGACGGTCCCTGGCCGAGGAAGGGGATGTTTGGGGAAGACAGTTAAGAGGAAGAGCCGTGTTCTTTCTTTCCGTGTCCCGGTAGAATTCACTCTTCACCACCGAGCGTTCCTCGTCGTGAACCTGGCGAATATGTCCCCAGGTCCCGACCATCAGAGCCCAAAGTATGTCGGAGGGAGGCCCATCCTGGAAAGCGCTCAGAGCGCACCGCGTGTGGCCCCGTCCCTTCTGAAGAACTGCTCTGTGGTGCCCTGAAGGGCCTCATGGAGCCCAGACCGGCCCAGGGCGGGGGGCCCCAGGTCTCTGTGGGGCTGTCCCTCTGCCCAGGGCGTCTTAGCCTGGCCGGATTAGCTCCTGCCTTCCTTCAACCCCTGCCCGGGATCCACCACCAGGATCCCTCCTGGGCTCTCCCAGCACCTTGCACCCCAGAGTCCCCAGCAAGCTGCCCCCACCTGAGCTCCTGGCTGCATTTGCTCAAGGCCCACCTGGCCCCTGAGGATGTTTCCGTCCTTGGTTGATGGGCACCCCAAGGGTCTGCTCGTCTCAAGGGGGTCCCCAAACATCACAAAGCCAAGTGTGACATGAATGTGTCCAGAACAAGAAAGCTCTGATGAGGGAAGACCCAGGGGGAGGTTGCCGGCTGTCAGTGTGATTGAGAGGGGGAGGAAATGTGTTCACACTTCCTGAGCTCTGATTCCTTTAGAAAAATGTTTGGCCGCCGACCCACGTGTGTTTGCAGAGGGAGCAGCTGGTAAAGTTCAGGGGCGGGTTTGGATTCCAACGGAGACTGAAGATGTGCCCCGCGAGTGGGGCTGTCAGACGCCAGGGGCCCCGAAGCCGGTGCAGGAGGGCGGTCCGGGGGCTCTAGGCTGTCTCAGCCGTCCCTCCCCACCCACAGGGAGCGACCCCTCCCGGGGTGACAAGCGTGCCCCCATCTCGGCACTGGCGACCTCAGGTCGGGGCCAGAACAGCCGGGCAGCAGCCTGGTTCAGACCCCACATCCTGCCCGGACTCCAGGGAAGTCCTCTCCCTCGGAAGCCTGGGTGACCCTGGAATTTGTGGGCTCAGAGAAATTGGGAGGAGGCCTCAGGCTTCCAGCCTCTGGGTGCCCGCTCCAGGCCTGCGAAATCCACAGCCGTTTGCCCACCTGCAGCCTCAGAATCACAAGTATTTCTGAATCACAGGGGTGGTTTCTACACAAGTGAAGGTCCCTGCCCTGGAGACATCTCAGGTCCCTCCCGATCGCAAACATAAGCGGCACCTCTGTGGGGTGTAAATGAGTTAACGTGTGGTCTGTGTTCTCATTTGTGCACGTGGAGGGGCCCTGTCTGCGCCAGCTGCCCGGGGCTGTCCCCGGCCATCACACGTGTGCCCGAGTGCGCACATCACTCCCTGGTGTGTGTGAGCGTGTGCCCCTGCGTGTTCCTCTGCCGTCGGCCCTCCTCCACTCACCGCCAAGAGCCCCTTGCGATGTCCCCGTGTCCCGGGCCTCCTGGCCACCCTCGCCTTCTCCGCGCCCGGTCTGCCTGACCAGCCCAGCCGCCCTGTGACACCTGCCCGTCCGACTCCCTCGGCTGGAGCGGCAGCCGCCCGAGCTGCACCAGGCTTGGCTCTGCGCTTCTCGGAGTGTCTCCCCTTTTTGGAGAACAGGGGCTCCCTGACGAGCACGTGCCCGGCAGAGAGCAACGTTGGAGGGGTCGGTACGTGGATGGACAGATGGACAGGCACAGATCGTGTGTCTGCCCCTTTCTTTGCCGGGTGCCGAGCGCACTGTCCGCGCGTGAGGTCCCCGGCGCTGGGAGGGGCCGCGGCCAGGAGGCTCATCCCGCCTCTCTGAGCTGGACTTGCCTGGAGTCACACTGCCAGAGGCGGTTCCTGTGGTCACCCGAGCCGCCCTCCCGGACCTTAACCCGGCCTTAAATAGCATGTCCTCCCTGGATGTTTGCAACAGCCTTGCGAGCGCTTTGAGAGGAGAATGAAACTGAATGGGTGAGTCAGCAGAGCGGGAGTGCTTTTAAATGCTCTTAAAATACAGAGAGCAAGAAACAGCCCTTTTGGTAAAATGAAGTAAAATCATAAACCAGATCTGGGGGCCTATCCAGAGTCTTCCCTTCCTCCTGTTGGCCCCCCACCTGCAGAGAGGACAGTGGAGGAGGAGGGAGTGCAGGAAGGCGAAGTGGGGGAAGGGAAAGGAGGAAGGGGGAAGCGGAGGGGGGGGGGAGGAGGGGTGGCCTCTGGGGACGGGAGAGAGCCGTCTCTCTACCTGGGCCTTAAGTGCACATGATTTCATTAGCTCAGTCCTGATGCGCAAGAGCTGACGAGAGAGAGGCCGGCAGGTCTAAAAATAGCAGTCCCGCTCCTTGTAAAGGGTCCCCCCAGGGCCCGCCCCCCTGGCCCGCTGCCAGCCTCCGCTCCCTCCTCACCACCTCACGAGGGCCACGTCCAGATGTGACAGGAGCCCAAGAGGGGACCTGGCCCCAGGCCGCCAAAGCCGGGGCCCTGCAGAAGGAGAGGCTCGTGGGCGGAAGGAGCCGTTGGAGGAGCTGCAGACCCACCCTGTTCCTGTAGCAGCTTGTCTGGGGCGACCGGGTGCCGGGGCGGCGCCCCAAAGGAGACTAAGGCAGAAGAGCAGCCAGGCGCCCGTGGGGTGACCTCCAGGCGAGCAGGCTGCCCACTGGGCCCCGCCGGGGACTTGTCCACCCAGGAGGGGCCTTCGGTTTCCTCTCGGGAACCCCCGGCCCCGATGCTCCTCAAACAGAGATCACTTTGGAGGCTGCCGTCCCCGCTCTACCTCTCGGTGCCCTCACCCGTAAAACGGGTGACAGCTGTCCCTGCCCGAGCTGTGGGGACGGCGTGTGGTGTGGGCATGGAGTGTGGACCAGAGCCTGGCAGGTGCCGAGAGCTCTCTAAGCAGTTGCAGCCGTTGTTACTGCAGTGATCACCATCGTTATCTGTCACCAGCGCCCCGAGAGACGTGCCGGCTTGCACTTGCCCGGCTTAGAAACGGTCATTCATTGCCAGCAACACCGGGGGCGATGGCATCTCCACAGCCGGGGACGGCGCGGGGGGCCCCTGGGTGCAGCGGTGGGTGGAGCGGAGCCCTGTTCAGAGCAAGCCTGCCGTCTTCTCCCTGCGTCCGGGGACCACCCAAGCCTTATCCTCGCTCTTCATGAACATCACCATCGGGAGAGCGGGAAGTTTTGCACCAGGCCAGTGCCACCCTCTCCCAGGCGTACGAAATCACAGCCACAAACCTGACCCGCCCTTGTGGATTGTCAAGACTGTCAGTACGCGTGCGGCTACATTTCTCGTGGTGGCTGAAAATGTAGGTGTGACCGTGCGTTTGTGAATGGACACCTGGGTATGGTTTTTATATGTAAAGCTCTTGGTAGCAAGAGCTGATGGAAAGAATAGGGGGGCCTCGGAAATAACTGAAATAACGTAGCTGCTGGGAGGAGTGACGTTATTTAAATAACGCACGCGATTCCCTCAGCCTGGTCTGTGTCCCTGGGGAAGGGCTCCAGGGCAGGGACGGCCTCGGTCACGTTCACAACCAGAAGGAAGGGGGCGCTTCTGGCACAAAACTGGGGGCCAGGAGCCCCCTCACCCTCAGCACTGGCTGTGCCACACGCTGGCCGTGGACCTGAGGGGGTCCGGTAACCTCTGTGAGGCTCGGTTCCCTCTTCTGAGCCATGGAAAGCCCAGGACTCCTGACAGATTCGTGAGATTCAGTACGACACGGTGCTCCAGGTGCCTCGCGGGACACCTGAGTGACAACCGCGTGAGGAGCGAGCGAATGAAAACTCACAGAATGTTCATTAGTTCATGAAATGTTCAATAAGATCACAGACTTCTTAACGGTCAAAAACCACCCCCCATTTTTCCAAAGAATCAGATGGACTCCTGGAATCTTGGACGAGAGAGTAAAGGTCCGGGCGGGGCCACCCCCTCCAGGGTCCTCAGGAACCCCCAATTCCTGGAGCACCCCCGACCACAGCCTTGGCCGTTAGCACGGCTCCCACATCCCCGAGATGGAGCTATGGACCAGATGGCCCTTCCTCCCT
Source organism: Phocoena sinus (assembly GCF_008692025.1). Lineage (NCBI taxonomy): Eukaryota > Metazoa > Chordata > Mammalia > Artiodactyla > Phocoenidae > Phocoena > Phocoena sinus. Next base: position 1,921,063 of record NC_045777.1, on the reverse strand, counting down.
CCAGTGACGCTGGGCCCTTGGGGGAAGCACATCCCTCCCAGCCCAACTCTCTAAACATAGGAATGACACGCTTGTGGTCAGCCATCCTCTAAACATAGGAATGACACGCTTGTGGTCAGCCATCCTCTGGGTGTGAGCACAGCAGTTTAGCAGGGGTCCTGGGCATCTCCCACGCCTGGGCGTCTTGGCGGGTCTGCGGCTGGATTCGCCACCGTCACCCCTGCTGGCTCTCCTGTGAGTGCAGGTGGGAGGGGTTCATCAGAGGTGCCACCAACTTAAGAGCCACGAGCTCCATTGTGATGGGGCGTCAGTGGGATTTACTAATGAGGAGCTCAGACCTCCGTTCTGACTGCCACTCAGAAAGGACCTTCTGCATAAATAACCCTCCTCAGACCTGGAACCGCTGCCTGCCTCCTCCACGCAATTCCCGTGTCTCCCGAGATTCCTGCGTCTCCCGAGATTCCTGCATCTCTGTTTTCCTCAACAAAGGGCTGTTAATTAGTCCCAGAACCTAGAGAAATCCCTCTCCTTAGGTGGGCTCAGAACCGTGCTGAGACCGAAGCCTCGTGGTGCAGTCGCGGCAGGGCAGTGGGCGGCGAGCTCTGCTTCTCCCATCAGCATCCCCATCTTCACGGGGTGCGTGAACATTAGATTAGGACCCCAGGAACTTGTCAAGGCAACACTGGGAGTGGGAGTCACGCCGGAAAACACAAGTCGCTCGGACCAGGGCTCGTGGTTGTTGCCGCTATGGCTGATGTTTCCTGGACAGGGAAATGGATGTGAAATCAGGGGTGCTGGACCACAGTGCGGCATTCATTACCAAGGAAACCCAGAGGGAGAGGCAGGTTTCACGCTCCCTGCCGTAGACGAGATGGCATGAGACAGGTTTCAATGTTTTGCTTTAAAATGAGACTTTTAACATTTCTGAGACAGAGTGTTTTCTCTGGAGACGATGTGTCTAATGGATGGTGAATATCCATTTTCTTAATAGATGTTACATTTTAGAGCAGCTTTCGATTTATGGAAAGACGCTCCCTCTCTCCCTGCACAGATTCCCCTGTTATTAGCATCTTGCGTTGTTACGGTTAGTGGGGAACGCTGTTACTGTGGATGAACCTGCGCTGACACTCATCATCACCCAAGGTCCATAGTCTACCCTAGGGTTCCCTCCTGGTGTTGTACGTCCCATGGGTTTGGACAAATTTGTAATGAGACCTATCCATTTATCACAGTGTCGCCCAGAGTGTTTCCACCACCCTAAAGATCCTCGGTGCTCTACCTGTTCATCCCTTCCTCCCCTCAACCCCTGGCAACCCCTGGTTTTTTTAGTGCCTCCATAGTTTTGCCTCTTCCAGAATGTCATGTAGCTTTTTCAGGTTGGCTTCTTTCACTAAGTAAAATGCATTTACGTTTCCTCTTTGTCTTTCCATGGCTTGATAGCTCCTTGGATATCCATTTTTGAAGCTAAGAGAAATGGAATCTGTGCCTTTTCCAGATTCTCAAGCAAATCCTGGGTGCCAGAGGACCCCGGTGGTAGGTGCTGGAATTCGTGGTGAGGAGGGCTGGCCCAGTGCCTGGTGGCCCAGCTTACTTGGCAGGAGCGGTTGGAGCCACGTGAGCCAGGCGGTGGCCTTGGGGGCACAAAGGACGGCCCCCAACATCCTGGGGGAAAGGGGACCCTGAAAGCGGGCCAGGGCTGGGTAGGGGAGAGCAGTCCTGCACACAGAGTGGAGGGGAGCGGGCAGGATGCAGGGCGGGATGGAGCAGGCCTGGATGGCTGAGCCACAGACCATGCGGAGGGAGACCCGTGGGCAGCTCAGGTGGCCCCCCCGTGGAGACACTTGTACCACCCAGGACACCTCGGAGTCTGCACCCCACTGCAGCAGGGCTCCCTAAGGACCCACTTTCTCCCACGAAGTTAGAGGCTCTTCCACGCCGCTGGAGGCAACACAGTCTGTGTGCACAACACAGTGTGACAACACAGTCTATGGGCACACGTGAAACCTGGGGGTGACTGAGAAGACGTGGAAAATGCACGGAACCAATTGAGAAGGAATTGGCTCTGCTTTGCGCCCACATCGCTGCAACGGGAGTTTGGCGAAGAGGCACAGAGGAAAGTGTGGGGGGAAGACTCCTCGGGTCTGAGGTTTCCAGCAGATGCAGACCTGGCCCTGGTTCTTGCTGGAGCCTTCTAAGCAGATCGTGAAGGGACTCGGGTGAAGGGGCACGTGACTCCGCCTGTTCTCGGCCAAAGGCAGGGCCTCTTCAGGAAGGAAGGATCACATCATGGTTTGAACGCACATCAATTTTAAGTTTAAAGGCCCAGGCGAGATTCCAACCACGCTCATCCTCATGGACACGTCCTCCGAGAGGCAGGGCACCCCCAGCCCCATCCTCGCGGGTGACGGGACTGGAGGGTGGCGGGCAACCTCTTGCCCGTGGTGCTAGGAGACGTGCCACAGCAGAGCAAGCCGACCCTGAGCACCAGCTCGGTGGTCCTCTAATGGGCGCACCCCCCTCCCCTGCCCCCGTGATCCGCGTCGGCCCCCGGGGGTGCCTGTCCCCCCCGCCCAGACTCGCGCCGTGTGGGGCTTCGCACAGACGTCCTGCTCATGGAGAGGGTCAGCAGGTACCCTCACACTTTGCTGGAAATGGCGCTTTTCCAACTTGTGTCAGCAAATGTCCGCCTCGGGAATCTGTGCTGAGCAAAATGATGGCAGAAGAAAACAAGAAAACACAGCCAGCCACAGTCTCAGGCGTCCATCCTGGCCCCGGGGCACCTTCCTGAGGTCCAGGCGCACCCACGGCATCTGCCGGTGACCACACTCAGGCCGGTTGCTCCGGGGGTCCGCCTGGTGGGCAGACCACTCCCGGGCTCAGTAGATGCAGGGTCTCCATCCATGACCGGCCTTCCCTGACTCCACAGGCAGGAGGGGTGGGGCTGATGCCTGTGTGCGGTCAAGGGAGATGTCTGATTCGGACTGAGTGGAAAAGAGGCAAACGTAACAACATTTTATGTATAAAATACACATTTCAGGAAAGAGTCTGGAAGGACAGCCAAGGATGCCAGTTACCTGGGGCTCCAGTGATGCCCCGTCCATCCCAAGGCTGCGGGGGGAGCAGCAATGCGGGGCCTGCGACAGCCCCTTCTCAGGGGAGTCCACTCAAGCACAACCCCCATGCCTGTCCCACATTAGTAAAACCCACTGAACCTCTGTCTGCTGCTTATGATCACCGTGCACTAGCAGTTCTAAACAATGTCCACCCCGCCCCTGGAGTGGACAGCACTGGAGTTGAATGAAGCTCTGGGGAGAAAGGACTCAACAGCTGAGATAAATCCAGGAAGGCTCCTCGGAGGAGGCGGCCCGCATGGTAAAGGGTGTTGCAGAGCATTTCAGGCACGGGAAACTGAATGCACTGAGGCTGAGCGCTTGGAGCGTTTGGCCCACAGGGAGGGGATGAGCTATGGGAGAGTCAGGGTGCAAGTGAGCCTCGGGAGGCAGGTGGGGTGAGAACAGCCCACGAGTCCTCTCAGCTGCACCTGGAGGGCGTGGTCTTTGGGGCCACTGCGTTCAAGCTCTGCCTCCATCACTTTCTGGTTGGGAGACTGGAGGCCAGGGACGCCCCCTCTCCTCCTGGTTGCCCATCAGTAGAGCAGAGGAGGATAAAGGTGGTCTCCTCCCTGGGGGGGGGGCCGTGAGGGTAAATTTGAGGGTACAGCGTAGCGAAAGGCTGAGCTCCGAGTAGGGCTCTCAGTGGCCACTTGACCGTTCTCCCCGTGGCTTTAGATACAGTCAGGCAGGGAGAGGGGTGCATCGCGTGCTTGGTGCCCACCTCCCTGAAGCCTAGGTCCCCCCCAGGGACAAGTCCTGTTTTGGAGAATCAGTGAGGGAAGAGGCATCCCCGGGGGCACTGTGCAAAGAGCAAGCCCCACCGGGGCTGTGCTCAAGGCCTCCTCTCGGCCTTTCTCACCTTCTGAGATGGCCCACACCCTGTCTGTGGAGTGTGTTTCTCTCTAAGTAAATCCGCTTCTTACCCATCACTGTGTCTCTCACTGAATTCTTTCTGCGCTGAGACGTCAAGAACCTGAGCTTCATTGAGTCCTGAAACCAGGTGTGGGTTTGGGCTGGGTTCAAGTCCCACTCTCAGGTGCACGGTTTCAAAGGCTCAAGTTGATTCCCGCTGAAGCCTCACACCTGGCAGAGCCACTCAGGACACTCAGTGGGGGATAAGCCGTGTTTATTCAGAATACTCATGGATCTTAGTGGAATTACTTCATTTGTGAGTCTTGACTTCCCTATCCCATCTTTGCTCCCTTTTGAACTCCACAGCAGGTCCACCAATAATGAGGCCAACCCCGGGGAGGACCCAGAGGCCCTGTATATCACGACGCTCCACAGGGAAGATGGTCCAATCCTGAAGGTGCCTTTGATTCCAAATCTCCCGCCACAAGTAGAAGCCAGGGAGCACAGTGGGGGACGCGGTTCAGATCAGGCCATCTCTGAGCGGTTTGGTGTGATTCTGTGCACAGAGCCCTGGTATGAGGTCAACTCGATTTATGTGTTTCACTGCTCAGATCACTCTATAACTACATGGTAACAGAAAGTACAGAGAATTCAGTAAAAGCCACCGTGGAGTCCATAGAGGGGAAGTGGGGTAGGTGAGGAAAAAAAAAAAAAAAAAAAAAAGGCCTCCTCTCCAACCCTGACCTTTACCTGAAGCATGTGCTGCCCCTGGGGCTGCCCTGGCCTCCCCTGGCTGCCCAGCCCCTGGCCGGTGCCCGGAGCGTGGAGACGCAGTGAGTGGGGGATGACGGACGGACGGAGGGAGGGAGGGAGGCTGACTCCGCCGGGTGAACGTATTTACTCCGCAGCACGTGCCGGCTACGAGCTCACCTCTGGCTCATTTGATCTTTCTCAGCGCAACTAACAAGAAAAATAATTTAAAAAGCAAAAGGGGGGACTTTCAGCACCATGGTGCACGTCTCCAGCATGCCAGACTCGGGGAGGCACAGCCCCCTGCCCCCGTGAATGTCAGCAGGCTGCCGCCAATGCGGAAGCAGACGCGGGTGTCACTCACGCCTGTTCGCAGCATGCCGTCCCCTCGTTCTCCTCACGGAGCGAGCAATTAAAAATGATGAGGGTAGAGGGTTAAATGTAAACCCTCTTGGTGGGGGAGCCGCCGGGCTTCCTTTCATGGGTGCCGCACGTTCTCGGCAGACGCTGTGGATAAGCATGGCTGCACCTGTCTGCTGCCAGCCAGCGAGATGGGCGCGGGGGAGAGAAAAATTTTCTAAGAAAGGGCTTTGCACCGTCCTGGAAAAAGGAAAGAAGCGGGTCTCTGCTGTTTAGCCGAGGGCCTAATTATGGTGCTACACAGGCAGAAATGCGAATCGGCGTGATCTTCATATTTCAGAACTGGTCGGAGCCAGGACCCCGTGCCGCAGATTCTAGCACGTGGACTGCAGAGTTTTCACTTATGAGGTGTGCACACCAGCTGCAAACGTTAGGAAGGCACAAAATTCTAAGGAAAACAGGCTTGCCGCACGCTTTGCATTTTGGGCATCAGTTAACTAGGTATTAGAAGTGCCCAGGGCCCTGATGGAGAGCGCTGGTGTCTGTAACGGCGCTGGGCCTACGTATCTCTGGGGCACATTCTACAGTGTCATCTTCTCTCAGCAAATTCAGTTTGCTCATCGATAAAATGAGGGGCTGGAGGAGACGATCTCTGGGGCACCTTCCAGTCCTGACATCCTAGAGGCTTGTGACACTCCTAGGAGGCACTGGAGACCCGGTGAAGCTCTCTCGGGTCCCCGCGTGGTGCGGTACCCAGCACACAGACACGCAACACGTGAAGGCACGCAGGCAGCTTCCAGGATGGCAGCTCAGAGCCCCGCTTCGTGAAGCCTTCATCTCCCTCCCGGGCCCCAGAGCGCTCTCCCCACCTCTCCTCCGACGTCAGCACTTCCCCGTCTCTTTGGCCTGCACTTGGGCTGGGAGGGGAGAGGCCGTGGGGAGGGGAGCTGGGGTCGTGGATCACGGCTGTTTCCAGGGAGGTTTTGTGAAGCTCTGGGCACGTGGGGCCTGGGGGGGCTGGGGGTCTTGAGGGGCAGGAAGCTGAAGCCGCCCTTCTCCCTGTCCTTCCAGCATCCAGGAGGCAGGGGCTCAGGGAGGCCCTGGAAACTGCTTGAGGGTAAAATTCACGTACGTAAGTTTCACCACTTCAGGTGAACAGCGATGCCGTGGCGCCTAGTACATCCACATGCGGAGCAGCCATCAGCTCCCTCTGGTTCCAAAGCTTCTTGTCACCCCAAAGGAGACCCCGTGCCCATGAGCAGTCGCTCGACAGCCCCCGGCCGCCACCCAGCTGCATCTGTCTACGCTGGCCGCAGCACCAGCCCTCCCGGAAGGGCAAGGGCTGTGGCGACGGCCACCAGGAGGCCCCACAGTCAGCAGACAGCACCCTTGGGGGATAAAGGGAGACCCACAGGGACGCAGCCGCGCCCAGCGGATGACCCACGGGAGGCTCCCTCGGGGGCCCCAGGACCAGTTCGGGGTGGCTGCAGTGTCCTGAGGTTTTGCCGGCACTGCTGGACTTGTCTCCTCTCCCCCTGCCCCGCAGGGTCTCCCTGCGCCGCCTCCCTGGTGATGCATCGTTGCTGGGTGGGTGGCTGAATCACCTGGTTGAGGACCCTCCCTGGATTCCTTGCTCTCTTTTTCTTCCTTTTCCCCTTCTTTTCCTGGCTCTTGAATTTCTCTCTCCCGAGTAGAAGTGTGTGCAGGAGTCCTGTGATCCACTGTAGCTAAATTTGGAGGACGTACTTCTGAAGTCACAGCGGTGGACCCCTAACTCAGTTCACTGGGTGTTTTTATGGCTGGAAAAGGCTATGACCCTCTCTTAACATTGGCCCCGAAGGGAGGCCGTCACATCCGCTCAGGACGCCTCCTCAGCCCCACAGGCTGCTGGACCTTCCTAGAAACCCCTGGAGTGACACGGAGGCCCTTCCCTCCTGGCTGGGAGTTCCCTAACCCTGCCCATCTCTTGGAGTCTGCAGGTCATCCCACTGGCTGAGGACCTTCCTGTGCACTTGTTTTGACTCTTGTTCACCCCAACAGCCTGGCTCCCGTCACACTGGCTCTGAGTCCTTGACACCCCACACTCCCTGTGCTCAGGACCTTTGCACGTGCCGCCGTGTGGCCTGGAAAGCTCTCCGCTGCCCAAGCTCTCCTCTTGCATCCCTCCGTGCTCAGCAGAAGCACCAGGACCTCCTCCTCGGGAAGCCCTCCCGCCGCACGTCCGGGTCAGGCGCTCTCAGAACCGGCCTCCTTCCTTCACGCAGAGCCCCCTGCCCCCGCCAGCCCCTGGGAGCCACGTCCGCAGTGTGACAACTCACTCCCGCTCTGAGCTCCATCTGACGATCACTGTGCTTTTTGCTGACTGTTGGGTCCATAAATCAACACGAATGGATGGATGTTGGTGCCCCGGGAGCTCTGCGTGTGCAGCTGCCTTCACCACAGGGCAAGGGGTTCCACCAGGGGCAGAATCGGGGGGCAGCCCTGGGGCGGGGGAGGCCACGGGGGTTCCAGCAATAACTCAGTGGGCCCTCTGGAGACGTGTCGGCAGGGACACCAGGATGACAGACAGAGACTAACATTTACGCAGTGCGAAGGAAAATGCATCTCAATGACAGATGGCCAGCCAGGTGCGCCCCTGCCCTTTATCTGGATGGGCAGCGCCCCAGCCCGAGGACAGCCAGCCCAGACTGCCGATCAGCCTCAGCTCTGCTTTCCCGATTTCCCGGCGAGGGGTGAGGGAGGGGAGGCCCCCTGGAAGACGGAATCCTGCACATAGTTGATTTCCTGGTGCTCAGGCCTTCCCACCATGTCCTGCTGGACGCTTTCCTGGGCGTTGGTCTCTCACGTGTGCTTCTCGAATAGCCATCGACGGTGCTGTTGCCGCTCTAAATGCTGGGCCTTTTCGGCGTCGAGTCACATTTCAGGAGCACGGCAGACGCGGGCGGGTATCCATTCTTCTCTGGACGGCTTCTCGGGATGAACAGGGCTTGGAACTGGAATCGGTCCTGTCCGAAGGGAGAGGCGGGCGCTGGGGGCCAGGCCTGTGCTGGGGAGGGGGAGCCAGCCCCCAGTTGTGCGAGAGGGTCAGAATCCCAAGCGCTGGCTGACCCCACGCGTCCCGCAGGGCTCCCCTCCCCACCCCTTGGGCCGGCCCCTCTTGGTGACCCCGTACAAGCCTGGGCGATTCCACCATCTGCGCTGCCATTTCCCAGTCACCTCCCACCCGGAGCCTCCGCTCTGTGTTCCCAGGTAGATCCCCAGAGCCAGGCACCAGGGGGCCCATAAATGTTTGTGGGATGAACAACCTCGTGTGACCTTGGCCCAGTGCTCTGCTCCCTGTCTCCTCAGGTGGGTAACATGGGTACTGGCCGGAGCTCAAGACAAGTTGTGTTCATCCAGCCTCTACACTGCGCTGGCCCCGTCCATCCTTTGCGGCTGCTCCCAGAGGCCTGTGCTCAGAGAGGCCACTGCTGGTCGGGTCACACACCTGGCGTCCCAGCCCCATCCCGAAGGGGCCTGCCGGTGTGGGCATGGCTGCAGCGCACCCCTGCACCCGGAGCTCACGCTTGCCCTCCTCCTCGGCAGGCATCAGTGCATACACCTCCCCACCCTCCCGGGACCCCGCCCTCGGGCAGGTGTGCTGAGTCCTGCCCCCAGGGCCCAGCCGGCCTCCCCCCCCCGCCCCCCCCCACCCCCCCGGCGCTGGCTGCCCAGGGGCCACGGCCGCCACCCCTCCGAGGGGACGAGGCAGCGGGGGCTGTGACTGTGTGTGTTTAACCAACTGGACCTGATTTCTCTCGGGAGTCCTCCCATCTCTTGTCACGTTTGTTTAAAACTAGTGGAAGTAGTTAGCAAGCCGCAGAGACGCACAGCGGGGCTGGGCGGTGGGTGACGAGCGCCCGGCAGGCCCCACATCCCGGCCTCGGAGGGAAGGAGGTTCTGTCTCCCTCCAAGCAGATCTCCTCTGGTGGAGCCTGAAGGAGGTTGTGAGCCCGGGGCCCGCACATCCAAGCAGGCATTTTCTCCCCACGAAGTGTGGAAGACCTTCTCGGACCCTCATGCTGGGACCACAGCACCCGGCCTGGTCCGCACAGGAGCTTGTGAGCATGCGACGGCCTGGCAGCACCTTTGCCCCTAAAAGAGGACGACGTTTAACCTGCAGAGATAGAGGCAGACTCCAGAAATAAAAAGTAAGCAAGAGGAGGAAAGTGGGTTGCAGAGGAAACAAAGATAGAACATTGGGCAGAAAGTGCTAAGGTTGGTAAATGCCTCAGCACTGCTAGGTCCCAGCTACCACGTTGCCTCTGAGCTTCCTGGTGGCCAAAGCGAAGAGGGAAACTGCCTTGGGGCAATTCACCAGAAAAAGGCAAATGGGCTTCTGGGTGACAGGAACCGTTCCTGCCCCAAGACCTCAGACGCGTCTCTGGAGAGTCTGCCCCTCAAGTGCTCGCTTCCCTTTTTTTTTTTTTTTAACATCTTTATTGGAGTATAATTGCTTTTCAATGGTGTGTTTCTTTTGTACAACAAAGTGAATCAGCTATATGTATACATATATCCCCATATCTCCTCCCTCTTGCGTCACTTCCCATTTTTATGGCAAGACGTCGTGTTTGTAACCTGAGCAGTTTGCATGTTGAGAAATTTAAACCCACGTTCCTCAGGGTTTCAAACGGGAGTTCACTTATTCAGAGCTAAAGTGCCATGAACGCCCCTGGTGTCTCAGAAGAACAAACCTTCCTGATCTTTCCCTTTGAAAGAGAGACACAGCCCAGGCACGCACAAGGAAGGCACTGTTCTGAATTCCCTTCCTTCTGGAAAGCTGGCACCCAGCACCGTGGGCACTCGGAACGTCCCCCATCTCCCCACAGTCACCTTCCAGCTCCTGCTTCCTCACTGACGAGGGCTCGGAGTCTCAGACGTGATGGTGAAACCAACCTGTTGGGTTGAGCCGATCAGCCAAGCCTCAGTCACACTGAAGCTGGAGGCTGGGTTCCATGTTGTCCCAAAGCCCCCATGCCTCCTCGCGTGGAGGGCCCGAGTCAGACCCAGGCTGGAAAGATGTTAAGAGCAACCGCGAGGAGAGGCCCAACTTTATCATCATAGGTCACGTCTGGTGGTGCCACCTTTAATGTCCTGAGGGCTCCCGTCCGCTGAGGACGTCTGTCCCCTGCAAGGTCCCAGGCTCCTGTGGACGGTACTCCGAACTTCCTGTTGGGGCAGCTCCTATGAGGGTGATTTTTTTCTCTGACAGCAATGTCCACACTTCCCTCAAATGCCACCAAAGCTGTGCGCCTATTTTTTAAAAAAATACAACTACACCATCACTTAATCCTGAAGAAACTCAAACCCTCCCACTACTGTCCAATCCCATTCATGTTATTAGAAATTTTCTTTCAGAGCACAAAGGGCTTACTCATGTACTTTGTGCTAATCTCCCGGCAATCATAGAGCTGTCATTTTTATCTTTGTCAGTGACAGTTGGGCATCAGAAATAATTGATCCACTCCGTTTTTGGCTGATTTTAATTTGTTTACCGACAGGGAGGACAGGACTACAAAGGCAGTTTGGAATTTTCCTGTCACTTGAAAAAGAATGTGATTATCCCCCCACTAGGGGGGCATTTCCCTGGGGCCACAGCCCACTCCTCACCTTGGTTGCCGTCGTCCACCCGAGGACCCCTGTCTGTGAGCTCTGGAGTCTGTACACACACGGAAATGTCTGGTTTCCTCACATTTAAAAACATTTTTATATTAAACCCACACGTGGGGATTGCTGGGGACTGGGGAGAGTCTGAAGTGAAGGAGCTGAAACAAGGGAACGTTTTGTTATTTATTATTTCAAGGCAGCCAACAATAAAAGGTGAACGCAGGGGCAAACACTTATCAAACCTAACAGTGAGGGGCTCTTTTTAGTTTCTCGAATAAATAGTAATTAAATCATGTAAGCTGTAATTTCATGACAGTGAAATTGCTTAAAAAAACCAGTCGTCCCACCGTGATTGCTGAGATGCCCACACTTCTATAAACACCAGGTAACTTTATCCGTCGTTTGTATCAGCAGAATGTGACACTGGCTGTTGGCGTCTCATAATTCACCACATTAGGTGGCAGCTGCAAGAGCACACGTGTGAAAAAGGCACTGATGTGATGCCGGTGAATGCGCGGCTTCCGAGATGTCTTTTCCTGCAGGGGGTTTACAAACGGTCCAGGTGATGGAGTCAGTGGGAGGGGCTGACAATTCACTGCCTAATTACTGTTTGGGAAGCACAGCAACGTACCCGCCCTGCAGTGGCAGTAGACCATCCGCCTTCCACGCCTGCTTCCAAGTCACCGAGAAAGCTCTCGGCTGCCCCAAGGTGACCAGGGAATTGGTTGAGGGTAAAGAAACTCCTCCCCCCGCATGGCTCAGACTCAGGTGGAACCCAAAGTTGATAGTGACCGGGAGACGCGTTTGCAGGAATGAGAACAGCTGTGTTTCAGAGAGACTGAACATGCATTCATCGCTTTGGGTCGATGTTCCTTTTTCTAAGGCCTCAGCTAATTCCCTACGGGGTAGAGATAAAACCCAGTACCTGAAGGTCGAAAAGTCAATTAAATCACCACTTTCTCGAAGCTCGTTAGAGACCAAGGACCCGCTGCTGGAAATAAGCTGTGAGTGGGCGCCTGCCCGCCAGGCGGGTCCCCAGCGCCCTGACCTTCTCCCCCTCCTCTTGCAGTCAAGTTCAGCAGCTGCCTGGGGACCAAGGGGACACACTATGAGACCGACAGCATGGACTTCAAAGTCGGCACCGACGGGACGGTCTTCGCCACCCGGGAGCTGCAGATCCCCTCCGAGCAGGTGGCCTTCACCGTGACCGCGTGGGACCGCCAGACGGCCGAGCGCTGGGACGCCGTGGTACGGCTGCTGGTGGCCCAGACCTCACCCACGAGCTCCGGACACAAGGTAAGGTGTGACTACATGCGGGGGGTCGGGGAGGCTGGGTAAGGGTCCTTCCTCCTTCAGGTCACCGAGCAGAACCTCTGCAGAGGCCGACACTTGAGTGGGCGGCGTGGGCCGGGAGGGGGACCCCTGACCTCCCACCTTCCACACAGGGCTGCCCACAGGCTCCACCCCCACTGAGCGTAGTGCACAGCTGTCAGCACCCTTTTTTGGACAAGGGCCCCACAGCTCCGCTTCTCACCGGGCGCCTCTCCTGCCTGAGGCTTGTAGCCCACCAGCCCCGGAGGCTCCCAAGACCCAGAGGGGCAAGAAGTAAGACAGAGGCCACGTGGCTGGCCTTGCGAGGTGATCAGAGTAGCTGGTGTGAGACTGATTCAGAGAGAGGGAAATGGGGAGGGGGGGGGGAGGGGGAGGGGGGTGAAGGGGGAGGGATGGCACCCTTCACGTAGACACACACCAGCCACTATCACCGGCCTCCGCAGCCCTCCCTCCAGCTTCACCTCTGACTCGGTTGTGTGGCCCTGTTGACCGGACAGGAGGGGTGAATTCACTTCCCCTGGTCCTGAAAGGCCTCTCAGCCCCACAGGCCCCAGGAATCCGGGACCAGACCCCTCAGCCCCCAGAAATCCCCACACTAGGTTTCCCGTGTCTGAGGGGGACCAGGTCTGCTTACCTCTGCCCGTCCCGTGTTTCGGCAGCTGCGTTGGCCTCCGCGTGAGGGCTCCCCGGTCAGCAGAGAAGTTGCTGCCCAGCTGACCTGCATGACGGGTCCAGCTACACACGTCCACCTACATGAAGGGTGGACCCGTGGGGAGGGAGATGCCCTTACAGTCAACAGGAGGCCTCAGGGTCATCAGTGTTATGATGTGTGTGGGTTCACCAGCAAAAGAAACACACTGGTTAAAGCAGGACAGGCCATCGGGGACAGCATTTGTGGGTATTCCCTCGGAAAAGGGTTCGAGGGAAGTAGAGGGTTAGACCAAGTTGACCAGATCCCTTTCTGCAAATTTGCCCAGAACCTCACAGGACTAAAGGGCTCAGTGAACCTCAGTGGGAGACAGTCTGCAAGTTTCCCCAAACCTATTTGACCAAGGAACCTTCTTAATGGGACATCTTACAAGGCAGGTGTTCCGAGGAGCCCACTTTGGTAAACAGGGGCTGTGTTTCATGTGTCTCGTTAAACAACATAGAGGTGGTTTTGGTGAGAAAAGGAAAAGTGGTGACTCGGTGGATAGCCTTATCTTGGTGGTGAGCTGACCCCGTTGGGAAGGACGTCCTGAGTGCCCTCGTGGGTGTGCTGAACCAGGTGTTGAAACACGCTTCTAACGGGCGCCCCCCAGATCGTGAGCCTCACCTTGGGGATGTTGAAAACCCTGAGACAGATGGATGTGGTTTTCCATTCCTTCCCGAATGACCATGACAAATCACACCCTGGTGAGAGGGCAGCGTGGCCCACGCAGGGGCCCCTCCCTGTCGGCAGCCAGGCCAGGGGCAGCAGTGGGAAGGCTTACACCCCTGACTGTGATGCAAGAACTGCGCCTTGTGGGCAGGAGTAGGGCTCCCTAGCGCCCGTGGATGGCCTCAGGTAAAAGGCATTAATTAAAAATATAGGGACTTCCCCGGCGGTCCAGTGGTTGAGACTTTGCCTTTCAATGCAGGGGGTGTGGGTTTGATCCCTGGTTGGGGAGCTAGGATCCCACGTGCCTCGCGGCCAAGAGACCAAGACGTAATACAGAAGCGATACTGTAACAAGTTCAGTAACGACTTTGAGGATGGTCCACAGCAAAACAACTTGTAAAAAGTAAAAAGAAGATAAAAATAACGACACCTTTTGTCAGGCATGGTAATGAAGCAATTTCTGATGCAGTTAATCCCCTAATCCTCCAAAAAGGGTGACTTCAGTCAGTCCTTAGGACATGTGAACCTCCAGCCCCACAGCAGGCAGGCCCGAGAAGCACCCAATCTGCAGATTCCACATCCCAGGCCCAGAGCATCCTTGGGGCTGACTTTGTGGGGTTACACCCTGAGCACGTGAAACATGACCCTGTAGGTGGTGGGCAGAGTCTCTGCAGCCCACCTGACCCAGTCCTTCCCTGTTTATTTCATGTCCCCTTCGTTGCTGATGGCTCCCTGCTTCCTCCTTCTTCAAATCCAAAGAGCCCTGCCCTGACTTTCTAGGACCCCACCTAGACCCTGCCCTAAGTGCGTCCACATTGATCCTCACAACATCTCCAGAAGTGGGCGCTGTCACTGTCCCCACTTTACAGGTGGGGAAACAGAATCACGTGACTGCAACCTCTTTGCTGCATGGGAGAACCGATGTTCTGGAAAGGAGTGAAAAAACGACTTTCTAGGGACAGCTGAGCCCGGCATCGTAACGGAGCCTGGCTGCCCTGGATTGTCAGTTTGAATCAAGGCTTCTCCAGCTTACTGGCTGACGTTCTAGGACAAGCATACAACCTCTCTGAGGTTTACTGCTCTCGAAAATGGGACAACTGTGTTACCTACATCCTATCCAAGGGTTGTTGAGAGGATTATGTGAGATTATGTGAGGTCAGGCAGGGTGCAGGCTCTATGAGAGCCCTGTCCCCAAAGAGGCAAAACATAGTTGCTCTTACTGCTGTCGTTGGCATGGTCCCAGCCCTCTGCATCACGTGCTCATCATGGCCGCTGGGCCCTCACCAGGGTGGTGCCGGGGGGACAGGGAGGTGGGTCTTTGTGGGACGCCGGGTCACTCAGTTGATGTGCCCTTACAGAGACCAGTGCCAACCTTTGAATAATGTCACTCTGTGTAATTGGGTTAAGGTGATGCCAGATTGCTGGTGTCCTTGGTCACCGGCCAGAAGCAAACCTAACTCTTCTCCAGTGGAAGGTATCATATACCAGACCTCAGATTACATCTCCTTTTATATACAATGTCCAGCACTCAACCGAAAATGACTGGAGGGACAAAACGAGGTAAATAAAAATCAAGAGGAGGAGCAGATGATAATCAAAGACCCACAGGGCTCCAGGTAATAAGAGTTATCAGACACAGATTTTATCATAATTATGCTCACTGTCTTTGAGCACATTAAATGCAAGATTTTGACAGAGGATTGGAAGATGAAAAAAGAATTAATTGGGCAGTTTAGGACTGAAAAATATAACAAACAAAATTAAGAGCTCAATGGACAGATATATCTGCAGATTAGACACAGTTGAAGAGAAGATTAATGAAGCAAAAAACATCAGAAGAAATATTCAGGCCAAAGTGTAAGGAGATATCCAGAGAGAAAACACAAAGGAAAGAGTAAGAGATATTGGGAAAATGGTAAGAAGTTCTAACATGAGTATGTTTGGAATATGAGGGGGAGAGATAAAATGGAGCAAAAGTAATATATGAAAAAGTATCAGCAGAAAATATTCCAAAACTGGCAACAGACATCCAGGCATAGATTCAAAAAGCCCTGTGAACTCTAAACAGGATAAATATAAAGAAAACTGCACTTAGGCACTTTCTTAGTCCATTCAATAGGCTATAACAAAATACCATGGACTGGGGGGCTTACAAACAATAGAAATTCATTTCTCACTCTTCTGGAGGCTGGAGGTCTGAATCAGAGTGGCACAGGGTCAGGTTCCCATGAGGGCCCTCTTCCAGATTGCTGCCTTCAGACTCATATCCTCACATGGCAGAGAGCAAAGACAGGAGGCCAGCTCACTCACAACTCCTGTAAGGACACTAATCCTGTCATGGAGACTCCATCCTGATGACCTCCCTTAATCCGAATCACCCCCGAAAGGCCTCACCTCCTAATATCATCCCATCGGGAGATAGGGTTCCAACAAAAGAATTTTGGGAGGACACAGTCCACAATAGGCATTTTAAGGTAAAATAGTTGAAAGCAAAAGTCAAGGAGAAAATCTTGGAAGCAAATAGAAAAGACAGAGTTTCTTTGAAAGAGGAATAATTCGATGTGAAACTGACTTCTCAACAGGAACTATGGAGGTTAGAAGACGATGGAATGATATTTTTTAAAGTGCTAAAGAAAATAGAATTCTATTATTCAGTAAAATGTCCTTCACAGAGTAAAGGTGAATAGAGACATTTTTAAACAAATAAAAACTGAAAGAATCTGTCACAAGTTGTGTTCTTCAGGCAAAAATAAGATGATTTGAAGTAGAAAACCAAGAATGAGAAGATTAAGTAGATGGGAGAATACCAGTGTATAATTACAGGTAATGTTTTGTGGGATGTAAACAAGAGGACTCAAATTCATGACAAGAATGGCATAGATTTTGAGAAAGGATAAATGGAGTCAAAGGGATCTAGGATGCTTGTGTTGTCCTGGAAGACGATGGAAATATCAAACTAATATTATACTGGGATGAGACACATCATTAAGAGCCATAGTGATGGATACCTTACTTTAAGGTGCATATGAAACACTGACCACGATTGACCATAGTCTAGGTCCAAAAGTAAATCTTAACTTCAGGAGTTACCTAAAGTCTACATAGTGTCTAAACTAGCACTAAATTGATAAAAATGTATCTATTATAAAAACAGATATTTATTTCTCTTGGAATTTTCATATAATTCTAACACTACCGTATATGAAGATCTTATGCTATAGCTGGATAATTTAGTATTAGTAACACAGCACTGGGCAGGGGACAGCTAAATTCTCCCTCCATTCTAGACGTATTTCTTGTTTATTGTCACCTTTTTAGTCTTCATATTTAGGCAGTATTTTTTAAAACACCCTTAAATAACATAATTTGTCATTTTCCCCGGTAATCAATGTGAATTTTCAAATAAACATGCTTCTGAAACAATAAAAAATAGTCATAGGATTAAGTTCTAACATAATAGATGGAAAATAGAATAATAAAACTTATCAATCCAAAAAAATGCAAGGAAAGAAAAGTGAAATGATAGACTAGATGAGATATTTGTCTTTGAGTAGGATGGTAGATTTACAAATATATTATTAATTATAATAATTGAAAATAGATTCATTCATAATTAAAAGAAAATTGACAGGTTATATTTTTTAAAATCCGACTATATGCAGCTTACAAAAGATGCATCTAAAAAGTATAAGGATAAAAAGCAAATACCGTATGCTAACACATACATGGAATCTTAAAAAAAAAATGGTCATGAAGAACCTAGGGACAGGATGGGAATAAAGACACAGACCTACTAGAGAATGGACTTGAGGACACGGGGAGGGGGAAGGGTGAGCTGGGACAAAGTGAGAGAGTGGCATGGACATATATACGCTACCAAACGTAAAACCGATAGCTAGTGGGAAGCAGCCGCATAGCACAGGGAGATCAGCTCGGTGCTTTGTGACCACCTAGAGGGGTGGGATAGGGAGGGTGGGAGGGAGACGCAAGAGGGAGGGGATATGGGGACATATGTATACGTACAGCTGATTCACTTTGTTATAAAGCAGAAACTAACACGCCGTTGTAAAGCAATTATACTCCAATAAAGATGTCGAAAAAAAAAGTATAAGGATAGAGAAAGTTGAAAGTAAAAGCATAGGGAGGGAAATACCGTGCAAATACGAATCAAAAGGAAGTTGGTGACGAGGGCTCTGTTACCATAAGAATCAAATTTGTGTGCACTTGTAATATGACTTCAAAATATTTGAGCAAAAATTGATAGAACTAAAAGGAGAAATAAATAAGTATACGATCAATGGTAAATCTTAACAACTATCTCTGAGTAAGTAACAGAACAAGCAGACAAAATATCAGGAAGGAAATAGAAGATTCGGAGCACAGAGTTAAGAAGTCTGACCTTAGTGAGATGTACGTAAAACACAGAAACCGACCGCTGCTAATACAGATTCTTTTCAAGTGTACTCAGAACATTTACCAAATTTAGCCATAGGCTGAGCCTTCAAGCAAAATTCAACACGCTTCCAAAGTTTAGAATCAAACATAGTTTGTGTTCTTACCTCAGAACAATTAAGCTAGAGATCGATAACAAAGAAAATAACTGAAAAATCCCCATAGATTTGGAGGTTAAGTAAGTGCCTTCTTATTAACCCTCGGGTAGGAAAGAAATCACGTGGAAGTGAGGGAATATTCTGAACTGAGTAATAAAACTAGCTGGATGTAGCTGAAGCCACACCAGATAGAAACGCGTAGCCTTACCTACGTACGTTAGAAGATAAAGAAGGCCGAAAATCAGTGATGTTAGCGTTCATCTCAAGAAATTATAAAAAGAACAGGAAATGAAACACGTGTTTCCACACAAAGGAGAAGATAATGAAACAGAAAATAATAGAATCAACAAAGACAAAAGTTGGTTCTTTACTGAACTGTAGACTCAGGAAGAAAAAAAACCTGCAAATAATCTCTATCTGGAATGGAAAGGGACGTCCACGACCAATCGCACAGACGTTAGAAAGGGTCATTTGTGGGCATTATGTACAATTTATACCAATATATTTGAAAATATACGTGAAATGGATAACATTCTAGAATATAAAATTTACCAAAACTAACATGAAAGGAAAATCTGAACTGTTTTATTATTATGAACAAAATTTTAATTCAAATTTTTATCACAAAAAAATACCCACACCAGGATGGCTCCACTGGTAAGTTGTAACCAAGCTGTAAGGAGTTAAAACTCATCTTACAAGAGCGATCACTTCCCCAACCAAATGGGCACCATGCTGAAACCAGCAAGAACCTTGCCCAAAGCCAGCACGAACCTTGAAAGAACAGTGAGAGAAAGGGTCATTACGTGCCAGTCCACTCATAAACAGATGGGAAAAAGCCGAAGCAAAATATTAACACACTCAAATTCAGCCATGTTTACATGGGATGTATAATGGCCACATTCGTCTGTTCCAAGAATGCGAGATTTGGTTTAACACTTAAAAGTTAATCCAAGTAGGTCAACACAGAATAAAGAGTAAACATCACGTGATCATCTGAATACTGCCTGTTAAATTTAACTTCATTCAGGATGAAAATATTCAACAAGTTAGGAAAAGAAGAGACCATTCTTAATCTCACAAAGGGTGTCCACAGCAAACATTCAGTCTACAGTCAGAATATTCGAAGCCTTCCTTGACATCAGAAATAGGACAAGGACACTCTTACATTACACGCCAGAGCTTCAAGCCAGTGAGGTGAGGCAAGAAAAAGAAATTGGAATAAATAGAACTAGCGTTAATGTGTAGCTTATATAATTGTGAATGTAGAAAATCCGAAATAATCTGTAGATAAGTAACTGGAATTAATGAATGATGTTAGTTTAGCAAAGGCGCTGGATATAAAAGCAATTGCACCTCTACAGACCAGGAGTAAATAGTTAGAAAATAAAATCTGAACCAGATACCAATTACAAGAGCATTAAAAATTATAGTTAGGGCTTCCCTGGTGGCGCAGCGGTTGAGAGTCCGCCTGCCGATGCGGGGGACGCAGGTTCATGCCCCGGTCCGGGAAGATCCCACATGCCACGGAGCGGCTGGGCCCGTGAGCCATGGCCGCTGAGCCTGCGCGTCCGGAGCCTGTGCTCCGCAACGGGAGAGGCCACAACAGTGAGAGGCCCACTTACCGCAAAAAAAAAAAAAAAAAAAAAAAATTATAAACCTAACAAAAAATTTTCAAGACCCTTACATATTACTGAGAACAATTAAAGATCTTTAAAAATAGAGGGATGTGCCCTGCTCATAGCATAAGAGAGGGTGTCAGTTCTACCCAAAGGTTTCCATAGATTCAACACAATCCCAACAAAAATCCCAGCATGTTTTTTCTTTGCTTGTCTATAGAAGGGTTAAGAGCTGACTTTAAATTTTTAAATAGAAATACAAGGGGCCAAGAATAACCTGGAAGCACACAAAGATGCGAGGACCTGGTGTTTCAGACATCAAGACTACAAGGAAAGCACACCACTACTGGCACGTGGGGCCCAACGTGGGCCGCCCTGTGCACTGTGGGGTGTTCAGCGGCATCCCCGGCCCCCACCCGCTAGAGGCCAGCAGCGCCCCAGCAACCGCGCTTGCACCCAAAGCTGTCTCCGGTCATTGCCAAATGCTCCCCAGGGGCAAAACCGCCCCATCGGAGAACCACTGAACTACAGGAATTAAATGGTGTCATTTGAGAGCAAAACAAATGGAACAGAATAGCAAGCCCAGAAAAAGTACTTAATGTTTTAAAAAATCGTCTTCGTGGAGGTTTAACTCTTATTCACCACAGTTCACCCACTTCACGTACACGACTGGATGAACCTTGTCAGATGCACACGGTACCGACACTTGATTTGAGTGGCGCCAGATGGCAAAGGCCAGAAAGCTACAGCCCACAGGTTGCGTCTGACCTGCCGCCTGCCTTTTGATGGCCTGAAAGCTAAGAATGGTTTCTGTATTTTTAAATGGTTGTATAAGTGCCTGTATTAATATCCTCGACTTTGCTTCTTGGCCTACAAAGCCTAAAATATTTAACTCTCTGACCCTTTAACAGAAAGCCTGCTAAGCCCTGCTTAGAATAGTGGGTAAGGACTGTCTCTTCGATAAGTGATGCTGGGCCAGTCGAGTACCCTTAAGGGGAAAATGCAAAGTGACCCTGTACCACACTCCACACCCAAGATCAATTCCGGGTGGACTGTAAATCTGAGTGTTCAAGACAAACCAAACAAATGGAAGAGAATATAGGAGTGATGTGTGGAGGAAGCTTCCTTATACACAACCCATGAACCACGGGGTATCCAGGGCAGGTCGATGACTGGACCTGGTTACAAATAAGAATGTACTCATCAGAGCACATACTTAAGAAAGTGAAAAGATAAGCCAGAGCTGGAGAGAGGATATTTGTGACCCTTAATGTCTGACAAAGGAGGCACGTCCAGAATATATAAAGAGAGCCTCAAATCTCTACAGAAAGACAGATAACCTAATGATAGAAGAAAAAAGAACACAGGCTGTCCACCAAAGACAAGAGCCCGTGTGTGGATCAGTGTGAGGACCTCAGCAGGGCAATGCGGATTAAAGCCGAAAATCCACCAGAATGGCCAACCTTAGAAAGACTGGAAGTACCAAATATCGGTGAGAATGTGCAGAAGCTGGAGTCACCATGTGCTCTTGGGGGCGTGCGGAATGGTGCAGCCTCTCTAGCAACAACGGGCGTTTTCATTGGAAGCTGAATATACGTTTGCCTGGTTGAAAGGAAAACCATTCCTCTTCTCACACTTCTGACACCAAAGGGGTAGGTTTTCCACCCCAGCCGGTTCTCTGACTTTCCGTGGACACCAGCTGGGTGCTCTCTAATTTAATTCAGTTCTGACACTCGCAGCCCGGAGTCAGCGCAGACCCCGCATGTTCAGGGTTCAGTCCCAAAAGCCCGCCCCCCTTCGGGCGTCAGTTACAAGTGGTGGGTCTCCAGGTTACTCGCTTCCGCCCGGCTCGGTTCCCACGACCCCCACCTCAGTTCAATAATTTGCTACGATGGGTCACAGAACTCAGGGCAACACTCACTTACTATTCCTGGTTTACCATGAAGGATATTATAAAGGAACCATCAGCATGGTTCCTTTATAATATCCAATATTATAAAGGAGCATCAGATGAAGAGTTACTTAGGGCGAAGTCTGGAAGGATCTCAAGTGCAGGCGCTTCTATCCCTGTGGCGATGGGGTGTGCCACCCTCCTGGCACATGGACGTGTTCACCAACCTCGGAGCTCTCCACACCCCAGAGTTTAGGGATTTTTATGGAGGTTTCATCACGTAGGCATGATCGATTAACTCGACCTCCAGCCCCTCCCCTCTCCCCAGAGGATGGGGCGTGGGTCTGAGAGCTCCAAGCTTCTAATCATGGCTTTAGGCTTTCTGGTGGCCAGCCCCCTCCAGGAGCCCACCCAGAGTCAACTCACTAGAGCAAAAGATGCTCTCTTGCCCAGAAGATTCCTAGGGGCCTAGGAGCTCTGGGTAAAATGCTTCTGTCAGCCCATCACTGCGGAGATTGGTTTTGAGAGCTCTGTGTCAGGAACAGAGGGCAAAGACCAAAGTGTCGTCTTTACTGTGCTGCCGGTTTTAGGTACAAGCCCAACGGAAGTGTGTACACATTCGTACCATCAGCTCTGCACCAGAATTTGATAAACCTGAAAAGAACCCAAACGCTCGTCCTCATTACGTTGGATAAGTGCCTGGTGGTGGGTCCATACAGTGAATTTCTATACAGCAGCACAAATGAGCAAAGCAACAGGATGGGTAAATCTCACAGACACACATCGAGGGAAAGAGGGCGGGCACCCAGGCAGGAAAGTGCAGACTGTGAGTCCAGACGTGGACAGCTCAGACTGCGTGTACAGCCGCGCAGGGGACCGCTGTGGGAGGCGAGAGGAGGTGGCCTGGTGGGGGCCTGAGGGACGTGAGGGGGTCCTGGGGGCAGGTGTTCATTCTGTGATCATTAGTGTGTCTGTTCACTGACGTTTCAAGCACTTTCCTGCATGTTGTTTATAATTCACAATTTTCAAACATGTTTTAATGCATGCAGAGGGCTTCCTGGCTGGGTTTGGAAAGGTGGAGTGTTCAACGAGAACGTCGCCAGCGGGAGTTCTGTTAGCAGAAGTTTCTAGAAACACAAGGGCCTCCTTCAAAGGAGCCATTTGCAGTGTTAAAAGTCCCGAGAAGCTCTTACCAAAAGGAGCCTTGAAGCGAATCCCTGGAGGAGGGCACGAGGGGACCCCCTAATTTCCCGGTTCCATAAATTCCATCTTTCCCGTGTCAAGGTCCCGTCAAGCGCAGTCTCCCTTGTCCGTTATTCCAGCGACTGTGGAGCCAGCAAAACTGTCAGCTTTCCAGTTAGGTGAACCGTAAAAATTTGGCAACTTCTCCCCTTTTCCTTTCCTTTCTTAGCAACAATTTAAAGGCGGTCTTTTTGTGGGTAATACAAGCAGGGCTGGAATCTGGAAGAACTTTTTTGTGTGCAGTCTTGCAGGAAAGCTGATAGCAATTCAATTAGAAAATTTAATTAAGTCACGTATTTCCCACGGGAGTGCTGAATCGCCCCCGAGGAGTCAGAGCAATATTCCAGCCCAACAGTAAATACTGAAGATAAAGTTCCTCGCACCATTGTCGTCTGACTGGCTGCGGTAGCGCTTGGAATTGTCAATGGGACCTGTGGGTATAGTTTGCAAGAAAGAAACTGTTGTTTATGAAACTAATATTGGGTCTCAGAGTATGTCAGCATCTATGAAAGATAAACTCAGCTGAGCATTACCCAGCAGCCGGACCAGGCCCAGATGCTGAAGCGCCTTCTTTCCTTGGGGTCTTGGCCTCCACGGGTGGATGGGCTGAACTTTGCCCCCCAGAGTTCCTGTGTTGAAGTCCAAACCCACAGAACCTCAGAATGGGACTGGGTTTTCAGATGTGGTTAGTTCAGGTGAGGTCCCTAGGGTAGACGGACCCTAATCCAACATGACAAGTGAACTTATTAAGAGGGGAATTTGGACGCAGTCACGCTCACGGACAGAAGTTCATGTGCAGATGAAGACAGGGATCGAGGTGATGCTTCTACAAGCCAAGGAACCCGGAAGATTGCCGGCAGCCACCAGAATCTAGGAGAGGGGCTGGGACAGATCTGCTTGGCCCTCGGGAGGGACAGCCCTGCCACGCCTGCGTCTTGGCCTGTGGCCTCCAGAACTGAGACATGAACGTCCATTGTGGAAGCGCCCCAGTCTGTGGTGCTTTGATTCGGTGACACCAGGACACTCAGTCGCCAGGGGTGTGGCCAGTGCCTTCCAGCTGAGGTGGACGCCCAACCCTGGGGCTGTGCCGACAGACCCAAGGCAGCCTCCCAAAGGTGGGATGTGAGTCCGCAGCCGGGCATCCAACCCAGTGTTCCTGATGCCTCAAGTCCTCTCCTCGCCTCTGCTTGGGTCTCCAGGACCGGCAAGGACAAGTCTTGCCAAGACCCCGATTCTTTAAGCCCCTGGGGTCCATCACCCCCATCCCTACAGTCTGCCCCCTGCGAGTGGGCAGAGCCCATCTTAGTATCAAGGACGCCCAGGTGGGTTACAAGACAATGGAATGGAGAGGGCCTGGTTGAGAAGCAATTCCTGCAACCCCCTGGAGGTGCAGCCCCTAAGGAAAGTCTGGCCCACGAGCGACCCTGCACCCCACCATCACCCGCTTTCCATGAGCGCCAGAGGGCTAGTGCCCGCGCCTGAACCCCTACACTGCCAACTCGGAGTTTTAACCAAAGGGGGCGTGTGGGGCTTTCCACGCCAGGCGTCACCTTGGGAAGGCACCTGAAGGTCATTAGGGGAGCTGAGTGACAGTGCACACCTTCAGAAAGTAGCAAGACGGTCCTTTTATGCTTTTCCAAAAGACGGCCTCAATGTGACTGAGAAACAGCAACTAGACCGTACAACTGCCGGGAAGGAGGCTGGTCCCTGTCCAGAGTCTGTGGTCATGACCACAGCCTGGCGGCCCGCCCCAGCGACGGGCGATCAGTAATAGATCTCAGCGGATGCGCAGAGCTCCCCAGAAGACTGCAGCGTTTAACTCTGCCAGCATGAAGGCATGAGTGATTTCTAATTGCTGGAAGGTGCGTTTTCTGCAGTTGTGGAGAGCCGCCCTGGGGTCCGCAGGTGGAGGAGGTCCAGCTCGGGCTGTGTTTCAGGCTGCAGACGGCCTTGAGCGAGTGTCAGGGTCAACCTTTCATTTTGCAGAGGAAAGGTGCCCAGGGTCCCACAGCCCAGGGAGAAAAGCATCACGGTCATTGGTCACTTTCCCTGGCCTGTCCCAGGGGGCGGGGGGGGGGGTGTTGCAGCCTGGGCACCGTCTCACGGAGATTTGAGGGGGACGAGGGAATAAAGATGACGGGTGGCTCACTGACTCCCACGGCTGGGGGGAGCAAAGGGCACGAGAAAGAGGGGCCACTGCCAGGCAGGGAAGCCTCGGACACGCAGGCCAGGGGAGAGGAATGGACCGCACGATCCTGCCCTCTCTCGTTCCTGTGGGCCAAGGAGCGAGAGCCCGAGGGGGCAAGTGAGCGGCAGGCGTGCTCGAAGGACTCTGAGCCCCATGAGTCAGAAAGATCCCAAGTGGCTCCCTTGGTCACTGGGTGAGTGAAGACGGTTTGCATGTCCCCGCCGGACACTTTGTAACGTTCTAAGATGCAAACGGCATCACCGGGAATGGTCCCACGAGGGTGGTGACAGGCCTGACCACTGAGCAGCAGCCACGGACTGGACTAAGGTGGGGTGGCTGGCGGGGGTCTGGGCCAGGAGAGGGTAGAGGCTGCGCCGTGTCCTGGGGGTCAGAAGGGTGACATCTGAGTCGAGACCCAAGATGAGAGAAGCCATCATTCCCACAGAGGGAGCATCGCAAGCGGGGGGAGGTGGCCAGGCAGGTCCCTGGCCAGGCGGCACTTGGTCAGGCATCTGAGTCTATTTTAGGGTGTGTCAGGACCCCAGAGAGGGCTGAAAGCAGGGCGGGAGGGTGGCTCCTTCTGCTGCAGCCCCGGGTCGGCCAGCACAGCGCTCGGCCTGCTTCCTGCTTGTCTCTGCAGGGCTGGTTTGCTAAGTGGGGTGGAGGCCCCCAGGGGCCGGCCCAGCTCCGTCTCCCACCCCGTGGGGTCCATCACCCCTCACCGCTGTGCTCTGGCCACCGTCCCCTCCCTGCCCTGGGAGGTCCCGCCACCCAGTACCCCTGCCTGGATCCTAGAATCTCCCCTCTCTCAGCTTCTCCTTTTCCTGAAACAAAACAAAAGCCTCAGAGGGCACGAGGCCATGCCCACCCCACGAGATCCACCACTTTGCCCCCATGTCCCTATGGGGGTGATGTCGCGTCACTTCTGCAGGACCTGTCCCGCCCCTAGCAGTGCTCTCCTGCAGCAAAGCAAGCGCTGTGATGTGAGTACAAAAAGGAGAGGAGAGAGACCCTCCCTCACTGCCTGTCACACGCGTTATAACCTTCCTCCTGACCAAAGCCTTCCAGGATCACCCACACCAACAAAACTGACCATTTTTCTCACTAATTGACACCAATATGAGTGATGCCACTCGGTCCCACTGAGAACAACTCCAGGAAAAAGTCATACATTCTGGCCTAACTTGCTAGTTTAATTTTTTTTTTTTTTTTACTGTGATTGTATTTTTTTTCTGTAAACTACAGAGTAATTTCATTTACTTTGTTCCTAGCAAAACATAATTTTCTGGATTCTCCAGAGCCAGTTACCAGCCAGGGTACTCGCAGGAGATGCCTGGAGACAGCTTGGCTTGTGTCAGCGGGAGGAGTGGGGGGCAGGCGGAACTGCTCGGGCGCTGGGGGTCCTTGCCGTGCAGGGGGCGGGGGCGAGGATGGCCGAGCAGCCTGGCCGGGCTCGTGGAGGTCACACACACACACACACACACACACACACACACACACCACACACACACACGGTGGGGCAGACTTGTCTGAACATTCGGGCATCCCCCCAACTTCCTTACCGTGGCCCGTAAAGCAGACATGTCCTCCCCTGTGCTCCCATCCATTACACCTGCATCCTGCCTGCTCCCTGGGCTGCACGGATGGGCGCATTGTCTTGTGTCTTCATTTCTGGGCGGACACAAGGCTGACGAGGGCAAGGGGTGTGCTCTGAGCGTCTGTTAAAAGAAGTGTGGTTTTGACACTACTGAAGTACGTGAAGCCTTCCCTCGGGATGATGGTGATGGATGCGAGTTGCCTAAAGAACCGCGTCTCAGCTGTTCCCCCAGGGCTGCTCCCACCCTGAGTCCCTGGCCCATCTGCCTAGGACACGGGGGCACTGGGCGCCAGGGTCGCAAAGCACAGGCAGCATCTACCCTCCATGTCAGGGCGCCCCCCGTCCAAGCCGAGGAGCAGGGCGGGGCCGAGGGAGTGGCCTGAGTTCCGAACCCAGCCCCATGAGCCTGGGCCAGTCCCCAGACCTCTGCGCAGGTGTGAGTGAGCACAGCGCCAGCCCCTGCCTTCCTGGGCTATCATGGGCGTGAGTGAGCAGGCGGGAGGGGGCGTCCGTCCCTGCCCCCTGCCCCGCACACAGCAAGCAGCGTGTACAGGAGTGTTTGCTTAAGACTGTCCTTCCAAATATAGATGCACAAGAAATAATCATGCTATTTCATTCAGGAAAACTTTCTTTGTATGATTTTTACGGGAATTTTCAAAACAATCTCCCCTTCTTAGAAGAGATTGCAAGTAAGAAACACCGTAGTGCTTTACGGGGCATAGATACGGCATTTGTCTTCCCTATAGTGTCGTGGATGTAAAAAAAAAAAATCCACTAAGTGCCTTTTCAGAACCAAACTCATGCAAATGTTTGTTTAGAATGGCTCCCATGCTCTGTTTGTTACAGAACGGAGATATCTTTCTGTTGTTTTATTTTGTGTTTGTTAAATACCGTTTTATCCTGTCGGTCCTTAGCTACCATGGAAACCAGGCAGAAGGCTGCAGACAGAACCCTAGTTAAATGTTTTAAATATACATGCTTGCAGGCAAACAAAAAGTACCGTTTTTCAAATGTATCTTGAAAGGGAAGCGAAGGCAGAGAAATGGACTATCTGTATAGATTCTGGTGCCTTTTTTTTTTTTTTATGAACTCTAATTATCCTCAATGAAAATCAGTACTGGGTTTGACATTTGGGAGGGTTGAGGAGTGGAAGGATGCTATTTCCCTTAGTGAAGCATGTTTAACCCAAAGCTCTAAGGAAACAGGAAGGCTGGGGCATCAGAGACAGGGGAGAGGGTCGTAAACAACACTGACATTTGGGGAATGAGTCTCGTCTACCCTTATTCCAGCATAAGCAGTGTTAGTCTACAACGCAGACGTGGCATTCCCCAAGTGTTCCATTTTGAGTACAGACCCATGAAATTCGTAACCCAGGGGCCCCACGCCCTACATCGGTTGTGTTTCCGTGGCTGGGACGAGCCACCTCCTTCCCCAACATCGGGGCCACCGAGAGGGGCAGGTGAGACTCTGTGAGTGGGTCTTGGTCACTCTGCATGGAAGAAGGTGCAGGAGCCTACAGGGCTGGACGCTGGACGCTGGTTGAAAGGAAAGGGGTCCCGGGTGGATGCCCCGGTGATGCTTCGTGCGGTGAGACACGCGGGCTGGTTGACCTTTGTGGCGAAAGAAAAGCAGCCCCGGCCTCATCAGGGCTCCATCCTGCATCTCACGGGAAGCTCAGTGCAGGTGCAGGTCCCAGACCCCCGTCCCTCAGCTGCGCACCCACTGCCCAGAGAGGGGCTGGACGCACTGCTCCTCGGCACATGGCCCAGTCTAGAGACCAGAGAGCAGGGAAGAACGGGGAAGTTAAAAAACACAGTTCCCTCCAGCCTGCCCATCCCCTGCCTCCGCATTCAGGGTCCACGCGCTGCCAGTCAGGGAAAGAAGATCACACAGGGCACCTTCCCGAGAAGGCACTGCCCTGGGTAATGAAAGCCCATGATTTCCATCGCGGGGAGGGCCGGAAAGCTGACCCCAAGCCCCTTGATCAAGAAGTGTCCTCGTGGACACTGGCGGTCAGCTCGCCTGGTTGGCACATCCCACGGGGAACTGACTTGAAAATGTCCCCATAAATTTAGCTTTTGTTGAATCGGGTGGACTTGTGTTCGTGCTATTTTCTCAAAAGTGGGGGGAGTTTACGGTGCTGAGGTAGGGCGGCACGGGACCCAACAGCTGTGTGGGAGGGCCCATGGGGGGTCAGGCTGTCATCTGTGACCCCATCTTCAAAGGTCAGGGCTGCCGGGCGCTCCTTAGAAACGCACCGGGATCT
Organism: Phocoena sinus; assembly: GCF_008692025.1. Taxonomy (NCBI): domain Eukaryota; kingdom Metazoa; phylum Chordata; class Mammalia; order Artiodactyla; family Phocoenidae; genus Phocoena; species Phocoena sinus. The sequence continues at coordinate 1,892,298 of NC_045777.1, read as the reverse complement.
GGGAATTTTGAAGCCGTTTTCATATCCACGTCACCTCTTGAGGGCAGTGGCTTCTGCTGGGCCATCTTCTCTGGAGAACAGTGGAGCTCGTCGCACTTTGCAGAGGCGGCCGGGCATCCGTGGGGTTCCGTGTATGGGGTGAGGATAGGGGTGTGTCCAGGGCTCGGGCCAGAGGCGTGGCTTTGGTGGTGGCGAGCGCAGGGCGCATGCGCAGGACCGTGCTTTTGCTCCCGGCTCTTCAGAAGTGGCAGTTGGGTTTTTGGACTCTTTGTATCTTGTTTAGACTTTGCCCCAACTGCGCCGTGGGTGCAGTTCTTTTCAGTCCCTTATAGTCTCTTCGTATCTGTTGCTCAAGGAGACGTCTGTCCAGGTGCAAGCCCTGCAGCAGAGGGTCCCGGGTCCCAGGTCCCTGCCTGTCTCGCAGTGGGGCCCGTCACCTACACTCCCGTCACCAGGAGGGGTGAGCAGTACGTATCGCTTATTCGCTGCTAAGCAGCTGTCACCCTCCTGAAACCGTGATGGCTGGGAAGGGACTTGCTGCCTTGAAGACAGAGTCTGCATTGTTTATATTCCCTGCTCAGTGCCGCTTCTGAGTGTTTCGTGAGTCACCTATTTGCTTATACTTGGCTCTTCATAAGTCTGTGATCCTACTAGGCGAGCGGTTGGGTGATAGAAAAAGATGACAGATTATAACTTCCTGTCATGCATGTAGATTGGAGGAGGTGCATATGACTGTCATCCTCCCCTGACACTTTCCTCTTTCTTTCCTTTTCCTTTTTGAAAAAAAGAAAAAAAAAAGAGGCGATAATTTAAAACCTGCCCCGGGTCGGTTTTACATTATTCATCTTTCACTTGTGAATGATGACGGAAAGGAAGTGACCCAGCTTCTTCCTAATGTCAGGGAGTCCCTGAAGACCTCACCTGGAAGCCACACTTGATTACTCTCATAATCAGACACACAGAGCGACCCTCCTTACAAGGAGAGCAGGCCCCGGGCAGGCACAGGGCTGCTGGGAGCTTAAGAAAATAAGATAATGTGCCCCGTGAGGAGATGAAAAACAAAAGCCACCTCGGGAAGGCGGGTGTGCGGGTCACTGCTGGGCTCCAGGTTTGGGCTGGTGCCAGGACAAGGTGGAAAATGATGACTTTGCGGGAGGATGGCAGTCGTGCAGCTTTGCCTGTGAATCCGGGGCCTCGGCCTTCCCGTGAGAATGGAAGACGGTCCTTGTCTCCATTCCTCCCCTTTTCTCTTGAGTTCACTGAACTGTGTTCCTGAGCATGGGGGTTTTTGTCACTTTGTCCCTGGAGAGAGGATGCGTATGCCTGAGACTGGTCCTGAAAACCTGCCGAGAGAGAAACGCCGAGCCCAGAGACGAGGTGACCTAGAAAGATCTTAGACCCCCGTTCTGGCCTCCCCAGACCCCCACGTGCTACAGACAGAGCGGGTGTACACACCCCTCGAGGGGGACCAGCCCAAGCAGCCTCACAGGCACGGGATGGCGTTTTGTCTTTGCAAAGTGCGAGTCCTTTGGGGCAGCGACTCCGTAGCTCACCTGTATCACTCAGGAGCGAGACCACGGAACCCCCCCAGGTTGTGACGTGAAGAAGCTACGCTCCAGAAAGTACCTCAGCCTCCTGCCCACGCCCCAGCTGCCCCCGAAGCGCAGAGCTTGTCCAGCTCCGGGGCGGGAAACGGAGGCCCAGAGGCAGGATAAGACTCATCCCGGGTCCCAGGCCCGGCGCTAGGACCCCAGCCTGGGGAGGCTCCTCCCCTAGTAAGTCACCATTTCAGAGCATCGTCAGCAGAACGAATCCGACGCTAAGCCCGATTGATGAAGGCTCAGTGGGAGAGGCCATCTGAAATGAGAAATGCTTTGTAAATAAGAGCTGATTAAGAAGCAGACGGATTTAGGGCCTCACAAATGAGCACCTGGCCTCTGCGTGGTCTGTACCTGGGAGCCATGGCCCCTACCCTTCCTCTGCCCCTTTTGGGAAAGGCCCGCTGCAGGCGGAACAGGGCAGACGCGTGTCCTGAGCGGTCCTGGCCCCTCAAGATGCCCCTGTAAAAGCCCGCCTGCCACCCCTTCCTGGGGTCAGGGCTCCAAGGGGTCCCCAGGGGCCGCCGCCCCCGCTGCACACCGTCCCCCGCTCGGTGGCTGCTTGTCGAGCACCAGCTACTCCCTGGGGCGGGCTGGGCTGAGAGTCCCATCAGAGGACGAGCGATTTCCTCAGCGCTCGCCACCCTGCAAACCTGCAGGGAACAGCTTGGCCGGCTCCAAGGCCAGTGCAGCAGTCAGGACCCTCTCCGACCCCCACCAGTTACAAGACCTCTGACTTGGGCTGAATTGTCTGTAAGGAACAGCCTGTCAGGGCCGGGCTGTTGGTTTTGAGAAAATTGTGACGCATTACATACACAGAGAGAGAAACAGACAAAACACACACATATGTACACACACGCATGTGTATGTGGTACATAAGCACAGAGGCACGTGCACGTGTGTGTGTGCCTCTGTACATACGTGCGTGTGCCTATGTAGGTGAACGTGCACACGTGTATCGGGAGCACAGAGGCCGCATTCACGTTATCACCCGGCACCTGCCGTCGTTGGCTCAGAAACACGGGTGACCGGGCAGTGGGGAAATCGGCAGCTCTCGTCTGTGCGGAAACACCTTCGAGAGCGGCCAGAAACATGATTTACCGTTAGTGTGATTCCACGTCGGGCTTTGCGCGCCACACTCTGAACGGCCCGAGGTCCGCGCGGTCCCGAAGCGCGTGCTCGCCTCATCAGGTGACGGGTCATTGTCATCGGCGTTCCTCCCCCAGAGAAGTGGGTGTGTCTTCCCAGCTGAAGCTACTGCAGGTCTGGCATTGATCTTCGCCAGATTTTGTTATTACACTTGTCTCACAGCTTTAAAATAGTAGCAAATATGTGCGATTTATTTAAACAACACTAGGGAAATTAACGCCACGCAAGCTCAGCCTAAGCAGATGAAGACAAAGCAGGTTTTTAAAAGGAGAACGGCTCAATGAAAACCTTGAAAGTTCCGAGTCTCAAATTCAGAGGCTCGGGTGAGCTTCTGCAGGTGCCCAAGCGTCAGCGGGCGAGGCAGACCTGCATTCTCTGTGCCGCACGTGGGAGACGTGGCGGGAGCCGGGACGGCCAGGCTCCACCTCCCAGAGGCCGTGCTTGTGGCCGGGACCCCTGCCCCAGCACCCCACACACGCACGCAGACGCGCTCAGAGCAAACACCAAGCGGGTCCCCTCTGCCGAGGCAAGTGCCTGGGCCGGGTGACCCTCGTTTCCTGTGAGGCCATCTGTGGAGCGTGGCAGTCCCCTGGAGGGCTCACTGAGCACACACGGCAGGCGTCAGCGCAGAGGTGGGGAGTCCAGGTGGGAATCTCACACTTGGCATTTCTAACCTGGAAGCTGACGCCGCGGGAACTCAGAAATGCCTCTGCTGGTCCGAGGTTTCTCACTGACGTCCTTGGGCCTCTCCGATGGGAATGTCCATGTCTGCCCAGCCCACTGCACACTGACATGAGGACCCGTAGAGGGGATGGGGCCCCATGAAGAAACCCCAGAAGTGAGGGGGGCACACAGATCCTGCCTCTGCCTAAAGAGCTGTGTGGCCTTCAGAAGTTACTTGGCCTCTCTGAGCCGCCCGGTCGCCTCCCTGGTAGAGGGGGGATGACCTTCCTGTAGCCTCGGCAGTAGGGAAGATGCAGGCAGAGACGGTTCAGAACGCTCGGTGCCCACAAGGCGTTGGCTGCCCCTGACGCGTGGAGAGCGGTTGTCTGCATCCTGGCCGCGAGGGGGCGGGGTGTGGCCAGGACCATCCTGAACACTGTTCTGTGACGCTCATCAAGGAGTCTAGAGATGACCCCACCCCTGTCATCGTGAGAGATGCAGGGTTGGTCACAAGGCAGCATCTGTTAGCTTGACTTGAATGGATGTTGAGAGAAGGTCATGTTTCCGTAGAAATCAAGGCCACTGGGGATGCACACACCTCGCGTGGATCCTTCTGATGAAGGATGGGAAGTGACCTAGGGAAGCCTTTTGGTTTTTAATTGCTGCAGACTCTTAAGTGCAGGAGCTCAACACGAAAGACAGCTGGACTCCTGGTGGGGAAAGTCCCAGAGGGGGGTCTCTTTAGAGTGTGGCTTGTCCAGATGGATTTTTCCATTGATGTAGCATCAAGTTTTGGCGTTCAGGACTGATACGTTTTTTTGGTTTTTTTAATTACTTTTGTCTACGTGTGTCTAACTTATTTCTACGCAGCTTTTTTGCAAAAGGGAGTGGGGAAGGTTCAACGGGCAATGGCAAGACCAACAGGTTCTCACTGGGTGGGAGCTCAGCTGGAGGGTGGGGACCCCGCCGTGACTGGAGAGGGGCCGCCGCCTAGGGCCTCCAGCCAGCTCTGTCCTCTCTGGCTGGCTTGGGCTGTCCTGGTCCGAGGTCTGTCTCTGCCACGTGAGCTCTCATATGCTCCTGGCTCTGAGACTCGGAGTGAAATGAACATCAACCATGGGAACGGTGCAGAGGCAGCCACACGGGGCACCTTGAAAATAAACATGGAGGCGATATAGGTGTAGATGTCTTGTGTATACGTGAGTCCTGTTAGCTCTTCTAATTATACAATTTCATGTACATTATGACATTCAGAAATACAGAAAGGTAAAAGGAGTAAATTAAAATAAAAACTCACTGGTGACCAGAGAAAACCAGAGTTTACATTTCTATGTACTTCCTTCCAATCTTTTCTCTATCCTTTTAAAAAACATGGGGACTTATGCTGCCTGTATACTTTGGTGCCATTTCTCCACTTCCTATCAGTGTATGGAATTTCTTCATATCTTCAAAGAGTAACTTCTTTTTTTTCTTAATACACCTTTATGGAGTATAATTGCTTCACAATGCTGTGTTAGTTTCCGCTGTACAACAAAGTGAATCAGCCATATGCATACATATATCCCCATATCCCCTCCCTCTTGAGCCCCCCTCCCACCTTCCCTATCCCACCTCTCTAGGCCGTCGCAAAGCACCGAGCTGCTCTTCTGCTATGCGGCTGCTTCCCACTAGCTGTTTTACATTTGGTAGTGTATATGTGTTGACGCTACTCTCGCTTCGCCCCAGCTTCCCCTTCCCCTGCCCCGTGTCCTCAAGTCCATTCTCTATGTCTTCATCTTTATTCCTGCCCTGCCACTAGGTTCATCAGTACCATTTGTTGTTTTTTTCTTAGATTCCATATAGATGCGTTAGCATACGGTATTTATCTTTCTCTTTCTGACTTACAAAGAGTAACTCCTAATGACACGTAGTATCCCAAGATATGAACGTAGTGTAATGCACTTAAATATTATTTACCACCATCAGATTTTTTTCCCTAACACGTCCCCACTTTTCCCAACACCATCCAATCTTTCCCTGGATCTAGGATAGTACAAATTCTAACAGACGCCTTTTCCTCTGCAACACCTAACCAGGCTTCTTTTCCTCTTCTCTCCCTTCCAAATAACGCTGCAGAAAGGGAAGAAGAGTGCACCCCTGGACCCTGTCCAGCCGCCAAATGACACACTGTTGCCGTGGCCACAGCATCAGAGTTCCAATGGGCTGAGGCGCCAGAAACGGGACTGGGTCATCCCGCCCATCAACGTGCCAGAAAACTCCCGCGGGCCCTTCCCGCAGCAGCTGGTGAGGGTAAGTGGAGATGCTCCTGCCGGTGGGGAAGCTTTTGGCTTTAGCCCCTGCCTGTCCCGGGATCTCGCAAATCAAGTCTGATGGGCTTGTTCCTGGAGCCTGGGACCGGCTCTGCCCTGGGTGTCTAAGGTCAAGATTTTGCCTTTTCAGTAATGAGATAAGTAATACACAGAACAGAAAAGTCAGAAGGGCAGTTGCGTCCTCCAGGGTGGACGGGCCTGCTTGCGTTGGGTCCTCTCTCTCCGGTTACTGTCCAGTGACTGTTCTGGTGCGTGGAAGGAGATGGGATGGAGACCTGGGTCATGGCCTTTGACCTCTGACACCTTCCTTTGGTCTGCATGTTCACACTTCTTCCCGATTATGGCTAAGATATTGAATGGAGAATGATGGCTTGTCCACGCTGACCATGATCTTGGTGAAAAGTCAGAGGTGCTGAGACTGAGCCTGAGGTGCCGGGGGGGCAGTTCTGTGTCCCTTCCCTTAGGGTCACCTGCTCCCAGCAGCCACCACAAGGTCGCTTTTCCTGAAGGACTGAAGGACTCATTTTACAAATCTGTTTTTCAATGATCAAGTCCACCAACTAGCATCATCTCCTTCCCTTTGAAGGAAGATTGCAGCCCAATCTGAACGACAGTTTGATAAAGTGGTGGTGAGAACCCCATTAGATAATCCCATCCGTGGCCAGCGCCTCTCCCCACCTATGGAGCTGGGGCCCCTCGAGTGTTATTAAGGCGTCGGCTTCATTCCTTGGCCTGATTAGTCTGTTTTGTTTCCTGTTCTTTTTGATGCAGAAAGCTGGGGGGTGGGTATTAAAATGCAGAGATGAAGCAGCAAACCTCGCAGGGCCATCCAGGTCAGTCACCCCACCATACACACCACAGCCACGGAGCCGTGTCGTGACTATCGCCCTGCCTTCACCACATGTGACGCTGTGACTTAGTTTGGTCTTTGTTCCTGTTTCTGGCCAGAACTCGTAAAACCCGTGCAATTTCCTAAATGATAAGAGTGAAAAAGATGTCTGCAGACATCCATAGCAAACCCCTTCTAGCACACCTGAGCTTACGTGCATGAGGGGACTTTGGGGAAGTCCCAGGGGAACCTAAGGCCGGGGCTGGCCACCAGGGGTACCAACCCTGTGACTGCAGGGCTGGGACCTTCACTTTCCCCTTCCCCCCCAGCCGCTCACCCCAGGAGGGAAGAGGGGCTGGATGTTGAATCAGTCACCAGTGACCCATGATTAATCAGTCGTGCCTACGTAACGAAGTCTCCATAAAAACCCAAAAGGACAGGGTTCAGAGAGCTTCTGGAGGGTGAACACATGGAGATTCAGTGAGGATGGCACTCAGGGAGGGCGTGAAGTCTCCGGGAACCTTCCCACACCTCGTCCTACGCCTCTTCCCTCTGACTGTTCCCGAGTCATACCCTTTACAATAAACCAATAATCTACTGGCTTTCCGAGTTCTGTGAGCTGCTCTAGCAAATTAATCGAACCCCCAGCCCGGGCGCAGTTTCCCAGACTGAGCATCCTCTAGGCACGTGGGCCAGGCCCAGGGCACAGCCCATGCCGATGGGGGTGCCGGTGACTCGGCTCTGGGGCCCCCACCAGCCCTCGAGGCCCTTGCCGTGTCGGACTGCCACTTGCCATTTACTTAAGATTTTCTCTAGTAGTTCATTTTCAGTATAAATAAATTTATTCTAAAAGGAGGCTTTATTAGCTCACAACTGGAAAGCTGGAGGTATCTGTTATGACGGAAGTCGACTATAAAACAAGCATAAAGCAGAGAAAACATAGCTCTGGGGCGGGGGGGCTGCTGAGGGGGGGTCATGCAAGTGTTGACGTGTCTTAGATACACTGGAGCCAGAAGCTTCCTCTCAAGTGTCATCAGGATTGAAAGCAAATTGGACAGGGAGTCAGGTTTTCATTGTGTGAGCCAGTTTTGTTGAAGGCCTTGGGCTGTGCTCCCCAAAGTTCATCTCTAGTAGAAATCTGTCCATCTAACTCAGGGATCGGCAAACTTTTCCTTTTTTTTTTTTTTAACATCTTTATTGGAGTGTAATTGCTTTACAACGGTGTGTTAGTTTCTGCTGTATAACAAAGTGAATCAGCTATACGTATACATATGTCCCCATATCTCCTCCCTCTTGCGTTTCCCTCCCTCCCACCCTCCCTATCCCACCCCTCTAGGTGGACACAAAGCACCGAGCTGATCTCCCTGTGCTATGCGGCTGCTTCCCACTAGCTATCGATTTTACATTTGGTAGTGTATATATGTCCATGCCACTCTCTCACTTCGTCCCAGCTTCCCCTTCCCCCTCCACGTGTCCTCAAGTCCGTTCTCTGCGTCTGCGTCTTTTTTCCTCAGAGCCCTTGGCAAACGTCTTCTGTGAAGGACCAGGTAGTGAATGTTCTAGGCTTTGTGAGCCCTGCCGACTGGCCTCTGTTGAAACTATTCTGCTCTGCCTTTGCAGCGTGAAGGCGGCCCTCGGCAATATGTAGACCAACGGGCGTGGCTGGGTTCCAATAAAACTTTATTTACAAAAGCAGGCAGTGGGCCCGATTTGACCCTCAGGCCAGATCCACCTCATTTCCCAAACTCCGGAGCGTCTGGCCGAGTCATCCTCACCGATACTCAACGCTTGGCGGGAACCTTAGAGTGACGGGTGAGTGTGTAATGAGCCCCGAGGGGGCGTTTGCTCACTCACACCCTCACACACGTGCGTTTGGCAGGCATCTTGCCGCCACTGGGATATTCTGTCGTCCTGGCTCTCAGAGCTTTCTCAGAGTTGATGGTATGGGTACCGACACGAGGAATTTCCCTCCTCTGTGCCCAGTCGTACCCAGGCCTGTGAAAGGTCCCAAAAGGGAAGAAGGCCACTGTGGGCAGAGCCCTTGTCCTGCAGGGGTTCCCAAGATCTGCTGGTTCGTCTGTCCTCTGCTGGACAGTGGAGGAAAGACACCCGTGTGCTTCCAGCCTGACCACTGCCGGCGGCCCCGAGGCAGAGAGGTCGGGTCTGGCAGTAGGAGAGGGGAGAGCCGGCTTCCCCGAGCAGCAGGCACTCGCGCCCCACGGGCCTGTGGCCGTGTTGAGGGGGCACAGTCTTCTCACGAGGCCACAGTGACGTCTGTGTGCCCTGATGGGGGACGTGCACCGCTCTGAAGCAGGGAAATGAGCCCCCTCCCCAGTGAACACCGACCTTGCAAAATCCGGCAGGAAAGCAGCGACGGCGGGAGCTCTCGGGCCCCTGCACACGCAGGCTCCTGGGGACTCTCCTTGCCGGTGATGTTTCTACGCTGGAGCCGTGGGGACAGGAGGTGCGGGCGTGGCGTCTGGCGTGCGATGAGCAGAGCTGCGCGCTCCACGTGCCGGAAGCCAACAGCCGCTGCCCAGACTCACTGAGGGGCAGCCTCTCCTGTCTTCTAGTCTGCAGTGTTGCTGTGGTTTGGGGAGACCGCATCCTCTGCTGCTCGGACCCCCCGACGTGTCTGCAGCCCCTGGAGGGAGGCTACCTCCAGGTGGATGTCTGCTCCAACGTGGACTGCAGGGAGGGCTGACGCTCTGACGGGCATTCCCACAATTTCAGAAACCGAACAGAACAGAGGTTTATTTCTTGCTCCTGGGAAGGTCATTTGGGGGCTGTCATGCGGGGCGCCAGAGGGAGGAGCGCAGGGTCGCCTGGGCCTGGACGTGGGAAACACCATTCCCGCCTGAATTCCACTGGCCAAGTTGCAGAGGACCCCGGGGAACGCGGCCCAGCTCTGTGCCCAGGAGGAGGGGTACGTGTGGGAAACGGCTGCGTGCTGCCCCAGTGGGTTTCCCCAGAGGAGAAAGTGCGCGTCCTTTCGGCTCGAAGGGCCCCACTGCGCCAAGGAAGGAGGTGGTCTAGGTGAGCGATCAGACCTGACTCACCTGCCCTCCTCCAAGCCTGGTCTGTCTTTACCACACTGTCCCGTTGTACTTCCTCCGTAGCACTTAGTACAGTCTGACGTCATGCCTGCTATTTATTCATCCAAGGACAGGCCTCCTGAAGGCAGGGGCCCTGCCTGCATCTCTGTGCTGTAAGCGGCAGGCACTACGAGTGCTGACTGAATGAATAAGTGAGGGAGGGAGGGAGTGATGGCAGCAATCCCGATGGCGAGCTGTCCCGGGCACCCATGGGCTCACACAGCATGCTGGCCGTGGCATGTGGCATTTGGGGGGGGGGGGGGGGGGGTCCTGGCACTGCTTCCCCTGGAGTCGGCCTCCAAGCTGAGCTGATCCTTATGGGGAGATGGTATCTCCAGCAAATGGAAAATGGAATCTCTGTTACAGTTTCTGTAAAAGATTTGTTTTCCCAGTGGATTCCAAGTCATTACGGGAGAACTCAGCCCAGAAACTCATGCAGGCAGGGGCACACACGCGTGCGCACACAGCCCCCACACGTGCGCGCACTGGTGTGCTCAGCCTCTGCCCCCGCACCTCCCTCGCTCCTTTTCCCGCTTTCTCCCTTAAACTCTTACGGAGCACAGGCGAGGGTTTGGGGTGCTTTTCTACCCCACTGTGTCTGCAGGAGGTCGATGAGTTTCCTGTCAGTGGGTTTTTTGGGGGGGGTGCTGCCCCGAAAGACACCCAAATCACAGCAAGCGTGACTACAGCTTGATGGGAGTGGGAAGCTGAGTGTGGAGCTCTGGAGGCTCAGCTGGGATCAGCTGAAATTCTGCGCTCACTACGGCGTTTCCTTCTGATAAGATGTTAAATGAAAAAGCGGGAGGGAGAGCAGCCGGCAGAATGTTCTTCCCAGAGAGACCTCTGTTACTTACAGGCGTTTTCCTTGGAAAGAGTATCTTGTCTCTTCGTGAGCCTTCGCTGGGCCATGCAGGGAGAACAGACCCTCGCTGTGCATTCGCTCGCCCCGCCGAGGGGGCCCTGGGCAGGGCGAGGCAGTTATTGCTGGCAGGGCTGCCGGGAGCCGTGACGTCCCGGGCGGGGCCGGTACGCACTCCCGGTGCCACGCCCACCAGAATTAGAGCGCGCTCTCAGTGAAGTGGTGAGTGAGGAGGTGCAGCCGCTTCACGGAGATAGCGCTCAGAAGATCCAGGCTGTCCTCTCAGAAGGGAGGAGGAAGCAATTCACAGTCGCTAAGCTGATCCCCTGGGAAGCTGGGTAGAGGCTTTTCATTATGGGGGGAGGGGAATCATGGGGAATGGCAGGAGGGGACACCCAGCAAAGATTAACAGGAGACCTTCCCGCTCCCAGATTCCAGCCCTGGGCTCTGGACAGAACAGTTTGGGGTCATCCATGGGTGCCAGACACCACGCAGTCACTGGGGACTCAGAAGGGAGAGAACACAGAGCCCTTCTGTGGCCTCAAGAGCCACCAGGCATCAGCTTTCTGCCTGCCATCCAGAATTTGGTCCCTTCCCTACCTCGGTTAGGATTCCTTCACATGTAGACTAGAGGAGGGTTTTAAAAAGACACTTGCTTTTCTAGCATGGAGGTTAGGTTTGACTTCCAGCAAGATTTAGAATGAGAATCAAATCAAACTTTTAGAAAGAGGATGCATTTCTTAGCTGAGTCTAATAAAAATTCAGAATTTGTTAACTTGAGAGGCTGTCCAGGGCGACCGTAGGAATCCGCTGTAGGTGATGAGGCAGAAGGTAATGCTCTTGGGACGCAAGTCCTTTAATTTTGGAAGCTGACATTTTACCAGACAAGAAGTCATGCAGACCCATCCTCGGGGTCCCTGCCAGAGAGCCTGGCAAGGGAGCTCTAAATAGAAGACTCTGGAAGGAAGTCCTTGCATAATCGCTGAGCATGAAAGATGGCCTCTTGGAAAAGGCAAGCAGGAGGCCGTTTCTAGAGTAGGGAGCTCGGCTGCAGGTGGTTTGGAAAGGGTCGTAAAAGTCAGCCCCTCTCATCTGACAATCCAAATGATCTCGAACCAACTGAAGTCAAAAGTTTTCTTCACATTTTCTCGACAATTTCGTTCCCGTTTTTTGCACGTGCACTGCATAGCCTCACATCCAGCCACAAGTATCTATCGACCTTTTGTGTAAATGGAGGATGATCTGGGTTTGGGGGACTAGAGCTCAGGAGCTAGTTTTGTGATGAAATGTGCCCTGGGCTGGGGTCTGCATTATGAGATGTGTGACAGGGAGATGGTGAGTGAGCCAGGGTAGACTCTCCATAAATGTTCATCGGATGTATAAATACATGTGATGGAGCTGGCTGAATTTTAACTCAGTGTTAGCCTACAAAATGTTTGCTGGGTGACCTATCGGTGTAATTGTCACTGAGTCCACCTAGGAACCTACGTTCTGGTGCTCTGAAGGTGTCCATCCATGAATGAATAACTGACGTGGTCATTATGCACCTTCTCGTGGAAGAAAGTGACGTTTCAAAGCACGATGTGTGTGTGTTGTTCCCCTTCCATCATTTCCCCTCTGTCCCCAGGAGAAAACCTAACCCTGGAGCACATCACACGGGACCCCACGATCTGGCTCTGCCCCTTGGTGCACCAGACTCCAGCCATGCTGGGCTACTTGTAGCTTCCGGTCCTGATCACACCCTTGGTTACCTGGAGTCCTGTGTTTTCCCCCTGTACCTGACACCCCCGAACCTGGCTACTTCCTGCCTCCTTTAAGAATGCCCTACTTCTCAGGACCAGCACGGGTCCTCCCCATTGCCTGCCATTGTGGTAGAGTTTTTGACACTGTTTTTTCCGTGATTATAGGTCTGTCTCCCCAGTAAATGTAAAGGGCCTTGAGGGATAGTTCACCTGTGAGGCACAGCAGCAGGGGCAGAGTAGATGTCATTAAGTACTTACTGAGTGAATGAATGATACAGCCATCATGCCCACCTCTACTAGTCAGCCTTTCACGATCATTATGAAGATGGTTAGGTTAGATAAACAATCCTTGAAAATACTGAAATTGGAAGTTCTGTTTCTGGTAATGGTGGAGTAGTTTATATCAGACTAACACTCCTCAAATAACAATTATAAACTCTGGGGAAAATTCTTTGTTAAAAACTATTTGAAGTTACTTGAGAGTGATGAATAGTAGGCAGAAACTGTAGGGGACTCCACCCGTGAAAAGAAAACAGCACTGGGTGAGACCTGTGTTTATATGGCTTTCCCTTTGAGAGCACCCCGCAGTCCGTCCTTGCCTCAAAGTATGGCTAGATCTCACGAAGAAACCCGGTCTTACTGGCCAGAGGAGTTGGAAGATGGGGTTTAGAACTGACAAAGCAGCTGGAATGTGAGGGGATAAATCCTATAAAATATGTAGCCACAGATGGTGACTCCCAGATACACTTATAAGCTCTGTTCAGCTCCTTGGCTACACCTTAAACTGTGCACGCACAAGGAGAACTCCAAAGAACCGAGAGAAAAGCAACAGCTAGAAGGTTGAAAGCGCAGAGAAGAGACTTCAGCTGCTGCCTACGGCAATGTAAACAGAGTTAAATTTCAGTCCAACCAAGTTAACAGCCTCCAGAGAAAGATAACAGAACCAGATTCTCTGTATAATGTCACCTGCAATGATTACACTGATCAGTATCCAAACAAAAATTACTAGACACGCGAAAAAAACCAAAAACGAAAAAGGAAAACGTGACCCATAATTAGGCAAAAACCGCTCATAGAATCTAACCCTGAGGTCACCCAGATACTGGAATTAGCAGCAAGGCTTTTAAAATATCTCTTATAAATAGGCTCAAGGACTTAAAGGAAAATATGGTCAGAATGAATGAATACATCGAGAATCAGAGAAGGAACATGGAATCTCTAAAAATATAACCAAATGGCCATGGTAAAACTGAAGAGTATAATGTCTCTAATGAAAAACGCACTGGATGGGCTTACAAGTAGATTGTAGAAGGCAGAAGAAAGGTCAGTGTGTCAATCGATAAAAATCATTTAGCCTGAAGAATGGCAGGGGAGAGTACTGAAACACACGGTTTCAATGGGACAAAATTAAGTGGCCTAACGTGTGTAACTGGAGTCCCAAAAGGAGAGGAGAGATAATAAGATAGGGAAAAGGGTTGAAATTTCCCCAAATTTGATAAAGAAACAAACTTATATATCCAAGAAATTCAGTGAATCTCAAGTAGGATAAATACAAACAAAGCCATACCTTGATTATAGTCAAACTGCTGAAATTCTAAAGCTAGAGAGAAAACCTTGAAAGCAGAGGAAAAATGCATCACAAACAAAGGACCACAGTGGGAACAAGGGCTGGCTTCTCTTTAGAAGTGATAGAGGTCTCTGGGCAATGACATTTTCAAATTGCTGAATGAAAAGAAACCATCAACTAAGAATTCTGTATCCAGAAAAAAAAAAATCCCTCAAAATTGAAGGTGAAATAAAGGCATTTCTGATCAACAAACTTAAGGAACTCATTAGCAGCAGGCCCACATTAAGTGGTAAAGGATGTCCTTTCGGCTGAAAAGAAATGACACCAGTTGGAAATTCAGATCTACAGGAAGGGATGGAGAACACCGGAAAAGATAAATGTGTGGGTTAACATAAAAGACTGTATTTTTTTTTCTCTTGACTCATTTAAAATACAGCTGACCATTTAAAGCAAAAGTATAGCACTGTCTTGCGGGGTTTATAAGCCTTGCTTGTTGCGGGGGGATTGTCTGATGCACACTGCAGTGTAACTGGGACTTGCCCCTCTGGCTGTACACCTCCCCCAGGTGCCTGAGGGCCCTCCCCCAGGTGGACGTTGCCCTCCAAAATTTCAGCGTACCTCCCTTTCAAGGAGTCGCCTGGGAGCAGGTTTCAGGCAGACGCAGCTGCTTTCTAAGAGGCAGAGGCTTCAGACGCTCCAATTCCTAACCTCTCCCGTGGATCTTTAAGGCCTGTTCTGCAAAGCCAGAAACGCGTGTGGGTGAATGAAGAAGTGGATTTTCTCAGACTGAAGCCTCTGGGAAGAAACCGAGGTGGGGCTTGCTCCAGGAGTTTGCTTGTGTCTGGGTTTTCTCCCCCTTAGATAGATCTTAACAGGTTGCGGAAATGTCACCTCTGCCTTCACCACACCGTCCACTGTTGTGAGGGTCACTGGAACAGAAGGAACCAGGAACAGTTGAGGAAGAGATTCCAGGGGCTCTAGCTCATCCCCACCAGGAGACGTACCTCCTTGAGGAGGTGCTCAAGTATTTGGAGAAGCATTTTCGTAGAAACAGCAGGACTCCTTCCCCAGTGAGGGGACGGGGGTGCCCATCACGTCACCTGCAGTGCAGGGTCCACCCCCTGCCCAGCCCCCCGTGGGGAGGGTCTGGCACCATCAGCCCCCACACGGTGTCGGTTCTGAAAGTGCAGCCCCAGCGCGAACGTGCCGTCGGGGGTCTTCCGTGGCAGCCTCCAGGCATCCCTGTAATTATACACGCAGTCGAGACCTGCGGGGAGTGTGCTCTGTCCTCGCAAAAGCCAGAGGGACACGAAGAAAGCATCGCTGAACGACTCAGCCGCCTTGGGTTCCGTGATTTAATCATTCACGTGGAAGAAACGCACAGACCCTTTGTGTTTACCGGTCCCTCATCTGAGCAGAAAATGTTCCCTTTCTTGAATCGCTTTAATGGCTGTATTTATGCAGCTGAAAGTTCCTTAAGAAATGAAAGTAAAATCAAATGGCTGCGAATGCTCAGATAATTTATCAGAGAATATTCAATTAGAATATATTAATATTTTAGGGCTTCCCTGGTGGCGCAGTGGTTGAGAGTCTGCCTGCCGATGCAGGGGACACGGGTTCGTGCCCCGGTCTGGGAGGATCCCACATGCCGCGGAGCGGCTGGGCCCGTGAGCCATGGCCGCTGGGCCTGCGCGTCCGGAGCCTGTCCTCCGCAACGGGAGGGGCCACAGCAGTGAGAGGCCCGCGTAACGCATAAAAAAAAAAAAAAAAAAAAAAAAGAATATATTAATATTTTAGATTTCCATCATTAATTTAATATTCAGAAATTTAATTTAGTCATTGAATCGCTGTAGCACCCTGGGTGGATGGGAGTTTAGGATGAGGGCTCCAAGCACCTGCTGAGCGGGGTCAGCTCCCAGGCGGCTCCCCCAAACCGTTTCCTGCCAGCCAGCGTTCTGCCTCGGCCCCAGGGCCTCGTGTCTGCAGACCAGACGTCGTCCCCAAGTGTGGGCACGGTCCACGTGTGTGGTGGGGACTCGCTGTCAAGACCAGGGAGGAGGTTGGACTGATCAGGGCTTGGAATATTCCATAACTCGGGGAGCAGTGCCCCGTAGTTGAGGGAGGAGGTGTCTGTGAGAGTGAAACCTGTTTCTCCCTCACCCCCAGCCGGCAGGACTAGTTCATCGTTCTTTTACTCCCAGCTCACCTCCAGGACAATGTGGATGTTACCGGGGAAACTGACGTCTGTCCCCTCAGGTTCCCACACTGATGACTGGTCCTGGGGCTGCTGCAGGGCGGGGCCTGTGGATAAACTTCAGAGGAGATACAGACTTTGGAGTATGTCAGGGCAGGGTCGCCAGTGGCCCCTTCCTGGAAGGGGCACCCTTCGCTCCTTGGTGTGGCTGTCTTTCTCGTATGAAATGATGACAGAAGGTCGTGGTGAAGGTTATCTGTTCATCATCACATGTTCGTTAAGCCTGCACGTACATACTGAGCACCCCCTCTGCTGTTCTAGGCTCAGAGGACTCACAGAGACACATAAGAGGCAGAGAGAGCCCAGCCCTCCCAGAGTTTATGTTCGGAGAGAAAGATAAGCTACCGATGATTACATATTAGGGACCAGGGGGTGTGGGGTGCAGGTGGAGTTCCCATCACATGGTGGCCCAGAAGCCTCTCTGGTGCGAGAGCAAATGCAGTGGCAGAAGAACCATGGTGATACCGAGGGGAAGAGCTTTCTAGGCAGAGGGAACAGCAAATGCAGACGCTCAGAGTCTTGGAGAAAGAGCCAGGAGGTCAGAGTGGCTGAATGGAGATGGGCAGAGAGAGGGTGAGGGTGATGAGGTGAGGGAACGTCAGGGCCAGGGCATGAGGTGCTTGCCCTTCAGGGCCATGAGCCCCAGTTGGCTGCAGTCCCCACCACCCCCTGATGCCTCCCTCGCCCTGCATCACTGCACTGGTTGGGCCCCATGGGCACTGGGCAGTGCCACCACTTTGGGCTGCACCGAGCAGCTCTAAGAGAAACAAGCGCACAAACTTCCCCCCAGCACGTTCCTGGGAAAGACAGGACGCGCTCCTGGGCACAGAGCATCAAACAAGGGTGTGAGTAGAACGTGGGGGCCGGGGCCTCGGACCTGTCCGGTGGGATCGTCAGGGTGAGGGCCCAGTTAGAGGCTTGGATCCTATTTTGGCTTCGCAGGAAGCCTGTGGGCCGTTCACAGCGCCAGGGCCTGTTGCAGGAGAAAGAGCCCCAAATCTCAGTGCACGGCGGGCCGCTGGCCCTCCCGCCCGCCTTCCCCCCACCCCCGGCACGGCTCCGCAGCCCAGGCTGCTCCCACCTGCGGCACCTCCAGGGCAGGGCACAGCTTGCCGGGGAGGTGAGCTCCGGCCTTTAACGCAGCCACCTGGAAGTGACGTCACTGCCGTGCCACGTCATTGGTCCACGCAGGCCACGTGGCGTGACCTGGCTTCCAGGGCCGAGAGCAAGCGTCGTCGCACGAGGAATATTGTGAAGAGGGCTGGGGCCAGGCCGCAGGGGTGAGGTGCGATGTGCTTCAGGTTTTGCGGGAGGGACGAGGGGCCCTGTGGGGCTCTGCTTCTGGGTGGAGAGGACAAGAGCAGGCCCGGCTCTAGCTGCCCTGCAAGGCCTCTTCGCGGATAGGGTCTGCTAGTTTCCACACGGCCACTCGGGCCAACCTGCAGGCCACGTCTGCTCCTGCGTTTGCACTGCCGTGGGGCATCTGCTGCAGGATGACCCGATTCTCGTGACCCTCAGAGAATGAGGGGCTCCCTTTGGTCGCTCTGCGTCCACCCCGTGGCCAGGGGCCCTGGAGCTTCCGACTCTCAGTGCACGTGTGATATGAGAAGCAGCTGCAGGGTGACCACCAGAAGGACACACCCCCCGGGGGTGGCTGCAGACGGGGGTCCTTGCAGGGTCCGAGGAGGGAACGCACAGCGCGGCTTTCTTTGTCTGAGACGCCTCCAGGCTTGGGAGGGAACTGACAGCAGAGGACACCGCTGCAGATAGAAGCCCATCTCTCCAGGGCCGTCCAGGTGCCCATAGCAGGTGCTCCCTGGACCCGAGAGGGAGAAGCCCTCAGGCCGTCTGCCTTCCCGGGATGGCGACAGGAAACCCTCACCAGGCACGTGGTCCTGCAGGACGCCCAGTCGCGTTTCTGATACTTGCTGTTTCCTGCTAATTACTTCCGAACCGCTGACAGCTAATTTTGAAGACTCCCCTTCTGAATTGAACGGAACCAGGCCGGGGCGCAGGGGGAGAGGGAGGGCATCTGTTTCTACAGAGCTCTCAGCTGGAGGACCTGACTTCCACTCACCGAAACATGGCACGGAGACGCTGGCTTAAAAGCAAAGCCGATCAGAACAGATAGCGTCCAGGGAGGGTCGTGTCTGGGAGCTCAGGCTGCCTCTGAGCTACAGGAGACAGCAGCAAACAGCACTGTGGTTCCAGCCTCCCCGGTGAGGCCGGAGCAGTCAGACTTACGTCTCCGGAGTTATTCTTTAAAATGACGCCCGAGAGACGACAGACTGTGTTGACGGCCCGGCTTGTGGCTGGACTGCTGTGTGCTTTGTTCGCTTCTGGCTACAGTCCCGTCCAAGAGCGGCTGGGTCTCAGGCCTCCGCGGCCACAGGCTCAGGACCTTCTCTGTATCAATCATCAGGAAACGGCCTCAGAGCTGGGCTGTTTTAATGAAACCGAGAGGCCTAAAGAGGCATTTGCACCTGCACTTAGGTTTTCGGCCTGCTGGGCTGCTTGGCGATTGAGTTATGTGTTTGATTTGGGCTTTGGGGCTTCGTGAGCTGTAAATGCTTATTTAAGTCAAGAAGCTGATTTCATTTTCCTGAAAAATGGGGAGATAAAAACAAGAAAAGCCATGGAGCCTCAGTGTCTGTGTGTTCAAAGCAAAATGAAGCAGCCTCTCGAAGAGGCCTGGACCCTCCAAGGCCCCCCCACCCGGCCCGGGGAGGGCGTCCCCCAGGACGAGGAGCCAGCAGCTTCCCCACCCACGTGCCACTTACCTCTCCCTGTGCGGCGCAGCACGAGAACAAAGTGGGGGCTCTTACCTGACTCGGGGCTTCAGGAACCGTCTAC
The DNA here is from genome assembly GCF_008692025.1 of Phocoena sinus. Taxonomy (NCBI): domain Eukaryota; kingdom Metazoa; phylum Chordata; class Mammalia; order Artiodactyla; family Phocoenidae; genus Phocoena; species Phocoena sinus. The sequence goes on along the minus strand of NC_045777.1, from coordinate 1,873,380 downwards.
ACACGTGAAACAGACTAGGCAAGAGGGCATGGCTGACGTGTCCCGTGTTTCGGCAGAAACCACGAGGACCGGCGTTTAGACAGACCCAGACCGGGGACCCAGCAGGCTCCTTGGTCTCCAGCACCACCAGCTGGGCCCAGGAGGCCCCGAGGCTCTGCGTGGGCAGCCGTGGGCCCCCCAGGACACCCAAATGATGGTGGATTCCCGTGTCACATCATAGCTTGGTCCCCGCTTGGGCCCGGGAGTACTGAGCCCTGGTGACCACCTGGTTCTATTAGGTTGGTTTCTTCTGCTCCTAACGAGTGACAAGGCAGTGCCCCAGGCGTGTCCTGGCACACCAGCGGCCACTGGCCTGACATGACCTGGCGTCTGGGCCTCCTCCCGACCCCCCATCAGATGAAAGGCCTGAGGTGGACCTGGCTGGCTGGTGTGAATGGCAACTGCCCACAGGGTGGGATGCCCCCAACCCCACCCAGCCCGGCCCCCACCTGCTCCTCTGGACTCCACACTCAGGCCTCCCCTAGTCCCGCAAAGCGGTGCACAGGCATGCACACACACACCTGGATCTCCACGTTGGCCCAGAGGACAATGTTTACCGTACAGTCCTCAGCCTGTGAAGTAAGGGGTGATACCATTTTACTCCCACAGGCAGGGACTGAGGCTCGGAGAGGTTGAGTGACTCGCCCAAGGTCACACAGCCAGGAAACAGCACAGCAGGACACCCACCCAGCCCTGCCCCAGTGCAGGGGACCTAAGTGATCAAAGCCCTTTCCTTCTGGCCTGTGGGCAACGCCTTGTCAGTGGCCCAGCCGACTTTGATGAACTGCCTACAGCCCAATGCCGGCGATGCCGCACAGGGCAAATCCAGCTTCGGTTCTCCCCTTGGCTCTGTGTCCTGCAGCCCCCTGGGCCTACCCCAGACTCCCACCTCCCATTTCCCCGGAAGGGAAATCCTACAGAAACAGACAAGGTCCTCCTTGCCGTCTTCCTGGGCCCTGCAGGCCCTGCCTGGGGAGGGGAGGACGAAAGGGAGGAGGGGGTAGGATCCCATTACCTCTCAGTCGGTCAGACCCAGGAGTGGTCGACCTGGAGAATGCAGCTTTAGTTACAGGCTGGGTCTCGGCGCCCAGGGAGCTTCAGCCTGCAGCTCACCCCGCTGGTGCTGGCATGTGAGGAGAGAAGGACGGAAGAAATAGAACCGCCGAGCAAGAGCTGTTTGCAGGGGCTTCTGCTAACGTGGAAAATCTTCCACTTCATCGGGAGATGAAGCTTCATGCCACTTTCCCAATGGTGACAGGAGCGCCTGTTGGCTTTGCTGGGGAAGCGCCACATGGCACCCAACTCCGCAGCTCCGTTCAGTATCCCCAGTGTCGGGGGGGCCCGCAGGCGTGAGCCACCCTCCCTCCTGGCTGCGCGGAAAGCGGGGCCCCGGCCCAGGGCCAACGGGGGTGTGCTCTGTAAGCTGGTGACCGGGGGCCAGCAGGCCAGTGGGGGAGCCACACGAGTCCCTCCATGCCGCCGTGAGTTGAAGGGACACTAATGTCACCACCGATTAGAAAGGTTCACGCCATCCTGTGTTTTTCCTGTGAAACATGGCAGAGCCTAGGGCGGGAAATGACCACGAAAGAGGCTAAAACATCACAGCAGAAAGGTAAACGTTTGTCTTACAGCAGAATGTGTTTCTCCAGAGCCCAGGTGTTTAAATGAAGCAAGTTCTGGTTTATGTGGAGCTATGATTGTATTTAGAAATAATAATAATAACACACCTGGGAGCTGATAAAATGCCGGTGCCAGGCCCCTCAGAGCCCTGGGCTCTGATGGAGACAGGCCGGGTGGGATCCATGTCGAGGCCCCAGGTGGGAGGCTGGGGCCCAGGACGCAGACCTCCTATAGGGCCAACTGTGGACCCCACAGGCCCTCACACTCGGGATGCTGTTTCGCTAAAAAAAAAAAAAAAAAAAAAAAAAACAGGCTGGAAAGCGCAGCTCCAGGGTTGGGGAAGCCAGAAAAAATTAGCCCAGCTGACCCGTCTCATTCAGAACCAGACGCTGAGGGGTGGCAGCCGCTTCATGGAAGTCAAGGACCCTGGAGATTTCGCTGAGCTCTAGCCCTCCTTAATGCAAATTTTAAAAGCTTTTAATGTACGTTAAATACATACCAGCTACTTGTCAGAGCTGTGGTTATGGAGGATTAATTTTATAGCTGCTGTATTTCTGATCAACGGTTACATATAATTAGCCCCTATAAATGTTTCTAAATAATCAGATAATATTTGAATAGTTTAAATAAACTAAATGACTGTCGTATTGCTTCTATCAGGAAATCACATTTAAATTGGCAAGTTCACAGAGGCAGGTCTGTGTATCTGGCTGGTATAAGTGTGGAGTTGGTTGACACCCAGCTGTTACACTCCAGGGAAAAAAACGGTTAAACATGTTTCAGAACGTAAGAGGATTATTTTAAATATTCCCATGAATATCAAAAGGATTCAAGCAAGACATAAACGTTCCTGAGTCAAAATTCTCGAAAGGCTTGTGGAGACTTTGTGGGTCGACAGTCATTCTCACGCTCAGCCTTCGCAGCTGGCCCTTGTGCCCGGCAGCCCCGGCCCGAGTCCCGGTTGGCTGTGTGTGGCCCCTCGTGGTTTCCGGGGGCAGAGGCTGGCACGCTCCATCAGAAACATGGAGGCCCCTCCCCCCGCCGGGACGAGCACGCTCCCTCTGGGGGTCTCGCTGCGGGGTGGTAGCTGGGGTTTCTGCAGACGGGGCTGGTGAGCTCAGCGAGAAGTTTCTGCCAGCCCTGTCGCCCAGGTCCCTCGAGCGCCCTCTCCCTCCAGCCGCTCGCTCCGTCTGGGGGCATCCTGGAGAGATGCGGGGCCCCATCACAGTGGCAATGGACTTCCCCACGCTGCCCTGCACCCACCCGTCTGCCGACCCTCGGGGGCAAGGAGTGCTGTGCCCCGTGCCCCGCTCCCCCCGCACTCCCGGAACAGCCTACTGTCCCTCCTCGCGTGTCCCAGGGCCGGGTTCCCTTCGAAGCCTCCGGCAAGGCTGATTCCTCCCCATAAGAGCCAGTGGCCTGCAGTCAGCAAGGCCCCCTCGAAGCGCTTTTTTTTTTTTTTTTTTTTTTTTTGCGGCACACGGTCCCTCACTGTTGTGGCCTCTCCCGTTGCGGAGCACAGGCTCCGGACGCGCAGGCTCAGCGGCCATGGCTCACGGGCCCAGCTGCTCTGCGGCACGTGGGATCTTCCAGGACCGGGGCACGAACCTGCGTCCCCTGCATCGGCAGGCGGACCCTCAACCACTGCGCCACCAGGGAAGCCCTTGAAGTGCTTTGAAGCCCCCAGAGCCAAAGTCCTGAGCAGGCCCAGGGCTCCGACCCTGTGAGTAGGAAAGACGCCACAACCTGAGAGCACGGATGCTTCTTTCCGGAAAACTGCCCGGCTCAGTGCCCGAGAGGGTGGACAGAACCAGGACAGATCAAAGAGGCCTTTCTGGAGGGTCTCGAGCTGCTGGCAGTGGGGGTGGCAGTGTGTGGGGTGTTCGTTCACGGGGCTGCAGGGGAGGAAGCAGCAGTAGCCCAGGGACATTTACCTACCAGGTAGGGAGGGGGGTCCTGGAGAGACCCGTGTATGAGCATCCGGTGCTCAGAGGGCCGGTGAACCGTGACTCAGGTCAGGGATTTCCCAGGTAAACGCGGCTTCACCCGTGTGGTCTGGTCCAGAGCTTCTTGTCCGTGGCTAGACGCCATGGAGACTCTCCTGGGGCAGCCAAGCCAAGGGGCATTCGGGGGGTCAGCCTCGGGATCTGATCCAGCTCTGGACCTTCCCAGTCGTGTCCCGGGGTGGGGAGCATGGCCTCGCTGTGCCTCGGTGGCCCCTGTGAAGCAGGACCCCTCTATGGGCCAGCGACGGTGCGTGGGAACTCTTGGTGCTGGTCCGGAGCCTCCGAATGGAAGCAGCGCTGGGCCCCTCATCGTCCCGCATCCTCTGCGGGCTCAGGGAGAACCCTGGCCTTTTCCACCCTCTGGAGGTGCCTGCATTCCTCGGCGCGTGCGTGGCCCCTCCTCCGTCCCCAAGGCCAGCAACGCAGCATACGCCCCTTGCCGCTACCTCTCTCAAATCCCCTCTCTCCCATCGTGTGAGGACCCTTAGGGCCCGCCTGGCTGATCCAGGATCATCTCCCAGCCCAAGAGCCTGAACGTAATCACATCTACAAACTCGTTTTTGTCCTGTAGGGTGACATTCATGGGTCCCAGGGATTAGGACCTGGATGTCTTTGAATAGAACACCTGGTCCTGTTCAGCTGGTCAAAGGCCCAAAGTACGATGCTGGGGGGCCCCTTTCCCGCGACACTCTTTCACCTGCTCTCCCAGAAACAAGGAAGCTCACAACAGCTCACCTTTACTAGCCTCCCTAGGAGCTGAACCCTTGTGACACCACCCCTGCTCTCTTCAACCCCTGAGCCCTGGAGGAGAAGTGTACTCTGACCCACCTCTGTTCCCAGCCGAAGCGACAGGCTCAGAGAGGCCAAGGTTCTCACTGGAGGTCACACAGCTCAAAGCACAGAGCTGGGCTTTGAATCCACAAAGTCTGTCTGAAGAGCTCCCCCTTCATGCCTGGCAAAGTGTGCGGGGAGCCCAGAGCCCCCAGGTCCGGGGGGTGCCCCATCATCCCCGTTTTCACCATCTCTGAGTTAGCAGTAAAGAAATGCATTTCAGGCTTTCCTGGTGGCGCAGTCGTTGAGAGTCCGCCTGCCGATGCAGGGGACGCAGGTTCATGCCCCGGTCCGGGAAGATCCCACATGCCACGGAGCGGCTGGGCCCGTGAGCCATGGCCGCTGAGCCTGCGCGTCCGGAGCCTGTGCTCCGCAACGGGAGAGGCCACAGCAGTGAGAGGCCCGCGTACCGCAAAAAAAAAAAAAAAAAGAAATGCATTTCTTCTGCAGGATATTTCTTTGAAGGAAAAGTTATTTGGGGAAAGAAAAACAAGCTTCTCTGTTGGGGGGAATTAAAAGTGGGAAAATCTATGCTTGTGTTTTTCACGTGCTGTTTCAAGCTAGTCAGCTCCAGGACAGCTGCAAACAAAGACAGTGACTGAGTCCCCGGGGCAGCGAGGGGCTGAGGAACTGCTAAGCAGAGACACCCGTGTGGGTGGGGCAGGTGACCTGAGGGGCGCAGGGGAACCGGAGTGTGCCCTCCACTGGCCCCTACGCATCATTACTGGGGTGGCCGGTAGGGGTGCACCCTGTGTGCTTCAGGCTGGGCCCTGCACTCCCCTCCACCTTCCTTCGCACGATGCCCACTGCCTGAGTCTGGCTCGGGTGTTTCTCCCTCATCCTCCGTTTGGGGTGGGTGTGGCGCCCTCGCACGTGGCAGGTGGGGAGGAGGGTCCGTGTTTGCGTTGTCACTGCTAGAATCCGACTAGCTCTGGATGGCAAGGAGCCTCCTCTTGTCGCCACGCCCCCCTCCTTCACCCATGCCCCGCAGGCTTCGCATGACCACCTGCTAATTAACCAGCCGTCCGTGAGCCGTCCCGTCTCTTCAGTGAGGTGTCCGATGGCATCCACCACATCCATGTGTCCGTGAAGCGCTGCAGGGTCCCCTCTGGGTGTGGCCCCAACAGGCCCTGACCTCCCGACACTTTTGGGCCAGCAAGGAGCTCGCTTGCCGGTACTTGGCATGCTGGTGGCGATCCGTCCAGCCGGCGATTACCGGTGCCACCGAGAGGGACACGCAGCCAGAAAGTCTGTCCAAACCAATTTCCTCAGGCTGCTTATTTCAAAGTCTGAAAATCCCTAATTCCGGGAGGCAGGCTGTATTTAAATTTAAGCTTAGTTCCCGAATGAGATCTTTGCCTTCACCTGTTCAACTTTATTTGGAAATACGAAACGGTAACTTGATTACATGTTAAGGTGGCTTTGGCCAGGGGATTGCAGCCGAAATCTCTGTTCCTCTGAGCTTATCCCCCGATGATGGAATCCATCCAAATTAGGAACTCGGTTCTTCTGCCGCTAGAGAAGCATGGGCCAGGCTCAACCCGGGCGTTCTGCAGGCGGGGCATCCTGGGGCACTGTGGTCTCACAGGGTGTCATCTGTGGTCCTAGGAGGGGGACATGCCAGCTCCTTGCTTGGCCCCAGAGGAAGGGCCGTCTTTAGCAACTTTAGTCTCGTATTTCCCAGCCTCCCATCAAGGAGGGAGGATTATTAAACTGTCGAAATGAAAATCCGTTACAAGAGAAGCTGCCATTTCCAGGGGTTCTGCAGCTTAGAGCACCCAAAGCTGAGACAACACAACCACTCAGATATGGGCCGCGTGCCGAGGAGCAGCCCCACAGCCACGCGGTGTCGCCCATCCCTCTGTCTGTCCGGTGGCCCAGGAGCCACAGCAGGCGCTGTACAGCTAATGGATTGTGAACAAGTTAAACTTTCTGTTTTCTGCGTGAGTCTCTCGTCAGGGAAGTTGCCAAACCTGAGAATTATCTTGACAAAAAAGAGGCGCATGTTCTCCAAATAGGCTTGTTTTCTGTAAGGGGTGGAGGGATGATTGAAAACAGATACCAAGCTGGGGAGACATCGTTCAGGCCGTGAAAACCACAGCTCACCAACTGTCCAGCCTGCTATTTAGGTGGTCTGAGAGTGGCCGTGCTGAGGAGCAGACAGAACTGGTATTTCCTCGAGCCCCCGCTGGAGGCCAGCTCTGCAGAGACGCCTCCCGTGAACAGTCCATCTAGTCTGGGCTTCCCTGTGCACGTGAGGAAGCAGGACAGGGCAGGCAGCAAAGAATGGAGAGCAGAGGGTCCCTGCCGGCCCCCCCCCGACACCCTACACTCTGCGTGCCGGCCTCCAGCCTCACACCTGCCGTCCGACTCCAGTGGAGAGGTGAGCTGCACCCGGTGGGCAGCTCTCCCTTCTCTTCCTGAAAGTGCTTGGTGCTCCTTCCTTCCTGAAGCCCCCAGACCCTGCCTCTCCTGACGTGTGCATCCTAGGCTAGCCTCCCTCCTGTCTCCTGCTTGGGCCCGCCCACCGCTCACCTGGAGGCTAGTTCAGCTTCCGGTGTGTCGGGCTTGAGTTGGGCGGCCCAGAGCAGGGACCCAGCAGAGCAGCGGCAGCGGCCTCAGAAGCCCAGGGAGAGGTCTGAGCAGTGGGGGGCAACATGGAAGCCGCTACCACCCAAGTACAAAACCACGAGGGCGGAGGTCTGGAGCAGAAGAGTCAGGACTCTACCTGCAGGTGGCAGAAGCCAACTCTCACATTTAGGACGCGTGTAAATGGAACACGGCGAGGTGGGTCAGCTTCAGGCACGGCAGGATCTAGGCGCTCAGGCGATGTCTGTGTCATCAGGTGGCTTTCTCCTCATTCCGTGGCTCTGCCATCCTTGACGTTAGCCCACCTCGGCAGAGCCCCTCAACCCCAAGGCCCCGAGCAGCACAGGGCTCACACACACACCCGCAATCCCCAGTTCAGTGGAAGGAGAGAGTCTCTCCTCCCAGTGGCTCCAGGAGCAACCCATGTCTCTGATTGGCTCATGCACCTGCCTGGCGAGGAGGCAGGAGGACACACGAAAGCCCCTGGGCAGAGGGACCAGCGCCCTGGACAAGCCACCCGAGGGTACGTGTGCTGGGGGAGGGGCGCCTTGGGGGGAAGGGGGCAGAGGGGGCAGAAATGAGGTCAAGGGGGGTGGGGCTGGATGGGGGGACCCCAGGAGTCAGGTGATTTCAAGGAGCTGCAGCTGGATCCTAGAAGCAGCAGGGAGGCCGCTGGGCTGCGGGGACCTAACTGCACTGTGACCCGTCCCATAGACTCTGGTCTATGCACTGTGACCCGCCCCATAGACTCTGGTCCCCCCAGCCGGAGCCCTGAGGGGTTTTAGAAGCTGCCCAGGTGACTCCGGTGGGCCGCCAGGGCTGCCCCAGCTCCTGCAGACTGAGCCGTGACCCCGAGTAAGACGTGGGTGGGTGCCGGGGAGCTCCCCGCCCGCCGACCTCCCGTCAACCTGACAGAGGCAGGGTTCCCATCACTGGGTGGAGTTTTCACGAGCGGGGGCAGTGAAGGCCTATGGCCGGGCCCCTTGGGACGTGCAGGACCCACCCCATGCGGAGGAGAAAACTCTCCCATGGGAAACCCACAGGACTCCGGCGGGGACTCCCAGCCGTTTGGTTTGTTACTCACTTTGGAAAAGAAAGGCTGACAATCCTTGACAGCGTTTTCCCAGGAAGCAGCCATTCTGGAAATGAAGGGAAGGCCTTCCCGGGGCAGAGCTCCATGCCCCTTCGCCGCCATCCTCAGCGTCAGGCCCTGGGGCGGGGGCAGAGGGCGGACACCCACCCGGAACCAGCGCGGTACAGGGCCCTCTCCAGGGGTGACCGCAACACAACAGTTCTTTCGAAGACCCCGGGAACAGGGGCGTCCTCATTCCCTTCCCAGGGCTGAGGAGTGCACCCGAGGTCTCGTGCCCGGGACAGAGACCAGACTCCACTTCCACCCGCGGTTTAGAAAAGTGCGAGGATGGGCTGCACCCCTGAAGTCAGACACCAGAGCCCTCGCCTCACGGACGTGTACCCCGAGGACTTAGGAGGTGCTTTGCTGCCATGAAAAACCATAATGCAGGGTGGGGGCAATTCCACGCCCATTTGAGGGTCGGAGGGAAGTTCCAGACCCTTTCCCCAGAGAAATGCACACACGTGCACAGGCACATACACACGCACGCACGCAAGTGCACACGCACGGGCACCAGCAGGGCCACAGGATCCTCCCGTGGGTGTTGGACGCTGAAGCAGCGTCTGGACGCGGCTCAGGCTGGCCGTGAGGGCTGCTGGAGAAACACTGCACTCCCTGTCCGTCTGGCGGCTCTTTAATTCCTGGGGTGAGGGTCGAGGGAACGAAAGGCAGGCCCCTTTGTCTCTGCGGCAGAGCCGCGGGGTGCCCATTTCAGCCACACGCGTGTACAGCGCCTCTTTGCGTCAGGCTCCACCAGGCCAGGCAGGTTGGTGGAGCGGCCGTGTGCCACCCACTGCCGTCCCTGAGAGCGATGCAGGGCCACGCTGGCCCCGAGGACATAGTTAAGTGCCATCTTCCGCCAGGTGACACCCGATGCCAGGGACAGAGAGCATCTGGGCTTCTTGAAACCAGAACCACACCTTCGAGAGGGGCAGATCTTATTTTAACTACCAAGAAGCCCTCTAAAAGTGGGTTGCTAAGAAACCACCACAGCCGGTGATTCTGCAAACGAAGGAGACGTTCGTTCCTGATCTATGGGTTTCCAGGGCCGTGGAAACACCCCCCACCACACACACCACACACCACACACACCACACACACACCACCACACACCAACACACACATACACGCACCACACACACCACACACACGCACACACAAACATACACACACACTTGCACACCTGCACACGCACACACCACACACATACACACACCAACACACACAACACACACCAACACACACACACCACACACACCACACACATACCCACACACATACACACAAAACACACAACACACACATACACACATACAACACACACACAACACAGACACATACACCACTCACACACACAACACACATACACACAATACACACACACCCCACACACAGACACACACAACACAGACTCATACACACCACGCACACACACACACCCCACACACACATACACACCACACACATACACACCACACACGCACGCGCGCACGCGCACACACACACACCTGCCCGGCTTTGGCACTGCTGGGGTGCGAGTAGCTCTGGGAGGGCCCAGGAGGTGCCTGGTGGCATCGCCAGGCTGAGGAGTGGCGGGAGGGGAGAAGCCTCCTCGGGGAAGAAAGCGGGTGATGTCGGCAGAAACAGTGGGTGTCGTCAAGGCCACAGTCGCTGTATTCCAGAACCGCAGGGGGGGCCAGGCTCCCTGTGCCCAGCTGGTGTCTTTGACGGGGGTTGGTGGGGGGTCTTAAAACAGTCAGGCTGTTGACAAGGATTTTCTGTGCTGTGGACTTGACTCCAAGCCTCCGATGACAGGGTGTCGGGGGTCAGGATGCCAGCCGTGTCTGAGTTTGGGGCTCTTCAGGCTAGACTGATTGGCTCCAGAAACTCCCGTCCGTCCGCTCCCTCTCCCGCCCGCAGGGAGCCCGAGGTCCCTGGGCCCCGCCCGCGGTTTGGCAGCTCCGCCCTCCGGGAGGGAAGGTTGCCACAGGCAGGTCTTGCACGCTGTGATGTTTGTGTGAAGTAGCCACACAGTAACGACCTAAACAGTGTCCAGGAAAATAAACGGAAGCAAGAGGACAAGGCGCGAGGAGAAATTACTGACAGCTCTCCAGGCTCAATCGACACGATGGAACAAACCAGGTAAGTGTCTTGTATCAAGAGAATGGGCGGATATCCAGGGATTTTGCACGTAGCACTTTATCAACCCCCCAGGATGTCTGGAGTTGCTCAGTAAAGCCAGAAAGCTCACAGCCAGTAATGTCATCTGTCATTAGGTTAAATCACATCCACGCAGTGGTGGGCTGGCGGGCACGGCGGGATGCAGGCATGGGGCGCTCCAGAACCATGCTGGGTGGACTGGGCTGTGCTGGGCGGGGCACGACCCCAGGGTGAAGAAGGCCGGTCGGCCAGCGTGCCCTGATCCAAACAGGAGTGCGCCCGAGACTGACGAAGGCCACGAGACGTACTCCTGCCGCGTTTAAGGCGCCGGGAGATCACCTGTGGCCACACACTGGTCGTGGCTGCGGTGGCTTGGGAACCTTGCCCAGACAGCTAAGGGAACGGGTGCCACCGTGCGGGCAGGGCTGCGAGGGCACTCACCCTGCAGAGCCCTGGGTCACGAACGCTGTGTCTCCGCCGGTCACCCGGGAGTCTGCACTTCCAGAATCGTGACTCTGATTTCAAACCTAATGGGTACATCTGTTTTCTTGGCCTTGTTTCAAATGCAGCAATGCCAGCTGCAAAAAATACAGCCAAGCCTCCACGCAAAGACCCATTTATAACCGCTGTACCCAGTAGTGAGAGGAAAAGCCTCCATTTAGACCTCATTTTGAGGCCGTGGGCACATTAAGGACCAGCTCTAGATCTTAATGATGGGGGGGGGGTGTTTTTCTCCGGTCCCGGCTTTGCCCCTCCTAGAGCTCACGCATCTTGGAACATTAAGGGGATACATGCAGAATTCGTTCCTAATGTGATTTGAACCAGAAGAGCAACCGGCTCGGTGCCTCAGAGCAGCTTCTCAGTTATCACTCCTCACTCCTGGTGTTTGGAACCTACTGTTTACCTCTGAAGTGTGCGCTGTTGCCCTACGGCTTCCCTGTTTGCCGTCAGCACGCGGGCCGCAGGGTCGAGACAGCCAGGGAGTGGGGGAGGTCTTTCACGACTCACCTTCACGCCTTCTGCCTTTGGTCAGATACCACATATGCTGCTGTTTCCCTATGGTGTTACTTAAATCAACTCACTTGTCATATGAAACAAGTTTCTTTTGAAGGACATTTTAGGTAACCATTGTCTAATGAAAAGCCCCCATCACTAGACCTAAGGAGAACAGACCCCCCCAAAAAGTGGCAGCAAAATGATATTATTGTTTAAAGGCAATGTTTGTCCATCCACCACCGAAAACCATCTCCAGCCCCAGCAGGGAGGCACCCGCCACCACTTGGGAGATGCCAGGGTCAGTGACGGCAGCTGTGTGGTGAGTGGTCCTGCCGGCTTGAGACCTTTAGCTTGTGGTAAATATGTATGATCGATTCCACCAAATGAGGCTTCTCTGTTTTCTTCGACTATGCAGAAGTGTTTCTAAGAATGATGTGCTGTTATCACCAGCCCGTCTTTCCGGGGATGGCGAGCTGGACAAACAATGGGTGTGATGTGTCAGCACAGCTCAGAAATCAAATTAATCTGGGGTCTTCAGTGTTGTGGTGAATCATAAACGACACCCAGGAAGACACCCTTGCCTGTCATCTTCACCGTTTACATAACTAAGGCCCATCCCCAACTCGGAGGCACCTGGAAGTGAGGGACCTCTTCTCAGCGATCAAGGTCCCCGAGTGCCGAGGACTGAGTGTAATTGTATCCGTGCGTCCGTGACACCAGGACTAATTAGCATTTGCACAGAGGAGGAGAGGCAGAAGCTGGTGCACACAGAGGTGTAGCCCGATCCAGTTGGAGATGACGCGTGAGGAGGCCAGAGAGGGAACTCGTGTTTTAACGTGTGAGGACTTGCGACAGAAAGCAGGCCTCCTCCGGCCTTGTGTTCTTGTGTTGTGTTGTGTCTTGTGTTCTTCATGGCTGGGTTCCTCGGGGACAAAGGCAGAACCTTGAATGCAAACGTTACAACCAACACACAAGACAGACGGGCGTCCAGGGGGCAAGGGCAATGAGGCTGGAGGGCAGCGATGGGGAGCCTTCGACTGAACCCGGAGGCTGAGGGGAGGCGTGTGGACGTTGTCCCACGTCTCACGGGGTCTGTGGGGATTTTGTGAGGGGAGGGATACCAGGTGGGTTTTATCTGAAAAGACCATAGTGTCTCTTGCGGCAATATTTTTGCACAACCCCGGGGACTGCTGCTCGTGTCTGGGGGCTTGGCTGGGGTTGGAGGGATGGCCTCCACCCTCCAGCAGGGTCTCCGGACAGAAGCAGAGAAGCAGAAGGGCGGCCAAGACCGGTAGCTAACGGCCCCTGACCAAGCAAGATGCGGGCTGACCCCAGGGAAGGGGAGAGGACAGCAGATGCAGAGATGTGGGGAGAGGGTTCAGGCCTGATTGAAATCCACCCATCGTCACGGACCTGCAGGGGGGGCTGTGTTGTAGCTGTTACTATTATATCATCATTCTGGCCCCTACGTGTACTGTAGTGGTTTGGCGTAGTTCCCAGTATTCTTTTTTTTTTTTGGCTGCGTTGGGTCTTCGTTGCTGCGAGTGGGCTTCCTCTAATTGCAGGGAGCGGGGGCTACTCTTCGTCGCGGTGCGCGGGCTTCTCATTGCGGTGGCTTCTCTTGGTGTGGAGCATGGGCTCAGTAGTTGTGGCACGTGGGCTCAGTAGTTGTGGCGCGTGGGCTCAGTAGTTGTGGCGCGTGGGCTCAGTAGTTGTGGCTCGCGGGCTCAGTTGCTCCGCGGCATGTGGGTCGTCCTGGACCAGGGCTTGAACCCGTGTCCCCTGCATCGGCAGGCGGATTCTCAACCACTGCACCGCCAGGGAAGTCCCCCAGTATTCTTTCCAGCAAAAAGTGACTCTGGTCAAGGGTGGAGGGGGAGGGGGAGCGTAATTAGTGTTTAGTGGTACAGAGTTTCAGTTGTGCAAGATGGGAACGTTCTAGGGATCTACTGCACAATAGTGCAAATGTGCTTAACACACTTTAACGTAAACTATACACATAAAAATGGTTAAGATGGTAGATTTAACGTTGTGTGTTTTTTACCACAATAAGAGAGAATTGCTGTGCAAAGCAATAAAATAAAATGAAATCTAAAAACTCCTTATTAAAAAAGAAAAAGAATTTGTCTTTTAAATAGAAACGCTGAGCCAGATTCAAAGCTCTCTCTTTAACTTGACGAGTTTTTCTAGAATATATTTCACCGTAACTCTGAACTGTAGTGACACTGAAACGTTGTGTTCCTACTTTCGCTCAAAACCCATTTTTTAAATGAAATTAAATGACACCCCACAATCCCACTACTCGAGGTCATAATCAAATAGAAATTGAATACAACCTGCCCCGGGGCATGTGCCGGGCCTGGATTCTCAGACCCAATTTGTGACCCGCTCTGTTCACTCAATGGGCATTGTCAGGAATCATAAAAACCGAGCCACTCCCGCTGGAGATCAGAGTCTGTGTGTGTCCCCACTGGGTTACCTTTCACACCCCCATCCCCTTCTCCTCCATCTCTGCCAAGCCCCCTCCCCAGGCCCCTGCCAACCCCAGAGCAACCCCAAAGGCCGTAAACACATCTGACTCTGAAATCATCCGTTCTCTGCAGAACCGAGCAGGGCCACCGTTCCTGAGAACTTTCCAACCCTGGACGCCTGGGTCACCCCCCGGGGCCTCAGAGCTTCTCCAAAGAGCCACTGCCCCCCTCCCACGCTGCTGCCCAGGCTGTGACCCGCAGAGCACGGGGCCTTTGCACTTCCTGGGCTGGGCTTCCTGGGGGCTGGAGACCCCCGGCATCCCGCTCTACACATTATGCCGCATTTGTAACGGGAGCTGGAAAGGAGTCGGTCACGTGAACTCACGCGCTTCATCCCTGCAAAACCGGCAGCGATGTGCTGACAGCTACTTCATCAGCAGGCCCGGCTCCCGCCCGTCAGGCTCCCGCCCGTCAGGCCACCACTCCGCAGGAGCACAACAGAAAGCGCATTTCTAAACCCGCAAACATCCCCAAACTCCGAGGGAGAGAAAAGTACAACTTCTGCTGAGGATGTGATCCAGGTGGGAGTGAAAAGTTGCTGGAGGAAAGATCCAAACGACTCGGGCTTAAGAAACGAGATTTTCCTGAGACGCGGGATCCGTACTCCCGGCATCTCAGGACGGCTTCATTCAAGGTTGTGAATAGACGCGCGTGCTTGACTCGCACAAAATCACCCAGGAGGGAGCGCGGTGACCACTACTCGCCTGTAGTAAAGATCAGACTTTGGATGGTCTGAAGCCAAGAGAAACCAATAAATAGCTTTTATGCCTTTGCGACAAGAAAAGGACACTCACCACACAGCAGTGAGCAAAGCAAATGGAATCAACTGGTTGAAAATGGAAAAGCAAATTGGAAAATGGTTGTTGCCCAGTCCGAGAGGTCCTGAGATTCCTGGGGCCCCGGCCTCACCACCGTCCTATCGAGAAGCCCAGCAGCTGCCCACGCAGGGGCCCCTCCCTGGCAGCCTGCAGCCCGGCCATCTGTCCTCAAGACTTTCAACTTGGGCTTTGCATCGAAGCCCTGGTGGTTCCGCCGTCCACCCACCCTCGTGTCTTTAGCGGTCTCCCCCGCCGGGGGCCTCTCAGGCCTTTCGGCCTTCTCAGTTCATCTGCTCTCAAGGGGGCTGCTTCCACCTGGCTGGAGCTTAGGTGCATGTAAAGGGGGTGGGGGGAGCGTTATCAGGAGAAGAGGCAGGGAAGCAGGATGGGCAGGGGAAGAAGCCGAGAAACGAAGTGGTCTCAGCTGGAAACCAGCCTCAGCCTGGTCCCGGCAGCCAAGGAGGAAAGCTGTCCTCCAGCCCTGCCCACCCTCGTGCTCCGCAGCAGTCACAGCCATAGCTGCCGGGGTGGGGAGCAGTAACTTCCCGTGGGAGGGGACTCCGTGGGCCAAGGGCAGCTCCCCAGCCCCCGTTCCAGCAGCTGGAAGAGAGGCCACTGCCCAGGGAGGTGGGTCCTGGCAGAGCGCCAGCTCCAAGGGCATCTGCCTCTCTCTTTGGTGTGTTTTCCAACATCCCAAGAGGATTTCTCCTGCCCTACGTGGCCTAGATCTTAAGTCAAACCATCCCAAACATAGCACTGAAATTTGATGAGAACATTCCCCACGCTTGGTGCATAATTCAGTCACCAACCGACAGATATCCTTTGTGTTTAGGTACAGGTGGTTCATTACCGACCCGAGCCCTCTGGGGTAGTCTAGGGAGTTAGGACTTGGACGTGTGCACTTCCCGGGGTTTGCATCATGTGCAGAACGCACCGGGCCTCCTCCAGCGCCCCCATCTACCACACCCCAGATGTGTCAGAGCAGAGCAGAGCTTCCAAGCCGCTGCTCTGCGCCCCAGGCCGTCACAGCAGAGAAGGGCCTCTTCAGGCAGGCCGACTACACTTGCAGAAACAGACTGGGAAACCCCACAGCATCCTGGTAACAAACAGGACCTAACATGCTGGCCAGCAGGACGGCTGTGAGGGCCCAGACCACGAGTCAGGATGCCACCACAGCCACCTGTGCCTGGGTTCCAGGGCCTGCGGGCGCCGGCGTGGACTAGAGAGCGACCCAGAGCCATGTGTGCCACCTTCCTGCCCCAACAGAAGGAGAGCCATCTTAAATCACTGCTGCTGCAGATTTCAAACAGAATTTCTAACGTCCCTGGCAAACCCCTTCAGTTTTGAGAATTAACAGAGTAAACAAGATTGCAAGGGGAATGTTTGTTTTTTTTTTTTTTTTTTTTTTTTTTTTTTTTGCGGTACTCGGGCCTCTCACTGTTGTGGCCTCTCCCGTTGCGGAGCACAGGCTCCGGACGCGTAGCCTCAGCGGCCATGGCTCACGGGCCCAGCCGCCCCGCGGCATGTGGGATTCTCCCGGACCGGGGCACGAACCCGTGTCCCCTGCACCGGCAGGCGGACTCTCAACCACTGCGCCACCAGGGAAGCCCAAGGGGAATGTTTAAAATGTGCTTCGAGCTCCCTCCAGCACTTCAGAGGCCCCCAGCCTCGTTCTCGTCAGTCCGCTAATGAGCCTGGGTTCTTGCCCATCCACCCAAGCCACAGGCCCTGGGGAACCCACACGGCTTCTCGCTCCCTCACGGAGTTTCCTTGGAGATAACAGTGCCCTCTTGTTGGGGTACTCAGGGGCCAAGTGCTGTGCCTGACCTGCGCCTTTCACCTGGTTCCCATCTCCCAAGGTCAGATGGAGTGAGTATCTCCATGAGGACCCTGTGACCCTTCTCTTTTCACAGATGAGGAAGCTGAGGATCAGAGAGGCTTAGTCACTTGCCCAAGGTCACACAGCTAGAAGGCAGCAGCTTCAGATCCAGGCCCGTCTGCTCCCAAAGCGGTAGTGTGACCATTGCCTCAAGAGCACCTGGCACCCTCGCCCCAGCACCTGGGCCAGAGGAGCCGCCAGTGCCGCATGCCCGGTCCACCTGACTCCAGCCGCGCACAACGGCAGGGATGGCGCCCGGCCTCTCCTGGCTCCTGCCAGGCTTTGTTTCGTTTCCTCCACCCAGTAGTGTGACTCCCTTCCCTGGGGACCTCCTCCCTGGCTGCCTGAGGACCCCAGAGCCTGGCCAACTGTCCTCTCCAGTACGGTGGATGATGGTTGCCATGGATGCTCCAGCACGGCCCCTATCGCTCGCAGCACGGACACGCGGCTTGTGGGCCAGAAGAGCCCCCCGCGGCATGAGGAGGGCTCAGCATCTGGGGCTGGAGCTCTGGGTTCACATCAGGCGCCCCTCCAGCGTGTGACTGGGGGCCACCCGCCTGCCCCTCTGGGTCCACTTCCTCGCCTGTAACATGGGGATAGTAACGGCCCGCCTCATAGACGGGGTGAAGACTGACCCCCCCCCCCCGCCCACCCGCAAGAACGTCCCAGGAATTATCTCTTCTCACCTGCACCTTGTCACCTCAGCTCACAGAAAAGCAAAGTGAGGCACAGAGACTGCAGTAACTTGCCCGAGGTCACACAGCTAGGATATAGGGGCAGGGCTGGAACCCAGGCCAGCTGAGCAATCCTTGGGACCCTCCCCAGGGTCCGGGGCTGCGGACCTGCCCTGGGAGCCACGTCCTCACAGCTGTTATGTTTGGTTTCTGCCGCCTCTCACTGGCGAGCTGGAGGCTCCCAGAATAACTGGCAGAAAACTCCCTTGTGCAAGAGACCCAAGGCGGAGCCCCCGTTTCGAGAGAATGTTTGCAGCGTGCAGTTAAACCCTGCTTGGCGGTGATAAGAAAATGAGCCCCGTTACAAGGACGCACCGGTAACTACATTGCTAAGATGTCGGCGAGTCTGTAAGTGGTCCCCTCATTAGTTCATGGTCTGCTCATCCCAGGGCTTGAGCCTCTTCCATGTCAGCTGATGAGCATGTAATCAGCGTCTGCGAGTCCTCCGGGCCAGGCATCTGCTCCCGAGTGAACATTTGGAAGGAAGCACATTCTCACCCCCGGGGTCCCGCTGCACGTGGAGCGGTATTAACACTGACACTTCTTTGCCTGAACCGCCCCCCCAGTGGAGGTCAGTGCTCCTTTATGCCCCCCACTTCCCCGCAGGGCCCTCCCTGCCCAGCGGCCCAGGGCACCTTTGCGACACACACGGCTGTCCCACGCCCGTGTGAGCACAGGTGCGGGCGCTGGGAGGGCAGCTCCTGAAACTGGGATTTCTTCCAGTCCATAAACCGAGGATCCTGTGCCTGCTTTTGCAGCAACCCGGGACCTCTGAAATAACTGATCGAATGCCAGAAAATTCTGCAGCCTGGGTGCACTTGAGTTCACAGGAATGTGTGAGCTGGACATAGCGCGTGTCCGAGGGCAAGCGGGGGAGAAGGATCCGGGGCAGAAAGGGCTCATGCCACATGACCCGAGAAGTCCTTCTGACCCAAACACCGCGGTTCCTGGCCTGACACCTCCTCCCAGGGGAGGCCATGATGGACGGGGTCGCAGCGCCACAGCACACCCAGGTCACACCCTACCCTACCCCCCGCCCAGGGCGGTGAGGCCACACGTCCTGCGCACCACGCTTTGTGACCTCGGGGTGTTTGTCCAGGCCCAGGAGTGGCCCCTGTGGCAGTTCCAGCAGCTTCTGTCCTCATGAGCGGGGAGGGTGGCCCACGGCTGCTGCCAGAACAATCAGATCTCCTGACCGGACCGTGACCCCATCAGTGCAGGAAGGCTCCGAGATACAAGGGAATTCGGCCTCACTCTTAGACTTCTGAAATCAAACTCCTCGGTACTCAGGAGCCCTGAAGACCCCGCTGAACCCCCCAGAGTGGAATCTATCTTTGCAGCAAAGGGGTGCGGGGTGGAGAACTTCATAAAGCTTAGCGGTTACGTTCTCCATCCTCGGAGGCCACAGCCAGGGGGTTCCAAGCTAGAAGGAAAATAAACTGAAGGAACACTGGTTTTCTGATTCTAAGTCTTTGAAACTGTTAACCCCAGATTATCGAATGCAAAATACGCCCCGGACAGAAATGGAGGCTCACAGCAGAGGAGGTTTGGGGCTGGGAACTGGGTTGTCCTTGGTTCTCCTGGCTGCCTCGGATACCTGTGCTGACTTTTTAAACTCCCACTTCTCTCATTTACAAAAGAGGTTTACGGAAACAATTTCTCTTGGCCTCGGCACAGAGGAGCCTGAAGTCACCTAAAACCTAGGGACTCGGCCACCTCCATTTGGGGAGCAGTTGGGGGCTTCCCAGGGCGGCCCCCGGGGGTCCTCCCGGAGGCTGGTGAGGCTTCGCTGTGGAGCACGAGTCCCACGGAAGGGCAGTGGGGGGCCCGAGCTGTGATGTGGGAGCTTGTTCTGCAGCAGCCTTGGGAGGAAGGAAGCTAGGGGCGGGGAGGCTATTGCGGGAGGGGCGGCCACTTTCCCAGCCTGAAAAGTTTGCTTTCACCATCATTGGCCCAATAACAACATCTCCCTAATGTTCAGGGCGTAAAATACTCAGCAGCGGCCTTCTCAGCCGCTCCCTGATTTTCTAAATACAAAAGTAGCGACTCTGATGGCAGCGTTCGGCTGAGATTCTCAGCAAAAAAGGATGGAAAATTCTATTTTCCACTTCCTTAAACACCAAATTTATTTTCTTTTATCCTGTGAGATGTTAATTTCTATAATAACAGAGGCCATGTTTTTGCCAACCGGAGACATGAAAAGTAGCAGCTATTATAGATGGAAACCATGCCCTCAGCTTCTCGGGACTTATGCAAATAACTGTTTAAACCCAAATGTGACCTCTTGGCTTCCTGCAGTCGGTGAGCCACTGGTGAAAGACGGAAATCTGTCCCCAGGGAGGTGGGAGCTGGTGGAGTCTGGAAGAATTGTGGGGACAACCCTGGCCATCGCAGTCTGGCAACGGGCAGAAGTTCTCCTAGCTGACAGCGGGTGCGGTCACTCCCCGGAGGCACGGCCATGACCTCGCCGGCCTGAGGGACCTGTGGACCCTCTCCCACAGGCTGCCCTCTGGTTCCCCACACCGTCCGTGCCCACCAGGGAGTCTGGGCTCATTCCTAACCCCCGTCTCTGCCACCTGCATTTGTTTCCATAAGAGACTTCAACGTCAGAGCAGCAGCTCGTGCAGGAAGGGCCCCAGGTCCTGCAGGGGCCTAGGAGCATTTCAGACCCCAGGGGCATCTCCTGGGGACCCAGGACCGGAAGGTGCCCAGAATCCCAATAATCCAAGCAGAAGCCTTGTGTGTCATCCTAATTAACGACACAAATAGCCGTGGGTTGTCGGAAGCTTCTCCTCACGGCCTTTGCTGGTAGGGCCGCTTAGGATGAAGAAGGTAGAGCTGTTGGGAGACCCAGTGGAACTTCCTGAGGTTGGTGTTGTAACAGGAGCCCCGTGGCTGCACCCAGACGCCCCCTGCTGCCTTCTCCTGCCTCGATGGGCCTCTGGGTTCCCTCCTCTGTCCTCAGCCCCACCTCTGAGGTCTGGGGTCTTTGGACCTGCAAGGACTTCATCTCCGTTTCCCAGCAGGACCTTCCTTTGAAGAGCATCTTGGCCAGGCCCGTTAGGGACTGAGGATGAGCGAACTTGAAGGAGTGTCGGATGCAACCGCAGGGAAACAGCATTGGCCTTGAAACTGTCCCCTTCTGAGAGGGGGACCCGGAGAGAGAGACCTAGAGCGTATTGGTGTTTGCATCCGCTGTTCATTTCTCAGATGTATTAAAGCACGTCATCCTTTCCCCACCCCGAGGAAGATTCCAAATGCATTCGTATTCTGGAGACCCCTTAACCCTGTGATTGATCGCATCTCCTCCAAATACACCATCAAGAGGATCGTCTGCGTTTCTGAAGGCGGCCGAGCTGGACCGCTACTCTCACGTTATGACGACACCCCCGTCCCGCCCCCCGCACTGCTTCGCCAGGATCTAGTGCCTGTGTACATCAGTTGGGAGAAAGCACCACTTTCCATCCCCCCGTGGGTTTTTTTCCCTCCACTGCTGATTGGTATAATTTATATGAAGCGCTAAGCCCCCTGCCGGGCTGGGACTGCTTGTGACACACGTATAATTACCAACCTTCTCCCCAGCTCTGTGTGCTCAGAGGAGGAAAGACATTTCTAAAGGAGCTATTTTAGTTGTACTGATGAAATGCATATTCATTTACGGGGCGGGGGTGGGCTTGGTTATTTAGCTTTTATTGCAACGCACGCTGGGTTCTCGGGGACAGGACCGCCAGGCTGGGGACACGTGTTACCAATTTCACTCTGTGACCTTGAGCCGTGGCAGACCTGCTTTGAAAGGCTGGGGGTCAAACTCCTGAGGCACCGGCTCCTGGAATCTGGGGTCCCCTTTCTCCTACAAGATCTGCTGGTTTTCTCTGGGGAAAGTCTCCGACCTCCCTTCATCCCCTTGGCTGCACCTTGTTTCAGACTTGGGGGTCCCCATCTCCCCCCAACTCCATCCTGTCTTCACACTCATCTCCCCCAAGCCTTGCCTTCCCCAGAGAACCCCAAGGTCACTTAGGGTCCCGAGGCCACTGGGCCTTGGAAACAGTTGCCATTTCTCCGGGGCCCCCATGTGCCGGGCACTGGGCTCGTGCGCAAACGTGTTTCATTCTAGGATTTGTAGCTGTCGTGAAAGCACCAGAACCACCCGCCCAAGCTCCACCTCCTCCTGCGTCTGTGACCCCGGGCTTCAGCCCCACTCCTGTGCTGCTGGGATCCTTAGGATGGGTTTGCAGTTTGAAAGAGGAAAGGAAAAAAATCTTATAATTCAGTTCAAATTTGCAAGCGTTTAGTGGGCCCCCCATGACCTGGGTACCGTGTACCTGAGAGAGACACGAGGAAGCAAACATCACCCAAACCCAAAGACATAGGCACAAATCCAGCAACCACAGCGTCACAGGGCTGTGGGGAGAGATGCAGGGTGGTATGGGGCCTCCCTCTCTCAGGACATCACACTCCAGAGATAACATGCAAGCCTCGGAGGTAATTCACATTTTCTACCAGCCACAATTAAAAGAGTAAAAATGGGGCTTCCCTGGTGGCGCAGTGGTTGAGAGTCCGCCTGCCGATGCAGGGGACGCGGGTTCGTGCCCCGGTCCGGGAAGATCCCACATGCCACGGAGCGGCTGAGCCCGCGAGCCATGGCCGCTGAGCCTGCGCGTCCGGAGCTCCGCGACGGGAGAGGCCACAACAGTGAGAGGCCCGCGTACCGCAAAAAAAAAAAAAAAAAAAAAAAAGTAAAAATGAAGATGTGCAGTTAATTTTTTTATTGTGGTCAAAGACACAGGACATAAAATTTGCAGTCATAGCCATTTTTAAGGGCACAGTTCAGTGGTTTTAAAATACATCTGTAATGTGTGCAACCATCACCTCCCTTCATCTCCAGAACCATTCTCATCCGGCAAACCTGAAACTGTGTCCCCATTGAACACTAACTCCCCAGGCCCCAGCCCCTGGCAACCCCCTATTCTGCTTTCTGTCTCCATGAATTTATCCCTCTAGAGACCTCATAGAAGTGGAGTCATATAGGATTTTTCTTCTTGTGACTGGTTTATTCCACTGAGCATAATCTCTTTAAGGTTCACCCATGTTGTAGCACATGTCAGAATTCCCTTCCTTTTTAAAGCTGAATAGTATTCCATTGTCAGGATGGACCACAGTTTGTTTATCCATCACCCGCGATGGACACTTGGGTTGTCTCCACCTTTTGGCTATCGTGAATAGTGCTGCTATGAGCATGGGTGTGATATTAAATGTAATCGCGTATTTTATTTAACTCAGCGTCTCCAAAAATGCTGTTTCAAGTTGAAATCAATATTTTAAAAATTGGCTGAGATATTTTACAGTCTCTCTTTTTGATACTAAGTCTTTGAAATCGAGTGTGTTTCCTCTACTGACAGCAAACTCAGTACGGCTCCGTCACATTTCAGGGGTTCAGAGGCCACCTCGCTGTACGGCACAGGCCCAGCCAAAGGGGGCTCTAGTGACTGAGGAAGAGGACATTGAAACCAGGGTCTGGAGCTATGGTCAGGCCCAGGCTCACCTTGTCACGACCTCAAGGAGAAACCCCACCTCCTCCCTGAGGGGCAGCTGTCCCTCTGCCATCACCCCCACGGTGTCACCATAGACGACAGGTAACACCCTGGCCCCAGTGCCCACGTGGGTCAGGCAGGGACAGCAGTAGCCGTGCCTCCAGGGACAGTGGACAGGCGAAAGGTGAGGCCACGATGCACAGGTGCCTGGACGGTGCCTGGTCCCCAGGAAGCACTCACTGTGGGGGCTGTATGGGGGTGCGGTGGGGGGGATCCCAGCCCAACTGAGGGGCAGAGGAAGCCACCCCGTCTGGGACCATTAGAGCCACATGTAGTAACGTACCTGAAACAGACCCACACATCCCCACGCCCATGCCCGTTAGCTTTGCCTGAACCAGAGGAGGCCTGATTCCATCGCTACGAATGTAATGAACTCGGGGTTCCGAGCAGCTGCCCGAAGGCATGGGGTCCTGACCTGCATGGACACAAGGGAGGCGTACGTGGTCCCCTCAAGGTCACACGATGCCTTTTAGCCTGGGAGGGTGACCCGCTGGCAAGGTTATCAGCAAAGGAGTTGTTTATTTAAAAAATATGTAACATTCCAGGGACTTCCCTGGCGGTCCAGTGGGTAAGACTCCGTGCTCCCAATGCAGGGTGCCCAGGTTCGACCCCTGGTCGCAGAACTAGATCCCGCATGCATTGCCGCACCTAAGAGTCCACATGCCACAACTATGAAGCCCGCATATGGCAACTAAGACCCAGCGAGGCCAAAATAAATAAATAAATAAATTATATATATATATATATATATATAAAACATTCCTTAGATTTTTTAAATACAGAGAAATAAAATAAGAACAATAAAATCGCTTCTACCCCCACTCAGATGCCCATCACTGGCCTTCTATTTTAAATAGAAGTAATAGGTGAACATGCTTAGAAAATTCTTTTGAAGTTCCATAAAGTAACCAAGTAGGAAGTAGAGGCCTCCTCCCTCCCTCCACGTGCTTGTAGCCGTTCCTAATTTCCTTCACAAAAGAATCGGCTGATGCGGAAACACATGCATGTACGCTCGCGAGGGTCGGATGAGAAACTGCATCTGTGAGCACCGTGCTCCACGAGCCCCACCACCGCCGTGCTGTGTGCCCATAGCTGTTGGTTTTGTCTCCTCATGGTCGAAAGAGGGCTGCCAGTACTCCTGCCATGTTCTCCACTTCAAGAAATGACAGTAGTAACTATCTTTTCATGCTTGTTGTCAGGAAAGCAAAAGAATCCCAGGATTTCCCCTCCAGACTTTCCTTCACGTCTCATCCTTCAGATACTGGTCACAGACCACCCTGGGCTGCAAGGGAGGCTGTGACAGCAAATGATGGCAAAATTCCAGCCTCTTCGGTGGGAGGCAGGGAAGGAGAAGGGAGCTTACTGACTGGGATCGGCCCCCCTCCCGCACATGTTCTAGAGCAGGTTCTGTACTGCCGGCAGGTCCCTTCCCAACTCCTCTGGCTTCAAGAGTTACTAGAAATTTTTTTTTCCTTCTTAATGGAGGAAGGTGGGGCTTTGCGATTTTATTTTTAGATAACATCTCATTAATAATTTACTTATTTGCCGTGACTGCGCCTTCAGACTCCAAGGCCAGTGCTCTAATGTGCTGGTGAATTATGTGTTCATTATGCGAGTACAACAGAAAGAGCGTCTTGATGCCTAGAAAAGTCACTCATGTAATAAAAACCTTTGTCGTTTATTCATTTTAATACAATAACCATCTTGCCTCGTGTCGGGAGCGTTATTACGGCACCTCTGATGACGGCAGTAACATGAGGAGACAGTCATTTTTATAGAGCAGAGTTACTGCCATGTTTAGATTATCAGAAATTTTATTACGGTGCTAAAATGAAAAACTGATAAAGGAAAAAAGTAGGCCGACACACCTGCAGTTCCCAGGGTCTTCCTCAGAGGCGCGACTCAGCCATCAGTCACTGAGGTGTGCAGAGGTGCCTCCTCTGTGCACTGCCCAGGGGCAGATCTGGCGGGTGGAAACGTCTCTGAGGAAGCACTGAAGGGTGCGTCCCCTCAGAGCCCCGACGTCCCCCACAGAGGATTTCACTGGGCTTCACAGGGCTTCAAGCATGGCCGACCAGAGGCCACTGAGCTTGTCAAAATGTCCAGCTGCCCACTTGTCCTTCTCCCTGACTGACCAGGGCCGCCTGCCCCCATTGGACCCCGGACATAACAGGAGGCCGCAATCCCCCCATGATCTTTGAACGTCAAATTGCCAAAGCAGCAGGTTGACGATCGCGCTTCACCCGCCCAGCAGCCACCCCACTATGCAATCTGCCTGTCCATCGTGGCAGGGAGAGACGGTGGCATATTAGCCAGGCTTCTTCAGAGAAACAAGGCCAGCAGGGAGGACGGATGTAAGGAAAGAGACTTATAAAGAAATGGCTCATGGCAAAATCAGCAGTGTGGGCTGGCCGCCTGGGAACACAGGAGAGCTGGCCGTGTGGACTGTCTGAAGGCCGTCTGCTGGAGAATCCCCCCTTGCTTGGGGAAGGCTGGTCCTATGTTCTGATTGGAGGAGCCCCACCCACTTTAGGAAGGGCAATCTGCTTTCCCCAAAGTCCAGGGATTTCATGGTCATCTCAGCCAAAATGCCCTCACAGAAACACCCAAAAGAATGTTTACCCAAATATCTGGGCCCCCCGTGGCCCAAAAAGTTGGCATATAGACGTAACCATCATGGGTGGGGATCAGAGTCCCAGGCTCCAGGAAGCTGGCTGCAGTCTTCCAGCCCCTCACCATCCCCAGGAAGTTCTCTTTTCTCACCACCACCCCCAAAGGGTGACTGGTCTTTCTCCACAACACAGGTGGAGTTATGGTGGAACCAGCTGAGTTAAATCCAGGGAATGCCGCAGGACGGTCACTCCCGGTTACACGGTCACCCGGGACGCCAGGAGGAATAAAGCAGGTCTAAAAACTTCTCCAGCTTCAGAAACATGCCCTTGCCGCGGTTTCTTTTTCCCTGGAATTTGCATTTTGTATCATCATAGAAGCAGGATTTAGAGGCAGGAGAGGCATGTGTAAGAGTCACACCAAACCCTCACCTTACGCACAAGGAAATAAAGGGCCAGTAAGCTGAGGGGACTTGCCCAGGTCACCCGGAAGGTGTCACCAGGTGAGCACGCTGGCCGTGGCTCCCCACCCACACAGCCTCCTGCTGGATCCAGAGGTGTTTTCCTGGGGCCTTTTGTCACTTGTATGAGATCCTCATCGAGGTGAGCAGAGATGCCTGGCCTCCGTACAGTGTCCCAGGCCCGTTGGCTGAACTCACCACCCGAACACCTAGAGAACTTCTTCCCTGGCCTCAAGGTACCAAATACAGAAAATTCTAATTCATGACAGGCAGGTTACACGTCTGCAGCTTGTGATACTGGACACAACGTCTGGAATCCTTCTTGAGAAGCACAAAGTCTCAAGCTGTGAAAACACTCCGATACTCTATTCTGTTGCCCCCCCCCCCAGTTATTGCCCCCCCCCCAGTTATGCTTGGATACAGCTGGGGGATATACCCCTGGGGTGCATTCATCTTTCTCAGCCTGGTTAGGTGACTCGGGCGTTGTATCTCTTGCTCTCCCCCCTTTGGGGCAGGTGAGCCCCTCATGCCGTGATGATGGTGGTGGTGCTGCCGGGAGTGACGGCGAGGATGGTGGTGGTGATGAACGTAATGGTGGTGATGATTGTGAAGGCGATGATAATGGTAACACAGGCGACGGTGGTGGTGGTCGTGGTGCTTCTGGGGGCAGTGTTGATGAGGGTGATGGTGATGGTGATGACTGCAGTGATGAAGGTGGATGGTAATGTGAGGGGGAGGTGATGATGGCGGTGATGGTGGTGGAAGAGAAGGAAGAAGTTGCAACCACCATATCTTGAGCACTTTCCTTGAGTATTCTAAATTACAAACATTTTTCTTTCAATCCTCCTGACAGTTTTGATGCAGTAGGTACCGTCATCCCTTTATAGACGAAGAGAGTAAGACAAAGATCAAACCTGTCCACATGGACACTAATAAGTGGAATGAGGATCTGAACTCAGAACTGTTTGCTTCCTAAACCATGCTTGTCATTGTTGATATAATATCCTCACCGTGAGTTTGTGTGTTTTGTACGCAGCCGAATTGCTAAACCCCTTGACGTCTGCTTAAATATTTGGCAGCATGAGAATAAATACATGTAGCACATTTATGTCGCCAGTTCACGTAAAGTCTTGAGAAAACAAGACATGCTCTTCTCAGTGAAGTAAATTTACATCAAAGCAAGGCTCAATCAATAAATATTGTGCAGTGGAGCCATGTAGTGGGGCAGCTTTCTTAGGTGGAAAAGATGTGTTTTATTGGAAAGATCGGAAGAGACACTGTCCTTAGGGTAGGGAAGCAATTGCTGGAGGAAGGCAAGTCTCTAAGGACCGTTACTCTGTTTGCCACAGTTGAACACATCAGCTTGTTTTCCTTCTCATTATGATTTTCCAGCAGATGTCTGGAGCCACGGGTCCCCTGGGGAGAAATTCCGTGGTCCTCTGCAGCTCTCAGATTGGGGCTCCGTTTCATGCCAGCTTTCCTTTGGACCTCGGGGTGGTCTCATCACGCGTCCAAAGGTGTCTCCACGGCTGCCTTGCCACTTGCGGGTTGCTGCTGGGTAGCTGGATCCACAGGTAACTGGTATGACTTGAAGTGAGTAGTGGCTCCAGAATCTCATAGAGATGGATAAGGATACACAAAAGATGCTCTCCCTCCCCCTGCCCACACCCCTGCACTGTGAATGAAGTGAATTGATGATGGTAGAGAGGCAGAAAGGAATTAAAACATAGAGACTCTTGGGGAGTATCATTACAGGGTCATGGGTCTTACCTAAGGAGGTGAAATTCTCATCATTTTCTTCCCTGTGCTGAGCTGTCTGCCTCTGTTAGAGAGTCTGTATGTGCACGTGTTCGTATTTCTAATACTGACCTCATTAATTTATTTGGAATTAACCAGGGTGAAAACTTCCGAGAAAAGAGGTCTTGATAAGAAATAGTAAACCAGTGCCAAACAAGAGATCCAGGTCAAGTTTAATCCAATTGTAGGGATATTTAGATGGGGGGAAGAAAGAATCCTTTAATCTGTAGGCTTTCTTCATCTACAGCCTTCTTCCCACTTATTCTAAAAAGGAACCATTGTGTAATAACATTGGGGCCACGTGCATTATAAGAACAGGCTTAACCCTTCTAAGATTACAAGATGAAGCTACATTTTCTGAGTGTTGGCAGATTAAACACGAGGGTTTCTTCAAGCAGGATGTTTAAAGGTTGGGTCTCTCCAAACCCCACGCTTCTCCTGGGACACAATGACCATTTCTTTTATCTCAGAGCCACAGTTTAAATGTTTATGTTTATAGCATGAGTCAATTTTTCTCACTTGACTTGTAGATCCTAGAGTTGGAGGATTTTTTTTTCCTTCTTCCCTCATTTATTCCTTTACCCCACGACTTTAGAAATTATCTATATGATAACACCAAAGTAAAAATAAAAGTTTTTATAGATCCAGCCTCTGGCTCTGACCTCACCACAAGGCTCGTAAAAATTCTGTTGAGCGCTTACTGTGGACAAAATCCTGTCCAAGTGCTTCACATACAAGATCTCATTCAAAATTCACCCAGACTTTGGAGGTAGGAACTATTTGTATCTCTATTTTACCAATGGGGAAACTGAGGCAGAGAGAAAGTAAAGTTAACTTGCCCAAGATCACAAGGGAGAAAATAGCAGGCCCAGGATTTGAACCCAGGCAGTCTGGACCCAGAATTGACTCTGATCCACCTTGCTCTGTGACATCTCTGTTACATTGTCAGCTGCCCACTTGATTTTCAAGCTTACCGTCACCATCATCATCATCAGTACCACCACCTCCAACACCATCACCACCTCCTCCATCATGGCCATCATCACCATCACCGTCACCATCTCCCTCATCACCGTCACTGTCACCATCTCCATCACCATCATCACCACCAGTAATAAACAGGAGAAACAAGACACCATTTCTATTACTCTTCTCCTCACCATCTGTAGGAAAAGTATTGGTCTACTTCTCCATGTTATACACAGCTGCCGACACAGGGTGTCATTTTTTATTTATTTTTTTTATACAGCAGGTTCTTATTAGTTGTCCATTGTATGCATATTAGTGTATATATGTCAGTCCCAATCTCCCAGTTCTTCCCACCCTCTTCTTTCCCCCCTTGATGTCCGTACGGTTGTTCTCTACATCTCTGTCTCTATTTCTGCCTTGCAAACCGGTTCATCTGTACCATTTTTCTAGATTCCACATATATGTGTTAATGTACGATATTTGTTTTTCTCTTTCTGACTTACTTCATTCTGTGTGACAGTCTCTAGGTCCACCCACGTCTCTGCAAGTGACCCAATTTTGTTCCTCTTTATGGCTGAGTAATATTCCATTGTATATGTGTACCACATCTTCTTTATCCATTCGTCTGTCGATGGGCATTTAGGTTGCTTCCATGACCTGGCTATTGTAAATAGTGCTGCAGTGAACATTGGGGTGCGTGTGTCTTTGGGAATTATGGTTTTCTCTGGTTATACGCCCAGCAGTGGGATTGCTGGGTCATATGGTAATTCTATTTTTAGATTTTTAAGGAAACTCCATACTGTTCTCCATAGTGGCTGTATCAATCTACATTCCCACCAACAGTGACAGAGAGTTCCCTTTTCTCCACACCCTCTCCAGCATTTGTTGTTTGTAGATTTTCTGATGATGCCCTTTCTAACTGGTGTGAGGTGGTACCTCATTGTAGTTTTGATTTGCATTTCTCTAATAATTAGTGATGTTGAGCAGCTTTTCATGTGCCGCTTGGCCATCTGTATGTCTTCTTTGGAGAACTGTATGTTTAGGTCTCCTGCCCATTTTTTGATTGGGTTTGTTTTTTTAATATTGAGCTGCATAAGCTGTTTATATATTTTAGAGATTAATTCTTTGTCTGTTGATTCGTTTGCAAATATTTTCTCCCATTCTGAGGGTTGTCTTTTTGTATTGTTTATAGTTTCCTTTGTTGTGCAAAAGCTTTTAAGTTTCATTAGGTCCCATTTGGGTTTTTTCTGTTTGTTTTTATTTCCATTACTCTAGGAGGTGGGTCAAAAAAGATCTTGCGGTGATTTATGTCAAAGAGTGTTCTTCCTATGTTTTCCTCTAAGAGTTTTATAGTGTCCTGTCTTACATTTAGGTCTTTAATCCATCTGGAGTTTATTTTTGTGTAAGGTGTTAGGGAGTGTTCTGATTTCATTATTTTTTTACATGTAGCTGTCCAGTTTTCCCAGCACCACTTATTGAAGAGGGTGCCTTTTCTCCATTGTATATCCTTGCCTCCTTTGTCATAGATTAGTTGACCATAGGTGCATGGGTTTATCTCTGGGCTTTCTATCCTGTTCCATTGATCTATATTTCTGTTTTTGTGCCAGTACCATATTATCTTGATTACTGTAGCTTTGTAGTATAGTCTGAAGTCAGGGAGTCTGATTCCTCTAGCTCTGTTTTTTTCCCTCAGGATTGCTTTGGTTATTCGGGTCTTTTGTGTCTCCATACAAATTTTAAGATTTTCTAGTTCTGTAAAAAATGCCATTGGTAATTTGATAGGGATTGCACTGAAGCTGTAGATTGCTTTGGGTAGTATAGTCATTTTCACAATAGTGATTCTTTCAATCCAAGAACATGGTATATCTCTCCATCTATTTGTGTCATCTTTGATTTCTTTCATCAGTGTCTTACAGTTTTCTGAGTACAGGTCTTTTACCTCCTTAGGTAGGTTTATTCCTAGGTATTTTATTCTTTTTGTTGCAGTGGTGAATGGGATTGTTTCTTTAATTTCTCTTTCTAATCTTTCGTTGTCAGCGTATAGGAATGCAAGAGATTTCTGTGCATTAATTTTGTATTCGGCAACTTTACCAAATTCATTGATTAGCTCTGGTAGTTTTCTGGTGGCATCTCTAGGATTTTCAATGTATAGTATCATGTCATCTGCAAACAGTGACCGTTTTACTTCTTCTTTTCCAATTTGTATTCCTTTTATTTCTTTTTCTCCTCTGGTTGCCGTGGCTAGGACTTCCAAAACTATGTTGACTAATAGTGGCGAGAGTGGGCATCCTTGTCTTGTTCCTGATCTTAGAGGAAATGCTTTCAGGTTTTCACCATTGAGAATGATGTTTGCTGTGGGTTTGCCATATATGGCCTTTATTATGTTGAGGTAGTTTCCCTCTATGCCCACTTTCTGGAGAGTTTTTATCATAAATGGTGTTCAATTTTGTCAAAAGCTTTTTCTGCATCAATTGAGATGATCATATGGTTTTTCTTCTTCAGTTTGTTAACATGGTGTATCACATTGATTGACTTGCATATATTGAAGAATTCTTGCATCCCTGGCATAAATCCCACTTGACCATGGTATATGATCCTTTTAATTTGTTGTTGGATTCTGTTTGCTAGTATTTTGTTGAGGATTTTTGCATCTATATTCATGAGTGATATTGGTCTGTAATTTTCTTTTTTTATAGTATCTCTGTCTGGTTTTGGTATCAGGGTGATGGTGGCCTCGTAGAATGAGTTTGGGAGTGTTCCTTCCTCTGCAATTTTTTGGAAGAGTTTGAGAAGGATGGGTGTTAGCTCTTCTCTAAATGTTTGTTGATAGAATTCACCTGTGAAGCCATTTGGTCCTGGACTTTTGTTTGCTGGGAGATTTTTAATCACAGTTTCAATTTCATTACTTGTGATTGGTCTGTTCACATTTTCTATTTCTTCCTGGTTCAGTCTTGGAAGGTTATACCTTTCTAAGAATTTGTCCATTTCTTCCAGGTTGTCTCTTTTATTGGCATAGAGTTGCTTGTAGTAGTCTCTTGTATTTCTGTGGTGTCCGTTGTAACATCACCTTTTTCTTTTCTAATTTTACTGATTTGAGTCCTCTCCCTCTTTTTCTTGATGATTCTGGCTAAAGGCTTATCAATTTTGTTTATCTTCTCAAAGAACCAGCTTTTAGTTTTATTGATCTATGTTATTGTTTTCTTTGCTTCTATTTCATTTATTTCTTCTCTGATCGTTATTATTTCTTTCCTTCTACTAGCTTTGGGTTTTGTTTGTTCTTCTTTCTCTAGTTCCTTTAGATGTAAGGTTAGATTGTTTGAGATTTTTCTTGTTTCTTGAGGTAGCATTGTATTGCTATAAACTTCCCTGTTAGAACTGCTTTTGCTGCACCCCATAGGTTTTTGTTTTCGTTGTCAATTGTCTCTAGGTATTTTTTGATTTCCTCTTTGATTTCTTCAGTGATCTCTTGGTTATTTAGTAATGTATTGTTTAGCCTCCACGTGTTTGTGTTTTTTACGTTTTTTTCCCTGTATGTGATTTCTAATCTCATAGTGTTTTGGTCGGAAAAGATACTTGATATGATTTCAATTTTCTTAAATTTACCAAGGCTTGATTTGTGACCCAAAGTGTGATCTATCTTGGAGAATGTTCCATGTGCATTTGAGAAGAAAGTGTGTTAAGATGCTGTTTTCAGATGGAATGTCCTATAAATATCAATTAAATCTATCTGGTGTATTGTGTCATTTAAAGCTTGTGTTTCCTTATTAATTTTCTCTCTGGATGATCTGTCCATTGGTGTAAGTGAGGTGTTAAAGTCCCCCACTATTATTGCGTTAAGTCGATTTCCTCTCTCATAGCCATTAGCATTTACCTTATGTATTGAGGTGCTCCTATGTTGGGTGCATAAATATTTATAATTGTTATATCTTCTTCTTGGATTGATCCCTTGATCATTATGTAGTGTCCTTCCTTGTCTCTTGTAACAGTCTTTATTTTAAAGTCTATTTTATCTGATACGAGTATTGCTGCTCCAGCTTTCTTTTGATTTCCATTTACATGGAATATCTTTTTCTATCCCCTTACTTTCAATCTGTATGTGTCCCTAGGTCTGAAGTGGATCCCTTATAGACAGCATATATATGGGTCTTGTTTTTCTATCCATTCAGTGAGCCTGTGTCTTTTGGTTGGAGAATTTAACCCATTCACATTTAAGGTAATTATCAGTATGTATGTTCCTATTACCATTTTCTTAATTGTTTTGCGTTTGTTTTTGTAGGTCCTTTTCTTCTCTTGTGTTTCCCACTTAGAGAAGTTCTTTTAGCATTTGTTGTAGAGCTGGTTTGGTGGTGCTGAATTCTCTTAGCTTTTCTTGTCTCTAAAGCTTTTGATTTCTCCATCAAATCTGACTGAGATCCTTGCCAGGTAGAGTAATCTTGGTTGTAGGTTCTTCCCTTTCATCACTTTAAATATATCATGCCACTCCCTTCTGGCTTGTAGAGTTTCTGCTGAGATATCAGCTGTTAACCTTATGGGAGTTCCCTTGTATGTTATTTGTCATTTTTCCCTTGTTGCTTTTAATCATTTTTCTTTGCCTTTAATTTTTGTCAATTTGATTACTATGTGTCTCAGTGTGTTTCTCCTTAGGTTTATCCTGCCTGGGACTCTCTGTGTTTCCTGGATTTGGGTGGCTATTTCCTTTCCCATGTTAGGGAAGTTTTCCACTATAATCTCTTCAAATATTTTCTCTGGTCCTTTCTCTCTCTCTTCTCCTTCTAGAACCCCTATTAATGCGAATGTTGGTGTGTTTAATGTCCCAGAGGTCTCTTAGGCTGTCTTCATTTCTTTTAATTCATTTTTCTTTATTCTGTTCTGTGGCTGTGAATGCCACCATTCTGCCTTCCAGGTCACTTATCTGTTATTCTGCCTCAGTTATTCTGCTATTGATTCCTTCTAGTGTATTGTTCATTTCAGTTACTGTATTGTTCATCTCTGTTTGTTCTTTAAATCTTCTAGGTGTTTGTCCTTTAATTGTTCTAGGTCTTTGTTAAAAATTTCTTGCATCTTCTCAATCTTTACCTCCATTCTTTTTCTGAGGTCCTGGATCATCTTCACTGTCATTATTCTGCATTCTTTTTCTGGAAGGTTGCCTATCTCCTCTTCATTTAGTTGTTTTTCTGGGGTTTTATCTTGTTCCTTCATCTGGTACATAGTCCTCTGCCTTTTCATTTTGTCTTATCTTTCTGTGAATGTGGTTTTCGTTCCACAGGCTGCAGAATTGTAGTTCTTCTTGCTTCTGCTGTCTTGCATAAATAGCTTATGCAAAACAGAAGTACAAGCAATTCTCAGTTATTTGGGAAAATCGGATAACTGTAAAACATGAATAAGGAGGAGCACAGGTACATTTCATTTAGGACTGCATTGTGATGATTTTTAATAGACCATTTTTATGAAAGTTTATTTCATAAATGGTTTTCCCAAAGTGTGTCCCATGGAGCAACCATGGTATCACAGTGGCTGTTTTGGTGGTGGCGGGTGGGAGAGACTGAAGTGTTCAGCAGTCAGATTGCTTTGGCAGATGCTGGATTAACTGAGATGCAGCATACCTCCTTCCTGCAGGACTTCCCAGGGCCTTTAGCACACTCCCACCTAGGGTGCTTCTCTGAGACTTGTTGTGATACGCAACATTTACCAAACACATTTGGCCACAGAACCCTTCCCCTGCCAACAGAACTCTTAGAACCAGAATAGACTAGACTAACATTTTGGTTATTTGTTTGGTTGTGACGTGGCCCCTGCAAGTTTCATCTAGTGTCACATCCAGTGACCCTTTAGCCCTTTCTCTGTGCCAGGCACATACTGCCCTCCTAGGACTCGCAATCTGAGAGAAAAAAAATATTAGCCAAATAATCAAATAAAGATAAAACAGAAACGGTGACAAATGCTACCAAGATGAGAGAGGGGCCTGTGCTATGGAAGTTGACCCAATCCAGGCTGGTAGATGTGGATGGAGGTAACACCTAAGCATGAGCAGGAGTTAACTCAGAAAAGCAGCAACCTGTGCAAAGGTCCTGAGGCAGGGGCAGACACAGTGCATCTAAGGAGCTAAAGGAAGGCCGGCATGGTTGGGGAGGAGGGACAGAGGGGAGCATGGTAAAAGCTGAGGCTGGAGGACCTGGTGGGGCATCAGGAGAGGACGGGGAACAGAATTACATGGTCCTGGCTGAGCAGTGAGTTCTGCCGGGAGCCCTGAGAACAGCTGCATGCAGCCCGTTGGCCGATCTCCCTGGACTCGGGACACAGGACACTTGGCTGTCGTCAGCCTGGGCAATGGCTTTTCCCATTTAGGGGTCCGTGTGGGTCCCTTCACTCATCTGTGCATCAAACACCCCCCCCCCAAGTGTCTATGGACTCAATGGTCATAACCAGTCCTCTGGAGTCATTTGGGGCCATTACCAGCAGCCCTGTCACTGACCCACCGATAATAGGCCTTAGGAGACAGTGGGGCCATCACTTGGGCCCCCCCGATGGACAGTGCAGGCTTGGCTGGGGCTGAGGTCATCAGCGGAGCGGTCACTGCCTGGAGGCCCCAGCAGCTCCCAGGGAGGAGCCCACAGAAGGCTCTGTGGAGAGGGGGCTGGGGGCGGGGCACTGAGCAGGGAGCCCTGCCAGCCCCCCACCAAAGGGGGATTCATGTGCTGAGATTACCCCCTCCCTAGGGAGGCTCAGAGCCTGGCATCAGACAGATATATGCGTTTTCTGGATCTGAGCAGATGACACCCTTCCTGGACGGGTGAGTGGAAGGAAATGTAAGAGGCCGTGTCTAGTTCTGAATGAGGCATTGGCCGGAAGATGGGCTACCGGGATGCAGAGCTTGTGAGCCGGGAGAAAGGGAAGGGAAACCACTAGAATGGTGATGTGGCCACAGTCCGGTGTGGAACCTGCTCGCCAGGGACACTGGCCACGCCCTACCTGCCCAGTACAGCCCCCCACGACAGAGAACGGTTGGTGCGAAGCGTCGACAATGCCGAGGTAGAGACATTCTGGCCTAAGTGGGAGGTTTCGCAGGACCCTCAGTAGCGTTTGTGGGTTTCTGGTGCAGTCCCTCGGGGGATAAGGACACAGCTGCTCCTTTTGCCTTAAATCGAAAGATCCTGAGCCAGAATCTGGGTCCCCGTCACCATCACGTCGGGTCCTCACAGCCAGTGGTGTGGCAGGTCCACTGGGCCGTGCTGTCTCCCAGTCTTTAGCAAGCCACCCAGGGGGTCTCCGGAGTGAAGGACGGGGACACCCTGCTTCCCAGCAGGGCGGCCGTTCTAGGACCTGAGGCTGTCTCCCCGTGCTGCTCACAGGCTACGTGTGTCCACAGGTTTGGGGACTTGGACATTGGTCAGGGGGCTGTGCTGGAACCTTCTGAGTGACAGCCTCAGTGGGCCTCCCCCACCCCAGCTTCTTTTATTTTGGTAAAATACACACAACATAAGATGTACCCTTAGTGACATTTAGGACATTCACAACCATCTCGTTCCAGAACATTTTCATCCCCCCAAAAGGAGACCCCCTACCCTTTAAGCAGTCACTCCCCTCCCACATCCTCCCCCAGCCGCCCGGCAACCACGACTCTGCTTTCTGTCTCCGTGCATTTGCCTGTTCCGGATGTTTGTGGAATTGTAGAATATGTGGGCTTCTGTGTCTGGCTTCTCTCACTGAGCATGTGTGTGAGGTCCATGCATGCTACGACCTGTGTCAGGCCTTCATTCCTTTTTATGGCCTAATAACGTTGCACTGCAGCGCCGGACCACATTCCGCTACTCTTTTCAGCAGTTGACAGTTGACAGTCGTGGGCTGTTGCCACCTTTCGGCCGCTGTAAACGCTCAGGCACAAGTGCTTCTTCGACCACCGTTCAGTCCTCTGGGCCCGACGCCTGATAGAATTGCTGGGTCCCACGGGGACTCTTTCACTGTTGAGGAACCGCCAGCCTGGCTCCATGTGGTCTGTGGGCCTCCTGTGGAGGGGGGCTGGGGAGTGGGTGCTCCCCCACCAGCATTTACTCTGGACAAGCCATCAGGGCAGGTTTGGGCTCCAGGAGCCCCATGGAAGCACCCTCAGTGCTGACAGCCCCCAGCAGGACACACCGGCTGGCTGAGGGCCGCCTTGCTCTTGCCACGAGAGCGGCCACGTTCATGAGGTTTGGGGGCCGATGGCTCTGCCTCCTGGTGACACGGTGCAGCCCTCTCCCTCCACCCATGGCCCCAGCTGGGGCGGGAGACAAGGCTCCCGGGGGCTGCCTGGCTGGAGTGCCGTGGGCTGGGTAGTTGGGTGTGTTTTGCAAACAGACCAGAAGTCCATTAGAGCTCGTGGGAACCCTGAGTTCTTGACGCTGCAGCTTCTCTCCCGCTCACGCAGAGCAGGAAGGGGACTGCTCGGCACCTGAGCCACTCCTGGCATGTTGGCGAGAGGCAGCGGATCCGGGGCACACGGTGCAGGGAAATGGGTACAAAGATGCCAAAGGCATGGGCATGGGCATGGCTCAGAATATGAATCGGGGGCTTGGCGCTGTGAGGGAGACCTCGGGGAAGCCCTGAGACAAATGACATCCCCACTCCCGAGCAACCAGCTATTGACCATCCCCTCCTTAGAACGTATGTGGACACGGGTGTCTGCTCTTCACTGGAGACTCTGGGGCTGCTGGGGGCCTCCTTCTAGCAGGAAGGGCGGTGCCGTGGGAGGATTCAGCAGCGGGCTCCTCTGGGCCCAGAACTGCTTGTGTCACTCTCTCTGGCCACCATCCCACCTGGCGAGGCCCCTCAGGCTCCTTGCTGTTGCTCCTGCCATCACAGCTCCAGGGAACTGATGCTAAGCAGGTGTGGCACCAGGAAATGCAGGCCCCTCTCAGCTCTGCCTCATCCAGGAAGCTTTCTCAGTTTTCCCAAAACCAGGCACTAGTGCTTCCCTGATGCTTTGTGGCCATTCCCCCCTGGGCCCCCGATAGCCTGGGGTGTCGAGTGGTGACCAAGCAGAGGGATGTTCTGGATTCGCACCCTGGCTCCACCTCCCTGACCCTCAGTCTCTTCATCTAAAGTGGGTTAGCACCACCTCTCTGAGGGCTGTTGCAGAAGTCGGTGAGACAAGGCTCAGCACAGGGCCTGATGCAGAGCAGTCACCCCTGGGTGCCCCTGAGAAAGAAAAGAAGAGCAACTGAGAACAAACATGGGGCCTGACGAAGACTTAATGCGTCACCTGGGGACAGGCACCTGTTCTCTGCTCCACGGAGCAGGGTCTCGGCAGCACTTCTCATCCATCCACTCCACACCTCTCCATGGTTCCGGGCACACACAGAGAGAGTTGGACAGCCAGTGGAGGGGAAAATGGGCCGTAAATAAGTCAGCACACACCCCAGGTTGAATCGCGTTTAAAGATGATCTGAAAAGAGGCGACTGAAGAGAGTAACTCACAGGCAGGGCACTCAGGGGGGATTGCTTGAGGAGGTGGCATGTGAGCCGAGCTGAGGCTGCAAAGGGCAGGGAGGGGGAAGATCCCTTGGGAGGAGGGTTGGGTCTCACACTTCCTAGAGGAGCTGGCGCTCTCAGCTCTTACGGGACCTCTCCGTGGATGGACTTTGCTTAAAGTCCATCTTCCCTGGTCCCCGAAAGGGGTCTCACACGTGTGGTCCCTGCAGCATCACTGAATAAGCCTGTCTGCCCCCCACCCCCCGCCAGCTACTCCTTTCCTGTGGCTCCAGAGCCCCCGAACCCAGGGTGGCGGGTACGAGCCTTCCCACAACCGAGGATAATAGGACGTAAGATTTGGTTAGGATGAATCTCGCAGCGATGGTGGAGACCCAGCCTCAATCTGGAATCTGGGGGCTGAATTCTGACTGAGAAGCAGCCATTTTGTTGAAAAGTCGACAGCTCTTGGCGGGCAGTAAACACCTGGGTGAAGGGTCCTGTTGAACTCGGTTCTCAACGCGTCTGCTCAAATCCTGGGTCTGCGGAGGCTGACGACAACAGCCCTGCAAGGCTGGCATACGAATCCCATTTCCAATGAGGACAATAAAACAGTGGGCTAAGGGTCTTGGCCAAGGTGGAGAGCTAGAGAGGAGATGGCGCTTCTCCTGGATCCCTGGGCGGAGACAGGACGACCTTCCTAGAAGGTGCAGGATAACCAGAGTAAGGAGACGTTCCCTCGAAAAGGAGTCACTCCCATTGGCCCTGCTTGGATCACATGCCCTCCCTGAGCCAATCACAGGGCCAGGGGAAGCTGCACTCCCATTGGCCCAGCTTGGGTCTCATGCCTTTCCCTGAGCCAATCCCAGGGCCAGGGCAGGTACTCCTGTAGCCCGTGGAAGGGCCCTCCCCACGGGTCAGTACAGAGCAGCGTGGGCAGCGGTTTCCAAAGACAGCCGGGGTGGGTATCTGCAGGCACGCCAGGACGGTGGCTGCCCCAGTGCCCCGCCTCAGCCTGCATGCAGCCTCATCCCGCACTCGCTGTCCCTCAAATAGCCCTCATTCCCACCCACCCACCCCCCGACACTGTTCCTCTCCTTCCGGGTCTGGGGGCTGGCCTCCGTCCTCCTGCTCAGGCCTGCCCCCTCGAGCTCCGCCTGGGCCTCCCCCAGCCAGCAGTCTGGCTGCTGCAGCCTCCGTCTCCAAGGACTGGATCCTGTCTGGGGTCATCCCTTGTCAGAGACTTGTGTGCAGGGCCTTCCAGAGGCGGGCAGGGACACACATTACGTATTAATGAAGCAGCGTTCCTGACGAGACGCTTGACTCTTCATTTGGGGGACCAGAAATGACAACAGGCAGAGCGTGGGCAGCAGATCTGAGGGTGAACTGCAGCCCACAAGAGCCATCCGTCCCGCGGATCCCTGCCTCCATCGGGCTGAGGCAGTAAGTGTCCCCCGTAGACTCTGTTCCCTGACGGACAGGTATATTCCTAGCCTGGGGCCTTGGAAGGAAATCTGTCTCCACTCTGGCTTTCTGTGCAGCAACAGCCCTCGTTAGCTGTCAAGTTCAGGCATCTCCAGGGAAGCCGCAGACCTGCCCAGACTCCTTCTCAGAGCCCTCACTTTTCCAGGAGGCTGCCCAGGTACCGGGTGTCGACCAAACACCACTCGAGGCCGGGTGCTGGGTTAAATTAAACTTTGCTGCAAGCCAAGTGACTGTCTCTCCTGAGCATCTCCTGGACAGTGCAGTGGGGGAGACAGAAAGAGAGCAGTCAACAAAAGCATAAACAGGGAAAAGCTGCAATGGAAGTGCTGAGGAGACGATGAGGCAGGGTGTAGCAGGCACTCTGAACCTCAGCAGAGGACGGACCCTCCTCACCCTGGGCTGGCCCACGGAGGCCACCTCTTCACCCGGAGGCTCCAGAGCTCCCCCGGGAGATGGGGCTGAAGCCAGACCCCAGCCCAGACCACATCTCTCCTCTCCTGCCTCTGCTCCTGCAGGCTCTGCCCAGGCGACCACTCACACAAGACTCCCATCTCCGGCTCTGCTTGCAGGGAACCCCACCGCACACTAGGATGGAGAAGTCGGGTGGGCCTCTGTGGGGAGGCGGCATAGGCAGGGGCCTGGGCACCACGGGGACGCTGCCCTCTGGTTAGAGCTTCCCTGCCCCGCGCAGTGTTAAGGGCCCCTCCGACTACATCTGGGTCAGCCAGAGGTTTGACTGAATGCAACGGGGGAACCCACTGCAGCTACCTCTCCTCACGCAGACGGACTGGGAGGGAAGGCTGGCCAGCAGGTGGCTCCGGGGCCCTGGGTCTTGACAGGGCGATGGCCTTGCAGCGGAGAGGCTCCAGCCATATTTCCCACCCCCACTCTTTCTTGACTCACATCTACAGTTGAGAGGAGAAGCTGATTGGCCAGCTCGGCTCATAGGCCTGCCTGTTGCCCAGGGCAGGGCAGGGCGTCTTGACCGACTGCTCCCCGGGACCACTCACAGTGGGGAACGATGACCCCCCCCAGAAGGAAATCGGGCCTCTGCTTCCTGAGTGAGAGCCGGGGGTGGACTCTTCCCTGTTCCCACTGTCAGCAATAATGTCTTCTGTCATCCCTTACCCCGAATTAAGCAGCTGCCTGTCTTTGTTAATTTGGTACAACCTGAAGGGCACTTTTGAGAGGCATCTAATTCACTCTTCCCCACCAGGCAAATTTTGTAAGAACATATTCATGGCTTTCATTAATATTCATACGACTTTGAGGGGTTTTTTCACGATTTATAAAACTCAAAGTAACTGTGAATGGTGATGTATAATAGTGTCAATGTTACACAGCAAATGCCTTTCCCTATCACATTCTGGGTTTTTCTGCTCATTACAAGAACCTAGTTGAAAATAAGTGAAAGCTGAATTTCATGGTGCGTGGAAAGTATTTTGTAAAATGCAAGAAATACAAACATCGTCAAGCCTCTTAAAGTAATGTTCAAGAATCAAGGAAGAGTTGGGGAGGGAAGTATGGATCCTGACACCCTCAGCCCCAGGTTTGCCCCATTCACTTGAGAGAATCTGGCCAGATCTTGCTGCTTGCCCAGCGCCATGGCAAAGGGCTTTTAAATTAAACTTTGCTGCGTCACGTAGGATTCGGTTATAATTTCACGATCACTTTCAAAGGCAATTAAAGTGACGTTTTAGTTCTGGGCCTTAGAGCCACGGTGACTTTTTTTTTTTTCTTTTTTGTCTGTGTTGGGTCTTCGCTTCTGTGCCAGGGCTTTCTCTAGTTGCGGCAAGCGGCAGCCACTCTTCATCGCGGTGCGCAGGCCTCTCACTGTTGCAGCCTCTCTTGCGGAACACAGGCTCCAGACGCGCAGGCTCAGTAGTTGTGGCTCACGGGCCTAGTTGCTCCGCGGCATGTGGGATCTTCCCAGACCAGGGCTCGAACCCGTGTCCCCTACATTGGCAGGCAGATTCTCAACCACCGCGCCACCAGGGAAGCCCACGGTGACTTTTTAAAGCACGGAACTTCAGCAATCCCTGTGTATTTGTAAAACCAGCAGGAATGAGAGTGACACCCGGGGTCTGAGATTCCCGTCAGGGGTCGAGTGACCCTGGGGAGACACAGAGACCTCCTGGGCCCAGTCTCCCATCTGCACAAGTGGGCACAGCTTCCTCAGCCTCCCTTTCTGCTCTTTTTTTTTTTTGCGGTACTCGGGCCTCTCCCGTTGCGGAGCACAGGCTCCGGACGCGCAGGCTCAGCGGCCATGGCTCACGGGCCCAGCTGCTCTGCGGCACGTGGGATCTTCCAGGACCGGGGCACGACCCTGCGTCCCCCGCATCGGCAGGCGGACTCTCAACCACTGCGCCACCAGGGAAGCCCTCCCTTTCTACTCTTCGAAGCTTCCTAAGAAGGCAGCATGACCGAGACAAGACCTGGGAACTCTGCCCTTGATCCTGGACTACTTGTGAAACCATCGTCCACCCTTAGCCTCTCTGCGCCTCAGTCTCCCTATCTGCAGAAGGGGCTGGACCGAATCGTCAGTGGGGCCGACATTCTGGGACTTTTCTTTCATTGTCCCTTAAGGAGTTGCAGGGGTGTGAGGTGGAGATTCCTGGAACCCTCCTCTTCACAGGGGAGCTCGGTGCCAGCTTCAGGCTTTCGAGGCGTAATCTAAGGACACGTAAGGAGGGAAACCCTAATTTGGGCAAAGAAGCCCAAGATAAACACAGTGAAGAGCAGGCCAAGGACGGGCCGTCCTGCTGTTGGTCCCATCAGCTCACCCTTCCCAGGGGCCAGCCCCTCCCCAAGCCTCCTTCCTCTCCTGCCGGAGGCCTGGGGGCCAGGTGACACCACACCCCTCGGGTTTCTGCTGAGTCTCTAGAGCAGAACCCTTCTGACTCCCTCCCCAGCCCCCCAGGGCCCCCAGAAGCCTCTGCAGGCACCCGGGGGCGGTCCCCCTCCTCCTTCTTTTGCTCCGGGTTTTCACCTGGGGAGGGGTGACCACCTCTCTTCTCTCCCCCCTCCCTATTTCGCGGCTGTTTCTTTGCCCCCAGACAGTAGCCACAGGGCTGGGTGGACCATCTCCCTCCCACCTGGGATCTTCGACCACCTGCCGCCCCCTCGGGGGCCCCCCCTTCCCTCAGCCTGCTCCCTCGGGGCTCAGGGAAGAGGGAGATTGAGCACCTACTGTGTTCACCGTGCCAGGCCTGCACCTGCCATCCGTGGGGACAGACAGCATGTTCGTGTTCCTAGGGCCCAGAGGAGGGTGTGGGGCAGCGTTAGTGCTCAACAGTTGGGGGGCGGGGGGGGGGGACAGGCGAGCCGTCCCTGCAGAGCAGACGGGATGACGGACACAAAACCTGAGAAAACCCTGATTCTCTGTCAGCATGAAAATCTAGAAGCCGCAGCGTCGCGGGCCAACGTGAGGGCCGTGAGGACCAGCTGAGGCCGCGGGGAAGCCGCAAGTACATTTAAGGTGAAGGAGTGCTCTTAACTCTGGCTCTGGTGAGAGTCGGATTATAAGGAAAATTGGCCGCGGCCTCCTGGCCGGCCGCAGTCACGGCCAAGTGTAGATATGCCAGCCTGCATCCTGGCCAGCGCAGGGTGGGTGGGGGCAAAGCGTCTGCTGCCACGACTCAGAGCTTCTCCCTCTGCTGCAGGCAGCTCAAGACTCCCAAAACGTTAACAAAAATGAGAGTCTGCAACCTGTTTTCCTGGGCAGGTCTCTGGGTTTGATATCATACAAGGAGAAAGCACTGCAATACTTCACCAAAGAATTACATCCTTGTGGAAGAACTTGATCCTGAGGGTTTTGAGAGCATCTTTTAAAGCGCGGGGACAGGGTCAGGGAGGCCTTATTAGTGGCGTGGCAAAGCCATTAAGACGCAGAATAGCCATCGCCTTCCAAGAGACTTAGAGCAAAAGGAGGGGAGATCCAGTCGTGTGCACGCATGTGCACACGTGTGTATGCTTACATGTATGTGTTTGGGTGTGTTTACATGTCTGTTTTATGTGCATATGCGTGTTTCTGTGTACGTGTATGTACATGCGTGTCCATGAATGGTGGTGGACAAGACCAAACACTCAAGTTTAACTGGACATTCTTGAAAATTCTCTTTGCCCCCCAAGTCCTTACATCAGGATCTCTCACAGACCCTGTTCTTCCCCCATTTTATAATTGTCACTTTATACTGCACTGAGAGGCTGTCACTTTTTTAGATCTAATTCCTCTGGTCCATGAACCGCGTGAGGGCAGGGCTGTGTCTGTCCAGCGTGATGGGGCCTGGCACACAGCACAGGCCACGTGGGCCAAGTGAAGACATTGTTGAAACACCAGGGGCCCAGCCTGCACTGACGGTGTCCCCTGGGGTGACTGGGTCTCTGCCTGTCCTGAGGCAGGTTTTTCTCTGCAGGTCCAGTGGGATTCTCCTCCCCTTCAATTCTTTGGGAATAAACCTCCAGGGCGTTTGCAATTCAAAACCACACATGGTGACTTTTCTCCAAGTTTCAAGTTTATTCGAAATTAGGTAAATACCTTCTCCTTGGGGGAGATCCTGCCAGAATCCTGCATTTCATCCAGCGTTTCCTAAGGACGGATCCAGCCTTCCGAGCGAGGTCCCTGGCGAACACAATGGCCAGGTACCGTACGTTATTTTAATGTCGACATCACTTTAAACTAACCTTTTACCATCTGTTCTGTCCTTTAGTAACAAATGCAAAAGAGCATAATTCTCGGTGGCGTCATAAAAGTGAGATGGGTGATGGAAATGCCCGCCTCCACTCTTTATTCATGGTCCTTCCGGACGCTGCTGTGATGTTTTTCTCATTTTCCAGACACAAATCAAGGGGAAACTGCTCTCCCCTGATCTGGTGAATTCACCTGCACAGTATTTCTTCTTAATACGGTAAACTGTGGGAGAGTTCAGGGCATCCTGTGCCTATTTCAGAAGGCGCCGCCAAACGGCACCTGGAGAATTAAGGGAACGCAGCTCGACGGTCAGGATGTAATGAGATTTCTTTGCAAAAAATAAAATCTTGAAATGTGTAGCGGGTTCTTTTCATCCGTTTCATCACTAACTTCCCTGTGAAGGACGGGCAGCCTGGCCCGGAGAGGGCGGGGTGGGGAAGCACACTGCGTGGGCCGGGTGTGTCCCCCGCGCCCCCAATCTCTGCAGGGCCGTACGGGCTCCCACGCCCCCCCCTCA
Organism: Phocoena sinus; assembly: GCF_008692025.1. Taxonomy (NCBI): domain Eukaryota; kingdom Metazoa; phylum Chordata; class Mammalia; order Artiodactyla; family Phocoenidae; genus Phocoena; species Phocoena sinus. The sequence goes on along the minus strand of NC_045777.1, from coordinate 1,828,482 downwards.
ATCCAGGCAGAAGGCGGGCGGTGCCCCGGCCCAAGGACCCGTGGGGGGCGTCCGGCCCAGGCATTCTCAGTGGTCTTGCTCAGGCCCGACAAGGACCAGGAGAACCGGACGCAACGGTAGGAGAGGGAGGTGGGCGGAGCTGGGGAAGCCGGAGCGAAGGCGCCCGTCACGGACAGTGCGTGCGCGTGCGTGTGCGCGCGCGCGCGTGGCTCCTCCCGGAGGCCCGCGTCGGCCCCCAAGCAGACCAGGTCGCGCTGACCTCCATGATGCCTGTGGGATGATAAGCGTCGCCTCCTTCGGACCGTCGGTTCCTGATATTTTTCTCTTCCCCGTCCTGTCGCGAAGGAGGTAAGAGGCCGTTGGGGCGGCTGGGGTCCCTGCCCCCACGCTCATGACCTGGGGGGGTCGACTCTGGTGTGTGAACAGTAAATGCTGGTTTAGGAAAGGTGTCCTCTATTGGACCGAATTTTCTCGGAAGTGGCGTTTTCTGGGGAATGGCTTGTTCTATGGTCCAGGTTCATTTGGAAAGGATGTTCATTATCAAATCTCTGTGGAGCCTCCGTGGAGACCAGCCTGTGATGATTATTGGGCTACAGAAATAAGTTGCCCGAGAAAAAGCCACCCTTAGTTTCTGAGATAAATCCCACTTAGGCGTGTAGGGGGAGGAAAAGTAAATTTCTCTCGCCCCTTCTGAGTTCCTGGCTGAGACCCCCGTAATAAGAGATTAACAAGAGAACAAGCAGCATGAGTGCGTCACGCATACAGGGGGGACCCAGGGAAAACGAGTAGCTCCCCAAGATGGCTGAGAATTCAAGTCGAAGAGGAGAAGGGGAGGGGAATGTAGGCCTCTCAGGGGAGAGGAAGTGACTTGTAGGAAAGATGATGGACCCTTGGAGGAGGGGTGGGAGGTGTGGTCGTGTGGCAGGTCGGCCTGGGTGTGCTTGTCTCTTCTAGCCCCCCTCCCAAGACTAGAGGCAATAGTTCTCCTCAGGTGATAACCCCACCGTGGGGGGAGGGGATCTGTGACACCTGAGCCTCCTTGAGTCTCTGTCTCCAGGCAGATGAGGGAGCTCAGAGAAAACTCCTCCTGCACCTGCTGGTTCTCAAGGGCCTGCAGCTGAAAACAGTCGCTACACCCAGCGGCATGTTTGGGGGTGGCGTCTCACTAACCTTCATCCCCGCCTTTGACACTCCCCCAAGCAGTTTCGCGGCCAAGCAGCTGGGCTGGCGGGTTGCTCCATCTCACTGAACCCAGCTCTCAGTTCAGTTAGCGGTAGTCTCATTTCAGGAGGCAGGGTTGCAGGATGGCCCTACAGGATGCAGTCAGGTGTGTAATATGAGGCGTTTCCATGGAAGGAAAAGAAAAACAAAGTTTATGGTTGGAACAGGCTCTAAACCCGTTTCTGAGTCCTGGGGGCAGCCAGTCGAGAAGATTTCTGGTTGGTGATCTCACAGCAGCGTCTGCAGTCTGGTTGCCTCTGATGAGGTCATTGCATGTTCCAGGGAACTTTCTGAACGTCGGCATGGCAACAGGCAGGCAGGCTGTCGGTACATGAGCTGTTTCGGGGGCTTCTCTGAAGTTCATACCCAGTCATCCAGCCTTAGTTTGCAGGGTTTTGGGGAAAGGGCAGTTTTGTTCTTAGTGATTCCAAGTCAGAAAGGCAGGAGAAGGGGCTTCCCTGGTGGTCTAGTGGTTAAGACTCGGCGCTTTCACTGCCAAGGGCGTGGGTTCGATCCCTGCTCGGGGAACCAAGGTCTTGCATACTGTGAGGCGTGACCAAAAAAGGGGGGGGGGGGGGCGAGGGCAGGCAGGAGAACATTAGAAACGTTGGTTTGGAGAAGCGCGGCCAGATATTTGAGGAAACTAGAAGAACGCGGATCCAGTCCAGTTACAGGTAGAAAATAAAACCTCAAAGACAACAAGCAGGACTAGAATCTCAATGTACAGCTTTCTACCAAAACCTAAGTTTTCCCTCTACAGTCAGCCACATTCCTACCAAAGGTAATCATGGTAAGACCGATTTGTTTGCAAAATGAATCTGGTCTCATTTAACGTGGCCTGACCGTTTACAAAAGTGTAGCAGAAAGAGGACCATACAGGCTCTGTGGAGGTTTGCTCTGCTGGAGCTTCTAACAAGGACTCACTCTCAGGTCACACCTGAGCCCTCCCGTTTGGATGTGATGATGGCGGCTCTAGTGCAGGTTGAACCCCACCTGCTGGTATTTCTGTTCTGGCCGTAACATCTCCGTCTCTGTGTGGGATTGGTTTGCAGTTACCTTACTTTGTGCTCTCAGGAGGAGAATGGTATCCAAGGAGGGTTTGTAAAACCAGGGGGATTGCTTTTTCTCTTGTGTCCTCTGCTCTGGAAAACTTTCAGACACCTCCTAGGTAAGCTCACCTGACCCTGGAGCCCTTTGCGGAGGAATTTCCTGAAGAAATAGTGGTCTCTTCACGTTTGCTCTTCTTTCTAGCTGAGTTTGAAATTTTATATTTTCTCAAAAAATAAACAGTTTCGTCAAGATTTTCGACTTGGCTAACAAAATATAAAGAATAAAATGTTCTTTTAAGTCTCATTTTTTTCTTTTAAATTTGCCAAAGGTACATCTATTCTCTTGTGGGTTTTTCTCCGAAGTACAGCTCTTGAATCTATTTATCAGTTCTTCCAATTTTTCTGTTTTCAGATTTAGAAATTTCTGCATTCGTCTTAATCAGTTACTTGGGTGTTTGCCACGTCCTGCTTTGTCATTCCTTTTCCTTCTGGAGCTAAATGCTCAGTTCATTCACTGTAATTCTACTTTAACGATGAAAACATTTGAAGTTAAGGGTTTGCTTTGACTCAATCTCTGGCCAAATTCCTTGGGTTTCACTGTGTAATCGTCTCCTAGTCATTACTATTTTTAAGTCACCTCTAAATGTAGTTTTGATTCCTTAACCTGTGGTTACTTCGGAATGTTTTCTAAAATGTCTCTTTAAAATTATCGTTAAATTTTAATTGCATTATTCTAATAAAACGTCCTGGTCAGTTTTGCTTTGTGCAATTTGAGGTTTTCGTTGTGGTCCATTTGATTATAAAATGTTGCCATGGTGCCCTGGGCTTTGATTTTTAACAGTTGTGTTTTCTAAAGGTGTATTCAGAGTTTCATGCTAATCTTAATTTGACCCCATCAGTTATTCCTTTCACATCCTTGTGGCTTATTTACAGTTTCCCACTTTCGGACAAGTGTTTCACGGTGTCTATGATTATTAACTGCCCTTTATGTGACAAGAGTCTTGGCTTCATCTAAATGAAAGACGTACGTCTTTGTTTAATTCTGCTAGTGTCCTTTCTGTGTCCCAAAGACGTATGTTTGTCTAATGATCTGGTCAGAAGTGACATGTTGTTTCTGTGTAGCCCCACCCCACCCCACATAAAACACAGAATCGTGCATTTTTCTCTGTTCTTTCCGTTTCTTCCCCCACCTCTCAGGCTTTGCTAACTTACTTTGGATTTGGGGCCCAGATAAGCATTATTAAATTGTTTTTTCAACAATATACAGTTTCTGTTATAAAAAAAGAGAAACTTTCTGTGCTTGTACTCAGCTCCATAAAACCACATTGACAGCAATTTTCAGAGTTAAGTTTCTGTGTCTGAATACTGGTCGTGGGCCGTTTCTGTCGCAGCCCCCGTTCTTGAGATCCTGGCTGTGACCCACCCCTCAGGGCCCCTGTCAAAGGCGCAAGAACACAGGACATTTTCTGCATCTTTGCGCATCCAGAAATATCTGTTCCCTCCTACACGGATGACAGCTCGGGGGCACAAGCGTATTGGCCCCGACCTTTTGCCCTCAGACCTCCGTGGAGTGTGCTATTCCCTTGCCCTCGTCTTTGTCGAGGTTTGCTGTGCTGGGTGTTTGCACTGGGTCCTCAGCCACTTCAAACCATCATTTGCAGGCTCTCCCGTCGGTGTCATTGGCTCTGCCATGCTCGCTGCACACCCTTTCCTCTTGGAATATTGTGTCCTGTCCTCCCCTGTCACCTGGTGGGCCACCAGATGTGCAGCGGTGGCTCTCAGTAAACCCCTGGCCTCTGCTTGCCCTTCCGGTCCCCAGAGTGGACGAAGCATTGGCTGTGGCCCCAGATGCACCTGGGAGAGGCCACGTGTGTGGCCAGCAGGTGGGATGAACGTGGCCCTGCTCACACTGCAGCCTGACCCTCCCCTCCACCTGCTCCTCCTTCCAGATCCGGTCCGACAAAGACAGCGACATCCCCATCCGCTACAGCATCACGGGCGTGGGCGCCGACCAGCCCCCGGTGGAGGTCTTCAGCATCGACTCCATGTCTGGCCGGATGTATGTCACACGGCCCATGGACCGGGAGGAGCGAGCCTCCTACCACGTGAGTGTCCATGGCCTCAGGTCCCTGAGCGGGGGGAGGGCAAACCCAAGTTTGTATCAGAAAAGCCCAGGGGCGTGTGGGGTACCGCCCCAGAGTGTCTGTTTCATGGGGCTGGGTGGGCCGAGAATTTTCACTTGTAACACATTCCCGGGTGATGCTGGGAGGGTCTGGGACACACTGGGGGAGCGACTGGTAGAACTGGATCTACCTGGAAGATGTGGATCCACGTGACCTGCCAGGAGCTCTGATGGTCGGCGGGGAGGTCGAGAGGCTGCTGTGCCATCCCCGGCCTCTCTGATGGCCAGACATGCATCCTGCAGCCCTTCCGTTCCTGCCTCTCTGAGAGCGGAAAGGCAGCTCTGAAGCCAGCACTGCTGTTTCCATCTCAGAGCTGTGCGTGGAGAGGGAGAAAGGAGGAGAAAGTGGAGACTTCAGAGTTCAGCTGAAAGGGACTGTCCACCCGTTTCCTCCTTGGCCTCACAGCCTGGTGGCCCATGGGAGTGGCCCTCCGCCCTGGTGCCAGGCCCCTCTCCGGGCTCTGCATCCTTGTTTGCAGGATGAGGGTCTGCACCTGCGGGCGTCACACGGGCTGGAGCCCCGCCCCCAGCAGGTGGGACCTGGGCACTTAACCTCTCCGGCCTCGGTGCTCTCTCATGCGAAGGGGGCGGATGACCAGGCTGCATCAGCGTGCCGTTGAGAGGACTCACGGATGACCACACGAGAGGCATTTAGGACGGAGCCCAGCCCCTGGTAAGGCTGCCTTTGGGGTTATCGTCAAGACGTCGGAGCTCCCAGTTCCTGGATTGTAATTTACAAACAAAGACGTTCACGTGAGAGGATGGACTTCACAGCCTTCTGCCCGTGTCGTCCTGCTGACCGGCTCTGAGCTCGCTCGACTCCAGCCCGAGGTGCTAAGTGTGGCCACAGGCTCTGCTGCGCCTCGTGTTTGCTGGTTATTCGTTTCGGGTTAATTGTCCACCTCCTGGACCAGAAGGAAGGCTCCACGTGGGCAGGGAGCCGTCAGGCTTGTCCACACCACATCCCCTGGCCCGAGACCAGAGCCCAGCCCTTGGGGGACGCTCACAACCCATTCGCAGAAGGGAGGGAGTGGGTGGGAGGAGGCTGATTCTGTCACTGGCAACGGTGGCCTCCCCTGAGGAACTCCTGATGTCCCGTCAGAAGCAGGTGCACCTGCGGGAGCCCATCCTGGGGGGCGGGCAGTCCCCTCTGAGCCACGAGGGTTTCCTCTCTCAGTGGATTACTTCCCTATGTTCAGGACAGCTACAGAATTTCCGGGTCCGACACAAAATGAAACAGGGGCCCCTCCGAGCTTACTAAGGATTTTAAGACAGTGACGGCAGAGCATTAAACCACACGCAGGCCCTTCTGAACACAGGGCCCGTGTGACTGTGCGGGTCACACAAGGCCATGAGGCTCGTGGCCCCCTTTGAGGTGGGATCGACAGGAAGGCCGAAGCTTGAGGACCCCACCTTGTGGTCGTCTGGGCCTCCAGGGCCCCATCTGCGCCTCGGCGCAAACGGCCCAGAGCTGCACCCAGTGTTACGTCCATTCCTGAGGATCCCCAGCTCCGGGCACCCTGAGAGCTGCTCGATGCCGAGGGCACCACACGCCTCCCTGAGCCCCCTTCCGCACCCCCCAGACCCGCTGCTGGGAAGGCAGGAGCCAGGTCTGGGGAAAGGAGACCCGACTGGCAGTGGTCTGGGGTCTCCAGAGTTGCCGGCCCACCGTTAACCGCCACGGTGGGTGCAGAGAATCAGTGAGACAGTCCAGCCAACACGTGTTCAGCCAGGCTCGCGGCAGGAAACACACCGACTCAACGTGACTGTTGGCGCCCCACGGGGGCTGTGTACTGCCACCACAGTGCTCACGGCATGGCTCAAGGTCAAGGTCAGCTCCCCTCGCCTGCCAATGAGTCCGTGCTGACTGAGAGACTGAGGGGAAGAGCTGGAGGCAGACAGGCCCCCAGTTCCTTGCAGCTGTTGGCCAGGGGCCGCTCCCACCTCCTGACGGCACCACAAGTCTCTGACTCTCTCGCCTGCCGCTGGCCAGGAAAAGTGCTCTGATTTTAGAGGCCACGAGGCTACCTCTGTCCACCCAAACAGTCTCCCTGCCACAAAAGCCAATCCCGCCACATGACTGACCTGATCACAGGGTGAGCCCCGTTGCCCTCACTCCTGAGACCAGTGCCCCACATCCTTGCGGCCCTTTTAGAATCCTCTCTGCTCCCCCCGACCCCAGTTCCACCGGCACCTTTGCCTGTGGAGTGGGTGGGATGACCTCCCACCTGAGAGGGAGCTGGTAAACTGGACGCGGGTCAGCATGAGACGACCGCGTGGAGGCCCACCAACACGAAACAGACGAGCTGTCACTGCCCTGCAAGGTGACTCCCCAGAAGGTTCTCTCAGGACTCCGTAAGAGGGCTTGCTATCGGGTTCTCCCGCATACCGTCACCTTGGGCAAGTTCGCTAATCTTCCTGCACCTCCGTTTCCCCATCTCTAAAATAGGGATCAGACAGCACCCAGCTCATGGGTTCTTGTGAGCTGTGAGGTAAGGCAGTGCGTGTAGAGTTCTGGGGGCACCCCCGGCCCGAGCCAGGGCACAGCGAGAGCCACAGGCTGGTGGTGATGGAAGGCAGCCTCCAGAGTCCACGTGAGGCCACTACCAGGGCCCACATAGAATGTTCCGGGTCCCGTGCCCCAGGAAGAAACCGATGGCTCACGATTAGGACACGAAGGGCGAGCACCTGGAAGGGGAAAGAACAGGGTCCCGCACACGGTCCGCAGGCACCCACAGTGCATCACGGGAATGCGCTTGGCGTGCGATGCTCAGATTTGCAAGTCGCCGGACGTTTCTCATCTCCACCACCAAGACAGACCCCCATCCCCCAGCCGGCGGCTGTGTGCGCAGCCTGAGAGATGGACGGGGCTGGGGGCGCTCTCAGAGGTTTCCAGCGGACACCATCGAATGTTATTTAAACTCGGGGGCTGTGGCGAGGAGAACCGCACCAGCCACTTGCTGTCATTGGCTCCACTCGGGGTGCCCCTGCTGCTGAGGACGGCGGCCCAAGCGGCAGTGTCACTTCAGGCAGAAGAGAACTTTAAGTTTAGCTCAGAATTACCCTTTTTAAAAGTCTTCTCAGCCTTTGGCTCAGTGCCTTATCGCCTGGCTGCACTTGACAAGATGAAGGATGGCCTGGTGGCCCGCGGGAAGGACTTCCGCAGCAGGGCAGGTGCAGACCGGGGCTCCCGGAACTGGGGACGGACGGCGGCTGGGGCGGGTGGCTAGTGGAAACAACCGCACGGCATCCTGAGACGTTCAAACACGGTACTTCAAGCCTCTCTGCAAGGGGGCAGCCACACCACTTAGCGGGCTGCGGGTCCCGGGAATGAGCGCTCATTTGTCCCCTTCTAATGACTCAGATCACCTGGTCTGTGAAGCCAGCCTGGAGCTCCCCACTAAACACACTGTTTCAAGGGTAAAATTCCACGCAGGGCTGTCGGGCTGGGGCTGGCGTGCTGCAGTTAGCACGAGGCCCCTCCTGCAGGCAAGGATGGGCACCGCTGCCTCTCCCCTGAGGCTGGCAGAGCACAGGGTGCAGGGCACTGAGGGGGTGGCGTGGACAGCTGTGGGTGGGGCCCCTGCTCAGAGACCCCTCCCCCCGGAGGCCTGGAGCGCAGGCTCTTCTGGCCACCCTTGGCTTGGCGCTGTCTTGGTGTAAAGACCCTGAGGTCTGGTGTGTCCGGCTTGGAGGGTAACGTGATTTCCACAGAGAGATGGGGTCCGGGACACGGCTGTGTGACAGTCACAGCTCTGGCTGGAGAGACCCAAGGCAGGTCCCTTCCACTCGCCAAGACTGGGTTTTCCCGTCTAAATCCCAGGTCCCCAGTGGTCCTGCTCCAGCCCCCGCTGCTGCCTGCAGAGCTCAGCCGCTCTGCGTGCCCCAGGGAGGCCTCCACACTTGCTGTCCCATTGGCTGCTTGTCCAGGGCTCAGCTCCAACGTCACCTCCTCTGAGAGGCCTGCCTGGCCTCCTCCCCACCCCAGCAGGTCGCTGTGGTCACACGCGTTCTGTCCTGCTTCCTTTCCTTCTCAGGGTCCGTCTCCCTTCTACACGAGAAGCCCCAGGGCAGCCCCGTGTCTCACTGAGCCACAGTCTAGGGTACAGCCCAGTGCCTGGCACAGATGGGCCCTTGATAGATATTGACTGAGGGAGTGAATTAATGAGCGAATGAGTGAATAAAAGAAATCCAGAAGTGAAGGGGTGAGTCTGAGCAGCCCCTCTGGACGCTCCAGGCCGAGGTGAGGAGGTCTCTTCCCTTTGTACCTTCAAGTCGTTCCCAGATGCAGTTCCCTGGAGCCCCTTCCCCAGCAGAGTGGGGGCTTCCACCCCAGGGCCCCTGGACCCGTTTCCTCTTTGCTGCCCCAAGAACAGATAAGCCGGGGTGTGAATGGGCAGCAGGGTGGCCTCACAGTGGACCCCCAAGTTCAAGGCCCCCATGTGTCTCTCCCAGGCCCGACCTCTCAGCAGCAGGAGTCTAAGCCCCCAGCCCTGGTTGGCACAAGTGGCCTTCGTGTAGCTACTCTAGGTAGACGTGAACCCTCATGGTCAATAGTGTGGGGACGGTCTGAGTGAGTCCTGGGTGGGCATCGGCGTGGGCCCTCGGGTCAGTTTCAGGCTCCCATGGGACACCCGGTTTTGCCCTCTCAGGACCCTTCCCCATTTCCACAGAGAGCCGAGGCTCATGACGTGTCCCCGGGCTGCCCCTTGGGGGGCCCGGAGGTGTTATGTCACCACCGTCCCAGTGCTGTGGGTCCAAGGAAGCTGCTTTTGGCTGTTCTTAGGCGGCCAGTCAGGTGTGTCCCCACTGGGCGGCCGCCGGCCCTGATGGCGTGTGCTGCTTTCCAGCTCCGAGCCCACGCCGTGGACATGAATGGCAACAAGGTGGAGAACCCCATCGACCTGTACATCTACGTAATTGACATGAACGACAACCGCCCCGAGTTCCTCAGCCAGCTGTACAACGGCTCCGTGGACGAAGGCTCCAGGCCAGGTGAGCCCCGGGCCCCGAGGGCGGGCAGGGGCCCCACGCTAGGGGAGGGCCACGCAGCCCCCGCCACCGCGGGGGCACCGTGGGACTCGTTGCTGACGCGTTTATTTTAGCGGGCGTTTACGAATACCTACTGCGTGCACTGGGGAGCGGGGTCCCTGCTCCACAGACCTCACGGTCCAGAGGGGCCACAGACAAAAGAGCAAAAACAGGGAATGAAGCTATTGCAGTGATGATTAGGCTCAGAAGGAAACCCATGGGGCACTGGGTCATGGGGCCGGCTGTAGATCAGGGACGGTCCCTCTGCGGAGGCACCCTGTGGGCCAAGAGCTGGTGCGTGATAAGGAACAGCACTGAGAGAAGGGCTGGGAGGGAACTAGGGGTGGAAAGAGCATGTGCAAAGGTCCTGGGGCAGGTCAGAGAGCAGGCCGGCCACCTGAGGCCTCCTGGGCACCCTTGGGGTTTGATTACAAGCACAACAGGAAGCCCGTGAGAGGGCCGACTCCCCAGCCCAAGGAGGTGAGCCGAGTGCCTGAGGCCTTGGTTCCCCTCAGAGCTGACCCAGAGCCTGTCTTCCCGTGGGCTCCTGTCCAGCATAAATGGTAACGACCACTTTATAGCATCTGGCCTCTGGGTGACATAATGACCAGGAAGTGGGCACCCCCCTCTCCCCTTTAGACTCAGGGCCTGGGGAGGTGGAGGAAGCCGTCCGGCCCCTTGGTGTGGATGTGGGCGGAAGCCCCAGCCGATGCTGGGACCCCCGCTCAGGGACCTGCAGCATCAGCTGGGAACACGTCACAAATGCATCGCTTGTGGCCGCACCTGCTGATTCAGACACTGCAGATGGGGCCCCGGGGCCAGCAGCCGAGCTCCCAGGTGATTCTGCACTTGCTTCCGTTTGAGAAGCACAGCCCTGCTGTCTTCTGATTGGGGGCGGGGTTGTCCTTGGGACAACTGCTCAGCTCAGGTCGAGTGGGGAGCTGAGTCAAGCACCACTGCTGAGGTCCCTGCTGGGGCTGCCGGAAGTTACCGCTAAAATATAGGACTCGGGTTACATTTGAACTTCAGAGAAACAAGGGATCATTTTTATGCAGGAGTATCGGGAACATACTTAGAGTAAAGGGTATTGCTTGTTGATCTGAACGTCAAGTGTAACCGGGTGTCTTGCATCTTAGAGGCTGCCCCTCCCTGGCTCCCCGGCAGGCACCCATCCTGGGAAAACTTCCCAGCTCTGGGGAAGGTCTGCGGTGCCGGGCAACCTGAGGCCAGCTTCCCGGGCCTCTGAGGAGGGGTCAGTGGGCGTCCGGCTTGGGGGGAGGTGGGGTCCGCGAAAGCAAACATTTATCGACCCTTCTCCCCTAGCTCCGTCTCGGGGCTGCTGCTGCAACAAGGTGGATTGCGTTTATGATTGATTGTCTCTCAGAATTGGGACGCTCGGGCCAGCCTGGTGTCAGCAAAGGGAACGGGCTATGACATTATTTCTGCAGGAACCCTGGGCAGCTGGGCCCTGCAGGCCCCTGAGGGGCAGGGGCAGGCGGCAGGTGGCCATATTAGCTACAAGCAGCCAAAGGAAACAGATGAGGGCTGCCAACAGCCAGCTCTTTAAGGATCAGGGTGGGGAGTGAGTGTCAGGCTTGGGGAAGGGGCTTTCTTGTTAACAGAAGCGGCGGGTCCTCTCTCCCCAAGACCCAGGACGCTCTGTAAAACTGCCTGGATGTCACAAATCAAGCCTCCCGCATCTTACTTTCAAATAGATCGATAGAGACAGTTTTCCCAAATGCGTAACTGCCTTTACTCATTAGGATAACAAAAGCAGCAAATTACTCTGTCTCCCCCTCGAAATCCTGCTAGGAGCATCCTCGGATAGCTGGGTGTGGCCTGGGCAGGCTGAGGGCTGGTGTTGTCCCTGACTGGTCCTTGATTCCCCAGACACTTTGAGCCTTTCTGGGACCTTTTGCACTAAATGTTGGCTGACTTTCGAAGCCCCTGGGGGCCCCCAGCTGCACCTCTGTTCCCGGAACAACCCTCAGAGGGGACCGGTGACGTGCCTCTTTGTGCAAAGCCAGGGATGGAGCTGCACGGTGCCCCGTTGGACCTGGCTTGATGCCCTCGCTCACCCTGATGTCCAGACAAAACGGGCACCGCATCCTCGAGGCAGGAGACTCCCGGGGACTTGGAAATAGTCTCTCCAGTTTCTCCCCTTATGCCAGTAAATTACAATAATGGAAGGGTTTTACACAGTGCCTTTGTGGGATAAGGAAAAACTACCGCCAGAAGTTAGTCGTTATTTTCTGGAATGATACAGGCTAATGAAGGGTGTCAGATGCACGTTCTAATGGAAAACAAATAAGAATGTGTGTTCAGTATTGACTCAGCTGTATAGGAACCTTCTGAGGTTTGGGAAGTTCACACGGGGACATCAGCAAGCCAACTGGGACCAGATCCCAGGCCAGTCCCACATCACCCCACGTCCTTCTCCCAGCCCCAGGCCCTTCAGTTTTATGAAATCCTCTCTGGCTTTGCTGGGTCGAATGGGCTCACACACGACTGTGGCTCCTACAACTGAGAAGCTAAATTTCTCCTTGTATTTAATAGAAATAGCCACGTGCCACGTGTGGGTAGTGGCTGCCGTGTTGGGTCCCCCCTGAAGCTGGTGGTCACAGCAGCAGTCCCTCCCCTCCCCCCGGGAGCATCTGTCCCCTCCTGGTCTCATTGTCCCAAATCCTGGATGGAACTGGCCAGGGGCCACCAAGCCCCTTGGAGACTCCATGCAGTGCTCCAGATGAGAGCAGAAAGGGAAGCATGTCCGCTGACCCCGCGGGAGCTGTTCTCGGGTGGGTGCCCCGCTGCTTGCTCCCTGTGTACACGTCACCCCTGCCTTTCCAAACTCTGCCATTTCTGCAGAGCCCCGCCTTGACACCCACCCTGTACTGTGTCCCCCCAGTCTGCCTTGCCCACCCGCTTGAAGCGACCACCCCACACCCCCGGGCAAACGCTACGTCTGCAGGGGCGACTGTTTTTGCACACAGGATGAGCACGTTGGCTGTTTGCACGCACGCCCTCTGTCATGATGGGGGGGTAACTGATGTGCGTCCCACGCACGCCCTCTGTCATGATGGGGGGGTAACTGATGTGCGTCCCACGCACGCCCTCTGTCATGATGGGGGGGTAACTGATGTGCGTCCCACGCACGCCCTCTGTCACGATGGGGGGGTAACTGATGTGCGTCCCACGCACGCCCTCTGTCATGATGGGGGGGTAACTGATGTGCGTCCCACGCACGCCCTCTGTCATGATGGGGGGGTAACTGATGTGCGTCCCACGCACGCCCTCTGTCACGATGGGGGGGTAACTGATGTGCGTCCCTGCGTAGCAGAATGGGTCCTAAGTAAGCGGTCGTTTCTGCCAAGGCCTCTCTCCCTGGCTTTGAAATTGACTCTGAGTTCATAAGTTCAGATTCGTAATACTTTATAAGAATTACCTATCTGTAATAGGGATGTTTTCCAGAAAGAATTGGAGTTTCATTGATTCCAAGTTCACCAGAAAGTGGAACCAAAATTAGGGTTCCCAAGAAGAAGGGTCCCACTGAAATGAGACGTGAGGAGGCTCAAGAGGGTTGTGGCCTGGTGCCCGCTGGGGCCTGGGGTCCACAGAGGTCTCTCAGGCCCCCGGGTGGGCAGGAGGCAGGCGGGCCAGGCTTTGTACAGACTTGAGCCAGCTCCCCAGGTATCGCCACCCCATGGACTCCTAGATGCGCCTCCCATGGGGTCTCATTGGAAGAAATGTCTTTTTAAGAAATCTTTTTATTTTGACATAGTTGTGGATACACATGCAGTTCTAAGAAATGGTACAGAGATACCCCACAGATCCTTCACCCAGTTTATCCCGGTGGAAACATCTTGCAGAGCTGCCATGCAGGGTCACACCGGGATGTGACATTGGTGCAAGCCCTGGCCCTCACTCAGACTTCAGCAGTCTTGCCTGCACGCGTGTGTGTGTGTGTGTGCGCGCGCGCGTCTCCATGTGCATGCGGTTTTATCACGTGTGCTGATTCACATGACCTCCACGGTCAAGACGCTAACGGTTCCGTCACAAGGACCCTCAAGCTGCCCTTTCAGAGCCACAGCCATCTCCCCACCCACCCGCCATCCCTAACCCTTGCAATCATTGATCTCATTTGTCTCTATGATTTTGTCATTTTAAGACGTTCATGTAAATGGAATCGTAATGGCGTGTTACCTTTGGAGACTGGCTTTTTCCACTGAGCGTGATCCTCTAGATATTCATCCAAGTGGTGTGTGTCCACAGTTCATTTCTTTTCACTGCTGAGAAGTCTGCGGTGTGGATGTGTTGCCCTTGTTCACCCTTTGAAGGGCATTTGGGTTGTTCCCAGTTTGGGGCCATAGTAAACCTCCAAGATCTTTCATCCCCATACAGACTTTTGCGTGAATGTAAGTTTTCATTTCTCTGGGACAGATACCCAAGAACGCAGTCACTGGGTGGCACAGGGAACAAGGGTTCAGCTCTGCGAGGGATGGCCACGCACTCTTCTGGAGTGACGGTGCCGTCTTCTGTCCCACCACGTGGGTGGCCCGGTTTCTCCACGTCCTCATCAGCACTTGATGGTGTCGTGTTGCTTTAGCTGTTCAGGGCGGGGTAGTGGTATCTCATGGCGGTTTTCACTTCTATTTCCCTGATGGCTGACGACCTTGGAGATCTCACCCTGTGTTTGTTTGCCATCCTCACATCCTCGTCGATGAGATGGCTCTTCATGTCTCTTGTCCATTTTCTAAATAGTTTGCTTTTTTAATCACTGAGTTTTGAGAATTCTTTACTTATTCGAGATACAAGCCCTTTGTCGGACATGTAGTTTGCAGGTATTTTCTCCCCCTCCGGGACTTGTGTTTTCATCGTCTTCATGGCGTCCTTTGGGAGCAAGAGATTTTCATTTTGATGCAGTCCAGTTTTCCACTTTCCGTCGATGGATTGGGCTTGAGTATTGAGAACTCTTCCCAGGCCCTGGGTCCTGAAGATGCTGTAGGCTTTGTTCTAAAGGTCGTGAGACTTCACGTCCGGGTCATTTCTCTGCTCACGGATGCCCGGGTGCTCCTGCACCGCTTGTTGGAACGGCTTTCATTGAGTTGCGTTTGTGCTTTTGTCAAAAATCAGTTGGGCCTATTTGTGGGTTTGTTCCTGGGTTCTCTGCTTCTATCCATTGATCTGCGTGTCTGTCCCTCTGCGAGCCCCGCATTGCCTGGGTGACTGCGGCTCCATGGGAAGCCTTGACGTGGGGCGGAGTCGAAGGCTGTTGGGACGGCGCGTTAAGTGTTCAGACCCTGGCTGTCGCCTGTGTCCTCCCCAGGTGGACTGTGCACTTGGCAGGTGGCATCGCGTGGCACTCAGCCACGCTTCTCGGAATCCAGGCGGCCGGCCACCGTGTGGGCAGCGTGCGGCGTGGCGGGGCCTCTGCCAGCTACTCCCTCTGTCTCATCGTTAAATGGAAGTAATGGTAGCGCCCACCTCCTGGAGTCAGCTGAGGGCGCCCACCTGAGGCTCCCGACACCTGTGCTATCGTGAATCGTGTTATTGATGTTAACGGGTATTAACTTACTAATATTGTTAAACGTTCTTACTCAAAATATTAGTTCATTTTCCCAACTCCAGCAAGTACATTGTCAGCTTGAACCTCAGATTGAACCATAAGACTCACTTAAAACCAGCTGTCCTTTATGTTACGTTCCAGCGTTCCTCGGGCCACCCTGCTGGTCTCCCTGATGGCCAGGCTAGACCTCAGACATGCGTTCTTCTGAATCATCACGAGCTCCCCATTGGCCACGTCTGAACAGTGGCAGTTTCCCAGCCTGGGCTGGGCTCTGGTCCCCAGGGCTGATGGGGAGGGTTGGGTGCACGTGCTTCTCAGGGATCTGCTGGCTCCCGGAAGCGTCTGGGAGGCGGGAGGGAGGATGCACAGGAGAGGGGAGGGGGAGGGGGAGGGGCCGACCCGGGTGAGGCCACAGCCAGGCCTTGACCAGCCAGCACCCAGCAGCAGAGGGCATCCCCAGAGGAGAAGGTGGGGCCCCGAGGGGCAGGGGGAGCCCATCCAGGTGCCGGCTTCCCCATCAGGTGCCCACTCACCCTGGACCCGAGTCCTGTTCCCAGAGCTGCATCCAGGGGCAGCACTGCAGGGTGGACGCTGAGACCCTGGGAGGCCCTCCCCTAGGGCGGTTTTCTTCATCAGAAGCAAGGGCCCTCCTGCCCCTCGGGGTGACCCTCCGGGGTGCAAGCACATCTTAAAAGGCTGAGTTCTGAGTGAAATAAGTCAGAAAGAGAAAAACGAATACCGTACGCTAACATATATATATGGAATCTTAAAACAAAATGATTCTCAAGAACCTAGGGGCAGGACAGGAATAAAGATGCAGGTGTAGAGAATGGACTTGAGGACACGGGGAGGGGGAGGGGTAAGCTAGGACGAAGTGAGAGAGTGGCATGGACATATATACACTACCAAACGTAAGGTAGATAGCTAGTGGGAAGCAGCCGCATAGCACAGGGAGATCAGCTCGGTGCTTTGTGACCACCTAGAGGGGTGGGATAAGGAGGGTGGGAGGGAGACGCAAGAGGGAGGGGGATGGGGATATATGTATACATATAACTGATTCACTTTGTTATACAGCAAAAACTAATACACCATTGTAAAGCAATTATACTCCAATAAAGATGTGAAAAATGAATAAAATAAAAGGCTGTGTTCTGCTCCTTTGAGAAGAGGAAACAACAGATTAAAAACAGCAGCTGGGGGGCCTTCCCTGGTGGTGCAGTGGTTAAGAACCTGCCTGCCAATGCAGGGGACACAGGTGCAAGCCCTGGTCCGGGAAGATCCCACATGCCGTGGAGCAACTAAGCCCGTCCGCCCCAACTACTGAGTCTGAGCTCTAGAGCCCGCAAGCCACAACTGCAGAAGCCCACGTGCCTAGAGCCTGTGCTCCGCAACAAGAGAAGCCACCGCGATGAGAAGCCCGCGCACCACAATGAAGAGTAACCCCCACTCGGCACAACTAGAGAAAAGCCCGTGCGCAGCAACAAAGACCCAATGCAGCCAAATAAATAAATAAATAATTTTAAAAATAAAAATAAAAACAGCAACTGGGCTCCCTGACCTGAGGCTTGTGAGCCCCGACTGCCTTGTCCCCCTGCTCTTCCTGAGCTCCTGAAGCTGGCTCGGGGCAGTGGGGAGGCCCCACGTCTCTGCAGGAGGCCTCAGGCTCCCCCTGCAAGGGGCGCACCTTCCGCTGCAGCTCTGATTATGCAGCCGTCGCAGAAACACAGCACTGACCAAGGGCCTCCCGATGCTGGGTACTGTCCTCAGGCCTCCCGGTGGGATAACCTACTGAAAGCTGACAGTCCTGTGACACAAGCACTTTGGAGATGAGGGAACGAAGGCGCAGAACAGGCAAGTAAGGACACAGCCAGCGACAGGTGTTACCAAACCAAACTCGGGTCCACTCGCCCGCACGGTACAATCTACTGACACGCGGTTGTGGTGAAGAGGAGTGCAGGTGTTTACTGAGACAGCTCCAAACAAGGAGAGCGGGTGGCTTGTGCTCAGAAACCCCGCACTCCCCAGAGGGTTTCAGCAGAGCATTTTTAAAGGCCAGTTAAGGGAGTTGGCGGTCCCAGGGTACGTGATCAGCTCGTGCAAAATTCTCTGATTGGTTAGTGGTGAGGTAACAGGGTGGGGTCACAGGCGTTCACATTATCAATCCTCAGGCTCCAGGAGGCCTGTGGGCTACATGCTCAAGATCATCGGGGCTACGTCCTCATAACTGGAGCCCCCTTCCCTCTGCAGCAGCCATGGGTCCACGCCCTTTCCGACAGGCTTCTCCAGCTGGAAACGGGATTCATGGTGTCACCTCCTGCCCAGAGGCAGCCTGACCAGTCTCATGGCATCTCTCAAGCCTTTTGAGTGTGTTGACTATTTTTTAACAAAAGGACTCTAGTTGGAATTTCTGCTTTCCCTAACCCCTTGTAACTGTATGAGGGCCTATATTATAAATTTTGAAATTAATGTTGCTTTAAAATATTAAATAGAGAAATCTACGTGCTGCAAATCAAGTCAAAGAAACCTTCATCTACGTAATGCAGTTTTTTCTTAACTAGATTATTAGTGGGCCCCGTTTATTTATTTATTGTATTTCTGTGCTGGCGGAGTCCCCCGAGATTAATGCCACGGACTGATGCACAGATGGCGCCAGATACTTGAAAGCCATCTGCATATTAAGAATTTAAACCTTTAGCCTCAGTGATCTGAGCAGAAAGCCAATTATGGGGCTGAATTAGTTTTCAAATTAAACTGCAGTTTAAGGTTTGTGAAATTAATCCTTTAAGGCGCAAGAGCGTTTGTACACGAACTGCTCAGAAGAACCAAGAGTTTGCCTTCTCCCCCTCTTCCTGCTGGCGCGATTTATGAAGGATGTCCGGCGTCTCGGGCAGCAGACAGCATGCCCTCTTAGAGGAAGATGCGGAGTGATGTTCAGTTTCGTTAAGAAAAATTCAGGCCTCTGTACTAGGGGGAGAGGCCCAACGAGGCCTCCAGAGAAAGCCCTAGAAGGATGATTTTCCCCTCGTTCTCACAGCCCGGGTGATGGGGGCGAGACTTAACTCTCTGGTTACTACCGATGCTGCTGCAGTGAGTGGGTCCTGGCAGAGCGCTTAGCTGGGTAACGCGGCTGAATCGCTCCCTCCCTCCTGGGGGCAGCCCAGGTGTGCCACGGCATTGCGGCTGCTGGGCGCTCACGGCTGCCTGTGGACCAGACCCGCCCCCACTGGAGAAGGCGAGAGGATCAGGGGGACCTTGATGCCAGGGTCACGCTTTCCCAGACACGCGGGGGCTGGCCCTGCTCACACCCCGAGACGTGGTGTGGCCACTGAACACTT
The DNA here is from genome assembly GCF_008692025.1 of Phocoena sinus. Taxonomy (NCBI): domain Eukaryota; kingdom Metazoa; phylum Chordata; class Mammalia; order Artiodactyla; family Phocoenidae; genus Phocoena; species Phocoena sinus. The sequence goes on along the minus strand of NC_045777.1, from coordinate 1,810,101 downwards.
GCTGGAGGGTTCGGGAAGGGGCACCCTCAAGTGTAAGGGGGAGACTGAGACACAGGACATGGGCAAGGGGGGCAGAAGCAGGGTGCCACCAGGGCAGGGCCTGGCCCCCAGGTCAGCAGGTGTCGCCAAGTGCCCAGACAGTGAGTGGAGGCCACCTCCCCCAGGCAGCTCTCCAGGTCTCGAAAAGGAGTTCCTTCTGCCTCCGCCCCATTCTCTTCTTCTAGGAAGGAAGTGAAAATCACGGAGCCCTTGCTCAGTTCCAGGGCCCTGCACATTTATATTTCATCTGGGTTTGTTTCCATGGCAACCCTGCCCGTTGGCCTTTGGGCTCAGAGCACTTGGGCATGCATGGGTCACCTGACCACGGAGTGGTGGCCATGGACCAGCCAGGTTTCCAGAATCTTTTTTGAAAGAAACCAAATTGTGATTAAGGCTGAAAAAAAAGTCCCATCAGTTGCCTTATTTCTTTTTTTAAGTAACATTTTACCTTCTGTTAATCAAGTGATAATCTTTGGAGGAAACTTGAGAGATACAGAGAAAATCACAAAGAAAAACATCACAGTCTCCCATCTTGCCTGCCACGCAGAGATTGCCACGAGCACGTTCGTCAAGGATCCCTCTGGTCTTATCTCCCTGCACGAACATGTTGTTATATTAAAGAACACAGTTTAGAAACTGGATTGTTTTCCGTTTTGCTGTATATCGTGAACGTTTCAAGCGTCACGAAATATTCTGGCTTTAAACAGTTCCGTCGTGGGAATGTACCACAATTTATTTAGCCAACACCCAGCTGGCAGACATTCGGCGTCACGTACTAACTGACTGTGCTCCTTGTTTATCTGCACCGCTAGATGTGAGCTGCTCAGGTCAGGGACTTTTTTTTTTTTTTTTTTGAGACCATTGTTGGCCCACACGTGCTTGTGCAACAAAGGACAGAGAGAGTCCCTCATCCAGTTTTTCCAACAGTAATGTGGAAATAAGTGAAGACCAGCCAGTGGAAACCAGCAGAGGCTGTGTGTTCAGAGCAGGGGGGTCACCAGCCACCATCACAGGCAGAGACTCGAAGGCAGGCAGAGGACCGGGGAGCTTCATGGTAGAGAAGGGGGCTCAGGTGTGCCTTGGTGGGGGCTAGTAGTGGGGGCCTAGAACGGGGCGTCCCATGTGAATATCTGGGGGTGCGCTTCAACTTCTCTGGCTGATTGCTTTTACTCTGCATCTGATGACTCTGTTATTGGAATCTCCCCTGGTCTCGTCCTGGTCAGTCTTTCTCTCTGTTTTCAGTCGGGTTTTGTCTCCTTGTGTGCCTGGTTCGTTACGTACTGTGCCTTGTGTATGAAAAATTGTAGAGGTGACTTGAGGGTAAGATGTTACCTTTTTCTATGAAGGATATGCTTTTGCTCCTGACAGGGGAGTCTGGTAACCTCAGATATCAGAGCCTAAGTCACCTTAATAGAGCCGTGCCTCCGTCGGCTAGGACGGTTCCTTTCCTGTTCACCCTCACTCCCAGCGTGCTGCCCTTCCGGGTCCAACCCAAAGACTCGAGCATTTTCCAGGCTCCACCCTCATATGGCAGGCCCTAAGCTCAGTGTCTTTACCCCCATTCCCATCAGTCTGTTGAAAGCTCCATGTAGCTCTCCAGCTGTCAGAAGCCGATTTGGAATCAGCAAATGTCTTTTTTTTTTAATATTTATTTATTTATTTGGCCGTGCTGGGTCTTTGGCCGTTGCAGCATGTGGGATCTTTGTGGCCGCACGCAGGACCTTTAGTTGTGGCATGCGGGATCTTAGTTCCCCAACCAGGGATCAAACCCAGGCCCCATTGGGAGCACGGAGTCTTAACCACTGTACTGCCCAGGAAGTCCCTGGAATCAGCAAATGTCTTGAGAGGAAAGATGGCCCCCGGTCTCGGGTTCTCCTTTCCGGCCTGCCCCGCGCTCCCTGAGTCTGTGCCATTGGTATCTCTATAGTGCCCTTAATGAGATGTTTTTATTTCACATTGGGTCCAGTTTTTCTAGTTTTCCTCAGGAGGAAGATCGGTTTAAAATAACATTGTCCACCATTTGCTAAAAACAGAACCTCCTGGATTTCTTTTAAATACTTAATGCCTCTGGGGAAATTCTACTGATAATTAAATTCATTAAAATTGGGTTTACAGGGCTTCCCTGGTGGAGCAGTGGTTAAGAATCCGCCTGCCAATGCAGGGGACACGGGTTCAAGCCCTGGTCCGGGAAGATCCCACATGGCCATGGAGCAACTAAGCCCGTGTGCCACAACTACTGAGCCTGTGCTCTAGAACCCGCAAGCCACAACTTCTGAGACCACGTGCCACAACTACTGAAGCCCGCGTGCCTAGAGCCCGTGCTCCGCAACAAGAGAAGCCACTGCAATGAACAGCCCGCGCACCGCAACAGAGAGTAGCCCCCCTCGCTGCAACTAGAGAAAGCCCACACGCAGCAACAAAGACCCAATGCAGCCAAAAATAAATAAATTAAATTAAATTAAATAAATTGGGTTTACACACTGTTCGAGAACAACCATCGCATGAAGTTAGGTGGGTGTGTTTGATGACTGTTTCTCCTGGGGTTCTCAACACACTGAAGTTCCATATTTTTCCCCTAGAAGACAGTTAATAAAGGCGCGTTGAGTGAATAAATAAATGTCCTAGTGGGTTTTTGCAACATCTTGGTCCGACTGCAACCAGTTCTCCACGAAATCCAGCGAATGAGTTAGCGGTCTCACTACCTACCCTTGCCCCCCGCACTCCTGGCCGCACGCAGTCTGTGTTCTCTGCGAGTCTTCAAAACATAAATTTGGGGCTTCCCTGGTGGCGCAGTGGTTGGGGGTCCGCCTGCCGATGCAGGGGGCGCGGGTTCGTGCCCCGGTCCGGGAGGATCCCACGTGCCGCGGAGCGGCTGGGCCTGTGGGCCGTGGCCGCTGGGGCTGCGCGTCCGGGGCCTGTGCTCCGCAGCGGGAGAGGCCGCAGCGGTGAGAGGCCCGCGTACCGCAAAAAAAAAAAAAAAAAAAAAAAAAACATAAATTTGACCCGCTCTCCTGATGAACATACTGCCCTGTGATCTTAGAATAAAGTCCAGAATCCTCGCCGTGGGCCCAGCCCACCTCCAGCCCCATCACATGCCCCCTTTCCCCGGTTCCTCAAACGTTTGGAGCTCTTCTCTGCCCCAGGGCCTTGGCCTCCTGCCCAGAGTACCCCCGTCCCCTCCCTACCGCACCACCCCCATCACTCAGGTTGTCCCTGCTTCCTCCGTGGCACCCCACGTACCTCATTATTCTACATATTCATTCATGCGAGTGTTCTTCCCCCCTCCAAGGACTTACACAGCTGGCAATGATCTGTGTCTCCCTGTTTGTTCTCTCTGTCCTCACTGGCATGTTCAGGGTGGGACCTCGTCTGTCTGCGTGTTCTCTTCCTACATCCTGGGCACAGAGCCTGGGGTCTGCACACGGCAAGTGCTCACTCAGAAATTGTGGGCTGAGTGTCCCCGCACACTGGAATGTCATTCAGCCGTAAAAAGGAGTGACCCTTGAAAACGTTAGGCTCCTCAAAAGATGCCAGACACAAAGGCCGCATAGTATATGATTCCGTTTATAAGCTGTGCTCAGAAAACGCCAATCTGGAGACAGAAAGCGGGTGAGCATTGCTGGGGGCGGGGGAGGAGGAGGGAGCAACTCACTCATTCCTTCATTCACGCGTGCGTGCTTAGTTGTGGCACGCAGGATCCTCGTTGCAGCGTGTGGTATGCAGACTTCCTAGTTGCGGCAGGCATGCAGGATCTAGTTCCCCGACCTGGGATCGAACCCAGGCCCCCTGCACTGGGAGTGTAGAGTTCTACCTACTGGACCACCAGGGAAGTCCTGGGAGCGACTCTTAACAGATACAGCTTTCTCTGGGGCTGACAGAATGTTCTGGAGTTAGGTACGCTCTATTGACAATTGCACTTGTGCACTTTAAAAGGGTGAATTTTCTGATGCGTGAATTACATTTTGATAAAAACTATGTAAATCTGTGGATTGAACAAGTGGGGGGAGGGAGGCGCTGCGGGCCTGGAGCTCCTGGGCCCTCGCTTCCTGCAGCGTCCCGCCCCGCCCAGGCTGGGACTCCCCGTCCTTTCATTGTGAAACGTCTGGTGTGAAAAGTCTGGTCCTGGGCCCGTTCCTCTCTGGTTGGTGGATGAGAATAGAAAACCTGTGGCCTGTCAACAGATTTCCACTTTCCTCTCTCTGTTGGCTTTCCTTTCTGTTGTATAAAATGCATTTGCTTTGAGAAGCTTTTACTCAGTAAAAGCTGAAAGCTAAAGCCAATTCCCAGTCAGGCCCTCGCTGCTCGCGGTGGGGTTGGACGCGGGAAGGCAGGAGGGCCCGCTTTGTACACACATCCGCGCAGCCAGAACACTGGTAGGATTTGGAAAAGGCTCCCTGCCCGGACCACGCAAGTGTCTCCACCGCTGTCTGCCCAGTTCCTAGCACCATGCTGGTCCAGAGCAGGTTGCCCAGTGCATGCTTGATGACTAAAACACCCACCCCTCACCACCTTGGATCCCAATAGGCCTGGAGGCCCAGCTGCACAGCCACGCCCAAAGCCCCGTTCAGTCTCAGCTTAAGCCAGCACCCCCCAGGAAAGGACCCAGTGGAGGATGGTGCCCACACTCCCTCACCCCTGTGGGCCCTGGGAACGTAGAGCTGAGCGAAGGACACGCAGCTCAGGACTAGGGCCCCACGCCCGACTCCAGGGGCACTCCCGGGGCCGGGCGCCTGTGCCAGTCAGAACTCTGGGTTGCAAGTGACAAAGACTCAAACTGAAATGACATGAGGCAAGAGGGGGAATATATCGGTTCAGGTGCAGAGTCTGTAAGGTACCTTCTCCTCAGTTGTGCTGTGAACCTAAAACCGCTTTATAAAAGAAGCCTTAATTTTTTTAAGCATTGAGGCAACAGCTTCAGGCGCCGCTTGACCCAGGGGCTACCCGGTAGGCAGTGGTCACCCGAGCCTCTCTTGGTTTTGTTTCCTCCGAGTTGGCCCTGTCCTTCACTTTCCTTCCTTGTGGCACAAAGTGACCACAGCCCCAACCTCACACGCTGACCCAGCCAAGGCCAGCAGCAGGGACAGTACGCTGGTTTCCCAGTAACCCTGGTGAGCACCTCCGCCTTGATCACAGGCCCTGACTGGGTAAGGTGCCCACCGCGGACCCGATCACTGTGGCCAGGGGAGGGGTGTGCTGTCCAACCGGGGCCTCCCACCGTGGGGAAGGGAGGATGCCTGTAGGAGCCCCACGTGCCGCTCTCAGGAGCCAGGGCACCATGCCGGAGCGTCCCCTGCGGACCTCAACCCTGGCGTGTGGATGGGAAATGGCGTGGGCGGCTCACCCCGCCAGGCTCGGAGGTGCAGGTGACCACGTGTCCACGCGCACCCTGGATTTACTACTCCATCTGCCCCTGTGCCCCGTGTGCACAGCTCCCCACCCCGAGGGGGCTCTTCTCACTTAGCTTCCTCAAGTGCCTGTTATGCCCCTCTGTACACCCAGCCCTGTTTTTTTACCGCGTGCCGAGTCGCGGCCGTGCAGTCCTCCACGTGGGATCTGGATCCTCGGCAAACACTGCCGGCTAGCGCCTTGGGCCGTGTGGCTCAGGAGGGAGAGTGCTGGGTTCTGAGCCAGAATCGCTGGCTCCGCTGTCCCCAGGCGGCTCCCCCTCATCCAGGGCCTCCATCTCTCTGCCCGCTGATGACCTCAGAGCAGACTTGAGCTCGGCAAGAAACCCGCCAGTGGTTCTGCAGGAGTGTGTGGGGCTGGGAGGGTCAGGGACACTTCCCAGGGCCTGGCAGGCCCCCAGCCCGTGGGAGGGGAAGGACTCACACCACGTCCAGCCTCCAGGGAGACGTGGTCCTGGCTGATGTCTGCTGGGGTGCGGGCCCGGGCCCGCAGCGGGTGTGGTTGGTGAGTCCCACGTGCGCTACCGTCTCTGTTCCAGGCACCTACGTGATGACGGTCACAGCCAGCGACGCTGACGATGGCACCACGGCCAATGGAATGGTGCGCTACCGGATCATGACCCAGACCCCGCAGAGCCCCTCCCAGAACATGTTCACCATCAACAGTGAGACAGGGGACATCGTGACAGTGGCGGCCGGCCTGGACCGAGAGGTGAGGAGGCCGCTGGGGGTGGGGGGGCGCTGGTGCTGCCGCCGCCGTCGGGGCAGGAGGACCTTTCCCACTAGGCACAGCAGGGCGTCTCCAGGCACTGGGCCACATGGTCCCACCTGGGTGAGGCTTGGCAGGGACAGTGCCCAGCGGGGCTTAAGTCGCACAGTGTAAATACGTCTTCTGGGACCCGTGTCAGTGGAGTTGTGCAATGGGGGAGGTGGGCCGGAGCCCCCAGAGCTCAGAGCAGGCCTCAGGCGGACCCGGGGCCTCCATCCCATGTACCAGAGGACCCAGCAAGGCCCCAGGACCCTCCCCGGGACCATGATGGGGGCCTGCTCGGCCCAGACAGGGCCCTGCAGTTGGCCCTTGGAATGAGGAGCTGCTCCGTCCGGCTTCTAGAAGCCTGCTGCCCTCAGCTAGGGAGGTAGGTGGTCCCTCGGAGGGGATAGTGACGCCGCATGGGGTGGGCCGTCAGGGAGGCGAACCATCCCTGTCTCTCCCCATCCAGGGTCCCCGACCTGACCCGGGAGGGAGGGCATCCCCATTGCCCCCAGAAGGCTGTACCACAGTGTTTCTCCAGCCTCTAGCCTCACTCAGGGTGCCTTCACACCTTTCGGGAGAGCAGTGTGGTACGACCGGGGCCTGTGCAGGACTGCAGACACTCCCACGTGCTCTCGCACACGTCCTTCTCCAGGGTCAGCTTTGGAAGCATTGCTCCAAGGAAACTCCTGTCTGAGGTCCAGGGTCAAGGCTGAACTGGGCACGGTGACCCCTGAACACCAGCAAGTGCCCCGCCCGCTCCTTCCTCACTTAGCAGATGTGGGGGCAGAGTGCTGTGTGAGGCATAGGGGATGTGGAGCTGGTTAGACGGTGGCTGCCCCCAGGGCCAGGGGTGGGGAGCAGAACCTAAGTGCGTGCGCTGCAGTGGATCGCGCGTGTAGGCAGTGGATCGTATGTGTATATGCAGTAGATCACGTGTACCTGCGGTGGATCGTGTGTATATGCGGTAGATCACCTGTATATGCAGTGGATCGTGTGTGTAGGCAGTGGATTGTGTCCACAAAGTGGTGTTGTGAGATGAATGGAGCTAACTATGGAGAAATCAGGGGAGGCTTCTCAGAAGAGGTGGCCTTGCCCTGAGCCTTGGAGGCTGATAGAATCAATCATATTTTCTTCTCTTTGGGACTAAGGACCCGCTTTTCCTGAACGCTGCACACCAGACGTCTAACTGGTTCCGAGCGATCACAGATCCCACTCAGCAGGCTCCTCCTTTCCATCAAAAGCTTTCACTGAGCACTGACTTTGCGCTAGAATCTGCCGACGATGCTGGGCAGACGGCAGCAAACAGGGCGAGTGGTGTCCTTGCTCGCGTGGGGCTCACTTTGCAGGAGGGAGAAACAGGCAAGAGGGATCAGTCCCCACGAGAGAAACGAATTCAGGCCGTGGCGTGGGCTATAAAGAAAGAGCATCGCGCGTACCGTCCACAGAGGGTGGGGCTGGGGGTGGAGCATCAGGGATGCCCCTGTCCTGTCCCGGGAAGGGAGTTGTACGCGTGTCCCAGGGCTGTCCTAACAAAGGAAATTAGCCTCTGACAGTTCTGGAGACCAGGAGTCCAAGATCCCAGCAGCCTCAGGCCCCAGCCCAGCAGCAGAGGGGCCTGTCCTCCTCCCACGCAGGCAGATCCGCGCACGCTGCCCGGCACAGCCTCAACGGGCCTCCGCCAGCTCTAAAGAGCTTCTGTTCATTGCTTGATGAGTGTGGACTTCAGGTTCAGGAAACAGAGAGGCGGGGAGCAGGCAGTACCCAGCCCGCGGGCCCGTAGCACCCGGACCTCCGTTAGAGATAAAGAGCCGCTCGGCTGCACGGCTCTGCTGGGAGCCTGGCTGTGATGTCGGGCCTTGGAGAAGGAAAGAGGCGTTTCTGGGGCCTCTGTCTAGAGGACAAAGGGGCAGCACCCAGAGGACCCTTCTGGAGGTCCGCAGAGCAGGGAGAGGCCCCACCTCAGAAAGCTCGGAGAAGCTGCCGGTTCCGAAGACGCAGGGCGGCTCTGGGTGCCGCGCCCCTGCTTCCCTGAACAGGTAGGGTGCGGGCCGTTCGGTTCGCATTTATTTATGAACAAGCCAGCAGGTGTGGGGGGAGGGACAGCCAGCCAGAAGCAGTGCTAGGAGGAGGAATACCGCCAGCGTTTCGTGGGCATTTCTGCTACTCATTTTCCATTCTTTTGTAAGCGTGTGCCGAGCTCCCGCCCGTGGGCAGAGCCTGTTCTAGACACCGGGGCGCCCCAGGGACCCCACGGGAGGTCCGTGTGGGCTAGGCACTGTGCGGTGCACGTTATCACATCTTAGTCCTTGAAACTACCCTGGGGGAAATTCCAGTAGTAGCATTTCTTTCCAGGTGAGAAAGGCAGGGCTGCAGGGGCTCTTAACTGCCCAGGGCCGCAGCGTCTCAAGAGAGGCGTGGCCCCCCCGGGGCCCAGGCCCTCCCCTGGTGCTGGGGCTGGAAACGCTGGACGCCCACAGGCCAGAATTCCCGCTGGGGCGTTGAAGGGGGGGGTGGAGAGGCCTGGGGAGGGTCTGCCCCCCAGGGCCTTAGTGGAGCAGACAGCAGGGAAGGCCTCAGGTTGGCACTTTTTACAATCCTGTGCAAGGCAAATGGCACACATCTGTGGGCCTCATCCAGCCTTGGGGCCACCCATGGACACCCCCAGCTCCTTCCATAATGGTCAGCACTGTTTAGCCACGAGGAAGCTTCGTTTTCCTCATCTCAGAAATGCAAACATGCGTGTCACCTGGGTGAGGCGTGTGCCGTCCTGAGGCTGGAGGAGCGCATCCCTGAAATGCATCTCTTAACCCGATGCCTGCCCCCGGCAGCCTGGATTCTTAACCCTTTCCAGGGGGCACCCCAGGAGAGGCTCCACCCTGCCAGGTAAAACACAGGCCACTCAGCTAGATCCGAGCTGCAGATAAACACAGATCGTGTTTCCTGCAAGTGTGTCCCGAATATCGCGTGGGACTTACTCATACCAAAAATTGTCAGTTGTTTGTGTGAAGTTACATATAACTGAACGGTCCCTGGTTTTTTTTTGCCTCGTCTGGCAACTGAGCCTGAGGCAGCCACCCCACTCTGGGCCCGGTGGGCGATCCCTCCTCCTCGGTGCCACAGCGGCACCTGACAGGGAGGGGCTGACAGGCAGCAAGGTCCCCGAGAGCCGGGCCTGCAGATCACGGGGAGCTGGCCGGGCGGGTGGACATGATGTGCGAGGTTCCTGCCCGGCTGGGCGAGCCATCAGGTCCCATGAGAGTGGCCGGCACCAAGCCGCCGGGGCTGTCGCCATGACACGACTCGCCCTGGAGCGGGAGCCATAGCACTCCTTCCCCAGGAGCGAACCTGAACACCTGCTCCGCGGACACCAGAGGCCGTGGGACATCCCGGTGGGTGTGCCGGGCAGTGCACCCTCACTTCAGGGAGCCTGGTGGCCTCGTCCCTCACTTAACGCAGACCCAGGACCTCCGGAGCCACCCACTGTCTCAGGCTCTTGGTCGCTGCAGAATCGCGCGGACCTTCCTCCCGGCTCCAGCGGTGACCCTCCTTCCCCATCCTTGCCCTGCGCCCCCGCGCAGCACCTGGCTGCCCGGCTCCGAGGGACCGGCCCCGCCGAGCGATGGCACCTGGCTCCGCCCTGCATCCTCCGGCCTCCACCCGGCTCAGTCCCGCCGCTTTGGGGCGGCCAGTGGGCCAGTCACGCCCTCTGTGCACCCACCTCCCCCCAGAGCAGGTGATTGCTGGCTCTCAGGCGGGTCAAGTGAAAGTCTGTACTGACTAGCGCGTCCGCGGACCGTGGGCCGCAATGATCATGAGACGGCCGCTGGCCGCTCCTCCTGGCCGCTTTCCCCGCTGCGCCACGAGGCCTCGGGCTTGGGGTGGGCAGCCTGGGAGGGCCCAGCCCGGGAAAGGACAGCCCCGGACAGAGGGAGTGGGGGAGGGTGGCGGGCAGGACCAGCGCTCTGAGGCCCCGTCGCACCGTGGCCTGCCCCCGACCGCGCAGCCTTCAGCCTCGAGCTTTCCCCTCTCTGGCTGTCTGGTCCTTTCATCTTCTCACCAGACGTCACCTCCTCAGGGAGGCCTCCCTGACTCCCTCTGCTCTCACTGAACCGGCCCAGTTCCTGCAGAGCCCAGCACAGGGGAGACGCCATGTGGGCTTATCTCCTCTGCTGGGGGTTCCCTCCTGCCACAGGCTCGGGGGGCCGGGCCAGGCCTGAGGCTGGGCTCCGTGCCTGGCGCGTCAAAGCTGCTCGAGAAGTGGTAGCTGTTGGCGCCACCGCTGCCATGAGGGCCCTGCTCCAGCGGGGACAGCCCTGCTGGTCCCAAACCTGGACACATGCCCAGGGGTCTCCTCCTGCCTCAGCCGCCGCCTCTCCTCTTTCTGCTCAGGAATCCAGGTGCTTCAGTGTCATCTCTGTTTATGGATAAGACGAGGCACAGAGAGGGAAGAAGCTTGCCCAGAGTCACACAGCGGGGAAGGGAAGGCTGGCATTTGAACGCAGGCGGCTCCCTGCCCTCAGCCTGTGCTGGGCTGCTGGCTCGGGTGGGGGTTGGGGGGGGAACGCGGGGAGGCGGGGTGTGTGAGATTCCGCCCGCCAGTGTGTCCTTTCCGAGATCTGAACCCTAGGCCTCCCCCTTCCCTCCATTCTTCCCCTGCCCCTTCCTCTCTCAGTCTCCATAAGGAGGGTTAACCTCCCATAACACTGGCCCCAGACTGAGCTTTTCCTGGCCCAGAATTGAAGCGGGAACCATCTCCCACTGTGAGTCCGTCTGACTTCTCGCCACTTGGATGCACCGTCAAAACCGTCCCAAGTACCGGGGGGATCCGTGTCCAGGCGTTGGGAATCTCAGATGGTCCGTGGACCCTGGAGTGGCCAGTGGGAAGGAGGCCCAGCTGCCGAGTGTACGTGCGACCCTCCCCGGGAACAGAAGCACCTCCCGTGGGCCCGCACGGCCCGTGTCACGTGCGTGGATCTCTCTCCCAGCACCTCTGCCTCCCGCTCTTGGGGCGGCGTCCCCATAAGGGAGCATGTGATCCGAGGTGGGTGGCCAGTGTCCCCAGTTGAGGGGCAAGGAGAGACACGGGGAGGGGCCGAGACACGGCTCAGTCCCCAGGGCCCAGGTCAGACGAGGTTAGCGCGAGGAGAGTGTGGACGGCTGAGCTGGAGGCCCAGAGGGTGGGGCCGCGCAGGGACCGAGGACCAGTGGGAGCTGGGAACGTGGGGACAGTGGCCTGAGGCTCGGAGCCATGCAGTGCGGTGGGCTGGAGGATAGGTGCGGGGGGCTGGCTCGAAGCCTCCCCCGAGGAGATGTGCATCCATGTGGGTAGCGGGGAGAGGGAGGGAGCAAGGTGGTGCACCCTCGTTACTAACTGCACTAAAGACAAGCCCTCTGGGGCAGCCAGTGTCCAGATGTCCGTCCACTGCGCTGTCCACTTTCTGTCCCAAGCTGCTCCCGCGGGTGGGACGCTCGGCCCCTCTGGCTGGCAGCGGCCAGCGTGTCTTGACTTGGAAACAGACATTGCGGGGCCTCAGCCGTGTGTTTGGGGATGAGGCCACGCTGGGCGCCCTGAAGGCTCCTTGTGAGCTGGAACCCAGCCTGCCGCATCCTTCCCACGTGGTTCCCCCACGTGGCCAGCGCCTCAGCTTCCGTGGCTTTGGCTGGACGTCCACATGACCAGACGCGCAAAGGGCCATGGACGGCACCTCTCTTCTCTCTCTGAGGGACGCTGATGCCCTGCCCCTGTGAACAGAAACATCTTTGGGGGGAAATCCTGCAGACACTTATTTCAGAACCAGCAGAGTAACTCATCGTTAGGAAGGGGAAAATCCACAGACATAATTTCTGCCGTGTCTAATTAGGCAGCCCTGTGTAAACTGAGCGTTTCTGCATGATTAGAACGTCAGGAGAGCCTGGGATGATACGGGAGTGGCTGAGTGTCTCGTGTCACGTCACCGGAGGTGCTCTGGTGAGGCGGCGGGTGTCTCTGCTGTGCACCTTCCCTGGAGCCACCGCTGTTCTCAGACCCACTTCCTTGTGGTCCCCGGCGAAGTTTGCCCACGGGAGGGGGCCCGTCCTGCTGTCCTCGTGCCCGCTAGCTGCGGGCTGCTCACCTTCTTGACACTTGTCCCAGACAAGGGTGGGCCGAAGTCACAGTCTCATGGTTCACAGGACTTTTAAGAAAGCAAAGCCAGCACTTTCTATAGTTTTCGCGGGTCTCCACCCTACGTGGTGATCAGATGAAACGATGTCACGGAGAGCGACGAGTGATGAAGACAGCTTCGTTCCAGGGCCGATGACTACCATGGCCACTGCCGACTTCAGCTCATTTACTCCCGTGACCCAGCTCAGGTGGAAAGTGGTCCTTTGGTGATGAGACAGGCATCACCCCTTGCTTCCCGAGACGCGTCGTGACAGGCCACGTGGGAAATTCCGAAAATGTGCTTCTACTAGAAAATGAGCTCTTGGTAAGACTGTATCAGGGGTTGGGAGGTAGGGGGCAACGGTGGTCTTGGAACAGGCGGAGTTCAGTGTGTCCCACTGGCCGATTCTTGAATCGTTTTTACCGAACGCTGCTTTTAAGACACCAAATGCGGCTTTGTGGTCTCAGAGAAAAAAATTACCAATTGAAGCGAATGTGCCGCTGACCCGCCTCACATTGGGTTCTCACCCCTGAAGTCATTGCTCTCCCCAAAAAAGAGAATAGAGGGAAGGAGAAAAGTAGCCCAAGGCAGGTCTCGGGCCTCCAACTTCCCTCTGAGACTCGCCTCACCTCGCCTCGCCTCGCCTCGCCCGGCCATCTGAGGGTCTCGCAGACACGCAGTCCTGAGCTCCAAGGGGCAAGACGTTCCAGAAGAAACCCGCTGGGCTCTACTCTTGGCATCTTTCAGGGAGAGTTTTAACCGCTGAGATGGTGCAGGGCAGTGTCTCAGATGACCAGTGTGTAAGTGCCCGGGGACCAGCGCCAGGGCTGCAACTGCGCTGAGGACTTCCCCAGCAGAGACGTGAGCGCCCAGAGCACACAGGGGCACTGCCTTTAACTACCTTTAACACATCTGGTTCTCAGCCATTTCCAGGGCGTTCCAGACGCCATCTCCTGCCAGCCTCTACTTAACATTATCACAGGAAGAAATAAGCCCCAGAGAAAGCAGAAGACAGCATTTCCTATAAAGAAAGATGGAAAAGTTGCAAAATGAAAGGCCCTGTCTGAGCTGAGTTCCCCGTTGGACTCTCTCCACATGGTACGGAGCCATCAAAGCCATGTATGCAGCCCACAGAGCACACCCGGGAGCGGCTCAAGCCCTCAGCTCCCGTATCTGCTTTCTGGGGCCTCCCAGCACACAGTGTGACCGCAGGTGGTGCTTTCCCAGCCGCACCTGTTCACTGAGCCAGGCTGGGACCTGCATCTGTCCTCGAGCGTCAGCTCAGGGATGCGGCGTCTGTGGTGGGTAAGCAGGCCTGGCGCTCTCCCCAGGGGCTTATGGCTCCAGGCTGCAGAGGGGCTATGGAGGCAGGTCCAGGGCTGGGCCTCCCATGAGAGCAGCTGGGGGCTGCCCCCCATGGATGGCGGGATGGTGGTCAGACCTTGGGATGGGAGCTCTGGCCGGACCAGCCAGCCATCACCCACCTTTCCCGTGCTTTTCCCCAACCCCAGCCAAACCTGCCCACCTTCTCCAGGAAGTCCTCACCGCTTTCTTGCCCCTTTGCATCCCCCTCCTCTGCCTCTTCCTCGGAGGCCTGGCTGGAGGGCAGGGGACCGGGGAGGCCACTCTCTTACTGTACGTTTGCACTGTGTCTACCCTACACCTGGTGCAGGTAGAGTAGGGCTCAGGCAGCCGTGCAGGAGAAAGGTGAGGGCGTGCCGAGTGGGAACGGTGCAGCCAGAGGTGACGACAAGCGCGGACGGCATGAACTCTGACCCCTGAAGTGGGCAGAAGCCGAGGGGTGTGAGGGTTCCGGACACGGGGATCCCAGCACAGGAGCCCGACCCCTCCTGGCTCCCGAGGAGGGCAGAGGTCAGAGGAGTGCTGGCTGGGGGTCGGCCACATCTGAGCAGCTGTTTTTGTACATGAAGTTTTATTTGCACACAGCCATGCCCACTTATTTACACACATGGCTGCTTTCCTGATGCAACGGCGGACACCACGTGGCCCCAGAGCCGCTCCTGGGCGATACTGTGGTGGCCAGTTCCTTACGAAGCAGGAGCAGGGATTTCACCCGTGCCCTTGACTTGTTCCTGTCAGCCAGATACAGGGTCTCAAATCAGCAGCCTAGAGACAGATTCAGCCCCAAGATGTGTTTTCTTATTGTCTTTCTGTTGCTGTTGTTTAAACTTGGCCAGCATTTAAGCAGACTTCTGTACACAAATCCCAAGTTCTGGATTCACGTTCGGAGCCTCTGGATGCCAGGCTGCCTTTCCCCGAGGCAGCAAGAGGCTGGCCTATGCCTGGCGGTGCCCCTGGTCCATCCTCCTGGCGGCTCCAGACTCCAGGCCCAGGCCAGCTCCTGCTTCTCTTAAAAGCCACGATGAAGGGCTTCCCTGGTGGCGCAGTGGTTGAGAGTCCGCCTGCCGATGCAGGGGACACGGGATCGTGCCCCGGTCCGGGAAGATCCCACATGCCGCGGAGTGGCTGCGCCCGTGAGCCATGGCCGCTGGGCCTGCGCGTCCGGAGCCTGTGCTCCGCAACGGGAGAGGCCACGACAGTGAGAGGCCCGCGTACCGCAAAAAAAAAAAAAAAAAAAAAAGCCACAGTGCAGAGCGGGAACGAAAGAGGGAGAAGGGCCGTGCGTCTCAAGGAAAGGGAGCATGTGTACTTCCTGGCAGAAGCGAAGGGTGTCCCTACGTGTTCACTCTGCCGACGACACGTGTAGGACCCAGCATGCAGCTTCCCCACACCCTTCAGTGGCCAGGACCCCCTCCCGGCCGAGTCTGTGTGTACACTCACCTGGCTGGCCCATCGAGGTACCCCGCTTAGACCAGGATGGCACCCGCCCAGGCGGTCGCCCAGCCCCGCCCCCGCCCTACAGTCTGTCCTCAGCCAGCAGCCAGGTGATCGTGTCCACATGCAAATCCGGTCGTCGCTGCCTTCTCACACCGTCCTGTGCCTGCCCATCTCCCCAGAGTGGAGTCCACGTGGCCCCTGCTCCCTGTCCACCCTCCAGCGCCCGCTTCCCCGCTCGCTGGCCCCAGTGAGCCCTTGCCCCAGGGCCTTTGCAGGTCTGGCCGCTTTTGCTGAGCGCCACGTTTTCGAGGTTCGTCCACGTTGTAGCCGGGGTCAGTGCGTCCCTCCTTCGCCGCTGCACAGACAGGCCACACTGTGCTCGTCCCCTCGTCTGTTGGTGGACGTTGGGCTGCTTCCCCCGTGGCAGGTGCTGCTGTGAACACAGGTACAGCACCTGCCTGAGCGCCTGTTGCTGTCCTCTCGGGTGCACGCCTAGCTGTGGACTTGAGGTCGTAACATGTAACTTCCCAGGACCTGCAGCCAGTTTTCCACGGCGGCCACACTCCCCGCACCTTTTGGGATAAGTCTCGATGCACTTGAGTGAACAAGGTCATCAGTCTTGGGGCTCCTCCTCCCCCAGGGCCCATCTCGTGGGTCCCCAGTCACATCCTCGGGCCCTGGGCGGACACCCGAGGGCTGAGCACACGAGAACCAGACACAGGCAGGAGGCCCGGCCCTTGGTGTGCTCTGTCTCCCAGCAGTGACCCTCGGCACTGGGCACAGGCTGACCCAGCCCCGGGAGCAGTGGGGACGGTGGGGTCCAAGCTGCACCGCTGGCTGCGTGTCCTGGCGGCCCTGCGAGGAGAGGGCTGAGAGCACGCAGGGTGCGGGAATCTTTGATGCTCTTCTAGGGCAGGCCAGCCAGATGCATTATTGATGGATGTTCTGCAAAATTTAAATGCTGAGCTACGGGGAGGTGAGTGAAAACCCCAGGGACACCCGCTTGCGGTTTTCTTCCCTCCTCTTGAACTTGAAAACGGCAAATCGCGTTTTAATGAACTCACTTCGGCACCACCGCTGCCCGGCTCCAGGGGATCTGCACCCGGCAGGAGCAGGGGGTACTGCTGGGCAGCGGCCCAGGGTGGCCGGCGGGGGCACCTGCTCGGTACACCCACGGGTGGCAAGCGGCTGTCGCCAACCATCCTTCAGCGGGCCGCCCACTCCCCCACCCACCTCCTTCCCGCTCCACTGGGGTGGGCGTGTCGGTAGGGAGAGCAAAGGTGGAGGAGGAACACCGGCCAGTCCAGAGCTGGGCCCAGGGTCATCTCTTAGTCCCAGGAAGCCGGTTGCTGGGATCCAGCCTCCAACCGCCAGGCCCCAGGCACACGGCTCACCAGCCCGGACCCTGAGGGAGCCACCTGGCCCACCAAAGACTCAGTGTGGTCACCTGCAGAGTGCGGAGGGTGTGACGCCCCTACTCCCCAGGGCTGGTCCGAGGTCGGGGTGGAGGCTGAGTGTGGTCTGTGGAGTCACCAGCAGGCGGCGCTAGAGCGGCACCGAAAACAGCCCCAGGCAGTCCGCTCCTGCAGGGCTCCCTCACCCGGCCTGGCGTAACTGTGACGCACAGTGAGGCCAAGGATCGAGGCCCGGAGGAAGGCTTTTCATTTATTTATTTATTTTTATATTTAATTTTTGAGCTTTAATGGACATTAAACATGACATAAACTAAGGATTTAGGTATAAAATACCTATTTTTAGAGGTGCATTCTAGGATTCTGAAAGGAAGTTCAAGATGCCGATTATGTTTCCTTTCATTGTTGTTCTGTTTATCTATTTATACATGACCACCATCTCATATTGATTCTTCTTTTTTTTGAATTTTATTTTATTTATTTTTTTATACAGCAGGTTCTCATAAGTTATCCATTTTATACATATTAGTGTATATATGTCAATCCCAATCTCCCAGTTCATCACAGCACCACCCCACCGTGCCACTTTCCCCCCTTGTTGTCCATACGTTTGTTCTCTGCATCTGTGTCTCTATTTCTGCCTTGCAAACCGGTTCATCTGTACCATTTTTCTAGGTTCCACATATATGCGTTAATATATGATAATTTGTTTTTCTCTTTCTGACTTAATTTGTATGACAGTCTCTAGATTCATCCATTTCTCTACAAATGACCCAATTTCGTTCCTTTCTATGGCTGAGTGATATTCCATTGTATACACGTGCCACATCTTCTTTATCCATTCATCTGTCGATGGGCATTTAGGTTGCTTCCATGACCTGGCTATTGTAAATAGTGCTGCAATGAACATTGGGGTGCACGTGTCTTTTGGAATTATGGTTTTCTTCAGATAAATGCCCAGGAGTGGGATTGCTGGGTCGTATGGTAGTTCTATATTCAGTTTTTTAAGGAACTTCCATACTGTTCTCCATAGTAGCTGTATCAGTTTACATTCCCACTGACAGTGCAAGAGGGTTCCCTTTTCTCCACACCCTCTCCAGCATTTGTTGTTTGTAGATTTTCTGATGATGGCCATTCTAACTGGTGTGGGGTGATGCCTCATTGTAGTTTTGATTTGCATTTCTCTAATAATTAGTGATGCTGAGAAGCTTTTCATGTGCTTCTTGGCCATCTGTATGTCATCTTTGGAGAAATGTCTATTTAGGTCTTATGCCCATTTTTGGACTGGGTTTGTTTTCTTAATATTGAGCTGCATGAGCTGTTTATATATTTTTGGAGATTAATCCTTTGTCCGTTGATTCGTTTGCAAATATTTTCTCCCATTCTGAGGGTTGTCTTTTCATCTTGTTTATGGTTTCCTTTGCTGTGCAAAAGCTTTGAAGTTTCATTAGGTCCCATTTGTTTATTTTTGGTTTTATTTCCATTACTCTAGGAGTTGGATCAAAAAAGATCTTGCTGTGATTTATGTCAAAGGGTGTTCTTCCTATGTTTTCCTCTAAGAGTTTTATAGTGTCCGGTCTTACACTCAGGTCTCGAATCCATTTTGAGTTTATTTTTGTGTATGGTGTTAGGGAGTGTTCTAATTTCATTCTTTTACATGTAGCTGTCCAGTTTTCCCAGCACCACTTATTGAGGAGACTGTCTCTTCTCCATTGTGTATCCTTGCCTCCTTTGTCATAGATTAGTTGACCATAGGTGCATGGGTTTACCTCTGGGCTTTCTATCCTGTTCCATTGATCTATGTTTCTGTTTTTGTGCCAGTACCATATTATCTTGATTACTGTTGCTTTGTAGTAGAGTCTGAGGTCAGGGAGTCTGATTCCTCCAGCTCCATTTTTTTTCCCTCAAGACTGCTTTGGCTATTCGGGTCTTTCGTGTCTCCATACAAATTTTAAGATTTTTTGTTCTAGTTCTTTAAAAAATGCCATTGGTAATTTGACAGGGATTACATTGAATCTGTAGAACGCTTTGGGTAGTAGAGTCATTTTCACAATAGTGATTCTTCCAATCCAAGAACATGGTATATCTTTCCATCTGTTGGTATCACTTTTAATTTCTTTCATCAGTGTCTTATAGTATTCTGTATACAGGTCTTTTGTCTCCCTAGATAGGTTTATTCCTAGGTATTTTACTATTTTTTGTTGCAATGGTAAATGGGAGTGTTTCCTTAATTTCTCTTTCAGATTTTTCATCATTCGTGTACAGGAATGCAACAGATTTCTGTGCATTAATTTTGTATTCGGCAACTTTACCAAATTCATTGATTAGCTCTAGTAGTTTTCTGGTGGCATCTTTAGGATTCTCTATGTATAGTATCATGTCATCTGCAAACAGTGACCGTTTTACTTCTTCTTTTCCAATTTGTATTCCTTTTATTTCTGTTTCTTCTCTGATTGCCGTGGCTAGGACTTCCAAAACTGTGTTGAATAATAGTGGTGAGAGTGGACAATCTTGCCTTCTTCCTGATCTTAGAGGAAATGCTTTCAGGTTTTCACCATTGAGAATGATGTTTGCTGTGGGTTTGTTGTATATGGCCTTTATTATGTTGAGGTAGGTCCCCTCTGTGCCCACTTTCTGGAGAGTTTTTATCATAAATGGGTGTTGAATTTTGTCAAAAGCTTTTTCTGCATCTATTGAGATGACCATATGGTTTTTATTCTTCAGTTTGTTAATATGGTGTATCACATTGATAGATTTGCGTATACTGAAGAATCCTTGCATCCCTGGGATAAATCCCACTTGATCATGGTGTATGATCCTTTTAATGTGTTGTTGGATTCTGTTTGCTAGTATTTTGTTGAGGATTTTTGCATCTATATTCATCAGTGGTATTGGTCTGTAATTTTCTTTTTTTGTAGTATCTCTGTCTGGTTTTGGTATCAGGGTGATGGTGGCCTCATAGAATGAGTTTGGGAGTGTTCCTTCCTCAGCAATTTTTTGGAGGAGTTTGAGAAGGATGGGTGTTAGCGCTTCTCTAAATGTTTGATAGAATTCACCTGTGAAGCCATCTGGTCCTGGACTTTGTTGGAAGATTTTTAATCACAGTTTCAATTTCATTACTTGTGATTGTTCATATTTTCTGTTTCTTCCTGGCTCAGTCTTGGAAGGTTATACCTTTCTAAGAATTTGTACATTTCTTCCAGGTTGTCCATTTTATTGGCATAGAGTTGCTTGTAGTAGTCTCTTACAATGCTTTGTATTTCTGTGGTGTCTGTTGTAACTTTTCCTTTTTCATTTCTATTTTTATTGATTTGAGTCCTCTCCCTCTTTTTCTTGATGAGTCAGGCTAATGGTTTATCAATTTTGTTTATCTTCTCAGAGAACCAGCTTTTAGTTTTATTGATCTTTGCTCTTGTTTTCTTGTTTCTATTTCATTTATTTCTGCTCTGATCTTTATGATTTCTTTCCGTCTGCTAACTTTGGGTTTTGTTTGTTCTTTCTCTAGTTCCTTTAGATATAAGGTTAGATTGTTTATTTGAGATTTTTCTTGTTTCTTGAGGTAAGCTTGTATGGCTATAAGCTTCCCTCTTAGAACTGCTTTTGCTGCACCCCATAGGTTTTGGATCATCGTATTTTCATTGTCATTTGTCTCTAGGTATTTTTTGATTTCCTCTTTGATTTCTTCAGTGATCTCTTGGTTATTTAGTAACGTATTGTTTAGCTTCCAGGTGTTTGTGTTTTTTACATTATTTTCCCTGTAATTGATTTCTAATCCCATAGCGTTGTGGTCAGAAAAGATGCTTGATATGATTTCAGTTTTCTTAAATTTACTGAGGCTTGATTTGTGACCCAAGGTGTCTATCCTGGAGAATGTTCCATGTGCACTTGAGAAGAAAGTGTTAAGATGCAGTTTTTGGATGGCATGTCCTATAAATATCAATTAAATCTGTCTGGTCTATTGTGTCATTTAAAGCTTGTGTTTCCTTATTAATTTTCTGTTTGGATGATCTGTCCATTGGTGTAAGTGAGGTGTTGAAGTCCCCCACTATTACTGTGTTACTGTCGATTTCCTCTTTTACAGCTGTTAGCAGTTGCCTTATGTATTGAGGTGCTGCTGTGTTGGGTGCACATATATTTATAATCGTTATATCTTCTTCTTGGATTGATCCCTTGATCATTATGTAGTGTCCTTCCTTGTCTCTTGTAACAGTCTTTATTTTAAAGTCTATTTTATCTAATATGAGTATTGCTACTCCAGCTTTCTTTTGATTTCCATTTGCATGGAATATCTTTTTCCCATCCCCTCACTTTCAGTCAGTATGTGTCCCTAGGTCTGAAGTGGGTCTCTTGTAGACAGCATATATAAGGATCTTGTTTTTTGTATCCATTCAGTGAGCCTGTGTCTTTTGGTTGGATCATTTAATCCATTCACGTTTAAGGTAATTATCAACATGTATGTTCCTATCACCATTTTCTTAATTCTTTTGGGTTTGTTTTTGTAGGTCCTTTTCTTCTCTTGTGTTTCCCACTTAGGGAAGTTCCTTTAGCATTTGTTGTAGAGCTGGTTTGGTGTGCTGAATTCTCTTAGCTTTTGCTTGTCTGTAAAGCTTTTGATTTCTCCATCGAATATGAATGAGATCCTTGCCCGGTAGATAATCTTGGTTGTAGGTTCTTCCGTTTCATCACTTTAAGTATATCATGCCACTCCCTTCTGGCTTGTAGAGTTTCTGCTGAGAAATCAGCTGTTAACCTTATGGGAGTTCCCTTGTATGTTATTTGTTTTTCCCTTGCTGCTTTCAATAATTTTTCTTTGTCTTTAATTTTTGCCAATTTGATTACTATGTGTCTTGGCGTGTTTCTCCCTGGGTTTATCCTGTATGGGACTCTCTGCACTTCCTGGAGTTGGGTGGCTATTTCCTTTCCCATGTTAGGGAAGTTTTCGACTATAATCTCTTCAGATATTTTCTCGGGTCCTTTCTCTCTCTCTTCTCCTTCTGGGACCCCCTATAATGCAAATATTGTTGCATTTAATGTTGTCCCAGAGGTCTCTTAGGCTATCTTCATTTCTTTTCATTCTTTTTTCTTTATTCTGTTCCACGGCAGTGAATTCTACCATTCTGTCTTCCAGGTCACTTATCCGGGTTTTTTTTGGTTTTTTGTTTTGTGGTACGCGGGCCTCTCACTGTTGTGGCCTCTCCCGTTGCGGACCACAGGCTCCGGACACGCAGGTTCAGCGGCCATGGCTCACAGGCCCAGCCGCTCTGTGGCATGTCGGATCCTCCTGGACCGGGGCATGAACCCCCGTCCCCTGCATCGGCAGGCGGACTCTCAACCACTGCACCACCAGGGAATCCCCACTTATCCATTATTCTGCCTCAGTTATTCTGCTATTGATTCCTTCTAGTGTATTTTTCATTTCGGTTATTGTACTGTTCATCTCTGTTTGTTTGTTCTTCAGTTCTTCTAGGTCTTTGTTAAACATTTCTTGCATCTTCTCGATCTTTGCCTCCATTCTTTTTCTGAGGTCCTGGATCATCTTCACTATCATTATTCTGAATTCTTTTTCTGGAAGGTTCCCTATCTCCACTTCATTTAGTTGTTTTTCTGGGGTTTATCTTGTTCCTTCATCTGGTACATAGCCCTCTGCCTTTTCATCTTGTCTCTCTTTCTGTGAATATGGTTTTTGTTCCACAGGCTGCAGGATTGTAGTTCTTGCTTCTGCTGTCTGCCCTCTGGTGGATGAGGCTAAGAGGCCTGTGCAAGCTTCCTGATGGGAGGGACTGGTGGTGGGTAGAGCTGGCTGTTGCTCTGGTGGGCAGAGCTCAGTAAAACTTTAATCCGCTTGACAGCTGATGGGTGGGGCTGGGTTCCCTCCCTGTTGGTTGTTTGGCCTGAGGTGGCCCAGCACTGGACTACCCAGCTCTTTGGTGGGGCTAATGGAGGACTCTGGGAGGGCTCACGCCAGGGAGTACTTACCAGAAGTTCTGCTGCCAGTGTCCTTGTCCCCACGGTGAACCGCAGCCACCCCCCGCCTCTGCAGGAGACCCTCCAACACTAGCAGGTAGGTCTGGTTCAGTCTCCTATGGGGTCCCTGCTCCTTCCCCTGGGTCCCGGTGCGCACACTACTTTGTGTGTGCCCTCCAAGAGTGGAGTCTCTGTTTCCCCCAGTCCTGTCGAAGTCCTGCAATCGAATCCCGCTATCCTTTGAAGTCTGATTCTCTAGGAATTCCTCCTCCCATTGCCGGACCCCCAGGTTCAGAAGCCTGATGTGGGGCTCCAGTGGGTGGACTTCTGTGGTATAAGTGTTCTCCAGTTTGTGAGTCACGCACCCAGCGGTTATGGGATTTGATTTTATTGTGATCGCGCCCCTCCTACCGGCTCACTGCGGCTTCTCCTTTGTCTCTGGATGTGGGGTGTCTTTTTGGTGAGTTCCAGGGTCTTCCTGTCAGTGATCGTTCAGCAGTTAGTTGTGATTCCAGTGTTCTCGCAAGAGGGAGTGAGAGCACGTCCTTCTACTCCGCCATCTAGGAAGGCTTTTTAAATGAAAATATCAAAACTCTTAACCATGCTGGACCCTGCTGCTAAGATGTGAGTGTGTCTGTGTCCAGGGATGCTTCCCGGGGGTGTGCGTGGGCCCTGCCCACCCACCCCCGGCCTCTAGATGCCCCTCCACAACGGGATTTGGTAAAAGAGAAAACAGTGACCGTTATTAAGTCTGAAAAGTATACTTTCTGAAACAAAAGCCACAGCAGAGCCTGGACCCGTGTCCCCCCAGTGCTCCCGCGATGCCTAGTCCGGTGCCCAGACTGAGCTGGCCTGGATCTCAGAGGCCCCACCCAGGGGGAGGCACTGGGTTCCACTGGGTCCCAGCCCCCGTTTCTTCCTTCTTGCTGGATTTTCTTCTGGCCCCCGCCATAGCCAGGAAGGACCCCCGACCCTGCTCCGCAAAGCAGGACCAGCCCGCCCTCTAGTGGTGGTTGTCTGTACAACACACACTCAGGCACACCAATGTGCACACGTTCACAGGCACATACACGTGTGCGTGCACACATGGATACACACATACACGCGTGTGCATACTTGCACACGTATACATGTGCCTGTCACATACACGTGTGTGCACTAGTACACAAAATGCACGTGCATAACACACACCTGCATGTGTCCCCATGTTTCTCTCCATTGTCTTCTGAGGGCAGCAGCCCATGACGGCCCCGTGTAGAGGCTGTGATTCTATGATTAAGGAGACGAGAAAGACCGAGTGACTTCTGGCTGCAGTCAGTCACGTGACAACGGCGACACTTTTCTTCCTCTTCTCTGGCTAAGCCCCTCCCTTTGCTGTGGGCACGAATCCTCCTGTTTCCTGCTCGGCCCGTGCAGTGTCGGCTGGTCCCAGAGGCGAGGTTGGGGTGACGACCCTCCTCACAGCCTTCCAGCCCTGGGCCTGCCTCCTTCCCGCCGGGTGGTGAGATGGACAGAGCCCAGACGGTGAGGCCACGGGGTCTCAGGGGAAGCCTCTCCAAGTGGAATCTCACCATCTGCTTGGAGCAAGGCCAGCATGGGGAAGGTGGTATCTCAGATGCCTCCAGCGGCCTGGGAAGGGTGAGCCCGAGGCCATTATGCGGTTCCTGGGTGACCACACACTGGGCGCCATCAGACAACAGAATTGCATGCTCTCCCAGCTCTGGAGGCCAGAGATCCCAAACGCAGGCCGTGCTGGTTCCTTCTGGAGGGTCGTGGAACACCTCCTGTGCTTCTGCCAGCATCCGTCGCTTGTGGCCACTCCAGTCTCTGCCCCCATCTCGAGTGGCCACCTCCTCCCCGTGTCCTGTGCCCTCATCTCCTCTCCCCAGGACACCTGTCACTGGATTGGGGCCGCCCTAGCCCAGGTGGTCCCGTCTCGAGCCTTACCTTCACTTTATGTACAGAGGCCCTATTTCCATGTTCTGAGGCTCCTGATGGGACTTATATTTGGGTTTGTCTTTACTGCCCCCAAAGAATAACCTCTGTGATCCCTGCTGGCCGACGAGACCAGGGTGGGAACAGAGGTGGGCAGCCGAGGCCCCAGCGGCCAAGCGCCGTCCGTCTCAGGCCCGCCCGCCGTGGCCCATGCATGACCCGTTTAGGGTGAAGCTGCCCGCGCCGGACAGTGGGCTCCTGCGCTATGATCATGTGTGTTTTCTTCCCCGTGACGGCCCGCGCAAAGCAGGGCCTGGGTGGCAAAGGTGAATCTGTGGTCAGGTGGGAGACCCAGCCGGCTCCCTCCTGCTCTGCATCCCCAGCTCCCACCTCCACATCCCCCAGGCTGGCTGGAGCCTTCCACGTCGGGGCTGGCAGAGCCTGTGCGTGCCCCGCGGTGGGACTCTGGGTGCCTCAGCCCTGCAAGGGCAGCCAGCCCTGAGGCGGTCTCCCTTCAACGCTGACCCCTAGGGGCTCACTCGCCCATTCCGCCTGCTGAGCTCTGGAAACATCTCTGCTGCCAGACCTGTGGTATGGGTCAGCCCGAGGGGCATCCCTGATGCCCACCCCTGTCCTGTGCCCGGCTGCCCTGGGGCAGACCGATCCAAGCTGTGGCCCCGGCCTCGCTGAGCTGTGCCCACAGACAGTCACCGCCAGCGCCCAGGGAGGGTGGCATCGTCCCCGCCACCCACGGACAACGTGCAGGCGTGTTGTAGACGCCGGGGAGACGGCACTGAGTGTGAAGTCCTGGGCTCTGGAGCCCTGCTCGTGGGGTAGGAGCCGGCGGAGGGCGGCCGCGCTGACGCTGAGAAGTGAAGCAGAGTCTCGGGAGAGCGGGCAGCCGGCAGGGGGAGCGGCCGTGGGGCAGAGATTGTATTTTATTCCGGGAGGCAGGGAAGGCCTTGCTGATGGGGGCGAGCAGAGTGCTAGGGCAGGCGGAACAGCCCTGCACCGGCCCGGAGGGCACCGTGGCTTTGGGGGGCAGCAGGGAGGCCCCATGGGTGGCGGTGGAGGAGAAAGCGTGCGGCCAGCGGGCCCCACCTGCCCCGGGACCAGTGGTCTGTAGGCCTCTGCTTCTGCCCAGGGAGCAGGAGCCCCGGGACCCACTCTGTGTTAGCCTACCAGCCGGGGGTGGGGCGGGCCCCTCTCAGCCCGCGTGTCTCTCCAGCCACTGCGGGGGGCGTCGCGTGGCTCCATCGGCCTGGGTCCCCCCGTGTGCTTCGTGCACTGGGCCTGGACATTCACAGATGAACCTTTAAAAATACACAGTCGTGTTTAGGACTAATTTCTATTCGTGGAAGGTGATGCTCGTTTGCCATTTATAGCAGCGGCATAAACGCTTCTAAATGTGTTTATTGAAGTACAAGAAAGCCTTAGCTGTAAGGAATAATCTAAGACAGAACCGGACGGAGGGCATGGTGTCTGTCTACGCTGTGGGGGTGACTCTGGCGAGGCTCGATGGCAGAGCCCTCACCACGACACCCCGACTGAGGCCACGACAGTCGGGCCCCGAGTCTGCCCTCAGGCCCCATCGGTGCCCCAGAGGGTCGGGGCCAGGGGTGCTGGGAAAACGGCAGCAGAGTCCTGTTCTCTCCTGCATTAGGTGCCCGGTCGTCCCACTGTGCTTCCCGTGATGATGTCCCTCACAAAAAGAAAGACAGTAACAGGTGGGGCAGTCAGACCCCCTTCTGTGGCAGAGGACAGAAACCAGCTCCAACCGGATCAAACAAAAAAGAGGGATAACTGGCTCCTGTCATTGAACACAAAGGGCGCCTTCAGGCCTAGCTGGATCCGGGATGCTCTGGGCGGGACCCTCGCCGAGGGCACGTGGGGACCTGAGGTTTGGGTTCAGTTTGTTGGTCTACCCACCCTGGCACTGGTACTGTCCCCAGCCTGTCGCTGCCATGTCCCTGCTGAGGCAGCAGTGACCAGAGATGACCAGCCGCCTTTGATGGGCAAGAGGGAGGGGCACTTATTCCCTGCTGGGGTCCGGAGGCACAGCAGTCGCGAAGGAGGGACCCCTGCCCTGAGCGAGGTCCTGATGTCAAGGGCCTGATGGATGTCTGAGCATATGCACCTGTCCACACACGTGGAGGTGGATCCTGACCCTGCAACTGTCGGGGGAAGCGGGTTAAGGATGGTGCTGCCGTGCCCTCGGGTACCTTGTGTGCCACATTCAGAAAGAGGCCCGCTGGCATCTTGGCTGACGTCGCTGCCTTGGCAATACGGAGCCGTCTGCATTTTCCATCACAGAGGCGCCAACCCGCATCAGGAATCCCAGTGGCCACTCCAGCAGCCTCTGGTTTGCTGTGTGCCACTGGGGACATCCTGAGACTCAGTGTCCCCACCTGTGAGATGGGGCAGGGCCACATCACCGAAGGAGTGAGCAGGAAGGGAAAGCACTTCCTAGCCTGGGACAGTCACCGTGCTTCTCCCCCTCACCTGCCCCAACACCACCCTGACCCTGGGGACCCACATCGTGCCTGTCCCCGCTTCCCTGTCTGGTGAGCCCCACACTCTGCTTTCAAGAACTGGCTCTGATGGCACCTCCAGGGGAAGCCTGTCCCCGCTCCCTGAGTTCGTGTATCTCATGAACAGCTGAGAGGACCTCGCGCCACCTCACCAGGTGGTCGTGATCCCACCTAACAGAGGGAGGGAGGGGTCCCTGTAAATGAAGGATAGATGGATGGAGGATGGATGGATGAGTAGTCGGGTAGGTAGATGGAGGACGGAGAGAGGAAGCAGGGAAGGAGGCAAGACTTAATCTTTTGTGGGAGAACTTTCAAGGTGTGACGTAGCACCCAAGCAAGTGTAAGCTGTCTCTTTGATTTTTTCATGTCTCCTTGGGCGCAGGTTCTAACCACGTTCACAAAAAACATCATCAGCTGTTTAGACGTGTGCTCGGTTCATGTAACGAGCACGGACTGAGTGCGTTCTGTGTACCGGCTCCAGGCTGGGCTTCCAGGGGCCCAGCCTGAGTGTGAGGCCGACCTCGGGGTGCTCTCCATCTCCGAGGAGAGTCAGGCCCATGTTTGTTGAGTGACTGTCAGAGGGGTTGATCCCAAGGACTGTGGGGCTGTGAGGAGGGCAGGTCCATTCTGCGGTGCGGGAGGGGGTCCCCTGGAGGCGCCGTCACAGCCGGTTCTTGGCAGCGGGAACAGGAGCCCAGCACGAGGTGGGTCCCCAGGGTCTGGCCGGTGTCAGAGCAGGTGAGGGGGGAAGAGCAGTGACTGTCCCGGTCTTGGAACTGCTTTCCCGCTCGCTATCTCAGGCACGTGGCCCTGCCCCATCTCCCAGGTGGGGACCTGAGCCCAGCACGGCACTGGGGCCCCTCCCCTCTCGCCCCCTACCTAGGAGCCTGTTCAGAGGCCCCTATGTGCTCTCCTAACTCTCCTCCTCCAGATACTTCATCCCTTGAAGGGACGCCCCAGCTGTGTGCCAAGGAGCTGTTTCCTGCTCCTCTGAGAGGCTCACTCCTGGGGGAGGCCTCTTGGAATAAGAGCTGGGGCGGGGGGGAGGGGAGTTAGCACCGCCACCCCCCAGCTGCACGCCGGCCCTGGGCACGTGGACTGCGGCGCTGACAGAGGTGGAGGCCAGACATCCGTGTGGGTGGGAGACAGTGTGAGCCCCCCGAGCCACCTCCCAGCTCTGGTCCACACCCTCCACTCAGCCCTCACTCATCCTGTCACCTCTGGGCAGAACAGCCCACCACCTCCTGGAAGCCTCCCTGGTTTCCCCGGCCCTCATTCCCTGAGAAGTTTGTGGCATCACCATGAGGCCTGTCCGGGAGGTGCCTGGTCTGTGATGCCTGATGTCAGAACCCAGGGCCACCAAACGTCTTGTATTTTTTATTGAAGTACGGTTGAGTTACAACGTTGTGTTAGTTTGAGGTGTGCAGCAAAGCAATCCAGTTATACATGTATAAAGCCACATATTCTTTTTCATATCCTTTCCCATTATGGTTTATTACAGGATATCGAATACAATTCCCCGTGCCGCACAGCGGGAACTTGTTATCTATTTCATATACAGTAGTGTGGATCTGTTAATCCCAAACTCCTGATTTATCCCTCCCCTCCCTTTCCCCTTTGGTAAGTTTGTTTTCTGTGTCTGTGAGTCTGTTTCTGTTCTGTAAACAAGTTCACTTGTACCTTTTTTTTTAAGATTCCACATAGTGAGATCATACGAGACTTGTCTTTCTCTGACTGACTTCACTTAGTATGATCACCTCTAGGCCCGTCCGTGTTGCTGTAAATGGCATTATTTCGTTCTTTTTCATGGCTGAGTAGTATTCCATGTATATGTGCCACATCTTCTTTATCCGTTCATCTGTCCGTGGACATTTAAGTTGCTTCCATGTCCTGGCTGTTGTGTACAGCGCTGCTGTGAACACTGGGGCGCATGTATCTTTTGGGGTTATGGTTTTATCCGGGTATATGCCCAGGAGTGGGATTGCAGGATCATACAGTAACTCTATTTGTAGTTTTTTTAAGGAACCTCCGTACTGTTCTCCATTGGCTGTACCAATTTACATTCTCACCAGCAGTGCAGGAGGGTTCCCTTTTCTCCACACCCTCCCCAGCATTTATTGTTTGTAGACTTTTTGATGATGGCCATTCTGACTGCTGTGAGGTGGTATCTGTTTGTAATTTTGATTTGCATTTCTCTAATAATTAGCGATGTTGAGCATCTTTTCACATGCCTCTTGGCCATTTATATGTCTTCTTCGGAGAAATGTCTATTTAGGTCTTCTGTGCATTTTTTGACTGCGTTGTTTGGGTTTTTGTTATTGAGTTGTTTGTGTATTTTGGAGATTAAGCCCTTGTCAGTCGGTCGCATCATTTGTAATTTTTTTTTGTTTGTTTTTTGTGGTACGCGGGCCTCTCACTGCCGCGGCCTCTCCCGCTGCGGAGCACGGGCTCCGGACGCGCAGGCTCAGCGGCCATGGCTCGCGGGCCCAGCCGCTCCACTGCATGTGGGATCTTCCCGGACCGGGGCACGAACCCGTGTCCCCTGCATCGGCAGGCGGACTCTCAACCACTGCGCCACCAGGGAAGCCCCCTTTGCAAATATTTGCTGGCAGTCTGTAGGTTGTCTATTCATTTTGTTTATCATTTCCTTTGCTGTGCAAAAGCTAACATTTATTTTTGCTTTTATTTCTATTACCTGGGGGGACTGACCTAAGAAAACATTGCTACGATTTATGTCAGAGAATGGTTTGCCTATGTTCTCTTCTAGGAGTTTTATGGTGTCATGTCTAAGTCTTCAAGCCATTTTGAGTTTATTTATGTGTATGGTGTGAGAGGGAGTGTTCTAATTTCATTGATTTACGTGCGGCTGTCCTGCTTTCCCCACATGGGCTGTGGGTCTGGGAAGGAGAGAGAGAAATGGAGGGACTCACGGATGGATGGAGGAGTGGATGGAGGGAGGCTGGGAGGGAGGGAAAGAGAGTGGCAGTCTGTGACCGTCTGCTGTTTATAATTCCTTCCAGAGCCCCCTAGGGATCCTGAGGACATTCCCCTGAATCGTGGGGCTGAGAGGTGGGCTCTTCCCTGAACCTCTTAGGGGAGCGGGACTTGGGATCATTCATTCCTTGGAGGCATTTCAGAAGGTCCCTTTCTGCCCTGGACCCCAGAACCCTCCCTCCCTAACGGTGCCAGTGAGAGGTGGGCTGTGGTCCCAGCAGAGAGCTGCCCACCAGGCTCGTCCTCACCTGTCACGGTTGGAAACACCTGCGGCCTCTGCTCAGAACAGGGGTGTGGCAAGGTCCCCTCTGCTGACCTGGGGTTGCTGCACCAGTGGGTCCAGGTGGAGAAGGGCTGGGCGGCCCCTTCAGTGCCCAGTGAAATTCGCCGTCCCCGTCAAGCATCATTGTGCCTTTCAAAGTTCACACCTGGATCTGGCGCTAACCACTCCTTCCAGACTGTTCAGACACAGAGTGCGCTGGCGTCTTTGTGCCTGCCGAGAGGGGAGGGCTTGACTCCCTTCTCCTGTTTGGATTTCTGGACTGAGGCTGAACTAGACACTGAGGATGCTAAAGAAATGAGGTCCCTGCAGACACACGTCTGGGGGTCGCCCCTCTTTCCAAACCCCTGGTCTGGCAGACCCAGCACAGCGTGCTGTGTGCTCCGGGCCCCCTTTTCCTTATTTCTACCTCGATCTACACCCGTGGAAGCCAGGCACTGAGGTGAAGGCAGAGACCTCACCACCCACCGCAAGTGAGAACTTTCTTCTGCCAGGTCACCTGCCGAGCGCCCTGCGGCCAGCGCCCCCGGGCAGGACGGGGACCCAGCTTAGTCCATCCGGGGAATGTATATCTTGAATGAAAGTATAAACAGCCTGTAAACTAAAACCCAAACTGATGCTGTCTTCCTCCTCCTCATGCCCTTCTAGAAAGTTCAGCAGTACACAGTCATTGTTCAAGCAACAGACATGGAAGGAAACCTGAACTATGGCCTGTCCAACACGGCCACAGCCATCATCACGGTGACAGACGTGAACGACAACCCGCCAGAGTTCACTGCCAGCACGGTGAGTGCACGTCCCCTCAGAGACAGTTCCCGGGCATTCGGGTTGCTCCTCTCTCTGCTGCCACCTGATGGAAGGAGCTTGACAGACGAATAGACAGACAGACAGGCTGTTAACAAAGGCCCCGAGCGGCGGGGGGCTGAGCGGGAGAGGAGCTCCGGGTGTCTGCAGGCCCCGCTACTGACCACTGGCTGACACCTGGAGAGGCTCCCAGGACAGAGTGAGTTGGACACTCCTCCCGAATCCGGAGGACTTGACCAGCGGCGTTTGGGCTCCAGGGTCAGCCAGTGTGGGGTGTGTGCATGGCTGCATGTGAGGCAGGACTGTCGGGGGGGATGCCTGGGGACAGGGCAGGTCCCTGCGGCGGGACCGTAGCTGGCCCTCCACGGCCCACCATCAGCAGGGGGGCAGCAGGGCGTGGGGGACACATTGTACGTTCTGCGGGCTGTGACCAGCGGGCTGTGACCAGGCCACGTGCCAGGCTGCCCAGAACCTAAATGACCACAGGAACGCCCTAGCGGCAGAGCCGAGGGATCACAGAGCCATGAGTCACGGCTCCCAGTTCCTCTGAATTCCAAAGGAGCTGCTGTCTTTGGGGCCACGCCCCCCGGAGTGGGGTTGCTGACAGAATGGGAACATATACCCACCCTGCAGGTGCCCGTCCAGAAATGCGGCAGATGCAGGGGGCCGGATGGGCAGAGGGGAGGGTCAGTGAGGACTCCGCTGGGAGGTGGAGGCTGCCCCCTCCCCCCAGGGTGTCAGGGTTGCCTTCTCTAAGCCTCACTCCCGCGGCACCGAGTGGATGAGAGGGTAACAGCAATAACAGTAACAAAAGAACCGGAGTGCAAGCCAAGCTGTGGAGCACCCCTCACCCCCGCTCCACCAGGCAGCAGCCTGGGCTTCCTGGTCAACCTCTGGGCCCCAGCAGCCCCATGAGGCTCGGGACCCAGTTATGGAGGAGGATACTGAGGCTCAGAGAGGCTAAGTCACTTGTCCAGAGCCACTCAGCCCACTAGTGGGGCAGCTGGGGCTGAGCCCAGGAAGCTGTGCTCTCATGCCCCAGTGGAGGGGGTGGGGGGGACAGAGAGGAGACCCCTCATTCT
This sequence comes from Phocoena sinus, assembly GCF_008692025.1. Classification (NCBI taxonomy): domain Eukaryota; kingdom Metazoa; phylum Chordata; class Mammalia; order Artiodactyla; family Phocoenidae; genus Phocoena; species Phocoena sinus. The sequence goes on along the minus strand of NC_045777.1, from coordinate 1,777,959 downwards.
CCCAGTGGGTAGGCCAGCGTCCCTGCGTGCCCTCATCCTGCTTCCCCATCCCCCCCCCCCCCCCAGGCTCCAAATTCTGGAGTCCCCAAATCCCACATCCCTGCAGTAAGGCATCTCAGAGTCCTAGGCTCTGTGTTGTGGCTGGACCAAGCCAGAGGAGGGCAGCCTCAGCCATAAGGGCACAGCGCCATCTGGTGGGCAGATGGCAGATCGCCCCACAGAGGGAGCCGCTCAGGTCTCTGCCCCCTGGTTAGGGTGGGATGGCTTCCATTCTGTTTGCTCTCCACGGCCAGTGGGCAGTGGCAGGAAGGGCTCAGGAGCAGCGTCCCAGGGAGTCTGGACATGAGGAGAGCAGCTCATTGTTCGTTGCACTGAGGTCTGACGTGCCTACAGTATGAGGCACAAATCTTGAGTGAAACCTTCCCCCCCGCCGGCAGCAACCCAGGCCCATCGTCCAAGGTGAGCTTTACCTGTTCTAGGATGTCATGTAAACGGAGTCACACGGAACACACGATTCCCTGGAGCCTCCCACCTGGTGGCATAAGGCCTCTGGGGTCCTTCCTTGTTGCTGTATCAGTTCAGTCAGATAGGGCCCCGCCCATCTGGGTTTTTTCTGTTCTCAGCTTGGACCCTTTGGAACTAGGAACAAGTTTTCATTGCCTCACCCGGCTTCACTTAATCATTATCTATCTCTTTTTTAAAAATTAACTTGAGTATTTGGTTAGGTAATTCACACACACGGTACAGTACCTTAAAAGGTATGAAATGACTTACTTTGAGGAAGAGCCCCTTGTGTTTTCACTCTGACCCTTGCGTTGTTTTGGTTTTTCCGCTTATGATATGTCTTGAAGACCTTTCCATATCCACAGATTCCGAACGCCCTTGAAATTTTTTCAACATGTGTTTAGAAATAATTTCAGGCTCACAGAAAAGTTGCAAGAATAGAAACAGGGAAAAGAATAGCCTCACAGAGAGAAGACAAGATGGTGGAGTAGAAGGCCTTGCGCTCACCTAACACAAAAGCACCAAAATCACAACTAACTGCTGAACAGTCACTCATCAATGAAAAGGAAAGACTGGGGCTTCCCTGGTGGTGCAGTGGTTAAGAATCGCCTGCCAGTGCAGGGGACACGGGTTCGAGCCCTGTGCCGCGGAGTGTGCCACAACTACTGAGCCTGCGCGCCTAGACCCCGTGCTCTGCAACAAGAGAAGCCACCACAATGAGAAGCCTGTGCACCACAACAAAGAGTAGCCCCCGCTCGCCACAACTAGAGAAAGCCCGCTCGCAGCAACGAAGACCCAACACAGCCAAAAATAAATAAATTTGTTTTTAAAAACAAAAGATTATCAGCTGATTTTTTTCAGCAGAGACTATGCAGGCCAGAAGGGAGTGGCAGGATATATCTAAAGTGATGAAAGGAAAAGACATACAACCAAGAATACTCTACGTAGCAAGGCTCTCATTCAGATTTGATGGAGAAATCAAAAGCTTTATAGACAAGCAAAAGCTAAAAGAATTTAGCACCACCAAACCAGCTTTACAACAGACACTGAAGGAACTTCTCTAAGTGGAAAAGAAAAGGCCACAACTAGAAACAAGAAAATGATGAAATGGGAAAGCTCACCAGTAAAGGCAAACGTACAGTAAAGGTAGGAGATCATCCACACAAGCATGGTATCAACACCAGCAATCGTGAGAGGAGGAGAGCACAAGTGCAGGACACTGGAAGTGTGTTTGAAATTAAGAGATCACAATTTAAAACAATCGTATATTTATATACACTGCTGTATCAGAACCTCATGGTAACCACAAACCAAAAATCTATAATAGACGTACACACAAAAAAGAAAAAGGAATCCAAACACAACACTAAAGATAGTCGTCAAATCATAAGAAGAGAGAAGAACAAAAGAGGAAAGGAAGAAAAAAGACCTACAAAAACGAACCCAAAACAATTAACAAAATGCCAGTAAGAACATACGTATCAATAATTACCTTAAATGGGGGCTTCCCTGGTGGTGCAGTGGTTGAGGGTCTGCCTGCCGATGCAGGGGACACAGGTTCGTGCCCCGGTCCAGGAGGATCCCACATGCCGCGGAGCGGCTGGGCCCGTGAGCCATGGCCACTGAGCCTGCGCGTCCAGAGCCTGTGCTCCGCGACGAGAGAGGCCACAACAGTGAGAGGCCCGCGTACCACAAAAAATAATAATAATAGTTACCTTAAATGTAAACGGGTTAAATGCTCCAACCAAAAGACGTGGACTGGCTGAATGGATAAAAAAACAAGACCCATATATATGTTGTCTACAAGAGACCCACTTCAGACCTAGAGACACATACAGACTGAAAGGGGGTGGAAAAAGGTATTCCATGCAAATGGAAATCAAAAGAAAGCTGGAGTAGCAAAACTCATATCAGATAAAATAGACTTGAAAATAAAGACTACTACAAGAGACAAAGGAGGACACTACGTAATGATCAAGGGATCGATCCAAGAAGAAGATACAACAGTTGTAAATATATATGCACCCAACACAGGAGCACCTCAATATATAAGGCAAATGTTAACAGATATAAAAGGAGAAATTGACAGTAAATAAATAATAGTGGGGGACTTCGGCGCCCCACTTACATCAATGGACAGACGATCCAGACAAAATCAGTGAGGAAACACAAGCCTTAAATGACACATTAGACCAGATGCACTTAACTGATATCTACAGAGCATTCTATCCAAAAGCAGCAGAATACACATTCTTTTCAAGTGCACACGGAACATTCTCCAGGATAGATCACCTGCTGGGCCACAAAGTGAGCCTCAGTAAATTTAGGAAAATTGAAATCATATCAAGCATCTTTTCCAACCACAACACTATAAGGTTAGAAATCAACTACAAGAAAAAAAACTGCAAAAAAACAAACACTAACACATGGAGGCTATGCAGTATGCCAGTGAACAACCAGTGGATCACTGAAGAAATCAAAGAGGAAATCAGAAAATACCTGGAGACAATGACAACGAAAGCACCGTGATCCAAAAGCTACGGAACGCAGCAAAAGCAGTGCTAAGAGGGAAGTTTATAGCGATACAAGCTTACCTCAGGAAAAAGAAAAACCTCAAACAACCTAACCTTACATTAAAGCAACTAAAAATGAACAAACAAAACCCAAAGTTAGTAGAAGGAAAGAAATCGTAAAGATCAGAGCAGAAATAAATGAAATAGAGACTAAGAAAACCATCAAAAAAGATCAATTAAAATAAAAGCTGAGGCCACAACAGTGAGAGGCCCGTGTACCGCAGAAAAAAAAAAAAAAACAACTATTTAGGGCTTCCCTGGTGGCGCAGTGGTTGAGAGTCTGCCTGCCGATGCAGGGGACGCGGGTTCGTGCTCCGCTCCGGGAAGATCCCACATGCCGCCGAGCGGCTGGGCCCGTGAGCCATGGCTGCTGAGCCAGCGCGTCCGGAGCCTGTGCTCCGCAATGGGAGAGGCCACAACAGTGAGAGGCCCGCGTACCGCAACAAATAAATAAATAAATAAAAGCTGGTTCTTTGAAAAGATAAACAAAATTAATAAAACTTTAGCAAGACCCATCAAGAGAAAAAGGGAGAGGACTCAAATCAATGAAACTAGAAATGAACAAGGAGACATTACAACTGACACCACAGAAATACAAAGAACAAGAGACTACTACAGGCAGCTATATGGCAATAAATTGGACAACCTAGAAGAAATGGACAAATTCTTAGAAAGGTACAATCTCCCAATACTGAACCAGGAAGAAACAGAAAATATGAAAAGACCATTTAATTACAAGTACTGAAATTGAATCTGTGATTTAAAAACTCCCAACAAACAAAAGTCCAGGACCAGATGGTTTTACAGGTGAATTCTATCAAACATTTAGAAAAGAGTTAACACCTATCCTTCTGAAACTATTCCAAAAATTGCAGAAGGAACGTTTCCAAACTCATTCTATGAGGCTACCATCACTCTGATACCAAAACCAGACAAAAATACTTCAAAAAAAAAGAAAATTACAGGCCAATATCACTGATGAACACAGACGCAAATATCCTCAACAAAACACTAGCAAACCGAATCCAACAATACATTAAAAGGATCATACACCACGATCAAGTGGGATCCATCCCAGGGATGCAAGGATTTTTCAATATCTGCAAATCAATCAGTGTGATACACCACATTACCAAATTGAAGAATAAAAACCATACGATCGTCTCAGTAGATGCAGAAAAAACTTCTGATAAAATTCAATACCCATTTATGACCAAACAAAAAAACTGTCCAGAAAGTAGGCATAGAGGGAACCTACCTCAACATAATAAAGACCATATATGACAAACCCACAGCCAACATCATACTCAATGGGGAAAAGCTGAAAGTGTTTCCTCTAAGATCAAGAACAAGACAAGGGGACTTCCCTGGTGGCGCAGTGGTTAAGAATCCACCAATGCGGGGGACACGGGTTCAAGCCCTGGTCTGGGAGGATCCCATATGCTGCGGAGCAGCTAAGCCTGTGTGCCACAACTACTGAAGCCCATGCGCCTAGAGCCTGTGCTCTGCAGCAAGAGGAATCACCGCAACGAGAAGCCCGTGCACCACAGCAAGAGTAGCCCCTGCTCGCCTCAACTAGAGAAAGCCCACGCACAGCAACAAAGACCCAATGCAGCCAAAAATAGAATAAAAATAAATAAATTTTAAAAGAACAAGACAAGATTGTCCACTCTTGCCACTTTTATTCAGCATAGTTTTGGAAGTCCTAGCCACAGCAATTGGAAAAGAAAAAGAAATAAAAGGGATCCAAACTGGAAAAGAAGAAGCAAAACTGTCACCATTTTCAGATGACATTACACTGTACACTCATTGAGAATCCTAAAGATGCTACCAGAAAACTACTAGAGCTCATCAGTGAATCTGGTAAAGTTGCAGGATACAAAATTAATACACAGAAATCTGTTGTATTTCTATACACTAACAACAGAAGATCAGAAAGGGAAATTAAGGAAACAATCCCATTTACCATGGCATCAAAAAGAATAAAATACCCAGGAATGACCCTATCTAAGGAGAAAAAAAGAAAAACCTGTACTCCAAAAACTGTAAGATGCTGATGAAAGAAACTGAAGATGACATAAACAGATGGAAGCATATACCAAGTTCTTGGACTGGGAGAATCAATATTGTCAAAATGACTATACTACCCAAGGTAATCTACAGACTCAGTGAAATCCCTATCAAATTACCTACGGTATTTTTCACAGAACTAGAACAAAAAGTTTTAAAATTTGTATGAAAACACAGAAGACCCCAAATAGCCAAAGCAATCTTGAGAAAGAAAGACAGAGCTGGAGGAATCAGGCTCCCTGACTTCACACTATACTACAAAGCTACAGTAATCAAAACAGCATGGTACTTGCACAAAAACAGAAATGTAGATCAATGGAACAGGATAGAAAGCCCACAGATAAACCCACACACCTATGGTCAATTAATCTACGACGAAGGAGGCAAGAATATACAATGGAGAAAAGACAGTCTCTTCAATAAGTAGTGCTGGGGAAGCTGTACAGCTACATGTAAAAGAATGAAATTAGAACATTCTCTAACACGATACAAAAAATAAATTCAAAATGGATTAAAGACTTCAACATAAGACTGGATACTATAAAACTCCTAGAGGAAAACATAGGGAGGACACCCTTTGACATATCACAGCAATACATCTTTGGATCCATCTTCCAGAGTAATGAAAACAAAAACAAAAATAAACACGTGGGACCTAATTAAACTTAAGAGCTTTTGCATAGCAAGGGAAACCATAAAGAAAACGAAAAGACAACTTATGGAATGGGAGAAAATATTTTCAAATGAAGCGACTGACAAGGGATTCATCTCCAAAATATACAAACAGCCCATGCAGCTCAATATCAAGAAAACCCAGTCAAAAAATGGGCAGAAGACCTAAGTAGAAATTTCTCCAAAGGAGACCTACAGATGGCAAAAAGGCACGTGAAAAGATGTTCAACATCACTAATTAGAGAAATGCAAATCAAAACTGCAATGAAGTATCACCTCACACCAGTTAGAATGGAAATCACCAGAAAATCTACAAACAACAAATGCTGGAGAGGGTGTGGAGAAAAGGGAACCCTCTTGCACTGTTGGTGGGAAGGTAAACTGGTGCAGCCACGATGGAGAACAGTATGGCGCTTCCTTAAAAAACTGAATATAGAACTACCATATGACCCAGCAGTCCCATTCCTGGGCATTTATCTGGAGAAAGCCATAATTTGAAAAGATACACGCACCCTAGTGTTCACTGCAGCACCACTTACAATAGCCAAGACATGGAAGCAACCTAAATGTCCATCAACAGATGAGTACATAAAGAAGATGGGGTAGATATATACAATGGAATATTACTCAGCTATAAAAAAGAATGAAATAATGCCACTTGCAGCAACGTGGATGGACCTGGAGATGATCATGCTAGGTGAAGTCAGACAGAGAAAGGCAAATACCATCATCTATCACTTACACGTGGAAACTAAAAGAATGATACAGATGAACTTATTTACAAAACAGAAACAGACTCGTAGACATAGAAAACAAACTTATGGTTACCAAGGGGCCGGGGGATAATTTAGGAGGTTGGGATTAACATATACACACGACTGTATATAAAATAGATAGAGAACAAGCACCTACTGTGTAACACAGGGAGCTCTGCTCAGTACTTCCTAATAACCTGTATGGGGAAAGACCCCGAGAAAGAATTTACATATATATGTGTATAACTGAGTCACTTTGCTCTACACCTGAAACTAACACACATTGTACATCAGCTGTGCTCCAGTTAAAGCAAACAAAAGGGAGAGCCGCGCACACCGACCCTGTCGGCGCCATGCCACGTGTGCCCGCTTCTCCCTGTAGGTGCGCCCACACAATTCTTTCTGAGCTGCTTGGGAATCAGTAGTATGCGTGATGCCCTCACATCTAAAGGCTTCTGAGTGTATTTCCTCAGAGGAGGGTTTTCTCCGTCAGGAAAACAGCTGCTATCCCTTTTTCCACCAGAGACACCTGAGGCCCGGAGGGGTAATTCGGGCTACCCGAGGTCACACAGTGAGACAGAGTCCAACCCACATCTCCTGCTTCCGCGGGCCCACCTTCGCACCACACCTCTGTCCTTCGAGACCCCAAGTGTGTCTCCCGTCCCCTTCTGAGATGGAGCAGCGCTGCCTTCCCGGGTTTCCGCAGCTCCAGAGAGGGGCCCCGAGGCTGCCCTCACACCCGAGCTCCCGCAGGGCACATCCGCGGGGGAACACTTCCGCCCACTGTTCCGAGCCCTGATCTGGCTTTGACGAGCCCTGGTCAGCCCTGACCTGAGCCCTGTGTGGCTCCTCTGCTTCTAGCCTGAACCTCGTCTGTGCTTCTGCACGCCAGCCGCCCTGCAAACGCCCGCTGATCCCCTAGAAAGGCCGGGTCCTAGATGGCCTGTGAGGAAGCGATGGGGCGGAGCACCTTCCTGACCTGTTTGCGCTGGGGTGTCCACACGAGGGGAGGGGAGATGATCAACAAGATACCCCCGGATCCGCACACATGCCTGAAAAGGGGGCAGCCCGGGAGTTACACGGAGACCCAGGAGGGAGTTTGCATGTGACCCAAGGAGGTGCCTTGGGGCACCTCCCCGGGGAAAGTTCCTGCCTGCACGCCTGGATGAAGGAAAGGTGGGCACAGCCTGGCTCCCGGGACTCTTCCTCAGGACGATGCTCCTCCGGGCTTTCGGAACAGCTGCCTCTTCCCAGAGCCGCCCCCGCCCCTCCTCCACCCCAGTCGGCCTCAGCCAGGCCCGGGCCCTGGAGGCCAGGAGAGCACATAGAGGCCCAGCCTGCTTACTGTCGGGGCTGTGGGCCGGCGGCGTGGATGTGTGTGGATTGGCTAATGTCCCGGGGTCACACGTTATGACACGGCCCCTCGGGACGGGTGGAAGGCAGGGCCCCAGGACACCGTCTGCTGGGCTCAGTGGGGGCAGGCGGGCGAAGGCCCGGGGCTGGCTGCACCCCCTGCACAACCAGGCTAATTTTATCGAGCTTAATCAAGAGCCATCAGCAGAAGCTGAAGAGGTGGGGGTGGGGATTTGCATGATACAATTCCTGTTCTGAAATGTGAATTAGACGTCGTTTTCCCTTCGCCTGCTCCGAGCCTGCGCTCTGCTTGCTGCCACTGCGAGGCTGTCCCTCAGCACCCCTGCAAGGTGAGGCGGGTCCCCTGGGGTAGGGCGGAGGCCCCCAGGACACAGCCGCAGACCCGACCCAAGGGCCTCCCTCTGCCTCATCCTCAGGTCCTGGAGCAAAGCCCTGAGACCCAGCCACACACAGGCCCACGGGAGGGTCTCCTGGAGTCGGGAAGCCCCCTTCTGCCCCCCCCCCCCCGAACCCCCGGGTCCCTCCTAGCTTTGTGCCCTTAGGCTGATAGTCGGACCTCTCTGAGCGTCAGAACGTTTTCCCCTCTTGACGCGTAAGTGTTACATGGCTCAAGGTGAAGCTGGGAGCATCCGCTCATCTACAGGGAAGTTTGTTCTCTGCCCTAAAAACGCCGCGGGTGGTACCTGACCCCCATCACAGGGGCACCGACTGGGCGGCGGAGCAGACAGGGTCCCGGCTCTGCCTTCAGCGGGTGAGGGGTTCACGGTGGAGGCACCAAAACATTCATTCCAAGTCGTTTCCTCATCTGTTAAGAAAGGGAGGATGGGAGTCCTTAAGGTACATCGCGCTACAGTTCAAGACTGTACGTGATAGGACGTATTTGTCTTTACTGTATATTTGATTGGATGACCTAGTCCCCATTCCAAGGCAAAAGCATGAATAAAATTAAGCTAAATGTTAAAAAAAAAAATAAAGGGGGCGTGAGATCATGGTGGGTCCCCTCCCAGGGTCCTCTGAAGACAGAAGAGAGGGCGACAAGCACCCAGTAGCCCTTCTTTCTGGAAAGGGGGTGACCAAGCCCGTCTGTGAACCAAAAAGCCGGGGAGGTGCTTCAGGGTCCTCTCACTGAGCTGGCGTCCCAAGGGCCACGTCCCGGGCGTCACTCACCTGTTCTCACAGCAGCACCGCAAGGAGGGGACAAGGCTCCAGAGTCACCACCCGGGCCCCGGGCCCCGGGCCCCAGGCTTCTCCCTGTGGGTGGAGGAGGATGGATGTCAGCCGCCAGGTCCCCCGTTACGAGCCACTGGCCCCACCCGTCAGATTCTGATTCCAAACTCAGAAGCCGACAGAAATCGTCACCGTTTTACTGGAGAGGAAACTAAATTTCAAAAGTTAAAATTGCCGGAACGTTGTACCACTACCACCTCCGGCTCCCCTGCACCAGTGCCGCGGCGCACGTCCCTGGGCCGGAGCCCCCGGGGCCAGGCGCTGCGGAAAGATGAAAAGAAGAGAGCAGGAGCTCGGAAGTGCTGTGGGCTGTGAGGGAGAGAAGGAGGGGAGGCTTGGAAATTCTCACTGCAAATGATAAAGAAACTAAAAAGAAAACAAAACAAAAAGTAAAACCATAGGAATGTCAGAGGAGAATGCACGTTTTCCAACAGAAGCCAACGCAGCCCCGGGGCTTCCAGGGCGATCCCTGAGTTCCTGGCTCAGGAGAGGACTGGGTGGGGGACACCCCCCTCGCATAACACCCTCGGTCATACCAGGGTCCAGGGCCCAGAGAGAAGGCAGCTGGGGGAGGGTCAGGTCCTCAGGCCTGAGCCGCGCTAGGACCAGCGATGGTTCGAATACTGGGGCCAGAAACAAAAGCGTCATCTCAGGGAGTCTGGCATCCCCAGTGGAGCAGGTGCCCTGGTGGTCCCCGGGTCTGTGGGGACAAGCTCTGCCATCCTCCATCCTCTCGGCCTGGCTGAGGGGTCTTCCCTAAATCCTGGCTGGGCTTCACTGTTCCCACCCAAGTCCTCCACTCTGCTAATGTGACCCTCCCCTGGGAGCCCCACAGATTTGTGCGGAGGAGCTGGGGTTGTGCTGGAAGGCCCAGGCACGAATAGGAAATCCACCCTGCGTCTCGAGATGGGGGTGCATGTGAATTCTGGGTTACAGCTATGCAAGAAATTCCGACACTCTTCAAATTCTTCCTTTCCCAAGTATCCGCCTTTACATCCCACGGGGCATGGGAGAGGCTTTCCCTGTGTCTGAAAACCCAAAAAATTAAATTTAAAACTCATCATGGCTAGGGGAAGGTTCATAAGAAAATGCTAAGCCACACTTCCCAGCTTAAGGCACTTCTTCGTGAACCTTTATTAAACTTGCATGAATTAAAATAGACCTTTCAAATAAACTTCACCCGGAAGTCTGGAAGGAACTGGTCTCCGGGACACGCAGCTCTCCCCATGCCGTGAAACCACAGGCCCGTATTCTCGGGGGACCAGAGCAGAGTGGGTGGAGGCGCCCAACAGGGCCCCCATGGGGTGCACTGAAACTGGACTGTGGCGGGGGGGGGGGGGTGGGCTGTCAGGTGACGGCACCAGAACCCACCCTGATTAAGACAGTAGCTGCCAAAGCACATGAGTGGCCACAAACTCCGAGAGCCGGGTGCATCCGGTTGGGGGGCTCCGCCGGGGGTACCCCCACCTTCCACTGCCACGGGGCGCAGAGGCCTCAGCTCCCATCTCCGTCGCTGGACACGGTGGCACCACCCACCTTCTGCCACTGCAGGCGCCAAAGCACAAGGTCTCTCTGCCTCTCTTCTGAATCAAACTCATGAAGGTGTGTCCCACTGGCAGGTTCTAGATCACCTGACCAGGTCGTGGCAGTAGAGGAGGGCGAGAAAGCCCGGTTCTGGAAAATAAAGAGGGGAATTCAGAAGGTGCTGGAGAGCCAAACAGCCTACTGATGTCCACTACACTGACCCTGGCAACTGAAACAAGAAGAGAATCTCCTCATCTCGCAGAAGCCGCATTGTCTCCAGCATGGCTGGGTCCAGGCTCCCGCAGTCAGTCGGCGGTCTCCCTGAGCGGTGCTTTCTCTGGGCTGTGCCAAGGTCTCTCAACCTCTCTTGCTTCTGCTGCTTCATCTGCAAAATGGGGATAAGAATGGGGTTCTCCTGAGGAACCAGCAGAATAACGCAAGGGCGGTACCTGGCACAGAGTGCGCACTCGGTAACCATCGTTAGGGCTGCGCTGCTGTGAACACGACGGGAAATCCCCAGATATTTGTGCAAACTTTGTCTCCAGGTTTTGTGGCTCAAAAGCACACTGCACTGTGACAGAACGGCCACACGATTTGCGTGGCCCAGCGCCAAATAAGAACGCAGGGCCCTCATTCACAAAGTATGAAGAATTTCAAGACTGTGACCGCACAGCGGTAAACCGAGCTCGGGGCTCTTCTGAGCTGGGCCACAGCTGCACGGCACTGACTCGCCAGCTGAGAGGTGCTCAGATTTCCATCACCACCTCGACACCAGCGCCGACACGCCCCGCCACGCACACCGTCTCTGCCTGCCCGTAACGACTGCGGCCACGTGAACCCCACTCACCGATGGGCGTGGTTTGCAGCCCTCACTGCTGCGGCAGGAAAGAAAGGGTTGAGGCTCTGTGTTTGGTCATCTGCAGCTGCTGACCCCAGGCCCCAAGCCCGTGTCGGGGACCACCGGGACGGCAGGAGCCCAGAGATGGTTCAGCTCGGGAAGCCCTCTGCAGCTGCGTCCCCACTCCTGTTCGTTTCCCATTTTGTAAGCACGTTGTTATAGTCTCTTGCAAGCCGCAGGTATTTGCATTGGTCCCCTGCTGCCTATGGGAAGGGCTTGAAGGGGATTTAGGAGGAGCCTGGCGTGCGTGCGTGCGTGCGTGCGTGCGTGCGTGCGCAGGCAGGGATTAGTTTGGAGGTGGGTACGTGCAGATGAGCCTCGGGCTTTGCTGGGCCTCAGCTGGAGGAAGCAGAGCCCTCTCTAGACGCCACCTCGTCGGCACGGACATGGGATGGGCCAACCTGTGGGAGTCACCGTGTCTGGGAGCAGCTGGAAGCAGAGGCCCCCCAGGGTCAGCAGAGAACCTCTCCAGCCTCTCCAGGCTTCCACACGGGTTCGTAACGTTGTCTTTTCTTACACTTCGCAGTACGCAGGGGAAGTCCCCGAAAACCGGGTGGAGATGGTGGTCGCAAACCTCACTGTGATGGACCGAGATCAGCCCCACTCCCCGAACTGGAACGCTGTCTACCGCATCATCAGCGGGGACCCCTCGGGCCACTTCAGCGTCCGCACGGACCCCGTCACCAACGAGGGCATGGTCACCGTGGTGAAGGTGGGTGCTCACCTCGCCTCCTGCTGGGCTCCCCGAGCTCCGCCCCCGCCACGTGTCCTGAGGCAGACGTAACAAGAGTGATATTCGGGTTCAGTGCATGCCACCCCAGTGTCCAAGGGCAAAGGACTGCGCCCGACCTGCCAGGGGCAGAGGCAGCCTCAGCAGGACCGATCACGTGACCCCAGGGACTCTGCAGGCCTGACCTGCCACCCACCCCCCAAAAGATAACTCTCCCATCTCCTCCCTCGCACCTGGCCCTCAGCTTCTGAAGCTCAGAGGCCAAGAATCAGCCTCTTCTGCTTCCCGGCCGGGCGGCGACAAGGCTTTGCCCGAGGCAGTGAGTGAGCGGTGCCCCAGGTGCCCGGAGGAGGGCCAGGGTGGCAGGAACAGCGGGAGCAGGCCAGTTCGAGGGTCGCGGTAGCCTCTGCGGCTCCCAGCAAGGCTCAGCGAAAACACTTCACCCCAAGCCTCCCCCACGTGCACTGGTGCGCCCCCGGCCCTGCCCCACGAGCCTGCACCCCACGCTGGGCTGCTCCCCTCAGGGTGCAGACCTGGCTCCTGGGCTTTGAGCGAAGGGTCGTGGCCATACGTGGGGGAGGCAGCTGAGTGGAGGCCCAGTGAGGCTGTCTGGCCTCTGAAACTGTTGGAGCAAATTACTCACTGATTTCTCTGTTACCAATATGTCTTGTTTTGCCCTCCGACAGACTTCCGTTGGCCATAATCTTCCTGGAAGGTGTCCTCACTCAGACTGGCGACACAATTTTTAATGCATGACACGTAGCATTATTCCCTGTCCTCCAGGGACACGAATGGATAAATTATGGGAGAAGGACCACTTCCTTTAGTGACTTCTTCAGAGGCACAACCACTGTGATTTTATGAAGCAGTATATTTAAGTGGAGTCGCCCCCATCCCCCGCCAACACTCGGGAGCCCTGGGGGAGGGGCTGGAGGCCTGGCAACTGCTTAGTTCTCGGCGGCGGGGTGGGCGGGGGGGACCTCAGCCATGAAGAGGCAAGCACCAGGGAGGGCCGTGGCTTCTCACCTGGGGCTCCAGGGGCTCTGCAGGTAACACCCATTCCTTCAGCAGATGAGGAGACCACGGCTGCAGAGGACGGGGGCTCCCGCAAGGTGAGCCGGGGGGACAGTGGGGAGGACGACGCAAGTGTCGGCCCGGAACCCCGATCTCTGCTGCCACCTCCAGGCCTTCCCATCGGGCAGGCACTGCACCTTCGGGAGCCTCGTCTCCGTCCCCTTTCCACGCCCACTCAGCACTGTTACTTACTTTATGGTAAACTCTTCTCGTGCTCAATACCTTACTTAGTAGCAGGAGCTGAGAAGGCATGGGTTTGATGCACCAGGTGTATGACGGTAAGTATTCACAAAAATCAAGGCTGAGCTGCAGTGGGAGCCCAGCGATGGGGCAGGGCTGGGCCAGAGGAGCAGAGGCGCCTCCCGGCCAGGCGAGCAGCAGGCAGGGCAGCACGGCCCCATCACCAGCACCCCCAGGGCTCGCAGGACAACTGGTCCCACGAGGCGATCAGTTCCCCTCTGAGCAGAAATGTCACACCACTTACCACAAACGTTTCCAAGCACACCTAGAAGCAAGAGAGACGGGTGTGCCCTCACCTGCCACTTCAGGTTCAGTTACTAGCGTGCTGCCAAGTCGCTCCGTCCATGTTTTGCTGCAGTGTGCTTCTAACTCCAGGACCTCTGCTCACATAGCTACAACCGTCGCAGCACCTGAGACAGACAGCCACGCCTCCGTGATCTCCAATACGAGTCTACTTTTTTTTTTTTTTTGCGGTACGCGGGCCTCTCACTGTTGTGGCCTCTCCCGTTGCGGAGCACAGGCTCCGGACGTGCAGGCTTAGCGGCCATGGCTCACGGGCCCAGCCGCTCCGCGGCATGTGGGATCTTCCCGGACCGGGGCACGAACCCGCATCCCCTGCATCGGCAGGCAGACTCTCAACCACTGCGCCACCAGGGAAGCCCTGAGTCTGCATTTAATTGCCCTTAATTTTCCAAGTGTCTCTTTATGATATGGTTTTTCAAATCTGGATCCAACCAGGGTCCCCACGTTGCATTCGGTTGTGCCATCTCTTGAATCTCTCATAATCTAGAATATTCCCCCACCTCTGACCTGTCACAAACGCAGGGTCCGCGGTGCTGAATCTGTCCTATCGCTTCCTCTCGGTGTATCTGGTCTCTCGCTCTCTGCTCTTCCTGTAACCAGGGCTGCAGACCTGAAGGGCCTTCCGCGGTGAGAAGTCTGGTTGTCCCGTGCACAGCCATCTGAGCCTGACCAGTGGGCTCCGGTGCTGACAGGCCGCTCCCATCACCGTGGAGTTGGCTCCTCCCCGTTATGACCGGCAAGCAGTCTGCAAAAACACGGCTCTCCACCAGCCCCCATCTGTTGGTTTCATCATGTCGATGGTCATTGCCAAGTTCATTTCTTCATTAGGCAGTATAAAATGGTGCTTTACAATCCTATCATTCCTTGTACAGTCCTCGGCTAGAACGCTTCTATATAAAAGAGCCCTGTGACGATGCTGAAATGCAGGCCTGCAGCTGTCAGAACAACGCCCACGCAAAGATGCCCACCCAGGTCCCAGTCTCCCAGATCTGTGCATATGTGGCAAAGGGCACTTTGCAGATGTGAAGAAGTTAAGGATCTTGAGATGGGAGGTTGCCCTGGATAGTCCTGGGGGGCCCCCAAGTAATCGCGGGGCCCTTAGAAGAGTGACGCAAGAGGACCAGAGTCAGAGGAGACCTGAGGATGCAGCAGAGGTCTGAAAGAGACAGACCGGAAGGTGCCGCGTTGCCGCTCTGAAGACGGAGGGAGGGGCCAAGAGCACAGGCGCCTCTCGGACGGAGCCAGAAAAGGCATCCAGGAGCCTTCAGAAGCAGCCAGCCCTGCCCACACCCCGACCTTAGCCCGGCAGCACAGACTTTTGGCTTCTGGCCCCCAGAACTATAAGATAACAAATCTGTGTTGTTTTAAGCCACTAAATAGGAACATGAAATTAATGCAGCTCGGCAGAAAAGGCGAGAACGTGGCTTCATTCTCCACCTATCCTTCCGATTCTCAGAGCAGAACTGGTGAGCCAGCAACAGGCAGTGTCACCACCTGCATCCAGGTGTTACGGCTGCCGTAACAACTGTGTAACACGACACGCGTTTACCCTCGCACTTTTCTGGAGGTCAGGAGCCCGGAACGACCCTGTGACGGCACGTAGGGCCCACCTGGGTTATCCAGGACCACCTCCCAGGTCAAGACCCTTACCTTCATCGTGCCTGCAAAGTCCCCTTTTGCCAGGGAGGGTGACTATCCACAGATTCCAGAGATGAGGACCTGGGTAAAAATCCAAAAGCAGTCAGTGAACTTGCGTTTTTCACTTTCTCGTCACGGCTGAGGCTGTGCGGGTTTTTACACACTCGGTGTGTTGTGCTCAGCCGCAGCTAGTACGGGGCTTGACCTCTGGCTAGGGGGCTCCTCCGGCAGCTGGTTCTGGGTGCTTCTGCTACATCCTTGTGTTGGGACCTGAGTGCACAGCCCAGGTTCGTCTTGCTGATTTCTTGCCTCACATCTGGACGGGCCATTCCTCTAGCGAGGAGTGGTACTTAGAAACCAACGTCCAGACGCGAGAGGTGCTCACCGCGGCTGCTGCCGTCGCGACTGGATGTTGTCAGGGCAGCGCGAAGAAGTGACACTTCAGTGCGTGTGCTTCCTGACCACCTCAAAGTTACTTCACCAAGTCACATGATCATTTCACCCAAATTGAACACTGGAGGGTTTTACTTACCTTTGTCGATTTTATACTTGATCTCGTTTCTCTTACACTGAAAATCTTGGTTCCTAACAACAGTAAGATAATTGCTGATTTACTTTAACCTACAATATACAATCACCCCTCGGTATCCATGGGGGATTGGTTCCGGGACACACACCCCCACAGGTAGGTACCAAAATCCACAGATGCTCAAGTCCCTTATACAAAATGGCATAGTATCAGGTTGGCCAAAAAAGTTCGTTCGGGTTTTTCCATGAGAACTTTTTGGCCAACTGAATATTTGCATATAACCTACACACACTCTCCCGTGTAATTTATACCTAATACCATGTCAGTGCTGTGTAAACTGTTGCCTGTGTGAGGCAAATTCAGGTTTTAAATTTCTGGAATTTTTTTCAAATGTATTCAATCTGTGGTTGGTTAAATCCACGGATGTGGAACCCATGGATATAGAGAGCCAATTATACATAAAAAGCTTAAAAAATAACAAATCCAAAACCCCTGCCAACAGCAAGCAGACCAAATGAATTTAAGATTTCTTTGCAATAACTCTTGTCCTTAGAATAAATCCCATGAAGGACTTACCGTCTAAATGCTGTCCCAGTCACGAGAAATCATTATTTTCTTGGGAGTTATATTACCATCGATACATAGTTAGTTTAATTTAACTCAGTTTGTTTCTAATTTTCAGAGATTGCTTTATATATACAAGTTTACTTGTAATACCTAAAATGTGAGATTGTAAGATTTTACATGGCTCTAAAATCAAAGCTACGTGGCAAAACATACACAGCAAACTCACACCTCCAGACGTTCCCTCCACCCTTATTCCTTCCCTCTGCTCACGGGTGACTGTTTTATGAGTTTTTGGTTTATCCTTGCAGCATTTCTTTTTGCAAATTTGAGCAGATACATACGCAAATTCGTGTTCCTCTCCCCCTTTCACACAAGAGGCAGCCTGCAAAGGATGTTGCCTTTTGTGCTCACCAGTCGATCCCGGAGATCTCTCCGTTCCCACGTGTGTCTTCCCGGTTCTTTGTTACAGCTGCAAATGTCCCCACTGTGTGGACGCAGCCCATCCACACAGCCAGTGCTCTGGGCGCCTGAGTTGACAGCAGTGTATCTCCTCTATGAATGACACAGGTGATGCTTCAGTGAATATTCTTGGGCACGTGATCTTCGCGTGTGTCTAAGAACTGTTCAAATGCAGTTGCAGTGTGCTGTGTTGCTTGTTTTCTAGTGAGACTGTTGCAAGCTTTGCCAGGAATAATTACACATCTCGGGGCCCCAAATGCTTCCGTACAGCTTCCATCCCCCCTCAAAATGTGAAGAATACCCCCAGAGACTGATCGTACCCCGTAGACCCTATAACTATAGACAGTAGAACCATACTAGCACTTGTCAGCCGGGGTCCCGACACCCCCAAAATGCGTGTCAACTGGAGAGAATGCTCATGCAAGGGCCATGCACAGAGGTGAGGGGGCTCCGTGAGACCTGGTGTGTTGGTGTCCTGGGGCTGCTGTAGCAACTTACCACAGACCAGGTGGGTTAGAACAACTGAAGGATGCTCTCTCACAGCTCTGGAGGCCAGACATCCAAAATCAAGGCATTGGGCGGGCCGTGCTCCCTCTGGAGGTTCTGGGAGGATCCCTCCTGCCCCGTCCAGCTTCTGGGGGTTGTTGGCCATCCCTGGCTCAGAGCTGCATCACCCCAGCCTGTGCCTGTCTTCACCTGGCCCCTTTCTGTGTCTCCAGTCTCCCTCCCCTAACTCATAGGGCACCCAAGCTTGAATCGGGGGCCACCTCAATCCAGGGTGACTCCCTCTCAAGACCTTTAACTTCATTACATCTACAAAAACCCTATTTGCCAAAGGTCACAGTCACAGGTTCCAGAGGGACGTATCCTTGGAGGCCACCCTTCCACCCACCACACCTGGTGAGGCACCCTGGACGGACAAGAGCCAGGGCCTCGACCTGCCAGGCTGCAGGGAGCAGGGTGGGGCCCCCGCACTCCCAATGCTTGATGAGTGCCAGAGCCGCTGGCTAGGAGGTGTGCCGGGCGGGAGCCGTAGCCCCCGAGGAGCCCAGCTACTGCCACTCCATGACGTGGGAAGCTGGGGGACGGCACCCCTCGGGACTGACCTCCTGGGCCCAGAGCAGGGCGGGTGCAGACCAAGCAGCCCCACGGGCACCGCCCTCCCTGACAGCCTCGCGGGCACCTAAGCCAGCTCCCCGTCCCGGCGCCTCTCATTCCAGGCGGTCGACTATGAGCTGAACAGAGCGTTCATGCTGACCGTGATGGTGTCCAACCAGGCGCCCCTGGCCAGCGGGATCCAGATGTCCTTCCAGTCCACGGCGGGGGTGACCATCTCAGTCATGGACATCAACGAGGCCCCCTACTTCCCCTCGAACCACAAGCTGATCCGCCTGGAGGAGGGCGTGCCCACCGGCACCGTGCTCACCACGTTTTCAGCAGTGGACCCTGACCGGTTCATGCAGCAGGCCGTGAGGTGGGCCCGCAGAGCACCCTCGGGCCCTGGGAAAGGGGAGCCCCGTCTTCCATAGAGAAGAGTCCTGAATGCCCAGTGAAACCTGCAACCCAGAAGTCCCGGGTGGGTGCTTAGGGGCATCCCCGACTTGTGGTGTCCCCAGGCAGGGAAGCCCAGTCTGGGGACAGCTGGCATCACCGGCCGCCAGGCTGCCCTGACACGAGACGGTGGGAAAAGCCTGAAGGACATTCAGCCGCATCTAGAGTCGGGCTGGGTCCTGACCCCGCTTGACACTCCTGCGCTTATGAGTCTGTGAGTCACCGGCGCCCTCTGCCCCTCGTCTCCCCGCCTGTAAAGGGGGCGATGGGAGAATCTGCCTCCCAGGGTCCTTGTGAGGTTAAATAGCCCGTTCTCCTTGGAGACTTCCAGCTGCCGTGGTCACCGTCCCGCGTGGGAGGACCCCGTGCAGGGCTTCAGGGAAGGACGCCCACCCCCACCCCGCGCGAGCTCGGCAGGAGGGCGGCCAGGAGGGGCTCCCGCAGCCCCTTGCCTCACCCCTCCCCTCCCTCCCCCGCAGATACTCAAAGCTGTCGGACCCAGCGAACTGGCTGCACATTAATGCCACCAACGGTCAGATCAGCACGGCGGCCGTCCTCGACCGCGAGTCTCTCTACGTCAAAAACAACGCCTATGAGGCCACCTTCCTGGCAGCTGACAACGGTGCGCCCAGGGGCAGGGAGACACGGGGGGGGCCCGCCCTCGCCCTCGCCCTCGCCCTCGCCCTCGCCCTCACCCATTCGAAGCCCTGGGCTTGGTGCTTCTTCACTGATGCAGGCGCCCAGGTCATTTGCTCGTGTGGGCGCCAGGGGAGCTGGGCACTGTTACTACCACTGTTACAGCTCCCTGGGCTCCTGCCATGTGCCAGGCTCTATCCATCAGTGAGCAAAACAGACAAGAGCCTTCTCCTTTGCATGGGTGACATTCTAGAGGCCAGTGTGTCAGCTTGAACCAGGTTTGTCTGCATAGTAATTACAGCAATCTTAACAAGATGGAGGTTTACTTTCTGCCACATAAAAGAAGACTGGAAGCAGGCAGCCCAGGGTCAGGTATGAGAAACCAAGCTCACTCTGGCCACTCCCATGTCCTTGGCAAAAGCTGCAGCATACGGCCCAGAGCAGCTGCTGGTGCTCCAGCCATCGTGACCACATTCTGGCAAACAGGAGGAGGGGGAGGCCAAGGGCACATCCCAGCCCTTCTAAGGACTTCCACTCACAGCTCATGAAAGCCAGAACTCAGTCACGAAGCCACGTCTCACTGCAAGGGATGCTGAGGAATGTCGTCTTCTGGTTGGGCAGTGATGAGCCCAGGTGAAGTTTGGGGCTTCAGTTCTTTTATTAAGGAACGAAGAGGAAATGGATATTAGGGACAACTCAGCAGTCTCTGCCCCAGGGAGACGAGTGTGAAACAAACCAGCCAGACAATTTCAGGGAACGGTAGGTGCCGGAAAAGAACCAAATGGAGGATGGGAGAGTGGCCGGGGTCTCCTGCTGCACTGCTGGCTATGAGTGACCTGCTGTGGGTCCAGGACCTGCAGGATTAGAAGGACAAGCCAGGGGAAGATGGGGCGGGGAGGGGCGTCCCGGAGTCAGGAAAGGGCACTCACAAAGGCCCCGTGTCAGGCCCATGCCACGTGGGTTCTGGGATCAGCTGCATAAAGCAAGCTTCAGGAGCTAGAGTAGCCGCTACACAAACGTTTGGTCAACAGCAGCTGGAAGCTGGGACCTGGTGACCATCCCGCAGCCCCCTGCCCACCTCCCTCACCCCGCGGGATCCACAGAGGCCCAGCCCCTCAGCCAGCCACGATGAGTGCCAGGCCCTGGTCGGGGAAAGCTGCTCTGAGCAGCAGCTAGAGCACTGAGATTAGATTAGAACGTGATTTTAATGCATCGGTGGCCAGAGCAGTGGAAAGCACGAGGAAGACACCAGAAACGGAGCACAAGTCCCGCTCGCATTAATAGAACCCGTCTGTGCTTCTCGTGACTGTGAGCTGTGTCATCGGCCACCTATCACATCAGGCACCAAGCTGCGTCGCCTTGAACGTGCTTTGATGCATTTCCTGGGAGATCACAGACGCACTATGGGATGGATGTCTTACATGCTCTGCCTGCCTCAGCCAAGAAACGCAGTCGTCAATGACGGGTCAGAGTTGCCATCAAAGGGCAGGGCCACGGTCAGAACACGGAGGACAGACAGCCCACCTCTGGCCACTCAGCGCTGGTCCACCCCCACTGTGCACCTGGGCCGAGGCAGGGGCTGGGTGTTGGCGGGGCGGGGGGGGGGGGGGGGGTTGGGGACGGGACAGCCACACGTGGGCAGGCGTGTGCAGTTCCTGTGTGAGTGCAACTGAGTGGCTGCATGTGTCACGTGGCAGAGTGTCTGTGCACGTGGGGCTGCGGCCAGCTGGGGTCCGTCCTGGGCGGGGCTGCGGCCAGCTGGGGTCCGTCCTGGGTGGGGCTGCGGCCAGCTGGGGTCCGCCCTGGGTGGGGCTGGGGTCCGCCCTGGGTGGGGCTGGGGTCCGTCCTGGGTGGGGCTGGGGTCCGTCCTGGGTGGGGCTGGGGGTCCGTCCTGGGTGGGGCTGGGGGTCCGTCCTGGGTGGGGCTGGGGTCCGTCCTGGATGGGGCTGGGGTCCGTCCTGGGTGGGGCTGGGGCGTGGTCCCATGCACACTGTACGTCTGTGGTCATGGAGCCCAGGAGTGACCCGTGTGATCACCCGTGTCCGGCCCACAGGGATCCCTCCAGCCAGCGGCACCGGGACCCTCCAGATCTATCTCATCGACATCAATGACAACGCCCCCGAGCTGCTGCCCAAGGAGGCGCAGATCTGTGAGAAGCCCAGCCTGAACACCATCAACATCACGGCGGCTGACGCGGACGTCGACCCCAACATCGGCCCCTACGTCTTCGAGCTGCCCTTCGTTCCAGCGAGCGTGCGGAAGAACTGGACCATCACCCGCCTCAATGGTAAGCCTGCCTCGGGCACCAGCCCACTGGCACCCCTGCCAGTGGGAAAATCGGACTGAGTCTAGGGTGCAGGCCCCCAGGGGCCCGTCACCCCTTCACAGGAGGGTCGCGCAGCCCCTTCCTGTGGGGTGGGGGCCCCTGCCTGCTCCGGGGCTCGGCCGCCAAGGAGGCCCCCAGGGCAGGCCCCAATCTCATCATTTTAACAAGCTCAGCCTTGACCATCCCAGTGGCTGTAACTGCAGACCACTTCCTATGCCATCACCAAATGATGGGACGGACCCTAACCAACATATTTCCTGAGGGCACTTTCCTAGCTGTGGCCTTGGTAGAAAGGGCATCCAAGTTTTGAAGTTCTGATAGCATTTGCTTGTTCCCCAAGCCCTTACCAACACTGAACATTGTTTTAAAAAGCGTTTTTCCAATTCTTTTAGCGAAAATCACTGTTTCCACTTGTATCTTTTGACTACCAGTGGGCATTTTTTCATGTATTTATTGGCCATTTGTTGCTTCTGTGAACCATCTGTTCAACATCCTTGCCTATTTTTCTTTGAAAATGGGGTTTTTTCCTAATTGATTTGGTCGAACTCTTTATATGTTAAGGAAATGATTTCATCATTCTTCGTGTTGTAACTGCTCTATTTCTTTTTTTTTTTTTCTGGGCTGCGTTGGGTCTTCGTTGCTGCGCGCGGGCTTTTCTCTAGTTGCGGCGAGCGGGGGCTGCTCTTCATGGCAGCGCGTGGGCTTCTCGTCGTGGTGGCTTCTCATTGCGGAGCACGGGCTCTAGGCACCTGGGCTTCTGTAGTTGTGGCACATGGGCTCAGTAGTTGCAGCACGCAGGCTCTGGAGCGCAGGCTCGGTAGTTGTGGCGCGTGGACTTAGTTGCCCCGCAGCATGTGGGATCTTCCCGCACCAGGGCTCGAACCCGTGTCCCCTGCATCCGCAGGCGGATTCTTAACCACTGCGCCACCAGGGAAGGCCAACTGCTCTATTCTTGAATTGCCAACGTCTCAACCTGACGGTATGATGCAGGGTGTGTGTGCGCACGTCTAGGTGTGTCTTAGCCAAGCAGGCGTGTTAGATGTTCCCACTATCAGTCTTTGCCTCCGTTAGTCTCGCTCAGAAAGGAGGGCGGGCTGCTCAGTGAGTGGAGCCCGTCCCGTCACTCGCACCAGGTGACTACGCCCAGCTCAGCCTACGCATCCTGTACCTGGAGGCCGGAGTGTACGACGTCCCCATCGTCGTCACGGACTCGGGGAACCCGCCCCTGTCCAATACGTCCATCATCAAAGTCAAGGTGTGCCCGTGCGACGAGAACGGCGACTGCACCACCGTGGGCGCGGTGGCAGCAGCCGGGCTGGGCACGGGCGCCATCGTGGCCATCCTCGGCTGCATCGTGGTCCTGCTCAGTGAGTGTGGCTGGTCCTGGGGTGGCGGGTGGAGGGGCCCGGGTCTGCCCACGGCCCCGTCTCCTGGCCCCGCTCTACCTGCCAGGAGACTTCCAGAAGCCCAGCCCAACCGGGTGCCCGCTAGCGGACACAGGCGCTCGCAGCCACACGTGCGCGCCCTCCCGCGTATGCTCCCTCGTGCGGACACACGCACACCTGCTCACGGGTGCCCCCGCCCCACAGCCATGGTCCTGCTGTTCGTCGTGTGGAGGAGGCGGCGGGAGAAGGAGCGGCACACGAAGCAGCTGCTCATCGACCCCGAGGACGACGTACGCGACAACATCCTCAAGTACGACGAGGAAGGGGGCGGCGAGGAGGACCAGGTGAGGCCCGCGCCCGGGGAGGGTGGGCCTGGGGCGCTGCCCAGCTGGTCACTGGGGACTCAGGGCGAGCCTTAGCCCATAAAAGCTTAGTGACCACCCCCCGTGGAGTGGGCGTTCCCAGGAACGCACGAGGGATGTGGTGGCAGCTGAGCGGATGGGGAAGGGGTTGACCCCGGGGGAGGCAGCAGGGGGCACAGACCCCACATGTGCCTTGAGG
The DNA here is from genome assembly GCF_008692025.1 of Phocoena sinus. Classification (NCBI taxonomy): domain Eukaryota; kingdom Metazoa; phylum Chordata; class Mammalia; order Artiodactyla; family Phocoenidae; genus Phocoena; species Phocoena sinus. The sequence continues at coordinate 1,754,363 of NC_045777.1, read as the reverse complement.
ACAGGCAGGATTCGGATGAACAGGTGGGGTGAGCATTTCAGGAAGGACAGACCAGGTGAGGGGCCAGGACGGGGGGCCCGGAATAGGTCAATGGATATGCTCAGAGCCCAGTCACAGAACACGATGAGGACGCGCCCCACGACTTATCTGGTGTCTCTGCCTGGTACGCCCCCTGCCCGGACTGCCTTTCCTGACTCCCCTGCCCGCCCCCCCAGGACTACGACCTCAGCCAGCTGCAGCAGCCGGAGGCCGTGGAGCATGTGCTGAGCAAGGCCCCCGGGGTGCGGCGGGTGGACGAGCGGCCGGTGGGCGCCGAGCCCCAGTACCCGGCCAGGCCGGTGGTGCCCCACCCAGGAGACATCGGGGACTTCATCAGCGAGGTGGGTAGCCCAGCAGTGCCGGGGGCGCAGACCTGCTAACACAGACAAGAAGAAGCCCGCTTCTCTGGAGCCCGGTGCTGGGCTGAGCAGGGAGATCCAGACCTGGGATCACGCCGGCCGTGCTGCTGCCGCCGGCGGGGAGCCCTGGGCTGAGCTCCTCGGTTTAGTATCCCCGCTGCAGAAGGACTAACCTGCCCCCGCCCCCGGTGAGGACAAACACGCAGGGCTTAGCAAGACTGTTGGAACTTGAGGCCACAGTCCAGGCAAGAACAGGAAGGGGACCAGCAAGGTGGCTCTGACCCCAGACTCCTGTCTGCAGCGATATGGAGAGGCCTCCGCAGCGTCCACTCAACCCCGATGACCAGACGCGCAGGCTGCCCCCTCCCCACTCCACACACACACACACAGGGCACCGGGGATGGCCTGGGAGGTGAGCGTCATTCCAGAGCTGCCACCTGACCACATGGCCGTGTCACCCATCCTAACGCATGGGCTCTGGAGACCATGTAGCATCAGAGTCCCAGCCGACAGCGTCCCTCTGATCATCCCCTTGGCAAGAAAAGCTGACCCACCTCTTGAAGCTGAGCCCAAGGTGCCCAACTGACACGTCCAAGGGCGTCAAGAGCGCGCCTCCCACCTCTGCTCCCATCCTCCCTGTGCGGTAAAGCCGAGGGACAGCATGAGCCAGGGCGCGTGGCTGCACCCCAGACGCTCTCCCCCACCGCCAGCTGCTGCGGCCCGGAGAGCCAGTACCTCCGTGCCCACCGTGGCTCCCACAGACGGGATGCCTTCCATGCCCCGTGTAGCCAGCGTGGGTCCCTGCGGATTTACCACCCATCTCTAACACGACTGTACTTTGAGAGGGGCTGACAACACTTCTTTCTCCACCTGTGTCAGAACCGGACTTTAAAAGGGTTTATTTAAACAGAATAGAACCCAGGGAGTGGTCTAGCAGAGACACAAAAGAGATTTCTCAGAACATTCCCCGAAACAGACCGTGTCTCAGGCCGTAAATGAGATTTTTATGACTGCCCAAAAGCCAATTCAGCTTAGACAACATTTACCATCTACAGTGTAATAAAATGTTTAAAACTCCAAAAACTACGTCCTCCCTGATCGACAATCAAAGGCCCACTTTTAAACAACTTAGAGGAAAGCAAAAATGGAAATGACCAACCATTCCGTACTGAATAATGGAAAAGGTACTCCCCTCCCTAACGAGGGCAGGCTTAGGCAGTGACCAGCACAGGCCCCCGGGCCGTCCTGCGGGAGACCCCTGGAGCCGGCGGGGAGCCCTCCAAGCTGTCCCGCCCCCCGGGGGGAGGGAGCGGGGAGGTGTGTCCACCCCTCCCACGGTCCCCGGGTGGGAGCTGCCAGGGGCACCCTTGGCCAGTGGCCCCAGCATCAGGCACTGGGGGAAAGGGGCCGGGGCACGGGCAGGGGCTCCAGCCACACCTGCTACATCCCCTTTGCTCCCGCGTACAGTTACGGTAACAACTTCAGGTGTCTTGACACCCACCCCGGGTTCCCCTCCCTGTGGCAACAACCAGGGACTCGTGGAGGCCGGCCTCTCGCACAGGCCCCAGCCGGCCCTCCGCCTGGCTGTGTGCGCTGCCCCCAGGCCTCTTGCACAGCTCATTCTGCAAACACTGCGCCCCTACTCTGGGCCTCTGAGGCGCCTTTCACTGACATGCAGGAGCACTTATTGAGCACCTGCTGCATACAAGGCCCCATCACTGCGCCTCCCCAACCTGCCTCCCCAGCTCCGCTCCTGGGCGCCCCTCTGCCCCCGGCCCTGCACCCTAACCCGTGTCTCCACGGCCCCCAGGGACTCCGCGCAGCCGACAACGACCCCACGGCGCCGCCCTATGACTCGCTGCTGGTCTTCGACTACGAGGGCAGCGGGTCCACCGCGGGCTCCGTCAGCTCCCTGGACTCATCCAGCTCCGGGGACCAGGACTACGAATACCTGAACGACTGGGGGCCCAGGTTCAGGAAGCTGGCGGACATGTACGGAGGCGGCCAGGAGGACTAAGCGGCCCCGCCCCAGACGAGGCGAGAGCAGCGCTCGGACGTACGGGAGCAGACGGCGGGCCTTCCCGACTCCCGCGGCCGCGCCACTCGGCGGTGTGTGAGGGGTCCCCGCCCGCCCCTCGCCCTGAGCTGTCTGGCACGGACACTTGTCAGCCCGCGGCCGCCCCCGGCGCGGTAGGCGACTCGGCACTAAGGAGAGCAGAGGCACTGCCCGAAGCTGAATCTCCTAGGACAGAAGCACTGTTTAAAACAAAGTGAAAGTGCCTTTCGGTACATGTCAGATGCCCTCCCACTCAGGAGCGTCCCCCCAGCCAGTCCTGAGCGCCCCCAGCCCCGGCCAGTCCCAGCTCTGAAGTCACGAATTAAGGAATTGCGGGGAATGTGTCCTTTTTTCCGATCTCCTATCAAGAAAAAATGTGGCTGACGCACCTGACAATTGACAAAGAAAAACAATTTGGGGTCCAAACGCCATAAGCCTTGAGTGCTCACACTTTGCACAGTTGGGGTCTCCCGGGCCCCCTGGGGGTCCCCGAGGCCGGAGGCCCCACCTTCAGCTCCTGCAGCACCAAGTCCGCCGGGGCAGGCCAAGCCGGTGGACCAAAGGCCCGCTGTACAGCTGGGCTTCCGCAGAAGCGTGCCGCCCCCGACTCCCAGATGCCGGAAACAGCTGGGCAGCTGGGGTTCCCAGGGGCTGTCCCTGAGGCTCCCCCATCTCTGCCCTTGGCCACCCCCAGGGCCCCCCAATCACGAGGCCTCCCCCAGGGCCAACTGTGACCCTGAATGCCACCCAGGTCCCCACTGCCTTTGGTCCAGGAGAGTACGGTGTCCCAGGAAACCACAAGCAGAACCGGCCGGCAATGCCACCAAACCCTAGCACGAGCCCTCCACCCCTCTAGATCAGACTCCCGAGGGACCCCGTCAGAGGCCCGGCGGACACTCACCAGTCCAAACCCCCGAAGGCTCTGGACGCGTCTGGCCACCGGCGGGGCGTGCGGACTGCAGGGAGAGCCGATTCTCACCGGGGTCCCAGGAGGCTGGAGACGACCAGGGGGGACTGGCGGGCTCCTCCCTGCCCTGCTTCTCTGGACCAGAGTTTCTGATGCTCGTGAGCTGATGCGGACGGCTAAGGTCGGCTCCGAACGCCGGGACAGCACCGTCGTCGCTGTGCCCTCTGTCCCACACGTGCGTGTTACCGCATCCGCCAGAAACAGTCTCCTTTCCTTTGGACCCGTGGCAGCAGCCAGCAGCTGCAGGGCCAGGTAGCTGCTTGAGCTCTCAGAACTGGCTGTGCCTCCTGCGGGGCAGTCTGACCCCAAGCCAGACTCCAGAGTCAGCTCCACAGCGCAGCAAGGAGCCCCCTGCTGTGCCTGTCCGCGGCTGCGTGAGAAGAGGCGCTGGGGCAGCCCTTCGCCCAGCATCTCCCAGGGACCTCCATTCTGGGTGTGAAGGCGCCTCAGGCCGGCAGGACAGCCACCTCCTGGGGAATCCTTGCCTGCTCTCGGGCTCCCCAGGGAGGGGCCTGGGCTGCCGCTGGCCCCAGGCAGGACTTGGTGTCGGAGCCCCACCTCACACCTGCTCCTGGGGCCAGGGGAGGCCTCGGGAGGGCAGGGGCGGGGTTTCACACGCTCCCCGTGCCCTCCGCCGGGGGGTCTCTCTCCGATCCACTCCCCAGCCCACAGCCTGCCCTGGTGCCACGGTCATCCTCTTTTCTAAACAGCCTCGGCCTCACAGATGAGCTTGAGTGTACACGTGTGTGCGCAGTCCGCGTGGGTGTGTCCCCCCGGACGTCAGGCTTCTTCCCCAAACCAAACGCATCACTAATTCCATCCACCCTCCCGGAGCTGAGCTGAGCTGAGCTGAGCTGAGCTGAGCTGGGGAGACGGGCTCCGGCCTGTGGCCTGAGGGAGGCCCGTGCTGGGCTCCGTCCATCCTGACCCCGTCCATGACTCCTGGGGAGGGACGCGTGGACGGAGGCAGTGGTCACCGGTGTCACATGCCGATGCCCCTACGCAGACTGCGGTCTCCCAGACGTGGCGGGCGGCGTGGCATGCCGGAGGAGGGAGGGGACGCCCCCCGTGAAGCCATGCTATGCAAATCGCTGGGGGTCAGGCGGCCCATGAGGATTGTCCCAGTGTCTGAAGGTGTGGCCATTCAGGATTGCTGGTGGTGTCAGGGTTGGTGAGACGTGAGCTGGAACCTTGTTTTTGTTTGTTTCTGGAAAGCTCATCCTCCAGTTGAAGTTCTATGGGTGAATGTGGGGGGGGGGGGGGCAGACAGCTGTGAACTCTCCTCACTGGAATCCCGAGGCCCCCTTTGGTCCCCTGGGCCCTGGGCTCACCCCAAGGATGGGTGTGCCAGGCGCAGCCTGTGACTCGGACCCCTCGGGGCACCAGGCGCCCTGCCTCCCCCCGCCCAGGAGAGCCGGATGCAGAGTCCGTCTCACTGCCCCCCTCCAGCTCTCTTCCCCCGGCCCCTCGCCTCATCACTGCCAGGGCCCCTGCATCTCGCCTGCATCGCACAGGCCGAGGCTGCGGCAGCCAGCGGGGGACACGTCAACCAAGGGGGTGCTTCTCACACCCATCCCTGCTTCCAGGCAGCCGGACAGCTGCCCCTGGAGGCTCCCACCCCCTCCCAGATGCCTCCCAGAGCTCCGTCCCAACCAACAGGTTAGCATTAGCTAAACACACAATCAGCGTCAAACGTCCCTCTTTCGTAGCTTGTAGATACGACGGGTCCAGATCGGGACGCGGCCAGCGGAGGCCTGGACTCGGTGCTGGCGAAGCGCTCGGGCAGGTTCAGCGCCTGTAGGGAATTTCTGTTCTTGTGAACAGGAGACGCCAGCAAGAATGCCCTGGCCTCGGGCGGTGGGCACCTCCAGCCTGGGGCCACCGTGCCCGTCAGCCCTCAGCACCCGCCACCCCTGGCCCAGCAGGCCTTCCCTTTTCTGTGTCCTTCAGAACATCCTGGGCGCCTGACCTCCCGCCGCCAACGTGTCAGGGTAACGGCAGTCGTCAGGCCTTCCCTACTGTGAGCACCACCCACACGGGCCTTTGAGATGACAGCTCTGTTCCCTCCAAGGGGAGCGTCAGGGAGGGGAGTCTCAATTTCTGTCAAGGCTGAAAGGTGTAACACCAAGAAAGCAAACACAATCTCCCCCGCTATGGAGCATGCTGAGAGACAGTTCCGCGCAACCTGGCGTAGATAAGACAGGTCCCCCGCAAAGCGGGGCATCCCGGGGTGGGGGGAACCTCTGTGTATAATTGGAACGCATTTTGCTTTTCCTTTCTCTCCTTTTCCCATTCTAATTTTTTTTTTTTGCATGTTTCTTTTTGAAAACGGACAAAATGTGTAGCAGCCCGCATGACTGTGGTTGTTCTGGGGAAAGATACTGGAGTATGATGTATTCACACTGCATCTCTGAGCATTGCACAGTTAGACAAACGTTCCAACTTTTTTTGTAATCGTCAACAGCACAACTATTTTGTATTGTTGTTTGTATCATTTTGTACCAAAAAAAAAAAAAGAAAGAAAAAAAGGGAAGAGCGTTGATGTTTTCAACGTGTTTTCTAGTGCCAGGCGGTCTTGGCTCCAAACTGAGAGCAGCTTCGCGGAGGTGCCACGTGTGGGAGCGGGCTCGGGGTCCTGGCACGCTGCTCCAGGGCAGTAAATAAAGTCCCCCTGTTAAGTGGTCGCCTGACCCTGGCTTGTTTTTCTCCGAGTGTCCCATCCGCTCAGGGGCAGCAGATGGATGAACACGGGGGCTGAGGTGTCGAGAGGGCGTCTGAGCACCTGCTGTGTCTCAGGCTCCGCCCTAGGCTCTGAGGGCACAGACAGCAACAGGACCAGGCCCACTCCTCACACCTGTGAGGCCCCGGGGACGCGCACAGATGAAGGCCCACGGGCCATGTGTCTAAATATGCCGACGTTCTTAGAAGGTCTAAACCAAGCTAACAAACCGCTCAGCGAGGTGTGCTCCCCCTCCTACCTTGGCAATACACCTTCCTGCCACCATGAGAAGGCTGGGTCAAGTTCAGGGTTCTCCTGCCCCTCGGATTCTCTCAGGGCCCAGCCTCCTCCCCACCTCCGGGGACTGCAGGCCCACCCCTGACGCCAGGCAGAAACCCACGGGCCAGCGGGTCCAGTCCTCAGCAGCTCTGGTCACGTGCTCCAGCCTGCCCTCGACCGCTGGCCACAAAGGTGCAGAGGGGAGCCCCCGGGTTCAGTGCCAGACTCGCTGGGGCTCTGACCACCTCAGGGAAACAGCTCAGAAAGGCTGAGGGGCACCCTGCTCACCCCACTAATAAGTGGCGTAGTCAGACCAGAGCCCCAGGGGCCCACCCTGCAGGCCAGGCTCCCAGCCCCGCCCCCCAGCCCCCACCCACTTCCAGGCCTCTCCTGGGGCTCGAATCTGCAACCAGGACAAGATGCGTAACAAAAAGTCACTCACACGAGTTGACAATTACAGGCGTGATCAGCACTTGCTAATTTTGAGGGTGCCAGCAGCTAATGACATTCACAATTAGGCAACTGCTGCGGGCCTGGGACAGGCAGTCATCGGGGGGCACAGCTCCTTGTAATCAGACCCCCGGGGCCAGGACCTGGGGGGTTGGGGGGGCAGTCTGCTTAAGGTCACCCCCTCCCAGCTCCACGGCAGAGGGCTGGCTAGAGCGCAGGCTCAGCAGTTGTGGCGCACGGGCTTCAGGAGCTGTGGCTCGCGGGCTCTAGAGCGCAGGCTCAGCAGTTGTGGCGCACGGGCTTCAGTAGCTGTGGCTCACGGGCTCTAGAGCGCAGGCTCAGCAGTTGTGGCGCACGGGCTTCAGTAGCTGTGGCTCGCGGGCTCTAGAGCGCAGGCTCAGTAGTTGTGGCGCACAGACTTAGTTGCTCCGCGGCATGTGGGATCTTCCCGGACCCGGGCTCGAACCCGTGTCCCCTGCGTTGGCAGGCGGATTCTTAACCACTGAGCCACCAGGGAAGCCCTCCCCTGCCTCCTGTTTCTAGAAAAGCTGAAGTCTCCCAGGCCTCCCGGAGTCACAAAGGAGCAGCTCAAGAAGCTAATGATTAGGACCGAGAGTCACAGACTCAGGGGCTGACGCACATTCCTGAGCCATTTTACTGACACTGTAACTGCCACCAGAAGGAAAAGGCTGGCTGCGTGATGACCAGGGTGCAGCCGTGACATAAGCTGCTCCATCTGGAGCGGAACTGAGTCTGTGGCACTCGAGACAACTGAGTCTTGTCTCACGGTTCCAAGAACTGGCCTCAAGAGAACGGGATTAACATTATTGCTCATATTAACCTATATCTTCGTGTAGCTCGTTCTGCCCGTACACGTAAGCAGGCAACTAAAGCTGTCAGCAAAGAGGTGCTGTCGACAGACCCACGTCGACATCCTCCACTCTGAGAATACGGCCCCTATGTCTGCAGGAAGAAGTTACAGAAGCCAGGCCTTCACCCCTAATCCCATAGAAATGGAATGCTGTTCCAAGTGGGGATCTGTAAGCAGCTCTTTGCAAGCGGTCCCCTTGTCTTGTCGCTAACCCCACGCTCTACCCGTCTGGCGCAAGCGCACCTTCCACACCTTCTGATCACACAATACCTCGCTCAGCGTGTTGCTCCTCTCCATAGACCGAAGACGCAGAAACAAAGCATAAGTAACTAACAGACGCCCAGATCTCTTCCCCAGCTCCCCCTGCAGTAATCTCACAAACAAACTGCGTGAAGGGGACAGCATCTCAAAAACACGTCGCGAGGAGTCGGCCATCCTGCACACAGCGGGGAATGGCGGCGACTCGGACCCCAGTGTCTCCACGATTAGCCAACATTACCGCACTCTTTTTCCTTAAAAAAACTTTCACGGCTGAGCAGAATCTTGGGAGTAGGTTTAGGGGGACACTGAGTACGACTTCTCCCCACGTTGCTGGTTTTCGGATTTAAAAGCACCGTTTTCCATTTCTACCAACACCTGCCTCTCCAGCATGGATCTCCAAACAGCGAGCGGCTGGACCCGAGTTCAGTAACATTTTTACCTAAGGAAAAAAAAATAAACTTCCACCCTGAGCCCAATTTTAACCGATAATCTCAGGCTGGGCACTGCCTCACAAGAGCCAGGCACACTCTCGGCTCTCCTGGGCATGTCTCCGCGTCCTCTCCCACCTTCTCCCCGCCCCTAAGTGCCCCGAGAAAATCTCCCCTCCCTGCCCCCCCCCCACACACACAGGCACACACACGTTCCTCCCATCTACTCAGGGACGTGCCAAGGCTGGGCAGGGGAAGCGAGGGAGGGCTCGGTCATCACGACTCTGCCGTGCCAGACGCCCCAACACAGCATCTCACAGCGAGACGCATGGGACGCGGGGACTCCCACTCCGCAGAGGACGGCGGCGGCCAACTTTGGGGCCAGTTTGACCCTGTCACTGCTTGCCAGGAACGTGCCGGCAGCACCATGTTAGGTGAGCCCACTGCTCCCCGAGCCCAAGGGGCACAAGCACGAGCCCCGCACCCACACGCGCAGACCAAAGCCCGCCTCCTGCCACAGCAGGCCCCTCCCCGCGGGCCTCCCCAGGGCGGGGGCGCTGCCAGCTCACCGGGACCTGTCCCCACAGTACCCAGGGCCAGGCCTCTCCTGCACAGCCGCAAAGCACCTCAGACCAAGGCGGGCGGGGCAGTGCAGGAGCACAAGCGGGGTCTCCCCGACCCTCCAAACTGCAGCTTTAAGCAGCCTCCTCAGAGAGGGACGGGGCTCGGCCGGTCCCTGGGTGCATGGGTGGGAGCAGAGTAAGTGGTCCAGTCAGCCCCCTTCGGCAGCAGGACTGAGGCCCGGAGGCTCCCAGGGGGGCCCGCCCCGGAACGAGAGGACCTGAAGACCACCCCACGCTCCCCGACACCTGCTGCCCCAGCCAGCAGCCTCCCCCGCGGGGGCCTAGGTGGCAGTAACCTCGTCCTGACCCAGGCCCTCAGGGGTTGTATCAGATTCGGGGCACTCTGCGGGCTGAGGGCCTCGTGAGCACTGCCTCATCTGGACAGCATTAGGCCTCAGAAAACAAGGACCCTCAAGGTTGACACTGAAAGCACAAAGCCCAGGACACACACTGAAGAGCCAAAGGAGTGGGGTGTGGCCAGACTCTGAGCCTGACAGACCACTCTCCGCCCTCCCAACCCACGTGCCCCATCACATCCCCCAACTGCCCACCAATCCCGTCCCCAACCCACCCCTACACTCACGCTCACTCAGACTCAGGTCCTGACTCACACTTAGGTGGAGGGTGCTGACCGTGGTGCTGAACTCCAGCCGCCGGGCCCCGCTCCGGTGTGGCCTCAGGACGTGCCCACAGGGACTTCTGCCTGTTTAGGAAAAATCACCTGCTTGGAAATTTACCTCAAAGGCAAGAAGGGGGACAGAGAGGGGTGAGGTCTGGCCCCACTGAGCCCCTGCCACAGGGACATTACTTCTCCAGGCCCTGCCCTGCTGGGCCGGGCAGTGGGAAGGGCGCCCGGGCAGCCGGGGCTCCACGTGAGCAGCAACCCCCCCTGCAAAGCCCGGGAGACCCTCGTGGCCCTGAACCCTCAGACTTCTCCGTAGGGAAAGCCCCCGCTGCGGTCCTCTCTGTCCTTCCTCCTTGTCTGATTCCTTGAACAACTTCATTATTTACGTCCACGTGTCTTACCCCAAGTTCTTCTTCTGGCCTGTCTATACATCATAACAGGCAGTGGCCTCCCTGGATGTCCCCACTGTGTTCCCAGCGTCCAGGGTGGCCTGGCCAGGAGCTCACGTCCCAGCTGTCAAGACATGCTAACCAGGGCTTCCTTGGTGGCGCAGTGGTTGAGAATCTGCCTGCCAGTGCAGGGAACATGGGTTCGAGCCCTGGTCCGGGAAGATCCCACATGTTGCAGAGCAACTAAGCCCGTGCGCCACAACTACTGAGCCTGCGCTCTAGAGCCCGTAAGCCACAACTACTGAAGCCCGCGCACCTAGAGCCCGCATTCCGCAACAAGAGGAGCCACCGCGATGAGAGGCCCGCTCGCTGCAACTGGGGAGAGCCCACTCACAGCAGCGAAGACCCAACACAGCCAAAAGTAGAATAAATAAATTTATATAAAAAAAAGACATGCTAACCAGGCCCCTGGCCTTCCTGGGCCAGCAGCGAGTGTGTAGCCAGAGCCTGGCCGGAGTCAAGACCCGGCTCTGAGTCCAGCTCCACTCCTCCTGGAGCTCCTGACCTTGGGCAAGTCCCCTAAAGGTCTCCGGGCCAACACCACCTGCCCGGTGGGTGGTTGGGAAGATGAACTGAGATGCGCTACAGTCCAAGTGCCCAGGAGCACATTAGCGTGGCCCCGGGGTGTGCGGGCACCCAGGGGATCCACAGTACATGGCCAGCCCCGCAGGGACATGCGCTGTGGTCAGCAAGCGTGCAGTGTGTATGCACAGGGTGGGGGGGGGGGGTGTTTGTTCACAGAACGCACACCATCCCCATTCACCATACACCCGGGCAGCTGGTGGGCACTTCGCTCCGGTCCCATTGGCTGAGACCTCTGCCCACTGCTGAACACTGAGGAAAGACTCGGGGTGATTTAGGGAGGGGGGCAAAGAAACTTCCAGAAGCATGCCGTCCCGAGTGGCCAGGCAGGGGGTGGAGGGGGAGAGCACTCTGCACCTGGAGCCAGGAGTGGGTCTGTGCTTGCACCCTGGCCTTTTCCTTCCTTTTAAACTTCTGGAACGGTTGCCATGGAAACTCAGAGGCCGGTGGTCAGGAGTAGCTGAGGAGTAGGCAGCAGTCGGGTACCGGTCAGCTGGGCCTGCTGGGAGGGCCAGGTGGGACCAGTCACCCACCTCCCTCCCCAACCCTCCACCACCACCAGAAAGAAAACCTGGGGAACCTCCCTGGCCGTCCAGTGGTTAAGACTTCGCCTTCCAGTGCGGGGGGTGCGGATTCGATCCCTGGTCGTGGAGCTAAGACCCCACAGGCCTCACGGCCAAAAAACCAAAACATAAAACAGAAGCAATATTGTAACAAATTCAATAAAGACTTTAAAAAAAAAGAAAGTCCACATCCAAAAAACAAAACACCTTAAAAAAAGAAAGAAAGAAAGAAAACCTGGGTTCAGGGCCTCTCTTGGGAAGCTGCAGGATTTCCCTCTGGGCTGGCAGTCAGGGCTACAGACGTGGAGGAACCCGTGCGAGGATGCTGGACGTGAAGGGCCAGTGACCACTCCTGGGAGAATCTGACGGGTCTTTGCGCCCTCACGGGCACGTGCCCTCTGCAGGACGGCGGGCGCCAACCCCTGCTCCCCCACCTCATCCTCCGTTAGCAGGATGGGGTGACCCCAGGCGGCTGGTCAGCTGCAAGTGGTGGACAGGGACGGGCCAGGCCACTTCGGGGCCTGAGGGTGCTCATCTCTGCACGTGTGTCTGCTTTTTGACTGCTCTGTCAGGCCAGCCTAGGACTCTCCACAGTGGAACCCAGGCGGCCCATGGGAAGAGCCTTTGTAGGGTCCCAGGGCCTTTCTTTTATATCTTCTGTCTAGCGGTATGGGTGATGAAATAAAAATTCATATTTTAAGGCAAGCGAGAAAAACTCATACATTTTTTTCTCTGCCCTTTGGCCTCCTCCCTCCCCTCCGGGGTGCATTATGCATTAACCAGACCTCCCCAACAGCAGAAATACCTGCGCAGCCATAAAGATCAATTTTTCTTCTTCTGGTACCAGCCACGTAATTCCCTAAAAGATAACATTCCTTTCTTAGTCCCGTAAGGGGGCCTCAATGAGCCACCACTCGTCCTGTACGTGCAGACGTCTTTGGTGGACTTTACGGACAAGGCCACGATATCATTTCCCTTAAAGATAATGACTGGCGCAGAACAGACTCATCAGACGACCTGGGGAGATACTGGGCTGCACCTAATGGAAGCTTAAATACTCACTTATGGCCTTGTTAACGTCACTGCCCATTCTACCCGATTATTGGTTTTTGCATTACCAAACGTGTGACTGAACCTCTGATAAAATTAATGACTAGGGGACTTGAAACCACTGACCAAATACACAGTTGTATAAGATCGATGATTGTAATAGTGTAGCTCTGGATGTGGGACAAAGCGACAAGAAGGAACTGTTTCCTGGACCATGACAGACTGTGAGACAGGCGGCCAGACGCTTGGGCTATTGTTAACAGGGTCTGGTCCAGGAACAGCCCATTGAGTGGCCCATTCATGGCATCCTCACCTGACCAGGGAATGAGCATTCCTAGCGCCACGGGACAAATTGGTCACGAAATGCCTCCCAAACCTGGGTAGAAATTAAGACCGAAAGGGAGGGGGTTGTACACAAAGACCGCTGCCCACCATCCAGCTCTACAAGAATCAAGTCAGCCACTGGAGTCGCTGACCTAACAGCACATCCGGAAAGGAACTCAGAGCGGAGATCAAGGCGGAACTGGCCCTCAGGAAATACTTTCAGGAGAAAATTTTATGAGCCCCGTTCCTTGCCTCTTCCCCTACTTAGAAAAGCACTAAAACCATTAGCTAAGAGATCTGTTCCTGGAGAACAGCAGTGACCTTCTACCAAACCGTGTGCTTGGGTGCATGTACACCATGGTCAAAATCACATGTGCATGTGCTGACCCCCCCCCCCGCCACCTTCCCAGCAGTCCTCAGAGTCCCGAGAGGCTGCCTGTCTCCTGGGTGCTGACCGCCCCCTCACCTTCCCAACAGTCCTCAGAGCCCCGAGAGGCTGCCTGTCTCCTGGGTGCTGACACCCCCCCACCTTCCCAACAGTCCTCAGAGCCCCGAGAGGCTGCCTGTCTCCTGGGTGCTGACCCCCCCCCCACCTTCCCAACAGTCCTCAGAGCCCCGAGAGGCTGCCTGTCTCCTGGGTGCTGACCCCCCCCCACCTTCCCAACAGTCCTCAGAGCCCCGAGAGGCTGTCTGTCTCCTGGGTTATAACCCTCAGGCCGGCACCAATAAAAGTGTCCCTTTCTTAGACTGACTACTGATCAGCCTTTTCATCCACACGGAGGCGCGCCCATTGCTTTTTAATAACATTTCGGTAGCTTTTCTGGAGCCTTCTGGACGCACGGACTCGTCGCCCACTCCCGCCAGGCCTGGGGGGCCAGGTGCACAGCTGCCCCTCGGGGGCAATCAGCTTAGTAACAGAGCCTCTGGTCCCGCTAAACCTGGGGCGCCAGCCAGGTTTTCGCCCCTCCTCCCGGGAGGTGAACTGCGGCGCGAGGCGTCTCACGGCCAAGGACCTGAGAAGGCGCGCGCCCCGGCGACCCTCCGCTGTGCCCCCACCCGCGTGCAACCGCTGCCCCCGCCGGCTCAAGCGCCCCGCCCCCCGCCGTGGGGTCACGTGCGCCTCCCCCCTCGCTGCCCCGTCCCCACCCCAACCTGCCCTCCACCCCGTGCGCCCCCGCTCCCGCGAGCCGGTGGGGCGTCCTGGTCCCGCGGCCCCACACCGCCACCTGGCGGCCCGGCCTGGGATGCGCGGGAAGTGGTCCCCGCGTGGCCCCCAGGACGCACCGGGCGAGCCCATTCCCATTCTCCCTCCGGCCTGCTTCCTCGCCCCGCTGGTCCTGGCCTCTGGAACAGACCCGCCGCTGCATTGGGACGGGTCCCGGAGAGCGCCCCAGAGACCCCACGCCCGCTGGTGAATTAGCATCTCTGGTCCCTCTGCCCAGGGGGCTGCAGTTAGGGCTCTTAGGTTAACCCCACTTCAGAGCTGAGGACACTGAGGCCCAGAGGGTGAAATGCTGTCTGCATCCAGAGGCCGGGTGTGTGAGCCCCGACTTCGCGCTGGGGGTCAGGGGGCCCCCGGGCCGGCCCTGCCAGGAACCCAGCAAGTGCGGATGCTGTGGGGCAAGGCCTGGAGACCCCACCCCTTCTTCTGGTGCCCAATGAGAAGCCTCGGTCCGAAGATGTCACCACCCCCTCAACCTACTTCTCCGAATGTCTCCCTTCTTCCAGAAATCCCTGACATGCCCTCACCCTGAGTTTGCAGAGGCCCCTCCCAGGGGACGGGCCCCTCCCCTCCGCTCTGGTGTGGGTCCTTGGCCCAGCCAGGCTTGGGGTCTACTACACCAGGCTTCCTCGCTGAGTCTGCCCTGGGAGGGGAGGGGAGGGGAGGGACCGTGAGGGTGGGAGTACTCAGACAGGTTCTTTCCAGGGTGTAGTCTGCAATGTTGGGGGGGTCTTCGGTCCTTCCTCAAACTCCTGGGAGCCAGTTCTCAGGGCTGGGCTGGATGTGCAGGCCTGGTTGAATTGACAAGTGAAATTCTTGTCACCACCCTGCCCCAACACGTCCAAAAATGGCTCAGTGCTGGCCTTCAGGCACGGCTGGATCCAAGTGCTCCAAGAACACCACTCTTTCGTGTTCTGTATTGGCCTCACTTTCAGCCAAGCTCTCGAGAAGCAGCAGTCTAGGTGGCCCTAGGCAGAAAAGCTGACCTCCTACCAGCCCCGAACATGTACAGCTCCTTTCTGTGGAGTGCCTGCATCCCTCCCCGCCCCTCCCGCGCCCAGTCCCCCCACTCCATGCACCCTCTCTCTTACTTAGCATGCCCCACCCTGCCACCACCGCCATCCCCCAGGAGTATAACTATGCTCCAGCATCCCCCGTCTTTCAGCAGGCCTCCTTCCACCTCCCTCCCAACACATCCTCTCCCAAGGTTACATGCGGTCTGATCCCCATACCTCCCCATGCCCATCCCCTCTCCCCACTCGCTCCCCACTCAGCACAATCCCAGCTGCAGGCCCCCCTGGCTTCCTTGGGCAGCTGCTCACCCCTCTCTGGCACCCCTTGTCCCCAGCCTGGTGATTAACCTTGTCCTGGCCCCGAACCCTTCACGTGGCACCCCAAGGACTCTGCAGCCAAACTTTGCCACACACCCCCTGCCCTGGACGACACCTGCAGACGCTGTGGGAACTGCGGGTCCCCCACCCCTCAGCTGTCCAGCGCCAGGACGTGTCCACCTCCCTCCCAGCCACTGCCACCTACACCTTCCTCCTGGCCACATCCATCCAAGCCGGTCCCCGTAGAAACACAGCTTCATTTTTCATCCATATTCCCTTCTTTCTGCGCCTTTGCCGAGATACTGCGGTGCGCGGTAAACTGCCCTCTTCCCAGCCAATACTGCGGTGCGCGGTAAACTGCCCTCTTCCCAGCCATCTGAAACATTCCGACACTTGCATGCACCACCACAATCACGGTGACCAACATCCCAGGACCCCAAAGGTTCCTCGCACCCTTCGCAGGACTCCCCCACCCCCCAGGCCACCCCAACGCTCCACACAAAGGAAACCCCACGGGGCCCTCTGGCCAGGCTGCGTTCCCTCATCATCACCCCCATCACCCCGAGACTCACTGTGGCACCGAGCGGCCCCTCCCTGTAGGAACAGGCCAACATATCCCTTCACCTGTAGAGGGACAGTTCGGGTTCCTCCAGTTTTTAGCCATTTGAGATAAAGCCGCTATGAAAACTCGTGTACAATCTTTGCACAGACGGCTCTTCCATTTCTCTTGGGTGAGAGCCCAGGAGTGCGCTGGCAGGGTGTGGGAGTGGACGTGGTCATAACACACATCTCACTTCTGAAGAAATTGCCCAGGGCCGTGCATCCTGCAGCCCCGCAGCTCCCGGGCCCTCATCCTCCCGGCACTTGGCATAGCCAGTCTTTTCCCGATGGTGTGCTGCTAGCATCTCACTGTGCTTCTAATTTCCAAACAAGCAGACAAAGTGTGCTTGCCTTTCTCCCCAGCTGCACCAGCAGGAGAAGCCCTGTCCCCCCCCAACACACACACACCCCTCTGTCCAGGCCGCGGCCCCCGCTACGCCCTGCCACCCGGTGGGCTCCTGGCCACCTCTTCCAGCCCAAGTCCGACCCACTCTGTGGCGGCGCCTGGCCCTCTTGCTGAACAAATACATTTTAGAAAAGCGATAGATCTGTGCAGGCCTGTTCCCCTCAGAAACAGAGAGAGTCTGGCAGTTAGGACTTAAAGCCTGATGCAACCGCCTCGAGAGGCAGCTAAATTTGTAAGGAGGAATGTGACTTGTTTCCCTTGCGAGTCTCCGAAGGAAACAGGACACGTCCCCTTGGGCTGGGCCAGGTGACCCAGGTGAGGCCAGAACGATCTGGAGGACAGAGAGGCTGCCAGTCTGTCGCTGTGGAAGGGGAGCTCGGAAAGGCCGCTTATGGCCTGGGGCTAAGAGCATACCTCCACCGTGAGAGCATGCACTGGTTGAGCACTTGCTGTATGCAAGGCATGAAGGCTAAGCAGGACTCAAAGGGGTCCCCAAGGCTGCTCAGATCGACAGAACACGAGACCAGAACAGCTGCCTTGTGGCCTCGGATACCGGGACGGTCAGGGCTGAGGGACACTGGGTGGACTGTTGTTTCTTTTAGATGAAGTTTTCTTGTTTTTTAATTTTGTTTTAGTGCTTTATTTGCTCAGCTGTAATAAGTCATTTTAAGACCTCTGTGTTCTCAGATATGTTTTCTTTCTTTCCCTTTCTTCTCTCTCTCTCTCTCTCTCTCTCTTTAGGCTACATTGGGTCTTCGTTGCTGCACACAGGCTCCCTCTAGTAGTGGTGAGCGTGGGCTACTCTTTGTTGTGGTGCGTGGGCTTCTCATTGCGGTGGCTTCTCTTGTTGCAGAGCATGGGCTCTAGGTGCACGGGCTTTGGTAGTTGTGGCACGCAGGCTCAGTAGTTGTGGCTCGTGGGCTCCAGAGCGCAGGCTCAGCAGTTGTGGCGCACAGGCTTAGTTGCTCCGTGGCATGTGGGATCTTCCCGGACCAGGGCTCGAACCCGCGTCCCTTGCACTGGCAGGTTGGATTCTTAACCACTGCCCCACCAGGAAAGTCCTCTTTTCGATACAATTTACACTGGAGACCACGGTTGTGGACAGAAGGGAAAACAAGTGAACTGTGGATAATCACAAGACTTGCCTTGATTAACAGCATTCCCAGAAGATCACAAGCTGTCTCCTACTTAGCACACCTATCCCGAGACACTCGCGTGCCTTCCCGCGTGGCACCACGTCACCTGCCCAGGTGGAGCCGAGGCCCCACCCAGGGGGTCCGACACTCAGCTCTGGAGTCTTTCCCCCACGCTCTCCTGAGGTACACTTCACACACGCTAAAACACACAGATCTTAACCTGTCAGCCTAACCTTTCACACGTGTTCACACCCACGTGACCACTGCCCGGATCCCGACGGCACTTCCATCAGCCCAGCGGGCCCGGGGCCCCTCCAGCCTGGGGAACGCGCTCGGACGCCCGTCACAGCTGGGAGTTCTGCCCGTTCTCGAGCTACAGGCGAACGAACAGGGTCGGGTGAGCGGGGGGCTTCCGCGGCGGGCTTCTCCCAGCGTAATTCTCAGGAAACTCGTGGGTACGTTACTGACCGCATCATCGGTGCGCTCCGCTTACTCCCGGGGAGTATTTCACCGAATAAATACCCTCTGGTTTGCCTGCACTCACCTTCCGACGGACACGCGGGCCGTCCCCATTTTACCCCATCAACGAGCACAGCCTCAGTGAGCAGCCTCGCAAGGTGTCTCCGGAGGACAAGGCACCCATTTCCCTGAGTAGACGCAGAGGGGTGCGACTGCGGGCTCACGCACGTTTACGTTACCAGGCGTGACACGGTTTCCCGAGTGGTTCCGCCACGTTACACACTGACAGCCTGTGGGAAGCTCCACCCACACACAACACGGTCAACCTTTACCATCTGAGCCAACGTGGGTGAGTGGTGGAATCTCACCGTGGTTTTGTGTTTCTCCGATGACCCGTAACGACGAGCACCTTTTCATTTGCCTCTTGGCTCACGGGCAGACCTGCCATGAAGTACCTGTTCAAGGGTCTCGCACGTTCTTTACCAAGTTGTCTTCTGACTGCTGAGCCGTGGAATCCTTTGTATGTTCTGGACACAGGTCCTTTGCCGGGCGTGTACTTCGCAAATATTTTCTGGAAGTCTCTGGCTTGCCCTCTCACTGTCACAAGAGCATCTTTCGATGAGAGAAAGTTTGTAACTTTAAAGTCCAATTTTCCAATGTTTTCTCTGTGGTTTGTGCCTTCTATGCCCTTAGAAATCCCTGCCCGCTCCCACGTCATGACGATCTCCGACGTTTTCTCCCAGAAGCGTTGCAGTTTTAGCCCCCGTTTTCAGGCCTGTGATCCATCTCAAAGTGATACCTGTGGTGTGAGGGCTCACGTTCCCCCCACCCACCCATAGGGCATCTGGTCACACCAGCGAAAACCTAGTGACCATAACATATGGATCCCTTCCTGGACTCTCTATTTTGTTCATGGATCCTGTCTGTCTTTACGCCAATACCATGCTGTCCCAATTATTGCAGCTCTACAGGAAGTCATGAAATCTGGGGCGGAAATACTTCAATTTTGTTCTAGATTGTCTTGGCTATTCTAAGTCCTCTGCAGATTCATGTAAGTTTCTAGAATCACATTGTCAGTTTTCTATGAAATTGCTGGGATTCTAACTGGGACAGCATTTGAATCAGGCATTGAATCAGTTGGGAGAGAACCGCTATCTTCACAATACTGGGTCCCCTCCGTGGGTACAGCGACGTTTCGCCCTTTAGGTCTCCTTTCCTCTCATTTCAGTGTAACGATCTTGGACATCTTTCACTGTATGTATTCCCACGTATCCCAACGTTCCTGGTGGTGGTGTTAATGCTACTTTTCTAGCTTTTTGCTGCTGGCTAAGGGATTACGGTTGATTCTGGATCCTGACCTCGCACCCCGAATCTTACAAACGCACAAGCGCCGGAACCGTTTCAGCGCCGTGCGCATGGATTCTTTTGGGATTTCTGTGCACTCGACTGCATTGCCTCAGGGTCCTGCCCTCACCCTTCAGTCCTCATTTCTCTCTCTCGCCTTTCTGCCCGACTGGGACTGCAGTTCCCTGGGGGAATGGACATGGTGAAAGCAGACGTCCTTGTCGCGGCCCTGGCCCATCCCCACAGCACTCTACCCCAAGCCCACAGAGGTACGCGAATCGGACTTCGGACAACTGGTAAGGTGTTGTGCTGAAACGCTCTGAACAGCACCCGGTGCCCCCAGAAGGGAGAAATACGGATAAAGGCGCCTCGAGGCTGCTGGCCACGCTTCTGCCATGGGATCATCCCCGGCGAGCGTCAGTCTGTGCCTCGGCGAGGCCCCTGGCAGAACGACTGGGCCCAGGAGGACGTGCAGAGAAGCGGAACTAAAGCTACTGCACCTGCAGAAACCCAGGCGCTGCTGCCCTTTACTGACTGACCTAGTTTATTTCAGGCCAAGAACTTAGTGAAAGCAAAGCATTAGTCGTGACGGAAAGTCCAAGCATGACCTAATTAATCAACCGCCTTGGGCGTTTTCATGCAGGGGGAAGACTGGAAGTCGTGCCCCTGGTACTCCCTGCTCAGGCTCTGAAAATTCAGATTTAGTTTCTTTCATCATCCAAAATCACAGGCGTTACGGGTTGAACTGCAATCCCCCCCTCCCTTAAAAAAAAAAAAGCTTATGCCAGGGTTGTGTGGCGGTCCTAACACTCCAGCACCTCAGAACATGACCTTATTTGGACACAGGGTCTTCACAGAGGTCATCAAGTTCAAATGAGGTCACTAGGTCGGGCCTTCATCCAAACGACTGGTATCCTGTGAAAAGGAGAAACTCAGACACAAAGACAGATGCACACACGGCGAAAACACCACGCAAAGGTGAAGGGGCGACGCTTCCACGCCCCAAGGAACATTCAAGATGCCCGCGACCACCAGAAGCCGGGGGCCCAGGGCACATCCTCCACCACCGCACTCAGAACCAACATGGCCCACACACCTGGGTCTCGACTTCAGCCTCCAGAACGGAGACGACCAAAACCTGTGGCCTCAGCCACCCGGTCCACGGCGCTCTGTCACAGCAGCCCCAGGCAACTGACGCAACAGGTACCAGAATGAGACCGTAACTCGTAAATAAGCCCACGGATCACGGGAGATCCAGCAAACTCGTCAAAATTAACGTGAAAGCTAGATGCCGAAAACCATCACGCCAGGGACAGGGTCTGTGGCTCTTGAGAGGCCGAGCGCTGGTGGGGACTTAGGCAGCTAAGCCTCTGAAAGGGGGGCCCCTCGGGAGCCATGGTTCATCAAGGCCAACCTGTCAGGCTCACCGCCAGACGGGGCGGAGCCTCTGGAGACCCCGCCCTCCCCATCCAGGGGGTGGGTCCACATCAGGGCTGGGGCTGCCCCCCCCACTCCGGATCTCCCCGACTCCTCGCCTTACCTTCCCTCTCCCAGGGGTGCCCCCGTGCCTCTGCACGGACGGGAGCCCGGAGTCCACGCTGCGCAAGTCCATCTGTGTCCGACGTGGGGAGCCCCACAGGCTGAGGGCAAGGCCTCAGCTCGGCTTCCCGGGCCCTCGGACGTGACCCCACCGGGTCCTACTCTGGAGCACGCAGGTCCTGTCCTTGGAAGTGAGGCTATTTCTACCAGGTTCGCTGGGTTTTAGACACTGATTCTAACAAGGAGCTCATAAATACACCTCAGTGGAACCAGAGCTGAATCTCTGGTAGCAGAATCTACAACTGGAAAACTGGGAAAAATAGGCAAAACAAATACAGATAAATTTGTTTTTAATAAAGGAGTTAATTTTCTTTCAATCCTATATAAAACAATAGCAATTAAAAACTTCATTTCTGAAAGTAAAATATTTACATATGAACAAGTAACTGTGCAAAATTTACATGAAAAAATGGAAAGACAGGGATTTCCTAAAAGACAAAATAAAAGGTGTAACAGTTTTCAGGCGTTGGTAAAAAATACTGATCAGCATTCAGTTCACACGCGCGAACAAAGTCTAACGTGAGAATTCACACGGAGAAAGCCGAAGTATTTACAGTCATAAAAGTACTATCAATAGACAATTTAATACAATAACCTCTGAAAATATAAAGAACCAATTAGTATATTTGTAATAAAAAAATAGGTACAAAGAAGGGGCTTTTGCTCTGGACGTCTGTAAAGCGAGTCCACAGCTTGCATACAGCCTCTTAGCAAAATAATTATAGCTACATAGCCGTCCTCACGTTGTGTGCCAAAGGTTATGTACAATTACTGACAAAATACACCAACCAGTTTCCAACACTTGATTCACACTGAGAAACAGTCTTCTGATGATTCTTCTCAACTCTGGTTTTATTTCATCTAAGTTTTTTCACTTTTAGCTAAAAAACAGTGCAAGTAAAATAGATTTATGCTGAAAAGGTTTTCATTTCTTTTAACTTTACAGCTTTACAAACGATAGCAAATAAAATGCATTTGTACAGATGCTGACCCCACACATTCAGAAGGAGCCGCGTCGCCGGGCCCCACGAAGCAGAAAGGGAGGAGCCCCAGGCGCAGGCAGGCGGTAAGCTGCCTGCTCCCTGAGGGTCCTGAATGGAGGGCCGGGGACGGGAGGGAGATAAATAGTCTAAAAAAATCAGTTTGCTTTGCCAACTGACTAATACAAAAATAAAATAAATGAAATGAGGTCATCGGCTGTAGACACACACATCCGCAGTAAGTTGGGTTGAACTAAACCAAATGCACAAACGATGTAGAAACCGCTATGAGGTGACAGAGGGCAGCTACTTATTTGCTAAACGATTCCATCAGTTTTTATATATGGCTTGTTTGGCAAGAAGGCCACTCGATCAAAGATGAGTTAAGATTTAATTGTCCTTTAAGAGTACCCGCAGGCCTCTTGTTCTCTGTTACAGAAACGTGTTTTCCTTCATACTGAAGAGTTGACTTAGAAACAGGAATATAAAACTGTTCCATTGTAAAGAGGTGGCTGCTTTTAAACAATATCCCATTTGCTTGTTACAAAAAGGCGTCATCTGCAAATATAGAAAAAGTCCCCAGGCGTCTCCGGCTAAGAGGCCGCGTCCGTGCTACTTAAGGAATGCTTTGTAGAGCAACAGTGAATGGCTTGTCTCACGTTCATTTTCTAAACAAAATATGAGGTCCCTGAGGTTGACCCGCGTGATCCTTTGTCGCGTGAACTGTCTGGGGGTTCCGACGCCGGAACTGCCTGGGACCGCTGAGCCTGGGCCCGAGCCCTGGTGACGAGAAAGGAGAAGACAGCCGAGTTAGTGGTGCGCAGAGGTGGGCAGGGCCCTCGGCGCTGGAAGGAAGGGGCAGGGCCAGGCGCCGCCCCAGGACCAACTCACGTTTCCCTACAGGTGTCCCAAGAAACCCTGGCTCTGGAGGAAGCCAGGCCTACTGCTGGAGCTGAAGTGCTTTACGAGTCCCTAACGGGGAGGGGTGAGAGCAGGGGGCACGCCGACCCTCCAGGACTGGTGCTCTCAGGCACGCGCTCGAGAACACTAACCCCGAGATTCCCCCCAGAGCTCAGACTCTGGCCCCTGGGGCACGAGGAAGGAAAAGGTGGCGGCTCCTGCCCCAAGGGGACGGCAGAACAGCTCCAGGGCTTGTGGCTGGCGTCCCCGACCTCCAGGCGTCCAGGGACTCAGGTGTGCTGATGCTGTGCCCGCGGCGGCCGTGACATCCCCGCTTCGCCGGCAAAGGCACACTTCCCAAGGCCGCAAGGTCTAGACTCCTGGGCTGGGCGGGCTGGCGGTGGTCGGCTGGCTGCGCCGAGGGCTCCACAGTCACCACGTCGTCCATGGCCTGGAGGGGGCTCCCTGCTTCCCCGGGCTGACAGCGGCGGTTCAGCCGGCCTGTACCACTCGGCGCCCAGCCTGGTCGGCCCGCGGGGGATCCGGGCGACAGCTGGGGCTCTGATGCCTGCCTGCTTGGCACAGGTGGGTTTCCGGGCGCTCTCCTGCCGCGTCGCCGCCCCTCAGCAGCAGCGTCCCGTGGTTTCAGCATGTCACCACCTCCAACCGACACTCGCAGGCATGAACCACGCAACTCCCAATCGGACAGTCCTCGGTTTTCCACTCGGAATGAACACTGAGTGTCTGTATTCTGATGGTTAAAGTCGCTCTTGCGTATCTGAAGCGCAAACCTTACAGTGGTATGTTTACAGCGTTTTCTCGAAGCTTAAGGTGGGAGCGATGAACCCTATGATACTGGAGGAAGCGGCAGCGCAGCGAGCAGCCAGCAGGTGGGCAGGTGAGTCTGGTCCCTCCTGGCACTCAGGGCAGCTCAGGGCCACGCACGCCCTTCTTCCACCTTCCACCGTTAACCACGTGTTCTTTACGCCCCCTTCAGACACCCTTAAACCACCGGGGTCCCTCCTCCAGGCCGGTCCTCTGGCGACACGTTTCCGTGTTTGAACAACTATTTAGGTTTTCTTGGCAGCTTCCCCTGAGTCTCCATAACGGCCCTAAAGGAGCATTTTGTGAACAAGACAAACCGCCCCTGAAAAGGGGGTGATGAAAGCACACAGTTTAGAGGAGCCAGGAGGAAAACGGGGTTCCATCTCCGCAGCCGGAGAGCTGGCCTGCGCCGGGGGCCCTGTGGGTGTGAAGCCTCTGCACCACGGGAGAGCCTGCAGGCCAAGCCGAGGCCAGTGCCTGGCCAGACGGCTGGGGCGGGGCCGGCGGGGCCGTCAGGCGGGTGGGAGCTCCTCCCCGCCCGGGACAGACAGGGCGGCGCCAGACCTTGGGGCTCGTGGAGAGCAAAGTGCTCCCTCAACCACGGGCCAGGTGTCTTCTGTGACACTCGCTACAACTCTGGGCCACGTGTGATGTTCTTACTTTCAAAACAGTTCAACGGCCAAACCCAGCTGGGACAGGGGTGAGGGCTCCCTTCAGGCACAGCATTTAAAGCTGAAACTCAAGCAATCCCTGCAAGTAATATTTTAATGAGATCTTTTTCAGAAGTCAGCAGTGCTTCCAAACAAACCGGACAGGCAAGCGTTAGCACAGCCCACAGCCAGGGCTCCGGGGCCGGGACCACACCGGCCCCACTCCGCACGTCTCAGGCTCCAAAGGTCACGACGCTGCCATGCGTCACTGTTCTATGGACTTGAATAAGAAGCCTATGTGCTCAAAGGCATCCTACTTGACAACTCAAATGACTTCTGATTTCATGGGGTGAGTGCCGTCCTTTGATCGTACTGCCCTTGGGGTGTCCTGGCCAGAGAAGGCGGTCACAGGAACCCAGCGCCCAGCCTGCGGGCGCAAGGACCGGTCCGGCCCAGAGCCCCATGTGGGAAGCCTGGGGAAGCGGCCCTCGGGCACGGCAGCTGAGCGACCAGCAGTGACCTCAGATGACAGAAAACTGCGGGGCAGGTGCCGGCGTCCACCTTCAACAACATTCACACTCCAGCAAAGAGGCTGATTCGGTGTGTTTTGTTTTGTATTTGCAGGCACTGGGGTTGAAACAAAGCGACCGTGGACACACGGTTTACATTCTCCCGGAGGCCAGCTTCCTCCCTGAAAGTGCTGTGTGACCATTCATCATGTCCTGTCACAGGACTGCTGAGAGGATTCATGAAAGGAGGCTGGTATCTCCTTTGAAGGCAATCTTTCCACTGTCAAAAACACCACAACCAACCTAACAGGCAACAAACACTCAAGGTGAAAACCAAATGGAAACAATCACCTCCGTCCCAACCCCACCTGGCTCGCGGGGTCACTTCGCTGGGGCCCCCAGGGCCGTGCACAACCAGTGGTGGCAGCCGGTGCAGCTTCAGACCTGCCGTGGCCACTCGCCCCGTCGGCGGAGAGCACCAGCCCCTCGGGGACTGTCTCGGGGGGACTCGCACCACGGGGGCCTCGTTGCCGCTCCCCCCAGAGCCCCCTCGACAACAGTGAGAGGTCTGTGCCCACGAGAGGGCACCTCTAACCCGCGTGATGTCCCTGCGTCCCGGACGGCGAGTGACGAGGTCACGGCGCCAAGAGCCCAGGCCCCCGGCCAGCTTGCTCTGCTCCGCTTCTGCCAGCGCAGTCCCCACACTTGTCCACGAAACGGAGCCCACGCCCAGCACAGGCAGCTGGAGGGCGCTGTGAAAAGCGGCAGCGACGGAGCCCCTCGGGCACTCAGCTCAGAACAAGGGCCACTCGCAGGAGGCTGAAGACAAGCTCACCCCGGTACCTTCCCATCGTCTCCCCAAGAACCGTCCAGAACAGGGAGGGAAACACAGACCTACGCGGGGCACGGCACCCGCACAACACGAGGATGGGCCCGGACCCCATGCAGAACGATGCTCCTGGGCGGGGCCCACAGTGCCTCCACGAGGCAAAAGCGCCAAGAGGCAGAGCAGGGAGTGGGGCTCCCGCCAGAGCGGGCCTGGGGGGCCTAAGAGCGCACAGCTTCTGAGGTGAGTCCTTTGAAACTGGGCAGCGGCGGCAGGCAAAGAAGTAAGCAGGGGGAATGCAGGGGCCGGCAGGCACAGGGCCTCGCCTCCAGAGGACACTCAGCCCTCCTCACCCTCGGACAGACACCTGCGAAGCCACCAGGCTCTGCAGAACTGTCTGCAGAGGGCACCGTCCGAGGGCGAATCTTGTAAACACCCCAACCATGAAAATGCACACGAGGAAGATACGCAGGTCCACAAAGAACCACTGCAAAAAATCAGAAGATGAAACTCCACATGTATCAGAGACAAAGTCAGTCTGGAAAAACAAGAAAACTGTAAGACAACGCTTTCGACAAAACAAAATATACTTAACATCTGAGGATATGAAAATCACCTTGAATCAAAACCTCAAAACTTAGCAGGAAAATGGACTGAAAACCAGAAAGAAATGAGAGTTGATTTGACACAAGAAAGAAATGAGAAAAAAAGACAAAAGTATCTCAGAAATTAATATAAACCGTAAGGTGCTCAGGGGAGAAAAGACTTGAATAAAAATGTAGTAAGAGGCAAAGAAGAAAGGCAGAAAAACAAGAGAATAAAAATGAGACAAAGAAAAGAAATTAAAGGGCCAGGAAAAAAAACAGGGGAAAAGGAAGCAACCAAAGGAGGACATGTACTCAGTCGTCCGAGCCCCGGAGAAGGAAGACAAACGTGCAGTAGAGGTTAACACTCAAACTATAATCCAAGGAAACTTTCAAGAAACAGAAAACAAAACTAACCGACACACTGAAAGGGCATGTGGGCACCTGGGAAAGGTAACCCATAAAAATCAACTTCCACAAAGCCTCAGGAAACTGTCAGCTTTCCAAGATAAAGAAAACGCCTCCAGGTAAAAAGAGAAAATAAACCATCAAGACGAGAGAATTAACCTGGCATCAGGCTTTCCCAAACCAACACAGAAAGCAATGCAACAGCACTGAAAGCAAGTGTGAGCCAACATTTTTATATCCAGCCTAACTGTCCTCCACACATCAAGGCCACAGAAAAACAGTTTCAACCTGCAAAACATCAGGGGACTCTGCACCTGAGCTTTGCGAAGGCTCAGCCACAGGCAGGGGTCGTCCCAACAAGGGAAGAGCGGGGAAACCTCAGAAAAACGCAGAAATAAGCATTTATAATATATAAACATGCAGCTGGTGCCACAGCAGAGGCGGGGAAGAGGCTGGGAGACGGCAAGCGCTGTGACAAGGCAGAAATGACGCAACAAAGCACGAAAGGGAAGGGGACACCACAGGCTCCGGACGCAGTGTGGCCACCGGGGAGCCGAGGAGAAGGCTGACGCAGGCCGAACAGGAAACACACGTGAAAACTGGGGACTGAAGACGCCCAGAAACACTTACATACAAAAGTAACCACTAGAGCACAGTTACAAACCATCCTAAACACAAACAAAAATCTTAATTAAGGAGCAAAGACTACACATCTCACCAAAAAACAGAGCAACTATAAAAAGTACACATCATCATAAAATACTGTGACCGAGTCAGAACCCACTTTGTCAGCTATATCAATACAGATGACGGGCTTAACTCACCCGTGACAGGAAAACGCTTTTCGACTGGACTCAGAAAACAAGACCCTGCCGTGTGCTCTACACAAGAGACATACCTAAATCCGGGCTACAAATCAAGCAGAATGGAGGTGTTCCAGGCTGATGCAAACAGGAGAGCAGGGGTAACGGCCCTGACTGAGGACAAAGGAGACATCAAGCCCACTGGGCAAAGGCTGACGCTTTTCAATGGTAAACATCACGACTCACGGTGAACATGTAACACTTACGGATGTTTATGTACCAAATAACACAGCAACCTCCATACAAAGCAAAAACTGCAGGAGATGCAAGGAGATAAAGACAGAAACACAAGGACTTCCCTGGTGGCTCAGTGGTTAAGAATCCGCCTGCCAATGCAGGGGACACGGGTTCGATCCCTGGTCCAGGAAGATTCCACATGCCGCGGAGCAACTAAGCCCGTGCGCCACAACTACCGAGCCCGCGCTCTAGAGCCTGCGAGCCACAACTGCTGAGCCCACGCACCTCAACTTCTGAAGCCCACATGCCCAGAGCCCGTGCTCCGCAACGAGAGAAACCACTGCAGTGAGAAGCCCACGCACCGCAACGAAGAGTAGCCCCCGCTCACCACAACTAGAGAAAGCCCGCATGCAGCAACGAAGACCCAACGCAGCCAAAGATAAATAAATAAATGAATTTATTTAAAAAAAAAAAAAGACAAAAAAACACTAACAACGGAAAGCTCCGGGACACCACATCCATCCAGCACAAAACACATCACGTGGACAAAAATAAGCAAAGACACAGTGGGCGTAATCGGTCAGGTGCACCCCACATAAACCCAGCAAGCCCTACACCTGCCTAAGAATACGCCTTGTTCTCACGCACCCACAGCACATTCACCGAAACTGAGCGCCCCTGTGGCCCAACAGATCAGCAAAATTACAAACTGTGGCGACACACGCCAGGAGGCTGTGGGGAGACAGGCCCTTTCCCTCACCACCGGCGGGTGAGAACTGGCACGACCCTCCAGAGGGGAGCTTGGCGATTCCTAACGAAACTACCGACCCACTTACCTTCACCCCACAACACACACCCCCAAGAATACAACACCGTCCGTGCACAAGGGAGGGGGTCGCCCAAGACACGTGGGTGCGGAGAAGCACCCCGCTTGCTGTGAAGAATGGGGAGCATCGCCACGAAACGGCATGGAGTGCACTCCAGAACATGCGAAGTGAAAACGGCCCACTGCAGAAGGGCGCCGACATTACGCTTCCTCAAGAGAGAGGCGGAAATCGCAAAACACACGCTTGTGTCTGAGGGGGAGGAGGCGGCACTGCTGGGTGCAGGCATTTGTACAGCTCTGGCTCTGAGAACCCCCAAAATAAACAACCAAACGAAAGCGGGGGGGGGGGGGGCGCCCCACACTGGAGGACAGACAGCAGAAGAGCCCAGCTGTGCCACTCGGAGGGACACAGCCTGCTGCGGGGCAGCAGGAAAGGGCTCATCTAGTAACTCTGCGGCGCTGAGGACGCGGAACTCGGGGGCGCCGCAGGGCTACACACAGAAAGAACTGGGCAGACACATGCTACTCTGGACAGTCAGCCACTTCCTTCTCACAGGGCTTAGCAGTTGTGGATCTCCTTTTTATCTGCAAAGTAGGGTGGGACAAACAGCAAACCCACCATGACGGTGAGAGTCAGGCCTCCCACGTGGGACGCGGGACGGCTCGGAGGGCCTGTCACGGCAGGTTGGACCCACCGCCTTCGGTACAGACACAGAAAACACAGGTGGGGCGGTGCATGTATCCCCAGCTGTACCCCCGAGGGGGCTGGAGCAAGACACCCAGGGGCCCGAGCACACCGGTGCCCAGACCTGGTCCCTGCACACGCGTCCCAACAAAAAGAACCGCGGCTCTGTGGAGAAACGGTCGATTCCACTGTTAGGGCAGGAAAAATATAAGGTAAGCCTGGAACATTTGTGACGTGAGAGAGTAAGAACCCTTCAGAAGGTGACAGGTTATGTCAACAGGACAGAGGAGCCCAACTGAAGGGCTCGCGAGGACCAAGCAGGGCTGGCAGAATTCCAACCAGCAAATGGGGGACAGAGGAGGAGAGCCTGTCAGCCCGCGGTCACCGAACACGGGAAGCAGTGGTGCCAACGAGGAGAAGCAGGAGGGCACGGTCCCTCAGCATTTCCCACAAGACACTTTCGTGACAAAGGGACACAGATTTTCCAGCGGAGATGCCTGCGACCCCCCTAGAACCAAGTGTTCAAAGCAATCACTCGCAGCGGGACACACAGATATCACGTACCTCCTGATACGATGCACTGAGGACACAGTATCACTGGTTCGACATTCTAGCCAAATTACGTAACCTGGGTTTCATCAAGAGGAAATGTAAGATGAGCTCAAATTAAGAGACCTTCTACCAAATAACCGACCACACACTCTTCAAAGTGTCAAGATCAGGAAAGACAGGCAAAGACAGAGGACCCGTCATAGACCAGAGGAGGTTACAGAGACATGGTGACCAAATTCCAGGAGGGCTACTGGATGGGATCCTACATCTTCAGTGGAGAATGGTAACAATCAAATAGAGAGAAAACATTTGCTTTTAAAAGACATATCTGGTTTAAAAAAAAAAACTCATCCAAACTATACAAAGAACTCCAAAAACTCAACAGCAAGAAAACAAACAACACAATTTTTAAAATGGATCAACGGGGCTTCCCTGGCGGTGCAGCGGTTGAGAGTCCGCCTGCCGATGCAGGGAACGTGGGTTCGTGCCCCGGTCCGGGAAGATCCCACGTGCCGCGGAGCAGCTGGGCCCGTGAGGCATGACCGCTGAGCCTGCGCGTCCGGAGCCTGTGCTCCGCAACGGGAGAGGCCACAGCAGTGAGAGGCCCACGTACCGCAAAAAATAAATAAATAAAAATTTAAAAACTAAAATAAAATGGATCAACGATCTTAAAAGACCCCTCGCCAAAGAAGAAGCACGTGAAGAGGTGCTCCACGTCATGCATCAGGGAAATGCAAATTAAAGCAATGAGACACCACGACATACCTACTAGGACGGCCAAAATCTAGAGCACCGACAACACCAAATGCTGGTGAGGATGTGGAGCAACAGGAACGCTCATTCATAACCGACGGGAATGCAACATGGAGCAGCTACTTTGCAAGACAGTCTGGCAGTTTTTTACAAAACTAAACATACTCTCACCATACGAACCAGCAATTGTGCTCCTTGGTATTTACCCAAAGGAGCTGAAAACTCATGTCCACACAAAAGCCTGCACACGGGTATTTATAGCAGCTGTATTCACAGTGGCCAAAACTTGGAAGTAAGCAAGATGTCCTTCAGCAGGTGACGGATAAACTGTGGTGCATCCAGACAGCGGAACACTATTCAGCCTCGAAAAGAGAGAAATGAGGTACCAGGCCACAAGAGGACACGGAGGAACCTGAAATGCATTTAACTAAGTGGAAGAAGCCAATCTGAAAAGGCCACAGACTGTGTGATTCCAACTCTATGACACTCTGGAAAAGACAAAACTATGGAGACAGCAGAAAGATCAAGGGTTGCCAGGGGCTGGGGGGAAAGAGGGATGACAGATGAAGCACAGAGGATGTTTAGGGCCGTGAAACTACTCTTTATTATACTGTAAAGGTGGATACAGGCCATCATACATCTGTCCAAACCCACAGAATGTGCAACACCAAGAGGGAACCCGGATGTAAACTGTGGACTCTGGTGGCGATGAAGTGCCCGTGCAGGTTCATCGACTGTAACAAGCGCAGCATCCGGTGGGGGGGCGTGGATGATGCGGGAGGCTGTGCAGGTGCGAGGGGAGCGGGGGGTGGGGGGTGGGGGGGGCCGTATGGGAACTCTGCACTTTCCACTCAATTTGGCCATGAACCTAAAACTGCTCTAAAATATAAAGTTTCTTAACTAAAATTAAATTCTGAAAAACCAAATCAAATCAGGTCTCTAGTCAGTATCACACCAGTGATGCACATTAGGGTAAGCTGAGGGATATACAGAAACTCTCTTTACTCTTCGTGTAACTTTGCTGCAAGTCTAAAATGAGTTCACAATAAATTTGTTTTTAAAGACACACCCTAAAGAAATAATCCGAAACTAAAAAAAGAAAAAGAGAAATTAAGCCTTAGCTCTGATGAAGAAAGGCATATGAAGGACTTTTTAAATTCCAGATTCCGTATTAACTGCCACACATAACCCACAAGTATCCCTGAAGACCTGAATTAGGCACAACCAGCAACGTACGAAGCCACGCCACAGGACCTCCGGTGGCGTGCATCCCTCCCACCGTCTCCTCAAGGTGCCCCCTCACCCCACACTCCTCCCCACACTCACGCCCTCCCCGTCAGTCTGGAAATACGCGCTCTTTTTCTCGTCTTTAGAAAACGCCTAAGGCAGAAGTTAATCCACATGCCTTTCCCACGAGCCCTCCCCTCCCAGCACAGGGACCCCAGCGGCCAGAGTGGTTCGGGGACTGGTTACATTGAGCCAAAAAAAATAAAAAAACAAATATATTGAGAATAACGGGAACTCGCGTTCTGTCTGTGAAGGGATTCGAAAGTAAGGAAACGAAGACTAGAAGCAGCCCTGAGGTCCTAGACTAGAATCTCAGCATCAACTAGAACACACAGGGTTGTTCTAGATACAGAAAGGGGCACGCGCGCACGCACACGCACACTCGCCTGTACACATACGTTCCGGGCTCTGACTGCTGGGGACCCAGAGCAGGGACCCCCGTAGCAACCAGCACACACAGTGCTCAGATACTGGTCTCTAAATACCACCCTCCACCGCAAGGAAGCAGGCTCCTGGGCGCCACTGCGGGTGAGGGCAGGGGAAGCACAAGAGGCACCTGGACACCTCTCACGCTTACAGGATGAGGGCAACGTTTCAAAAGGATATAGGAAACCGCTTGAGGAAGCTTCCACTGACCAAATCTAGAAATAACGAGAGTATTGATTACAACCCTCTGAATACAGCAGGAATCCATGCGTCCATACACAGTGATGAACAAATGCATGAACGAATGAGGACGGAGGGAGGGAGGGAGAGAGGGAGGGAGGGAGGGACGGAGGGAGGGAGGGAGGGACGGAGGGAGGGAGGGAGGGAGGGACGGAGGGAGGGAGGGAGGGAGGGAGGGAGGGAAGCTCTTCTTCATGGCAGAAGGCAACCAGTAAATGTGGAAGGCATGATGGAAACAGAGCATCGTGACCTGGCCCCCAGCCTGGCGGTCCTGACACAAGGGCAGTCTGCAAGGGTGCTAAGGCCGGGTGAGGGGTGATGGGAACAGAGTACCTGCGTGACCCTGGAGTGCCTCCTTACACAACACTGATAAGCGCTAAGGGACTAACTGACTACACAGTGGAGAAAGCTGCTTTCTCAGCCAGGCAACTTAACCAGGTGATCAAGGCTAAGATCACCTAGTGATGCCAAGGGTCATCCTACAGAACAAGAGACCCGCCCTCTTCAGCACCGTCAGGAACGGGGAGACTGGGAAGAGGTTCACGCCACAAGCCAGCCGGACACCGCACACGCCTGGATCAAAGAGAAACCAGGACAGGCGGTGAAGTGGGAGCAGGTCTGGGGACCCTGGGGCATCAGGGCTGATTTCCCGATGCGGGGGGATGGGTGCAGTAGTAACACAAGAGAACGTCCAGCGTTGTCAGCATTTAGGGGTGATGGAACATCTCACACGCGTACTTGTGTGTGTAAAGAGGGAGTGACGAGGGCTTCCCTGGTGGCGCAGTGGTTGAGAGTCCACCTGCCGACGCAGGGGACGCGGGTTCATGCCCCGGTCCGGGAAGATCCCACGTGCCGCAGAGCGGCTGGGCCCGTGAGCCATGGCCGCTGAGCCTGCGCGTCCGGAGCCTGTGCTCCGCGACGGGAGAGGCCACAACAGTGAGAGGCCCGCGTACCGCAAAAAAAAAAAAAAAAGGGGGTATCAAAATAAAGGTGGTAAAATGTTCAGAATTGAGAATCTGAATGTCTGAATGGAGTTTTTTATACTGTTCTTACAACTTTTCTATAGGTTTGAAACTACTCTAAATCAAAAGAAAAACATTTTGAAAAACAGTAATCATTACATTCTGGGAAGATGCCAGAGGCGTCAAAGTCGTTTTGAATCTTCCCGAAGGCCAGATAGAACACAGAGCAACTAGAAAGCAAAACCAAACGCCAGCAGACAACATTTACAGCCAAACCAGTGAAGATGAACCGCGAGCAGCCACAAGCCTATCTGAAAACCGTGCAGGAAAAGCAGTGGGGCAGCTGCGAGACCCGAAGGCCCCCAGGGGCCAGCGGGTGTTCACCGGGAGGAGTGGCAGGTTCACTGGCAAGCAGCAGCGACAGCCAGGAGTTCTCTCCCCTCAGCAGCAGCCTCGCCACTAGGAACTCTGCCTCCGACCCGCCAGGGCCCCGCAGCACAGGGCCTCACGCAGAAGAGAACCTGCGAGGAGCGAAATTAAAGCTGAGCAGGACAGTCAAGGACCATGGAGGCAAGAAGGTCCAGGGGAGAGTCAGGGAGCAGCAGAGCCTGACGTCTCAGACAGCAAGTTCGTCACCACGCGGAAACAACGGAAGAGGAGCTCAGTGAAGCTGGCAAACCTGCAAACCACCTCCTCCTAAAGGCTCAAGACAGCAAAATTCACATAAAAGTGAACCACAGAGAGGTCAAGTCCCAGAGAAGCTGCCCTAGGAAAAAAAGAGAATAAGGAGCAGAATAACATCCCTACAGATGATCAGAAACCGCAAAAAGACGTAATCAAAACAAGATCAAAACTGCTATGTTCTATTTCCAAACAAGCTAAAAGACACTGAGAAAATGATAAGAAGCATGAAAGAATAACATAAATCAGAATCAGCGAAACTCAGAAATGAGGTGACAAAGGCAAGGAAAAATCAGAAACAAAAGAAAATTTCACCTGAGAAATGAAGACTCTCCACGAAAGAGAACACAAGAGCAAACAAACGCAACAAATGATACCTTAAGAAGGAATTAGGAGAGCGAGAAGCATAAACAGGGTAAAACTTTTTAAAAGAGAGACTGAAAGGATTAAAGAGAAAAGGACAAATACTGATGGCAGATACAAAAGATACAGCGTCCGTCCAAGTAACAGGAATCTCCGAAGAGGAAAACAAAAACAAAGAAAGCATTAAAGAAAATGTTCCTGAATACAAAAAGGTTTAACTGCATGTTGAAGGAACACAACCTCTCCTCTCCCTGAGAGCCCAACCCAAGACAGCCAATTCCAAGTAAAATGCTGGGCTCTAAGGGAAAAGAATTCTGTGGGCATCTTTGGGCAGAAAGAACACATGAGAAACACAAGAGAAATAAAATTAGACTATTGTCAGACTGACAGCAACCTTCCATACCAGGAAAAAAATTACCTAGTTGTAACTATTTACTCAAGATAGATTCTCAAGGAAAGAAAACGTGAGCCACGGCTTTTCTAGCCATCAAAACCATCATCGACATGCACAAATACGGGGAACGCAGCCCCCACGAAACATTCCAGAAGAATCCAACAGACAACGAGATTCAGAAAACCAAATGACTGAACAGACATCCACACAGACTTGTAATTAGCATTAAACATAAAGTTACTTACGAAACTAAGATGAAGGGTCCAGGGAGAGAGGACAGCGTGATGTAAGCAAAACACATGCACGAGTGGCAGTCCTCGCTGGAGTGTAGCCCACCCGACGCTCTCCCTCCCAGCATCCGGCCGAGTCGCCAAAGGCCCTTCCCTGGGAGTAAGGATCATACCCTATGTAAGACCCACCCCAACCAAGCCTAAAACCTGCACAGGGAAGGCAAGTCTGCAGGGTGAGCCCCACTGGGTGAGGGAGCTCAGAAACATCATGGGATTTCCACAGACCCTACTGAACACCAAAGTGAGACACAAGACACACAAGTTCAAGATGAGCAGCCAGGAGGTGAACTAAAACAAGAGTCAGCACTCTTCAGAGCATGATGACATGTCATCCACAAAATCCAGCATCCAAACGACAATGACTAGACATGCAGAGAGACAGGAGACCGTGACCACGGTCAAAGGAAAAAGCAGTCGACAGAGACTGAATCGAGACGCCCCCTATGTCGGACTTGACAAAACCATTAGAGCAGCTTTTACAAATAGGTTCAAAGAATGCTGGGAAAATGTGGCCTCAGTAAGTGAGCAGACAGGGAAATCTCAGCAAAGACTCAGCAGCCATAAAAAAGACTTAAGTGGAAATCCCAGAACTGCAGATATATCAACAAGTGAAAACTTCACTGGACAGACTGCAGAGCTGACTGGAGAAGACAGGGAATCTGAAGACAGATCAGTAGAAATGATCCAGTCCGAACAGAGAAAGAAGTGATTAAAGAGGAACAAACACAGACTCAGAGACCCACAGGGCAATACCAAAAAGATCTTAACAGAGGTATAACTGGGAATCCCAATAGAAAAAGACTGAAACAGAGAAAGTTTTGAAGAAATAAAGGCCAAAGTGTTGCAAATTTGAGGAAAACTACTGACCTACAGATCCAAGCTCAGAGAAGCCCAAGCAGAGTGACTAGCAAGAGAACCAAGTCTAAACACCACACGGACGAACTTCTAAGAAGTAAGACGATCGCCTCAAAACAGCTGGAGAAGTGACTCACGTGACAGACAGGAAACAAGGACTGAAATCACAGTGGGGCCTTGAACACAATGGAACAACGTCTTTAAGGACAACGACCGTCACACGTTTACGGCTGTTTTCAGGTCTAAGAATAAGAGCTCTGCAATTTTGCAAAACACACTGGGAAATCTCCCATCTTTTTTGTGATCCGGAACAAGATAACATGTCTAAATGAGAATAGGAGTTTCCCTGGAAAAGAGAAAGAGACCAGCAGTTAAGACAGGATTCAAGGAGTAGAGGAAAAACGTGAAGGATGGCTAAAACTCTTACAATCACTCATCCCTATTAGTCGGTCACTCTATAAAATTAAGTGATGTATGTCTGGATCTGCTCGGCTTATTCAAGAACGTTGAGAGAAAATTACACATTAAGTTAAGCTAAAAAAACAGAGCTGAAAGAAAAAACAAAAAACTGTCAACATTCAGGGAAAACTTCATTCAAACTTTTGAGGGTGAAATACAACCATTTTCAGGTAAACAAAAGCTGAAAGAATCCATCACCAGCAGATTGCACTACAAGAAACGCTAAATGCTGTCCTTCAAGCCAAAGGGAAATACCGCAGATGGAAGCCTGGAACTTGGGGAAGGAACAAAAAACACCAGAAATGGTAAATAAGCAGGTAAATATAAAAGACGATGTTTTCTTTCTTCCTGTGATTTACTAATAAAACAACCGGCAGTTTAAAGAAAAAATAACAATACTTTAAAGTTGGGTTTGTAATTACATATAAAGACACGACAGCAAACAAAACAAGAAACTAACAAACTTTGGACAAACAGAAACAGGCAACAACAACCTTCCTTCACGTTAACCCCAGTACTCAGGGAGGACAGTCAGCCCCACAAAGGCCAGTCTTCGGACGGAATCTCCCCATATTCTCTTCGAAGTCAGTCTAAATCTCATCGTGTTAAGCTACAGTGATCAAACTTCCTCATGCAAAGAACTTCTTGCTCACATGATATCCACAAATAGGTTGATTTGAATATAAAGTATCGAATGTACCAAGAAAACAAGTACTCCAAGGGCGGTGAGACAACATGTGCGCGAACGACAGCCCGTTCTCGGCGTGCCTGACTCCCTGAAGAGGCGAGCGGGACGCAGATGCCCCGAGGCCCTTCCAGCCCCCGTCCCTGCATCCGTGCGGTACCTCTACTCCCGATCCCGGTGCCGGAGAGTCCACTTTCCTCTTTTTCCTGGGCCCGATGGCAGCTAGTGCTGTGAGGTTGGCATCTCGCTGCCTCATCTGTGCCAGTTCTTGTTGCTGCATCTTTGTTTTGAAAAGGAAACAGGGACTGTCATTTCACGCACTTTTTTTATTACTACAAAACATAGACACCAAAGGGTTTTCTAAACTTTCCTAAATGAAAATTTCATTTGACTGTTTTTTTTAAACAGTAAGCATGTTGTGCAATCAGAAAAACAGTAAAGCAATAGATGCTCACCTTGAAAAGCTCAGATATGAGCAAAGTGTGAGAGTACAGAGACTGGACTGCACCAAATGAGAAATTATCGTGAAGTTTCAAAGCACAGGAAAACACTTTTGCAAACACCATAAATCGCTACGGCAAGGCCTATTGTGCAGAGATACCATCGCTTTCTCAGCCTCTCTCTCTCTCTCGTTAAGTGCTGAGATTGAACACAAACGTATTTTCAAGTGTGCAGTGTAGACTCTTGGACCAGAAACGCTTACCTCCTTTGCCTTCTGTTTCAACCTTAACTGCTCTGGATCTTCTTGTCTGGACCGAGACTATTTTCAAACCGGTAAAAAAGAAAGACAAGTTGTGACCTAAACGTTCATCACCCGACAAACATGTTATCTTACGCATGACATGATGACATCTAAGTCATGTGACAGAACGCACTAAATTTTTTAAAGTTTACAGCCAACAGATGAAAATTTATCATCATGAAAATCAATACCATTTGGATGTAAGAACCACGCCATGGTCCAATGCGACGTGAGGACAGCGGGCCAGGGCAGCCCGCAGGGCTCCGGGCTCAGTTAAGGGACCCGCCCCACGTGCTGGGCGACCTGCTGAGGTCTGGAGGCTTCCCGCCCCGGCTGTGCTCCTAACCCCGCACACGTGTCATCGAGGCCAGCGCCAAACCCTGCTCCGGCTCCTCGAAACCCCAAGGGTGTCCGCGAGCGCCCAGGGCGGACGGGGAGAACTGCGTGCAGCAGGAGCACTGACCTTTGCCGCCCGCATCAAGATCTCTCTCTCCTGCTCGTCCTTTCTCTGTTTCTCAATTTGATCAAGCTGTTCAAAAAATTTCAGCTGAGCCCGGACATCACTTGCCTGCTCGTATCTGTCATCATCCTAGAAAAAGGTGAAACGACTGTTTGTCACGAACTTGGGAACCCGGCCGGACAGTCCGCGCACCGCTTCCCGCCCCCCTCGGCCCACTCCCCAGGCGGGCGCGCAGACCCAAGCCCCTCTCGTCTCCAAGAGGCTCTGCTTCTGAAGTGCTCTGGACGCGCACACGCCGCCTCAGGTAAGTCATCCGGGGGCTCACAGGCAACTTTCCATTTTATACACTTTGGTATCATTTGACTCTTTTAAGTTACATTTAAATTTTTTTTCTAATAGCGTAAAAAGTATTTTTAAAGCAAAGTGGCTACAGGCTTGTACTTCAAACGCTGCTCAGGCAGTGCCTGGCCGCTCCACGGTGCCCCTGAAAGAGGGTTTGCATGACTGAAGAGGAAGGCGGATTCTGCCTTGAACCTGCTGTGAGAGGCCGGGCTCTGGTGAGCTGGCCCTCCACAACACACGACAGGGCACCACTCTGAGTCACGGGAGCGCGGGTGAGCCAGAGCCCCTCAGGTCTGCAGGGACAGCTCGGGCCGCAGCTGCTGGGAGCCCCCCGCGTGGAAACGGGCGGGGGGCTCCACCATCTCCAGAGCTGAAGATGCCGCCAGCCCGGACCTAGAAGGCTGGCTCCCTAATCCGGAGGTCAGATCCTCCGCATCCTCCTTCCGCAGCCCAGGGGATAGCGCCCGGAGCACCACGGGACTGAAAGAAGTGGCATCTTCCCAAAATCTCGTTCTGGGAAAAACTCAAAACGAGCGCAACACTCTGCCGCCTCCCCCGTGCCCTCCAGGCAGCACCAGACCCAGGAGGGCCGGCAGGGCATCCCCTCCAGGAAACGGCGGGTTACCTTATAAGAGAAGTTCTTTTGCTGAGCCGTTTCTGATATCTTTTCTACAAGGTTCTGCAGCCTCTGTTGCGTGGCGTGTGACACGTAACTCACCACGTCTGGGTGTAGCTCTGTTATGCCGTGTTTCTTACCTGGGGAACAGCCGGTATTTTACAATCACTGAAGTTCTTTTCTTTCCTTCACTGTTTTCCCTTAACCCCCAGTTACCGCTTTGTGCAACCTGAGGGTCACGGGTGGTCTACACCTGCTCCAACTACCTGAGAACGTCACCGCCAACCCCACGGAAAGCACAACCCTGGCAAAACAGGTGACAAGGGACAAGGGGTGTCCCCCCAAGCCCAGGACAGCTCCGCGCTGAGCACCGCAGCCGTGG
This sequence comes from Phocoena sinus, assembly GCF_008692025.1. Lineage (NCBI taxonomy): Eukaryota > Metazoa > Chordata > Mammalia > Artiodactyla > Phocoenidae > Phocoena > Phocoena sinus. Next base: position 1,714,899 of record NC_045777.1, on the reverse strand, counting down.
TCCACACCAGGCCCACTGGTGGAGGCCGGACGCCCAGGGCCATACCTATTTCCAATATTCTTCTTTGCAGAGGCGCCGGGAGGAGGAAGGTCTCGTCTTTGCAGGACCGCGTCAGGGTGCCCACTAACTCAGAGTTCGTAGCCAATATTCTCGCACTTTCTTCCGACAGGTTCACGCCGGCCATCGACGCTACGTCATTGATGTCATCGTCGTCCCTTCAGGAAAGAAGAGGAGGTGGGTCTAACCGAACGAAGGGCCGCCAAGGAGGCACACGCGGGTGGCCCCAACTCGGCGGGCAGAGGGGCGGCTCTCCCGCGCTGCTGTCACCTGAGCACAAAGGCGGTCGTCTGCGAGCGAATCTGTTTTTTTGTTTTTTTTTTTTTTTTTGCGGTATGCGGGCCTCTCACTGTTGTGGCCTCTCCCGTTGCGGAGCACAGGCTCCGGACGCACAGGCCCAGCGGCCATGGCTCACGGGCCCAGCCACTCTGCGGCATGTGGGATCTTCCCGGACCGGGGCACGAACCCGCGTCCCCTGCATCGGCAGGCGGACTCTCAACCACTGCGCCACCAGGGAAGCCCGAATCTGTTCTTTTAAAGGAAGACCCACCCCAAGGTACGGCAGAGTGGGAGTCTCTGCACACAGATGTCAATGCCAAGTTCACGGAGAGCACAGCACCTACTCACTGCTTCAAGGAGTTTGTTCTGTGAAACCCTTTTTAAATGATCTCACAGCATTATTTTTAATACAATCACAAACTCTCAGAAAAGCTGGAAGAACAGTACAAAGGGAAGTCCGTGAATCACTTGAGGGTGAGCGGCCGACCTGACACCCAACCCCCAACCCCCGGGACACGGCAGTGTGGCTCCCTGTGGACAGAGGCACTCCCTACGGAACCGGGGGGATGGCCTTTGAAACCGGGCCACCAGCCACGCCCAGACCCCCAGCTTTGGCTAACGGTCCCTATAGCGGCTCCCACAGCAAAGGGTCCAGCTCAGAACCACGAGCTGCATTTTGCTGCCACATCTCTGCAGCCCCTCCCTGACTCTCGTGCCCCTGACACCTGGAAGGTCACAGGCCAGCTGTTCTGCAGCGTGTCCTCATTTTCCCTCTGACGGACGTCCCTTTGTGACGAGCCGCGGGCAATGCACCTTTGGCAGGAATTTCACACGAGTCAGGGGCCTTGCTCACCCTGCACACGGAGCTCCAGCGCAGGGGCGCCCTGCCCGCTTCCCTGCGTCGGGGCGCCCCTCCCTCCCTGTGTAGTTACGAGGACCTCGGGGGAGGTGGTCTGAGACTGTGCAAATCCCATTTCCCTAAACCACCCACTGACTCGTTTCTAGGGGCTCGGGTTCCTGTCTTATCCAGCAGGTACAATGTCACTACAGACACGGCTGGCGGGAGGGGGCTACTTGGGGGCTTCTGGGAACTCTGACGCTTGAGCACTGCTCTCTGACCAAACAAAGTGCACTAACTCGTCCTGCACCCTCCTGACTCCGGCCTGGAATCAGCAGCCCCCTAAGGCACCCTGGCTACCGTGGGGGAAGCAGTTTTAAACGAGACCTGGGCGCTGGGTGTGCTGCTGCCATCACGGTGTCACCAATCCCAGGCCCCTCCAGTGGCAGAGCGGGCGGCTCCAGCCATAGCTTTTCCAGAGTATTCACAGCCGGACGTCCGACCCGACCCGACCCCACCGGGCTCGCCTCGTTTGCTCCTCTCTGTATTTCTAACTCCCTCACACCTGCAGGTGGACGCGTCTTCCCATCTCCGCCACCCGCCCTCTCCCTCGTGGATGTCCTCCCCACCCCTGCGGGCCCCCGCCCTCCGTGCCAGACTGTGCCAGCCACCCATCTCCTTGCCCTGCCTGGAGGCCGACCCAGGCTCAGGCCACCACGGCTCCAGCACTGCCAACACCTGCCCTGCTCCCTAACAGCTTGAGGGATGAAGCGTCTGGGAAGGGAAGGGAAGGACCACCCAGGTCCCCCGACACATGCACTTTGCTACTGCTGGATCCGAACCAAAGGAGCCACTGCAGCCCTTCCTATGGCGATGCTCAGACCAGCTGCTCGTCAAGAGACCAAAGCACAGCATCTCTGAAGGTTCTGAGGTTGAAAGGAGGACACAGAAGCGTCCTCTGTTACGACTGTGATGCGCTCAGAAGGCTGAGCCATCGTATCACAGACACAAACCTCCCACTGGTTCGCGCGGAAAGTCAGGTGCTCTGCCATCCCACCCTGTGTCTGCGGCAAACGTCCCTGAGCCGCTCTGTGGGAAAGCACGCACACGGCGAGCGCGCGCACGTGCATGCGTGCGTGCGTGCGTGTGTGTGTGTGTGTAGGGAATGAACGCAGCCTCAAAGCACCAACGGCCACCGGGCGAGGCGCTTCCCTCCGGCGCCTCCTGAGCCACGGCCCGCCCCTTACCTAAACGAGCCCCCCCCGGGCTCCTTGAGCTTGTTCTTCTGTGCAGCGGCTGCCTGTGCCGAGACGGCAGAAAGAGCTTTGGCTCCAGGTAACACGGCAGGTTTCACCACAGGGACTGCAAAACAAGAGACGAGGGTATGCCCCCCGCACACGGACTCGGAGATGGAGACACTGCTGTCCCCGGTGCTAGGTGGGCTGCAGGGAGGGCCACTACTCCCAGCCCACCACAAGGAGGCTTCCTAAAACGTCAGAAACGTTGGGTTACTAACTCTAGATTAGAGTAAGAGCACAAGCGGCATCTCTCACGCATTTGCCTTCCTGTATCTCATCAAACTTTCTGGAATGTAGGAACGACTGCTGGTTAAGAGCCCAGTCCTGAATGTGTAATTGTAAACATCGTACTGCCCTGGGAACGTACTAACGCCACTGACTTGTGCACCTGTTCACGTGACTAAAATGGCCAAGTCTGTGTCACGTGAGTTCCACCGCAATTAAAAAGCAGGGAGACAGGGCCCTGGGGAGAGCGGCCCGGCCGCCGGCCCTCACCTGGCTGCAGCTGGCTCAGCTGGACCTGCTGGGGCGTGGTGAGCACGATGCGGCTGTGGGGCTGCCGGAGCGCCACCATGGGCGTCTGTGTCAGCGTCACCTGCGGCGGCCGGATCACCTGGAGCAGAGCCCACGGGGCACGTGAGCTCACGTCCCACCCCCGCCCCCACCGCGGAGGGGGCTCCCACACCTGTTCCCTGCCCGGGGCGGGGGGCGGGCAGCCTTCCGGGAGGACCAGGAGGGTCAGCCGGGGACACTGCATCAGGCTGCAAGCTCCTGGGGGCAGATTAACTGCTCGGAAGCCACACGTGGGGCCCTGAGGCCAGCGCCTGGAGGACAGTGTTTGGTGAGCTTGCAAACCAGCGTGGAACAGACTTCTCCTCCCCAGATGTGAGCACAGGTGCCGGGGCGCCCCCTCAGATCCCTTCCAGAGCCTCTAGGGCTGGATCAGAATCCAGCTGCTGAACTTTACGAAGGTCGCCTGGTGGGCACGCTCTTAACGTTACAGCGCACACGGGGAGGGATGCGTGGTGCCCGGGGCCGAGCTATTTCTGCAACAAAACCTATGAAAATTCACACTGTCCAGAACGAGCAGACACACGACTGCCTGCAGGAGGTTCAGGCCAAGATTTGCCACAAACTCAGGGAAGAGCCTCCAGGTTTCACGTCTCTACGGCCTTCAAGGGAAGCAGGTGATGGACCGGTGGTGCCCGACTCTGCAAGGGCGCGGCAGAGCTCCACCCCTCCAGTGAGGGGCATGCGAGCGAGCCCTGATCTCACACCTGCACTTTGGCCCGAAGCAAGCGTGCACACACGCGCGCACACACACACACACACACACACACACACACACACACGGCTCCACCTCCCATGGGAGCCTGTCTTCCTCACCACCAATCAAGGCAAGAACAAATGCAGACTTTAACTTGAGCAGGTGAGAGACCACCACCCTTCATGACTCTGATTGCCCGCCTGGTTATCACTCGCGCATTATCGTAAGACACACTCCACAACCTACGAAAGTGACGTGAGGACCTGCGTTGTTTTAATTTTTTTTAACCGTCTGTATAGGAACAAAATCCCTTTGAAATTTTTTTGAAAAACTAGCAACTGCCTTTCTACCCTGGGCGAACCCCACGTGCCTGCAGGAGCACATTCAATCCTAAGCTCTTCCCAGCAGAGACACCCTTTTCTATGGCTACACGACCAGAAGCCTGGATCCCAACCACAGACAAATCCACCGTCAGCAGCCGCGCCTCCCGAGGACCTCCGAGCCCCAAACGACGGCTGCAGAGCTCGGTCCCAGACCACGAAACCTGACGTGTCCAGCGCCAAGCACTTAGCGTCAGCTTGGTGTATTTGGGCCATTGCTCCTAATCAAAGATAACGTCCAGCTAAAAGATCCACTACAAACACACTGTGTCCATTTAAACCAGGGACGCCCGAAACAGTACAGACAACGGACGTGCCAAAGGGCAAAAGTCAGTAGGCTTATTTCGTTTTACTGAGAAATAAATTTCGAAGCTGCAGGGCCTCGGCCCCTGGCTGACACCTCACTATTTCAGATCCCACCCCAGGTCCTCCCTGGCAGTCTCTCTGAGCCGCGGGCGGCCGGGCACGTGCGGGGGAGCAGGGCGAGGCTCTGGCCTCCATACCAGCGGCGTGGGCTGCCCCTGCTTGCCGACGCCCACCGGCGTGGGCTGCGCGAGGCTGATGACAGGGGGCTGGAGGGCACTGGTCACGGTGGCCGCCGTCTTCCCGGCTGTGCGCTGCACCGAGCCGCTGAGCACCACAGCCGTGAGCGCGGTGGTGGCCTGCGAGGCCGGTGGCGGCTGCTGCTGACTCTGCTGGATGAAGGCCGCGGAGTCGGGGGTCAGCTGTCTCAAGGCGGGCAAGCTCCTCTGGGCGGAAAGACAGACACAGGGTCGGCTCCCTCCTCCACTCAGAAAACACACGACCCTGAGAACACGTCCTCGGCCAAACAGCGTCGGTCTGGGGCCTTAAGGAGACGCCCCGCGACGCCGGGTGCCGGCGTCCCAAACCACTGTCCCCCGACTGCCACTGAGCAGGGTTACCCTCAGTGACAACTGGCTGCAATTTGTTTAAAAAACAAAGCAGAAGCGCCATTTCTGAAATGCAGTTAAGCGCGTTACGGCAGCTGAGGCATCTGAGAGACACCCTCGTCCCAGCGGCGCGGGGCCCCCGTCTGCGGGGAGAGGGCCCCTTGCAGTCCCCGGCTGTGACACAACATTGTGGCCTCAGTGGCGGGGGTCTCGTAACTTACAGAGAAGCCTCGAAAGAGAAAACTTAACCTTCTGTCTCAGGGGGCTTGAAACCTGCAAACGCACCTGTGACACCCGTGCAAGCCCACCCCTCCCCGGGACGAGCCCGCCCCTCCACCCGACGCTGGGTGCTCGCAGGCAGCTTCAAATTACCTTCAGGAAAGGCACAAGGTAAGGTTGAGGTGAAGAATTAAGTTCTCGGTATAACCTACTAGTGAAATCTTCTGCTTCGATTTTTCCGTCCTTAAAAATAAAATTCACATTGAAATTCCTCCACGAATACAAACGCGCACACGCGTATCTTTATGCAGCATTTCTCTGGTCTCGCGCTTTACGACTGGCTGCTCCTCACGCCAGGTCCTGCACTGCACGAAGGTGCGGGGGGGCCCGGGGGCCACGTGCTCAGCTGACACCAGTTCCCGGGCGTGCGTGAGGCCCCCGGCCCTCCCTGTGCCCCGCCCCATCGGGGCTCACTGGCCCACCCCACGACTTCCCTACGCCAGCTCCCACGGGACATCTACGTGGCACCTAACCCACCGCACATCAGGCATTTTGCCAGGCGACAGACTAGCCTAAAAGTACCCTCGTGACCAAGTTGGAAGGTACCGCAGACCAGGGACACCCTTACCCAGAGAGACCACACCTACGCCGAGACCCCAGAGCAGCTGGGGCACCGGCGAGGAGAAGCGAGCACCCAGACGAGAGGGCCCAGACGCCGCTCTGGAAACCAAAGCGAGCCAGGTGTGGGGACTGGGGGGCCAAGCCCGTGGCTGACTGGGCCCAGTTCAAGGTGGGAGCGGCCAGGGCTGCAAAGAGGTCCTGTAACAAGGGCGGAACGGGGGTCCCGGTGCCCTGACAAGGGCGCAGCACAAGGGGTACGGCACTGGGCTCATCCGGGGGTGGGGGGATGGATGCGGAGGGTCGACGAGATGAGCCCACGCTTCCAGCGCCGGGGAGGGACCACAGACAAAGGACCGTGGGAAGAAAGGGAACAGCGTTTATTTAATTAGAAATTTTCATTAGAAGGTAAAATTGTTATAATTAAAACAAACAAAAAGCTGGGAGTTCTTGTTCGTCGCAGGAGGTGAGATGATTTTTCAATCTTTGGGTTTCCTGAAAAGATTTAAGGAGCATCTGAAGCAATCATTTTTGCTTGTGAGAGCGGGACTTCATTCCTTTCTGGCCCCAAACCCACATGGTCTGCAGAGACGGCACAGAGCCAGCCCCTGAGGGTTGCACCCCTCCAGCCCAAGCCTCAGCACGGAAGGGAGGCTGCGAGCAGAGGGTCTGAGCCGGCGAACCCACCAGCAGGACAGAAAAGTCCAACAGCCCGTCTGCTGAGCCACCAGGTTTCCTTGCATAGAGAAACCAAGAGGAAAGGAAAACAGCAGGAAGGAGGGGACCCCCAGGTTACCAACAACAACAGAGGCAGCTGCCACAGGTGGGCCTGACTGACGCTGACCGAGCCCTGCAGGCAACACTGGACTCAGCCTCTGGGCACCTGGGGGCTGCAAGGGATCCTGTGTTCGCAGGTTATGTCCAGGCATCCGTGCTAAAGTATTTATGAGACTGGGGAGGGGCTGTGGGTGGCAACGGGGGCACAGCAGATGCAAAGTCACATAAGAACTCATGACCGATGAAGCCCGCAGGTGGCCCAGAAGGGCTGTCACTCTGCTTTCCGCTTCTGTATCACTTAAAATCCTCCGTGAAAGGGACTTCCCTGGTGGCACGGTGGATAAGACTCCGTGCTCCCAACGCAGGGGGCCCGGGTTAGATCCCTGGTCGGGGAACTAGATCCCACATGCATGCCACAACTAAGAGTTCGCATGCCACAACTGGGGAGCCCACCTGCGGCAACTAGGGAGCCTGTGAGCAGCTAAGACCCCGTGCAACCAAACAGATAAATATTAAAAAAAAAAAATCCTCCGTGAAAAAGGTAGAGCAGGTGGAGGAGCGAGCAAGGGCCTTTAAACACCCTCCATCTGGTGAATTTACATCGCTCCTCTGCGGCCAGCACGCTGTGAGGCTCCGAGAAGCCGGGCTGGCGAGCGGATGGCAGGGTGGTGGGCAGAGGGGCCCAGACTCCAGCCGCACCCCACCCCCATGGCCAAGTACAGCGCTCTAAGGCAGAGGGGCCGGCGTACAGAGCTCTTACCAGCAGATTCTGTACCAGTTCTTTCACGTTAGCGGCTGTCTCTGTAGACTGTTTACCAGATGAAGCCAGTTTTATTAGCGTAGATAAAAAATTTTTACATTTCTTCACGTTCTCCATAGTTTCCTGGATAGAAGTTAAAAAGATGTAAGCAAAAAACTCTTAAAAGGCAGATTTTCATCACAGCTTTTAACTAAGACATGGGTATCATATAAGAAATGTGTATTTCTGGGCTTCCCGGTGGCCCAGCGGTTAAGAATCCACCTGCCAACGCAGGGGACACGGGTTCGAGCCAAGCCCAGGTCCGGGAAGACCCCACATGCCACAGAGCAACGAAGCCCCGTGCGCCTACTGAAGCCTACTGAAGCCCCTACTGAGCCTGTGCTCTAGAGTCTGCGAGCCACAACTACCGAGCCCGCGTGCTGCAGCTACTGAAGCCCGCGTGCCTGGAGCCCGTGCTCCGCAACAAGAGAAGACACCACAGTAAGAAGCCCACGCACCGCAACGAAGAGTAACCCCCGCTCGACGCAACTAGAGAAAGCCCGTGCGCAGCAATGAAGCCCCAACGCAGCCAAAAATAAATAAATAAATTTATTTAAAAAAAAAAAAACAAGAAGTGTGTATTTCTTTTCTTAAACTTCTTTGAGGAAAATGCAGTAACTCTCACAGCCTGATGATGGGAGTATAAACCAGGACATGTGCTCCGAAGGTCCAAACCCAAGTTTACAGCTCACTCAGCCCAGCAATTCTACTTTTAGAAATGTAACTAATAACCAATAAATGTAAAAAAGATGACCTGTAAGACATTCACCTTGATATTGCTTATCATAAAGAAAAACTGATCCCTACCTAAGTGCACAAGAAAAGAAACTGAATTATGGCACAGATACTAAAGATGCTGAAAAACACTCAGCAAAGAAACGTGAAAAACATAAGTCATAAATAAAGCACGATCCCATTGGTTTAAAGATTCACACGTGTGCAGGACAACTGCTGGAGATAAATGTTAAGGGGGCAACGCTGCTGCTCTACGGGCTGCAACCGCCGTGCAGCCCGGCCCCCGTGTCACCCCTCTGAACACACCTGGTCTGGGTTCCATCCCACAGACGTCCCCCACAGCCCAAAAGCCTCGTGTAGGGTGGTGGACCCTTCCTGCGGCCCTGCAGAGACCACTGCCCTCAGACCCACTCATATGGAGCCGTGGAGACCCCAACGCATCCCCACGTCCGCGGCAGTGGCTCCCCCGGGCCGGCTGGCGCTCTGAGGCAGCACGAACCACACACACGGCCCCAAATCGCAGCCGAGAGGCGGCACTCACCGTGGCGGCTGTGGAGGTGGTGGTGGCCCCCGGGACCGTTCGCTGAGGTGTCCCCGTCTGAACAGCTGTCGCCGTCCCAAGTGAGGGTGTCTGGGCAGCGCCACCCAGAACAAGCTGAGGCTACGAGAAGCCAAAACACAAGGTAGATAGAGGCTGCGGGGAGACGGCCTTCGTGAGACTCCCTGTAGCAGGCGGGACCCCACGGGACGTGCGGCCTCAAGGGACCACACCAGCCCCGCGGCAGACCGTGTCCCCGAGGGCCACCTTCCTGAGCACCGAGGAAGCAGTATTTTGCAGCAAAAACTGACAGAAACGAAGCCAATGGCCGGGAAGAACCTGGTTGTCAGAAGTCGATCCTAGAAGTCACATGGTGACCAAAACAAATGATCTTTTAATAACCAAACCAGATCCCGTCTCAGAACTGAAAAGAACAAACAGAGAAACCAACTGAAAAGCCCGTCACCTGGCTTGTGCAGGCAGGCTGGTGACAAGGAAGCCAGGACGTCACATGCACACAGGCAGGCCGCCCCCCATGCGGGGGGCGGCACCAGGACTCGTCGGGGTCCCGGGCTCCCCCACTGCTGCCGGACCAACCTTTCTTTGCTGCCCCAAAGCGAGTCACATCCAGAAACATCCTGGAAAGGGGGTTTTCAGAGCAGGCGGGGACTCGATGTAGTTGGTGTTGGGAGGGAGGGGCCACTTTGCTAAACGAATATATTTAAGCCAACAAACAGCTAGACATCAAACAACAACTGTCCTCGGTCAAATTCCCGAGACTTCTAGTCTACGTGACCAATCAGGATGCAAACATTTACTGCTTTTTTTTTTAATTAGCACTTTTCCAATTTAAAAATGGAGCCTCCTCCAACTTTTTAAACGTTACTCTCTTATGACTTCGGAAGATAGGGGGCAGTGTAACCCCAAGCATGACTGGCCTGAGGCTCCTCTAAGCAACCAGGCCCCAGGCCGGGCAAGGGACTCGGACAGCACGGCCGCTAAGGCAGGGGGTGGGCGGGCAGCTGTCTGCACCCCCAGGCTGTGGACACTGGTTTCACGGGAGGAGTTGAAAGAGATGATGGGCTCTTCCTTTATTATCTGTGTATTTCACTTGTAACGTTAAGCATGTATTACTTTTTTAACTACAAAATGGCAAATAAAAAACTTCAGAGGAGAAACGTAAAAGAACTGACCAACAGCCATCTTTGGGCAGCAAAAGGGGAAGAGCAGAGCTGCTTCGGGACACCCAGAAACAGCCAGGGCACTTCCAATTCTTGGGAGTTTTCCTTTACATCAAACTTTATTCCTCACACTTGCTTCTACTGGTCAGATGAATACACGTTTCACCTGGATGATTCTGAGATTGTGGGAACCTATGTTGATAAACTTATTTTCTACTAAATCTCATGCAAAAGCTGACCATGAGCCTCACTACCTTCTCAGAAAAGGTTCCTTTCACTATAACTGAAGTTCAGATGCGCCAATCAGACTGAACTCGGGCCAGAAGACCCCGTCTCAGGAAGCGCCGCTGCCTGGGCAGCTCCTGTTGCGGGAGGCCACTGAGTTCAGTTACTTGGGACCCAACTGCTCCTCCAGCTGTTCTGAAAAGCAATGTCACGGCTGCAGACGCCAAAAGGCAAAGGAGGACAAGACCAGGCTGAGTGGAGAGAGCACTGGACGAGGTGCGGCTGCAGGGAGGCCGGCCGAGGCCACACCGGGACAGGGGTCCGGAGCCTCTCACACCGCACGTGTCCGCGCCCATCAGGGAGGGGTGTTGTGAGAATTGCACGCATGAACGCACATACACAGTGAGGACACGTTCTCCTCAGTGCAGCAACAGTTCGCGAGCAACACACGCACACTCAGTCTCTCTCTCTCTCTCTACCCCCACCCCCACCCCGCGCGCTGTAGATCTTCTCTGCTTCACAGATGCAGTTACTAAGGCGACGTTTTCAATTGTACTTCCGGCACAGTGGGAAGCTTTTAAGAATGTTGCTGGTGTTAAACTCTATGCGACTTTAAAGAAAAGCAACTGATCTACGCTGCGTTCCCCAAACTCCAAAACTTAGCATCCAGCACCCAAACTCGCGAGGCCTGACCCCTGCGTCATGGGCACCACGGAGCCCCCGGCCTCACCTGAACCCCGGGAGAGCGCTGCAGCGCAGTGCTGGGCTGTACCGTCGTCTGGGCCTGAGACACTTGCTTGATTATGGTCGTTGGGGTCACCTGCCGTGCAATAATGGGGGTCCCAGGTGCCTGAAAAACAAGGAGGAGTCGCCTAGAAGGAGAGACAAGTGAAAGTAGTTCCCAGCACCTGGCGCACCCAACACTCCATCCTTTAGTACAGAGCCAGCGCGCTCAAGGGCCCCCAGGTCAATCACCAGCCTCAGGGAAGGCACCCTAAGTCTAAACTTTCCTTAACAAGTAAAAGTGTATGATCGGAACCTCCATCGTATAAACTGTAATACACTCCTTAACAAAGTCTCCGACCTGGTCTTTAAGGAACGCATATAACCTGGGAAATCAATACTTGTGTGGATTTCTTGTATTCTTGGCCACAAGCGCCAAAGAAGTAACAAAGGCACTACAGTAAGAGGCATGTGTTCCCTGGGCCTAAAGACTGGTCACTGTGCTGCAGAAAAGGAAGTAAACGGGACACTTACAACGAACTGTCCTACATAGTTAGGGTACATAAAGTGAAATATCCCACATCTGCGTCTTACTGCACAAACCTCGGCAGACCCTGAACACTGCTCTGGATTTTCAGTCAGGGGAGGGCCCTTTGTGAGTCCCCACGCACGCACACGCCCTGTCTACAGCACAGGGGTCTCAACTCCAGAGGAACGCGGCTGAAATCAACGGAGAATAGAGTTTTCCAGATCTTCCTCGTCTCCATGTTAGTCTCTAACCAGCCAACTGGCTCAGAACAGCAGAACGGCAGCACGAGACAGAAAGGCATCAGAGACAGAGTAGGGAGTAGGGAGGTGATGTGCAGGCATGGACCCAAATGGAGACTGAGAGGCAGAACCCTGGGGGGAGGGGCAAGTCCCAGGCACTGGGCTTCAAGCATCCAACCCATCCTCCCTCCACAACCCCAGGGGGCCACAGCCTCAGGGGTCAGGGCAGGCAGTAACCCCTAAAGGCTTCAATGTCTGCGGGGGGAGAGGGGAGTACTGTTTAACATAATCCTGTAAAGTTCTTCCACGCCTCCCTGGTAGTGACGGCTGACACTTGCTCAGCGTTCCCTCTGTTCCACTGTCCTAACTGGTCCCCGTGACAGCCCTACGAGAGCAGCACCGGCGGGATCTCCACGTTGCACAAGGGAGGAAACTGAGGCCCGGGAAGGTGGCGTCACAGGAGAGAAGGGGAGGGCCCAGACGGGGTACAGGCGGCAGACCCCAAGCTCCTCCCGCGGCATGTGGGCCATGCCACACCCCCTGCCCGCCCCACCCCGCCCCCCACCCCACCTCCCGCCAGGCCCAGCGCTGGCTCGCACTCACCTGCACGGTGGAGATCTGCACGGGAGGGGCACTTGTGGGCGTGGCCGGGCGGGGCGCCATGGCGGTCTGAGGCTGGGCCTGGGCGTGGGCCTGGGCCTGCATCTGGGCCAGGGCCTGCTGAGGAATCATTAACAGCTGCCCGTTCTCGCTCCGCACGAGGACCATACCTGGGGGAGGAGAGCCGGCATCGGGAAACACGCCCCAGGGCCGGACTCCATGGGGGAGCCCGGCAGCTCAGAGGAGGCAAAAGGAGAAGCTGTCAAACACAGTCGCAGAACTCTATACACACCTGCGAGAAAGAGGGTCCGCAGCACGACGAAAACGTAAAAGGAGTTTTTTCCTGGATTCAAACAGCAACAGTGGGCCAGGCAGCCGAGCTGCTCACGCCGCCGTCTGCCCCTACGCTGGCCTGCAGGTCAGGAGGCCCGGAAGCCGAGGGCCTCGTGTGCTCCCAACACGGGCTGCCCGGTGTGGCCAAGTTCACAAGGCAGCAGGTGTCTGGCAGGAGGTCGTTCGTGGCTGGAGCCTCAGACCCGAGCCCTGCCCTGGAGCAGGTGTCCCCACCCCCGTCCCCGTGGGCTGGGCTGGGCCCTGGGAGGCAGCAGCCCACATGCCCAGGGCTCCCCGCCTGCAGTCCTGTGAGGCCCCGACACTCCTTCCAGAACAGGACCACTCTTGGGTGGGGTGGGGGGGGGGCAGTTCTGTGCCCACGAAGACCTGAGGCGCCCACCACAGAGACACAAAGACACGGAGGACTGCTCGCACTTCACGGTGCTTCAGCTACGTCACTGGAAGCCCAACCCTAGCGGGCAGGTTTGGCGTTAATTCCAGCTTCAAAAACCGGCAACCAATTATATCCTAGATTCCACTAGAAACAGCAACACAACTTTCACACTTGATTTCCCATGACGGATTAGTGATGGAGCTGCAAGGGGAGACCTAAAAACGCCATAAACACCGTACTCTTCCCAAAGCAAGGCCTCAGCACAGGGCCCTGCACGAGGCACCCCACTGAAGAGTGACGCAGCCAGGCAAGGGGGTGTCGACCAAGGAGCCTGCTGCCTGGGCAGCCCCTGCGTCCTCCCATGAGGCAGCTGAAAATCAGGTCCAAGAACCTCCTGCCAGCTTCACAAGGGACATCAGGCTTTCCCCTGCTGAACCAAACAGGAGTTCGATCCAACTCACAAGTCTGAGAAGTCTCTGAAGCTGCTGGGTCCCGGCTCCTTCGACACCCATCGTGACATCAGGAAATAAGAGGCCTTTCCCTGGGGTCACATCTGCTACTCTTGATCCAAGAGAACCACGTGTATGCCCATCACGAGAGCTTCCTTCCAAAACACCCCTTTTAAAATACGCCATGCTGCAGGAAAGGAAACCGTAAACAAAACAAAACGGCGCCCACAGCGCGGGGAGAATACCTGCAAGCAATGCGACCGACACGGGATTAATCTCCGAAATATACAAACAGCTCATGCCGCTCAATACCAAAAAAACGAACCACCCAGTCAAAAAACAGGCAGAAGACCTAAACAGACATTTCTCCAAAGAAGACATACACAGATGGTCAAGAGGTACATGAAAAGATGCTCAATATCACTAATTATTAAAGAAATGCAAATCAAAACTACAATGAGGTGTCACCTCACACCGGTTAGAATGGCCATCATCAGAAAGTCGACAAACAATAAATGCTGGAGAGGGTGTGGAGAAAAGGGAACCCTCCTGCACTGCTGGTGGGAATGTAAACTGATACAGCCACTACGGAGAACAGTATGGAGGTTCCTTAAAAAACTAAAAATAGAGCTACCATACGATCCAGCAGCCCCACTACTGGTGTGTACCCTGAGAAAACCATACTTCGAAAAGATACACACATCCCTACATTCATAGCAGCACTATTCACGATATCCAGGACATGGAAACCACCTAAGTGTCCATGGACAGAGGAATGGATAAATAAGATGGGGCACATATATACAATGGAATATTACTCAGCCATAAAAAAAAGAATGAAATAACGCCATTTGCAGCAACATGGATGGACCTGGAGATGATCATACTAAGTGAAGTCAGTCAGAGAAAAACAAATATCACATGATATCACTTATATGTGGAATCTAAAAAAATGATACAAATGAACTTATTTACAAAACAGAAACAGACTCACAGACTTACAAAACAAGCTTATTGTTACCAAAAGGGAAAGGATGGGGGGGATAATTTAGGAGGTTAGGATTAACATATACACACTTCTATATATAAAATAGATAATCAATAAGGACTACCGTATAGCACAGGGAACTCTACTCCATGTTCTATGGTAACCTATATGGGAAAACAATCTGAAAAAGAATGAATGTATGTCTATGTATGACTGAATCACCCTGCTGTACACCTGAAACTAACACAACACTGTAAATCAACTATACTCCAATATAAAATAAAAATTAAAAAACTAAAACTAAAAAAATAAAATAAGCCATGCTAAAAAAATAAAAAACCAACAGCTGTTGCAAATAACTCACTCTTTTGAAACCTGGAAACTCGTTAAAGCACTGAGAGGCCTGGCAGGCCGACAGCCAGAACTGACGTATGTCCACGCCCTAAGAAGTTTGCACCACGCTCCGGACAGGTTTGGTGGGCCGGGGGGAGGCTCAAGGGGCCAAAGAAGTCAGGGCTGGGCCACTGTGGCGGGTGTTGCACAGCTGCCCACCCTGGCCCATGCCTGTGCTGGGGCCCCCAGAAGAGGGCTCTCGGTGAACACCCAGCCGTTCACTCACCGGTCCACTCAGACGCCCGTCCAGAGACCCCTGCTCCTCCCTCGCAGGGATCCTAGGGGCCAGGGCAGCCGAGCAGGCCCCTGCAGCTCCCACAGTTGGACACCCCAATTTCAAACTCGCTAATGGGGCAGCTGACGCCTACACTTTGATTATCGAATGCTTGTTTGCTTGAAAAATGATGTCTGCAGAAATATAAAGGAATGTTTAAATAATATTCATGAAAAGCAACGGGATTAATATGGCTATGAAGTGACGGTGGTCTTTTGGACACCAAAGTCTAGGAAAATGGACACTAGGGATGTGTGATGAGCCTCTGAGAGCAAGCTGGGGATGGAAGCAGAAGTCCCCCAAGAAGTGACCGTGGGACCCCGGAAGTGACGAGACCTCTCTGCAGCACTGAAAAGTCTCCAGTGGTTACAGACACGGGAAAGCAACAGCCTCTGGGCATGAGGGCCACGGGGCTGGTCTGGCCAGCGGCTCCGCGGGCAGGCGTGGCAGGCGCTGCGCCCAGGACACCTGTCAGCTTCCCTGGGTACCGCGTGCACAGTCACTGGTTCTGACAAAAGCGGAGTCAGACATGCACGTGCCGCCGGGGGAATCCAAACAGCCGCGCTGGCCTCAAACACCCCGCAGTAACGGCGCTATCACCGCTCTGGATCTCGTAAACTCAAACAGATAACTATGCAGTATCCATTCAGAGGCAAAGAAACACAACTCTGTCTCAAAATGTAACTTAAATGACTTTTAGATAAAAGGTCATGGAAGAGCAATCCCCGGCGTTCGCAGCAGGCAGCAGGGGTGGCCTGGGACGCACACCACCCGGGCCCCCACCCGGCCCCAACCCACGCCGGGAGGCCACCTGTCGTCACCCCTCCGCGGGCGCAAGGCCAGCTCTGGGAGCGACTCAGGGAATGGCCTTACAGACCGGGCCACCGAGGCCGGCAGGGAAGTGACTTCCCAGGAGCCTGGACGCGGGCCCGCACAGCACGGCCCCGAGGCCCCAGCACACACACCCAGGCAGTCTGGCTTGAACAGCGACCTAGAGGAGGGCTGTATGCATGGGCCACGTTCATCCCAGCCTTACGTCAGGGAGGAGGTCAAACTTGTCACACTGAACACAGCTTCCATTTCAGAAGGCCCTCAGGGGAGGCCAGGGGCCACAGACCCTGCCCAGGTCCCCCTCCCTGCACCCCTCACCCCTCCACTCAGGACGCTCTGGAACCAAAACAGGCCAACGTGCACCAGCAACAAGCACGACACGGTGAGTTCAAGCAGCCAGAAAGCCATCCAGGGTTTCCTTTTTAAATAATTTTAACGTCTTTCTTAGTATAGAGGTAAGTGTTCATGGGAGAAAACCTGAGAAACATGGAGATGTACAAGGAAGACAGAAATCTCCAGAAACCCCATCTCCTTTGGCTACTAGACTGTGTATTTCCTTCCACCCTCTGTCCTACGTGCACATGTATAACATATGTGTTTTGATAACCGTAAAGAAAACTGGGGTAATTCTGTTGATATCTGGCTTGGTAATTTCTTTTCAGAACCGTAATTTTCAGTGGTTACATGGTATTTCATCCAGAACATATTTATGATTTCTTTATTGACGGAGACAGGCATTTTCTATTTTTTGTTACTGTGGGAGCTCAGGTTCTTCGATTACAACGCGCAGCACAAACCCCCATCAGCCGCGTTAAGGCCATGCTGCTCGGCTGTGGCCAAGCCTCCGCGTGCTCATACGTAAGACAGGACGACACCGCCTGTTTGGGAGGCCGGGCGCCGACGCGGCCACAGAGCAGAGTGAGCTCCGCGGGGGTGGGGCCGCGTCCCCCACCGCAGCCCAAGCACAACCAACAACCCTTAAGGACTGAATGAATCCCAGCCTCCCTCAGTCACCAGAGTTCAACATCAACTCGAGTGTTCTTACCCAATGTTACGGTTTTTCTGACCCCTTTCATGCCAGCATTTTTCACTGTATTTTTAACCAAGATGTAGGTCAGCCAGAGCTACACTACAAATTAAACAGGCATTTTCTGCCCCGCCTGGGAACGTCCACCTGCAAGACATCGCTTCTGGGGAAATGTTCTTCAGCACGACCTTCGGGGGCTCCGGCCTCGACCTCACCCCCGTCACACAAGCTCGTCCTTCAACCTGGGCTCGGGGGGGCGAGGGTGGGGGGGCTCCCAGCTGCGCTGGCACAAGCAGGGAACAGCGGCCGGGTCAGACGGACCAGACCCCTCCCTGCCCCCCCCCACCCCGACAAGGGTCCCCAGCACCGTCACCTGCCGGACGGCGCAGAGTCTGCAGAGAGAGCACTACGAAAGGCAGATCCTCCACAACCAAGATGTGCAAAACGGAACTGCCCCCAACCTGCTGCGTGAACCCTGAAGAAGCCAGAATTGGACGGGAGCACAGGAACCCGCGCGTGGCATGGTGTCCCACAGCTGGAGAGCTCACTCCTGAGAGCCCTGACACGTTTCCTAACCGTACAGGGGAGCTGGGGGGAGGGCTCCCAGGACCGTCCTGCCCAGACCCCAGGCCGCAGCAGCGGAGAGAGGAGCCTGGGCCTCATGGAGCATCCCTGAGACCCAACAGCCCAGGAGAACAGCCACTGGCCAGCGTGACGGTGACCCTCCTGCCATACCACCTCCCTCAGCCCTGCCCAGGGTGCCTGCCCCTCCAATAGGTCCCCATGGGACGGGGTCCCCCAACTACTCCAATGGAAGCAGAGTCAGCAAGACGCCAACACGGACGCCGGGGAAGCTGACTTAAATTACGGCCTAACTGTTCCTTTCGCTCCTGTGGCTGTTTGCCTTTTACACCACCTAAAATAAAGTGCAGGGGCTTCCCTGGTGGCGCAGTGGTTGAAAGTCCGCCTGCCGATGCAGGGGACATGGGTTCGTGCCCCGGTCCGGGAAGATCCCACGTGCCGCGGAGCGGCTGGGCCCGTGAGCCATGGCCGCTGAGCCTGCGCATCCGGAGCCTGTGCTCCGCAACGGGAGAGGCCACAACAGTGAGAGGCCCGCGTACCGCAAAAAAAAAAAAAAAAAAAAAAAAGAAAGTGCAGAGCTGTGACTCCAGGAAGGCCAGCGTGGGGGCAAGGGGGTCGGGAGGGGTTAAGACGAGTGCCCACGGCGCTCCCGCATCCTGGCCTCAACTTCACAAGCCTTAGGCATGGAGGGCAGAGCACGGCAACCGCACCAACCTGTGTGCTGCCCTGGTGCCGCCCACGAGGGAGCCCGGTTCGTGACCAGCTCACGAGTGGGACCCGGCCCCAGGGTTTCGGTCCTTCGAGAGCAGCTGGGCAGTGCCTCACCTCACCACACTTCAGGGACACTCCACCTGCCTCACCCAGGACGCCACACGATTCTCACCGTCACTCCCGAGAATTCTCGCTCTTGGCCCTGAAGTGGTGCAGGACCCACCTGCAAGTATGACATGAGCTCGGGTGCGTGAAGAAGTCGACCCAACCCTGGCGCTCTGTCCCCCTCGAAGGCTGGTCTTACTGCTTCAAGGGGCATCTGTGCTGCAACAGTAGGCGCACAAGGGCGCATTGCTCCCAAAACCTGTTTCCCACTAAGCCAGATGTGTTGTCATCACTGCAGGGGGCAACTGAAGGCTGGAAGCCAAAGCCGCTGGAGCAGCCGGAAGTGCTGAGAGCACTGGCATCCCTGCGTTCCTGAACATTCAGCTGAAGACGAGCTTCTGACCCAATTCAAGGTTCAGCGTCTGCAGCTCCCTGCACACCTCACGTGTTGTTGTAAAATCGCGCGCTTTTAATTCGTACGTTGAAGACTACAAGACACTGCCAAGGGAAACTGAGTAAGACCTACACAGGTGAAGAGACTTACCGTACCTTGTTCATGGGTCGGGAAACTCAGAACCATCAAGATGTCAGCGCTCCCCACACTAACCTGCAGACACAACGCGAGCCACCAAACCCCAGCAGCCTCGTGCGTGGAAACAGACAAGCCGATTCTAAATTCATATAGAAACGCAAAGGTCCTAGAGCAACCAAAAATCTATGAAAAAGTACACGGTCGGAGGCCTAACACTTCCTGTTTCAAAGATGGATTAGAAGGCTACAGGAATCGAGATGGTACAGAACTGACACAGATTCAGCCACAGACCCCACCACACACGTGCTCGCACACAGGGCCTCTGTCTGGAACCTTCCGTTCTCCCAGCTGCCTCCTAACCCCCACTCATCACAGACCCCTCCCCACGGTCTAGGGTTCCGTGCACCCTGCTCCTGCAGTTGGGTCTCCCTGAAGGGCTGGACCCAGCACCCTGGCCTCCCGCACCTGCGAAGTGGAAGCTCAGTGCGACTGACAGGGCACAGAACCACAGGGGTTCACAATGCCAGCCCCACGGGGTGTTCCGGCCCTTGTCCCACCAGAGCTGCTCCAAGCCGCAATACACCCCTCAAATGTTACTTCCTTAAATTCTCTTTAAGTACACGTTAACTTTAAATGACTAACGTACTTTGATAAGATTAAGAAATGACTGATGTGTGTATGTGTTTACACGTAACACACAACTTGTGTGCGGGTTTTGTTTGTTAAGGCAGCGCCCGCTGAAGTGGACCCCTCTTACAGACCATAACCTAAAGCTGCCGACATCCACCCACAGACATCCTTCCCCACGGTGGCTGCGCGTTACATGCTTTACCTAATGGCTCCAACAATACCCACCAGAGGCGCAGCCACTCACCCCTGTGTCAGCGACAGCTTAAATCGCTTTGATAAAACCGTCAGGAACAGGTGACTCTGGAGGGAGAGTACGCAGGTATTCACTGCATTAGTCTTTTCTGTAAGTTTTAAGTTTCTCAAAATGAAAACTGGAGGCGGGAAATGCTTCGCTATGTAGAGATGCAACCAGAGGTGACGTGAGCTTGGTTGAGGGAGGGAAGAGGGAAGGGGGAGGGGGAGGGCAAGGTAAACGGGTGCATCCCTATAACCCTACTTCCACAGGAGCTCAGGTCCCAGCCCGCGGTAGCAGGAACCCTGCTATCTGCCTGGGGCACCCGGCAAACACAGCCCCCGTGCACACGCCCCGGCCTCCAGGCACGGACGGCCCAGTAAGACGAGGGGCAGAAACCAGATGACCTACAGCAGCCAGGGACTGACCTGGGAGCTGGACAGGGGGGAGAACAGCGCTCTGTGGGGCACGGCCACGTCAAGGTGAACTGCGTGTGGAGCTGGCCAGACCGTCAGGGACGGCGCACGCAGCGGCGCCAGGAGGGCCAGTGAGCGGGCCGGGCCGCAGGCTGGGGCCCCAGGGGAGGGGGGACACGAAGCATCCCTCACACAAACACCTTTGGAGCGTGCAGGGGTCACGCTCCGGAGACTCAGGCCCCCGCACGTTACTTTTAACTTCTCTTCACTTCACACGGTGACTTTCACGGTCTTGATGAAACTGAGCAACGGTTTTAAGTGAGGCAAGGCGTCCTCTGGAGCTCCTCGGACGCTGCGTTTAAGAACCTCGCTACTGTGTACACACGGGCACACACCCCACAGAACTGTCCCACAGGGCAGGCTGGAGAATGAGAATGAAGGCAGGGTGGCATGTGGGGGGTCGGGGACGGAGGGGGTCTTTCCCACGTCAAACATGTCCGTACAGGCTGGAATTCTCTAAGGGACCTGGCTTAGAGCATAATTTCTGAACATAAAATTTTGCCCTAAAACTTGACTAAGTTGCCAGTAACCACAACTGTCTTATCTACTTTAAAAATTGACCATGAAAACTCTTATCTCGCAATTCCCAAAAGCAACACAAAGGGCCAAACAGCAGACGCTCAACCTCCCTAATGAGCGAGGAGGGGCAGGTTTCAGGTGATGACCTTCACCCCGCCGCAGACACGGCTCAGGGTCATCTCTGCCCTCCGCCCCGGCACGGGGTGGGCACAGGGCACACACGCCCCTGCGAGGATCTTTCTGGCAGCGTCAACATCGTGACGCGTGTCCCCTGACCCGGGCTTGCTGTTCGGGGACACTCGCCTTCAGGAGCCAAGTGGCCGCGACTCTGCTGTACCCATATGGTGTCCACAGGCAGTCCACCCATGCACTGGTGGGGACACGTGCCCTTGACGTACGATGTGATGTAAGACAACGGCAGAACAACACGTGACTGGCTCGTGTAAATGTCACATGTGCGTGCTCAGTTATGCACTTGAGATATGAAAAACGACGGTCAAGATACACCTAAGGGGGAACTTCCCGGATGGTCCAGTGGTTAAGACTCCACGCTTCCACTGCAGGGGGGCACAGATCTGATCCCTGGTTGGGGAACTAAGACCCCGCACGCCACGCAGTGCGGCCAAAAAAAAAAAAAAAGCAGATAGACCTGAGGGCGCTGACCTCTCAAGAGAAGACACGTGTCCACAGTTCTTTTAAATTAGCTCTAGGGTCACTTTGTCACTTAAATGAAACCACAAGAAGAAAAAGAGCACCAGGAAGCGCTGGGGTGACGGGCTTTCGGGGCGCCACAGGCCCCGAGGTCCCCTCAACCCTTGGGGCCCTTGGGGCCACCTCCACCTCCCTCTTCCCCAAGGCCCACCACCAAGGGTGCCCCCTGCGTGGCTCAGCTGCCAGCGCTGCTCCGTGGCCCACATGCCGCCCCACCCGTCTCGGACACTCCATGCTGCCTTGTGTGTCTGGGGCTGGCGGGGCCTCACGAGTGCAGGGCTCCGGGGCTCCAAGCGCCTTGTCATCCCACGCCTCTTCTGGGTGGTAGAGGGAAAACAATGTTCCCCCAAAAGGACGCGTCTGGCGCCCCTGACAGCACAGCGCGACGGAGGGAAGCTCTCTCTCCTCCAACCTCACCACGGACACGGGCCTCACCCCTGCCGTGGTGTCCGCGGCCCTTTACTTTCCGGTGTCCGTGCATCTGCTTAACTTAGCGCACCTGGCCGAATGCCCTCACCCCTGCTTGTCCACGTGCGGCAAACAGGGAATGGCTGTGACCTGCAGGTCTCTCTGGGCGCCTTTCGGTGGAACGCCTCTGTGGAGGACGCCTCCCGCCCGGATCCCACCTCTGCCGTCTCTTACGTCCTCACTTTAGGCAGCCGACAGTGGGTGCCCAGTTCCTCACATTTCCAAAATCCCTGAAATCCATGGGCTTCAGAGGCTTCCCCGAGTTCCTCCTCTGGGGGCCCTGGACCCACAGCCAAAGTGGCCAAGGATGAGGTTTTGGGGCATCCAAACCCCACCCTCCCAGCACCAGAGCCGGTGGCCAAGAGCCTGCGCATCAGCTGCCAGGACGGCGCTCCCGTGAGGACAGCCAGCATCCCAGCGTCCCCCCCGCCGCGGGCCTGGGTGAGCCTGCCTCGAGCATCCCTGCACTCCTGGCAGAAGCCTGAGCGTATTTCACCGTGTGCCTACGTCCGAAGTTCTAAATATTCCACGCTAACGGAGAACTTGTACCCAGGCAACGTTTTATGGTGTTCTCTCATCAGCGGACTCTGACCTCCATTCAAACGCTACTTTGCTCCCTTTGCTTTGACTGGCAGAAGCCAATCGGTGCCCTCCACCACCACCCCGCAGGGCAGCTGACAGAGCCCCAGGTGCGCACTCCTCCCTCAACCCGTGCCATTCTATCTTTCCTTAATCTTCCCTTTCCCCTGACCTTCTCTTATCTTCTATTATTCTTATTATTCATCTGAAGTTCTTTCTAGAGTAAGAACATGTGTAAAGAAAAGGAGGCCGAGCAGATGCTCCTCCCAACCCCAGGGATGCAGCCAGCAGGCGGGGGGCCTGAAGCGCCCGCCTCCCCCCCCACCCCCCACCCCCACCCCCCCCACCCCACCCCCCCCCCGCAAAGCTGTGCGTGTCAAGAGCAGCTCCGGATCAGGGATGCAGCCAGCAGGCAGGGGCCTGAAGCGCCCGCCCCCCCCTCCCCCGCAAAGCTCCGGAAACGGGACAGGGTGAGAGCACACAGGATGCTCTGGAGGAACGTCCCGGGCCTTTCTCAGGATCAGGAGCAAAGAGAGAAGAACCCTCCCTATCGCAGTTACCCGCCATGGCATGTGACTCAGCGAGCTCTGAGTCCACGGACAGGTGAGTACCAGCTTCTCTTACCCAAACTCCACAGGTCTGTCCAGATTGATACAACACCTCTACCCTTTCAGGTGCTCAACTGTTTAGTAAATCGGCCTTCAGCCAGAGGCCAGAGCAGGGCTGATCTGAGAGCCGAAGGTGGGAAGCATGGCCCACTGCCCCAGACAGAGCCTGCCCGCTGCAGGGCCGGGCTCCGGTGTCCAGGCCGAGGGCCCGCGCGAGACCTGGTTTGCGGCAGCGAACTAAATTCCAAGTGTGGGCCTCTTGTCGTCAACACACTTTGAACAGTGTGTGAACCCCGTGCAGTTTCCAGGGAACTACGGTCAGGTAGCAGACAGTACGCACGCCACAGCACTGACGGCAAACTTCAGCTACCTGCCACCTCACTCGTTGAGAACACCCGAGGAGGAGGAGGAGCAAAACAAGGGACACTGAACTACATTCACTGATCCCCTAAGCCAGCCGGCCAGCCCGCCAGCGTGCACTAAGGACCTCCTACATGCCGGGCTGTGCGGAGCCCGACAAGAACCGGAAACACACACCGGGCTGGGGCTTCCTACACGGCGGGGAAGGCAGGCACCAGCCAGCGGCCCACCACCTCCCATCAGCCCTACAACCAATCAATGAGATCAATCAGTGCCACAGCCAATGCCACGAAGGGGAGGTGCCCGGCACTCTGTGCAACCAGGAGTTGCTCTAATCTGAGGGGCCTGGTTTCCCGAAGGAAGCAACACCAAAACGACCCGGGAAGGAAGAGTGGGGGCTGGCTGTGAGGAGGGGCAGGGGAGAGCCCCCCACGTCCCAGCAAGGCAGGCAAAGACCACCTGAGGGACACGCTGAGGAGAGAGCCAAGGGGACCCGAGGGCTGAGATGCAAGACCCCTCGGCCACCAGACAGGAGGGACGCAGGCCCAGGTAGTGGGTCATGGCCCTCAGCTGCTGGCTTCAGTGCTCTCCAGGGAGCACGGGGTGGCAGGAGAAGCCAGAGGACCAGGATGGGCAGGAGCTGACCAGCAACACTGCTGGGTTTTAAGTAACTGAAGGAATCCCACAGTAGCACAACAGGCATCTGACAAACTCAAAGTCCACTGGACTAAAAAATTAACATCCTCCGCCAAGAAAAGCAAACAACTTTAGAAAATGACGAACGGCAAGGAACCTCCTCAACTGGATGAAATAAACCTACAAACGCCCATCTCCAGTGGTGAATCATTAGAAGCATTTCCTCTGATACCAGGAACAATTCAAGGGTGCCAGTCAGCACCACTTCCACCCAATACCATACCAGAGATCCCAGCAAGCCCCGTAAACCAGAGGACAGACAGGTCGAGAGGTGGGAACATGAGGACTGGAATGACATAAAACTGTCACTAATTGCATACAATAGGATTCTCTACATATAACACCCCCCAAAAAATCTGCACATACTTTTTTTTTTTTTTTGGCGGTACGCGGGCCTCTCACTGTTGTGACCTCTCCCGTTGCGGAGCACAGGCTCCGGACGCGCAGGCTCAGTGGCCATGGCTCACGGGCCCAGCCGCTCCGCGGCACGTGGGATCCTCCCGGACCGGGGCACGAATCCGTGTCCCCTGCATCGGCAGGCGGACTCTCAACCACTGCGCCACCAGGGAAGCCCCTGCACATACGTTTTTAAATGAAAGTGCTTGATAACATCGCTAGATTTAAAATCCATGTCCAAAATTCAACTACAATTCAACATTTCATCAACAAAGAATCTGAAAATGCAACTTTAAAAAACTACTATTTACAATAACAGGAATAAACTTAAGAGTGTCCTGGAATGAATCTAACAAGATATGTGTAAGACCTATATGGGAAAAAATATATAAGACTTGATTGAAAGATGTTATAGAAGATCTAAGCAGAGTGATAAGCCATATTCATGAATACACTAAGCTCTATATTGTGCATGGCAATCCTTCCCAAATTGACCCACAGATCGATAAAATTCTGATCAAAATAACCTGGGCCTCAAAGAGTTGATGCAAAAATTTATAAGCAAGATCAAAATACCAAGACTACAAAAAAAAAGAAAAAACAAACAAACAAACCAAGACTAGCATAGACAATTCTCAGGAAGAACCTAGTGGGATACCAGCCCCAGTAGACACCAAGAGTCAGCATGAAGCTACGCTATTTATGGACATGATGGTACCGATGAAAAGACAAATAAACCAAGAGAAAACTACCGACAGCCCAGAAACAGACCCCTACATAAGACTTGAAATATTACAGAAGGGACATGCAGATTAGTGAGACAAGGAAGGTCATTCAAGTAAATAGTGCCAGGACGACTGTTTATCCAAATGGAAGAAAACTGAAAACGGAACTCTAACACACCATATGCAAGCCTGATTCCAGGAGGATTAAAGACATAAAAGTGGAAGCAAACACTAAAATTTTAGAAGAAAATACAGGAGACCATTCATATGACCTTGGGTTTAGAAAGTGTTTCTTAAACATGACTGAAAAAGGTATTTACCATAAAGAAAAAGACAGATTCCACTCCATTAAAATCAAGAACTCCTATTCATCAGAAGATACCATAAAGAAAGTGAAAAGACCAGCCACAAACTGAAAGAACACACCGACCACATACGTGACCTATAAAGGAATCGTAAGCAGAATATAAACAGAATTCGTACAAATTAACAAGAAAATTCAAAAGAAAACTGAGCAAAAGGACATAAACAAGACACTTCACAGAAGGATACCCACCAACAGCCGTAAGCATACAAAATGATGTCAACTTCCTCGATATTGAAGGAAAAGGAAATGAAAACTAAAACAATAGTGTGACAGCATTTCACACGCACTAGGTTTGAAGAATTGAAAACTCTGACAACACCAAGTGCTGTCAGGGATGTAAACAGACAGGAGCTCTGCGTGTAGGCAGGTAAACTGCTGTGACCAGCATCACTCATGAACCAAAGCCAGACAGCGATAACTGCAAGAAGACAACACCAAGAGCCCTCACAAACTCACAGAAAAATTTTAGCAAATCAACTATAGCAGTACATGAAATGGTACTACTTCATGGCCAAGTGGGGTTTATCCTAGGAATGCGCCATGATTTTAACACTCAAAATCAAATCCACGTTAACACCTTATTAACAGACTAAAAAAGAAAATCCACAAGAGCATCTCAATACATGAAGAAAGGCACTGGACAAACTAAACATCCATTCAAAAATTCTCACCAAACTAGGAATAGAAGGGAATTCCTCAACCCAGTAAAGGACATCTATGAAAATCCTACAGCTAGTATCATACATTTAATGGAAAAAAAGTCTGAGTACAATTCACCCCAAATCGGAAACAAGGCAAAAATGTCCCCTCCCATTGCTTCTATTCAACATTATACTAGAGGTCTCAGCTGGTGCAATATAGTGAGAAGAAAAATAAAGGTATGCAGAACAGAAAGGAAGAAGGAAGCCTCTCTTTGCTGCAGACAGTACGGTTGGTTGCCTTTGCAGAAAATCTTAAGGAATCCACAAAACTGCTACAAGAACTAATACATGAGTTAGACACAGTCACAGGATGTAAGGTCAATACTTAAAAAGTGACTATTTCTAAATACTAGCAACAAATAATGGGAAATTGCTTTTTTTTTTGGCAGTACGCGGGCCTCTCACTGTTGTGGCCTCTCCCGTTGCGGAGCACAGGCTCTGGACGCGCAGGCTCAGCGGCCATGGCTCACGGGCCCAGCCGCTCCGCGGCATGTGGGATCTTCCCGGACCGGGGCACGAACCCGTGTCCCCTGCATCGCAGGCGGACTCTCAACCACTGTGCCACCAGGGAAGCCCAAATTGCAATTTTTTAAAGTACCATTTATATAGCATAAAAATATGAATACTTAAAGATATGTTTAACAAAACATATTAAAGACATAAACACTGAAAACTATAAAATAATTCTGAGAGAAATACTGAAAGACCTAAATAAACAGAGAGGTATACCATGTTCATAGATCAGAAGCCAATGTTTTTGGTTTTGTTTTTAAGATTTTTTTTCGATGTGCACCATTTTTTAAAGTCTTTATTTAATTTGTGACAACATTGCTTCTGTTTTACGTTTTTTTGGACATGAGGCATGTGGGACCTTAGCTCCCCAACCAGCGATTGAACCCACACCCCCTGCATTGGAAGGTGAAGCCTTAACCACTGGGCCGCCAGGGAAGTCCCACCAATGTTGTTAAGATGTCAGTTATCATAAATCTGGTTTACAGATTCGATACAATCCCAGGCAAGATATCAGAAGACTTTTTTGTGGAAACTGACAAGCTGATTCTAAAACTTACATGGAAACGCAAAAGACCCAAGTACCCCCAAACATTTCTGAGAAAGAAGAGCAGTCAGAGGACTCACGCCACCCGAGTCCAAGACTTACTTACTATGACTGAGCTACAACAATCACGCACTGCTGTATTGCATAGGTAAATAAATGCGACAGAATACAATCCATAAATAAAGACCACACATACATGGTCAATTGATTTTCAGTAAAAGTGGCAGGATAATTCAACAGAGAGAGGAAGATCTTTTCATCAAGTAGGGCTGGTACGACTAGATATTCTATGCGGAAAAAGTTAATCTCAACCCCTACCTTACAACTATCCCAAAATGAACTTGACTTGGATTGAGTAAAAGCTAAAACCATAAAAACCCTGTAAGAAGACACGGGAGAAAATCCTTGTGCTCTGGGTCAGGCAAAAATTCCTTTGATAAGGCATAATGTGAACACTGAAAGAAACTGATAAGCTGGACTTCATTAAAATTGAAAACTTGCTCTTTGCAATATATTGTTAGATAAATGAAAAGGCAAACACAGACGAAGAAAAAGCATCTGTAAAACAATTCTATCTGATAAAGGGCTTGTATCTATGTTTTTAAAACTCTTACCAAACGAATAACAACAAAACGAACACCACCAAAAAAACACAGGGGAACAATCTGAGCAGACACTTCAGGAAAGATCCGCAAATGAAAAATAAGCGCGTGCAAAGATGCTCAACAACATTAGTCATTAGGGAAATGCAAATTAAAACCATCACGAGACAGCATTACACACCCACGAAATCGGCGGAAGATTTAAAATACTGACCATATTAACGGCAGGGATTTGAAACAACCATCACACACTGCTGGTGGGAATCTAAAATAGTACAGCCACTCTGGAAAACATCTTGGCAGATTAAAAAGTTAAATACTCACCAACACACCCAACAATCCCACTCCTGTGTAGCTGCCCAGGAGGAATTAAAACGTATGTCCATACAAAGACTTACAGGCAAAGCTTATAGAAGCAATATTCTTTTTTTTTTAATTTAACTATAGTTGATTTACAACATTGTGTTAGTTTCAGTTATACAGCTTCCTAGAAGCACTATTCTTAATAGTCAAAAGCTGGAAACCCAAATACCCACCAACAGGTAACCGGACGAATAAAGCGCAGTGCGTATCCACAGCGTGGAATACTACCTTACAACAGAAAGGCACGCACTGACGCATGCAACAACTTGGAAAATTTCAGAAGCACTCTAAGTGGAAGAAGCCAGACAGAAAAGACTACTCTTGTATAATTTCATTTGCATAAAATTCTAGAAGAGGCACAATCACAGAGACACGGGGGAGGGAGGGTGGGGGAGGGGCTAACTACCAAGGCAAGCGGCAAGGGGCAAGGGGAAAATGCTTTCCAGGCTCCGGACCGGTTCTGTTTCTTGACTGTGGTGATGGCTACATGATTTAGGCTTGCTAAACCTCACAAAACTATACCCTGAAAAGGGTAAATTTTACTGTATGAAAACTGTGCCTCAATAAAACAGACTTTAAAAAATAAACACAAGGAGATACCACTGCACACCCACAAGAACGGTTAACATGAAACAGCCTTCCCACGCCCAGCGCTGGCTCGACGTGCAGCCACAGGGACTCTCGTGCACTGCAGGCCGACCCCTCAGGAAAGCAGTGGCTTCTGACGGGAATGAACATACACTTTCCACACAGGCAGCAATTCCACCCCTGATGTTCACCCAAGAGGAAAGGATGTCCACACATACGTCCACACGAAGCCCGGGCAGTAACGTTCAAAGAAGCATCAGTCACCACAGCCAAAAACGGGAAGCGACCCACTGCCCACCCACTGGTGAATGAATTAACGTACAGTGTGTGTCCAAACGTGCAACGCTGCTCGGCAGGAACAAGCTTCACGGATACACACAGCCACGTGGAAGAAT
This sequence comes from Phocoena sinus, assembly GCF_008692025.1. Taxonomy (NCBI): domain Eukaryota; kingdom Metazoa; phylum Chordata; class Mammalia; order Artiodactyla; family Phocoenidae; genus Phocoena; species Phocoena sinus. Next base: position 1,685,594 of record NC_045777.1, on the reverse strand, counting down.
TCAAAGCAGGCACAGAGGGGAGAGCGCCGGACACCAGAAAGCACGTGATGTACGATCCCGTACAAATGAAATTTTAGAAAGGCAAAAACCAAACGGCAGTGACAGAAAAGCAAAATGAACATTTGCTTGGGCCCAGGGTGTGCTAGGGATGAACGAGCGACCTGCATCTCGGTCATGACGGTGGACAGACAGGGCACCCACTTCTCAAAACTCAACCTGTTGCGCTCAAAATGGGTCCATTTTGTTGTATGGAAAGCATACCCTCCCTCAAAAGATTTTATGTGTGCTGACGAGTATTTAAAGATGAGCCCCTCGGCCCTCAGACACCATGGACCTGGCTTCTGCGTCACCCCGGGAAGCTGAGGCCCCGTTCCAAGCACACAGCAGACTGGACGGGAACCACACAGCTTCACCTCCACGAGCAGGACCAGCCTCCACCGGCAGCCCGACCCTCCCCGGCACAGGTGTCTTATGCTTATGGATGCTTCTGACCATGCAGGGAAAGGTCTAATGTCCTTTCTGAACCCATTCCCTTCCAAAACTACGTTTACGTTTTAGTGCTTGAACTATGCAGGAAGGTGTCACTACTGAAAGTAATTTCTTCTCAGAGTGTACTAGATATAAAACTTAGTTTTTCGATTAAAATAAAATGCCACCAGAAAATGATCTCCAGGTTATACTGTCAGAAAAAAATCAAGGTTCAAGTCAATGTATACGCCACCTTTGGTGTAAGAAAAAGGGGGAAAAAGAATACATCTGTGTGCACACACTTATTTTTACAAAAAGACATACTTGAAAAGATGGTCCACAAACTAATGAAAATTAAAATTTTTTAAATTATCCCTCTAGGGGAAGAAGAGAGGCAGAACTAGAGATGAAAGTGCTTCTACAGAGTTCAGCCTTCCTACCATGAAAATGTCTCACACATTCAAGATACAAAATTACAACGAACAAAAAAATAGGAGGTAAAGTTGAAAACAAAGTCAAACAAAACAAACCAAAAAAACTAAACCATGGGGACTTCCCTGGTGGCTCAGTGGTTAAGAATCCACCTGCCAATGCAGGGCACACGGGTTCGAGCCCTGGTCCGGGAAGATCCCACATGCCGTGGAGCAACTAAGCCCGTGCGCCACAACTACTGAGCCTGCGCTCTAGAGCCCTCGAGCCACAACTACTGAGCCCTCGTGCCTAGAGGCCGTGCTCCGCAACAAGGGAAGCCACCGCAACAAGAAGCCCGCGCACCGCAACGAAGAGTAGCCTCCGCTCGTCGCAACTAGAGAAAGCCTGCACGCAGCAACAAAGACCCAGTGCAGCCAAAAGTAAATACATAAAAATGAATTAATTAAATTTTTAAAAATCTAAACCATGTATCAAATTGGTAGCATAACACACACAAAAAAGAATTTCAATGGAGTCTTGAGCACACAAAGAACCGCAAAGAAGCCTTAAACTTCACTCCAGTCTTACTCTTACAATCTTGAAACTATCTCTAAGTATATGGTAGAATAAGCCAAGTGATAAATATGTGTATATGATCAGGATTCAAGATGCTCCGTGCAAGAGAAGAGATACAAATATAATTTCAAAGAATTTATGGGGGGGAACCTGCTATGCTGGAAACACCGACAGGAGCTCCCTTCCCTCACAGAGCGCACAACAGTGACAGGACACACGACCTGGCCCCAGCCCTTGGTGTTTCCAGAGCCATTTTCCTTTAAAGACCGTTCCCAGGCTCCTTGGGAAAAGTCCGCCTCCAGGCCTGGGACCCAGAGCACAGGACACAGCGAGCACGGAGCGGAGGCCAGACGCCCCACCCGGCCCACGGCCCCCAGTGCAGAGACGGGAGGCAGCGAAGAAAGAGGCACCTCCAGAAACGCTGCGAGGTTCACTCGCCTTACGACACACGGAGACGAATCCCAGACGCAGCCAAGGCTGCAAGGAGACACACACGTGAAGACACACCTGGTGTGTCAGGTGCCGAGAGCCCCCCAGACAGGCAGGTGAGGAACCCGCCAGGCCACCCTCCGCTGCTCACACCACTCGTGCTCACGCCCACCCCCGCACAGCCTCCCCTTTCGGCAGGGTCCCCGTCACGCACGACAGGCGTGGCACACGGCTGGCACTAGGCTAGCACTGAAGAGTGAACGAACGTTAACTTAGGTGCACAGCCACTAAAATCGTGTTTACCAGAGAACAGTTAAGGACCTGGGAAATTCTGGAGATCAGGAAACAACGTGTCAGAGACAATTATGACCTCTTGGTGACAGAAATACAGATTATTAACCATCCCTTTCCCATACTTTTCTGTGTTTATCGAATGTTCTATGATGGGTATGTATTTGGAGACCAGATGTTATCTTGTTGGTCTGCAAGTACAGAGGAGGTAAGCTATACCTTACAATGGCCACTTCTGGGACAGGCAGGCCCAGAGGAAGACCACCCCCGACGGACACTCAGCTTCCTCCAATGAGGACTAGACGGATGCTTCCACTTCAACAGAAGCAAAATGGAAGCTGTGTGGGTGGTCCCGTCGGTGCCTGACACAGCACTGCCCCCGGGGGCTCCAGGGGGAAAGTAACTCCTCACAGGCACAGCTAATAAGCGGCCCCTTAGCTCAAGCAAATGGCTTCCTGGTGCTCTAGCTCTCTTAAAAATAAGGAAAGCGAGACTGAGTAACCAGTATCAGACCCAGAGGGCAATTAAGCCGTTTCAAAGAAGCCCCTGACCAGCAGTCCCGACTTCTTGCTCTGTTGCACCCTGGTTTTAGGAGAGGGCAGACACTGGTATCCTACACAAATACACGAGAACACAGATTGTAACTTCAGCTCCAACTACCCTTCTTTCCCCCGGGACATCATGCAACACCAAGGCAGGAAGAAAAGGAGGCACCATGAACTTTTCTCGTATAGCTGTACTGAAACACAGTGTACAAAGAACAAAATATACCCATTTAAAGTGTACAACCTGGTGAGCTTGGACAAATGCATACAGCTGTGCACCCACTGTCATAATCGAGGTCTGAAACATTTCCATCAACTTAGAAAGCCTCTGGGCAGCACACAGCCATCACCCCTGACCAGGCAACCACTGTTTCACAGCACAGCTTTTGCTAGAATTTCACATAAATGGAACCGGATCATAGCCGGTCCTGTGCCTGGCTTCTCGCACTTGGTGGACAACTCTGAGATCCCTCCGTATCGTGGCACGTGGCATACTCCATTCCTTTGTATCCTAAGTCGTGTCCCACTATGTGGACAGACCACGTGCTCCGCTCACCACCTGGTGGACACTTAGGTCACTTCCAGCGTGGGCTGTTACAAACAGGGCTGCTGCCAACGCTACCAGCGAGCCCCAAGAGGATACACGTCTCACTTCTCTTGGAGGGGGTGCTGGATACCATGAGCACATGCCGCATTTTTCAAGCAGCTGCCAAGCTGTCTCCGCCTGCCTGGCTGTCCCTGTTGGCACTCACCCCACGGGGCTCCACGATCTCCACATCCACCCACAGGAGGTACGGTCGGTCCTTCTCGTTCTACCTGCGTCGGTGTAGGTGGAAGCAGTAGACGTATCCCACGGGGGCTTAATTTGCATTCCTCTGATGACTTTTCATGTGCTTGCTGGCCATTTTTGTAACTTCTCTTGTGTCTATTCCAAACTTCTGCCCCTTCTGAACAGACCTGTCTTCTGACTACTGAGCTGTATTCTGGACACAAGCTCATCTCACTTCACAGCCTGCCTTCCATTTTCTTAACACTGTCTGTCAGCTAACAATAGTTTTCCTTTAATTCTCAAATCCAGTTTACTGATCTTTTCTTCGATGGTTCAGCCACCTGTGTCCCAGGAAATCTTTTCCTAAGCTACAGGTAGAAAGATCGCCACCTGCTTTCTACGTTTACTCTTTGCTTTTAGGACGGTGACTTCAGTGTCACTGCGAGTGGGACGCAGTTTCGCTTCCCGGGACTCTGCATCCAGCGCCTGCCATCCCACGGCGGTCGGGCCGACGCCCCGTCTCCTCGGGAGGCCACCCAGCAGCCTGTGCCCCAGCCCTGGGATGCCACCCGCTCTGGAGAGGAGGCCTGCCCCAAGAGTGAGCAGGCACTGAGAGTGTGGGCTTCTCCTAAAGCTACTGGATTTTCACACTCCTCCCCAGCAGGGGTGAGAGTCTAGAGATTACACAGGGAAGACCCACTGTGTTCGCCTTACTTTCCTGCCCCTAGAACGGGAACCCTAAACCTGAAAAGGAAATTGTAAGTTCATGTGCAAGGAAAGAGAAAACCCTAACCGAGCATAACAGGACAATGTCTTCGGTGGATTCTTGGTCTGAAACTACACTCAGGGAGACCTTCAGAGGCACAGCCTCATTTTAGAAAACCTGACCTACAAGTGGGGTGGTAAAATCTTAGGGCTTGAGATACCAAGCCCTTCTCCTCTCTGCTGTAAAGGCAGCACTCACACCACATCCAACCCCAAAGTGCTTGAACCTGCTCTGGAACACGTGAGGCTTTGCCACAGGAAAAGTGACCCCTGGTTTCCATGGTAAGAGCATGGTGAACATAAATGTCTGCTATCAAATTCCGATCATATGGATAATGACACGGTCAGGGGAGCCAGAGATCTACCATCTCAATACAGCACCCAGAATCCCTCACCAGGACATTCAGGCACAGGGGCTGCCTGATGAACAAGTGTCACCCAGGCCAATGCTCCCCGGGGAGCCCCCAGACCCACTATTCCTCCTACCTCACACCCTCCACCAAGGCTCGGCCCCTGCCCCCACCGCCACGTCCGCCCAGCAGACACTTCCCTCTTCCCCACCCACAGCGTGTGGCCACCAGCCCACCCCCTCCCCAGAGCGGGGCACCCCTGGTTGGGGAGGGTTGCCTTCTAACACAAGCACCAAAAATCACCCTGAAAGTCCCGAAAGCCCCCGGGGGCTCGGGCAGGGCCAGGTCCCCTGGGCAGCAACACTGGCACTTGTCACCTAAACCCCAGGCCAAGGAGGGGGCTTGCCCTTGGGGGGGTCCAGTTCCAGAAATGCTCTTCTCAGAACCCTGGACTGCCTCGGGGACTGAGAAGAGTGACAGTCCATCTCGAGGCCTGGACAGGGCAGGAGTCTCCCTCAGGCTTTCCCTGCCAGGAGGGCTCCTCCAGCGTCCCAGGGAGGCTGCTCCCCAATGACTCTTCCCCAAATACCCCCATTCATGATCAAAACTCTCAATGAAGGAACAGAAATGAAGTTCTTCAGCTTGATAATCTACAAAAAACCAACAGCTAACATCATACTTCATGATGAGAAGCTCAAAGCTTTCCCACTAAGACCTGGTACAAGGCAAGAACGTTCCCTCTCACCACTGCTTTCAACCGGAAGTCCTCCTGACCAGTGCAAGAAAAGGAAAAGAAATAAAAGGTATTCAGATTGGAAAAGAAGAAATAAAACTGTCTTTGTTCATAGATCATATAATCACCTATGCAGAAAATCCAAAAGAACTGGCAACAAACAAACAACTCCTGGAACTAATAAACGGCTATAGCAAGGTTGCAGGATACAAGGTTAATATATAAAATTCAACTGCGGGACTTCCCTGGCAGTCCAGTGGTTAAGACTCCACGCTTCCACTGCAGGGGGCACAGGTTCTACCCCTGGTCGAGGAACTAAGATCTCACATGTCGCGGGGCGCAACCAAGAAAAAAAAAAATTTCAATTGCTTTCCTATAAACCAACAATGAATAAATGGAATTTCAAATTAAAAACACAATACCCTTACATTAGCACCCAAAAAGTGAAATACTTAGATATAAATCTAACATAATACATACAATGATGAATTAAATCAAAGGAGAACTAAATCAATGAAGAGATATTCCATGTTTATGGATAGGAAGACTCAATACTGTCAAGATGTCAGTTCTTCCCAACTTGATCTGTAGATTCAACACACTCACAATCAAAATCCCAGCACGTTATTTCATGAGTATCAACACAGTGATTCTAAAGTTCACACGGAGAGGAGGCGAAAGACCCAGAAGGGTCAGCACAATATTGAAGGAAAGGAACAAAGTAGGAGGGCTGACTACCCAACTTCAAGACTTCCTGAAAAGCTATAGTAGGGCTCCCCTGGTGGCACAGTGGTTGGGGGTCCGCCTGCCGATGCAGGGGACACGGGTTCGTGCCCCAGTCCGGGAGGATCCCACATGCCGCGGAGCGGCTGTGCCCGTGAGCCGTGGCTGCTGAGCCTGCGCGTCCAGAGCCTGTTGCTCCGCGACGGGAGAGGCCACAGCAGTGAGAGGCCCGCGTACAACCAAAAAAAAAAAAACAAAGCTATAGTAATGAAGACAGTGTGGTACTGGGGAAAGAACAGACACATAGATCAATGGAACAGAACAGACAGCCCAGAAATAGACCCACACAAATATCATCAACTGATCTTGGACAAACGGCCAAAAGCAATACAATGGAGCAAAGACAGTCTCTTCAACAAATGGTGCTGGAACCACTGGACACCCATCCACAAGCAAAAGATGAATCTAGACACAGACCTTACACCCTTCACGGGAATTAACTCAAAATGCATCATAGACCTAAATGTAAATTGCAAACTATAAAACTCCAAGAAGATAACAGAGGAGAAAACCTAGATAACTTGGGTCTGGTGATGCCTTTTCAGATACAACATTAAAGGCACGATCCAGGGCTTCCCTGGTGGCGCAGTGGTTGAGAGTCTACCTGCCAATGCAGCGGACACGGGTTCGGGCCCTGGTCTGGGAAGATCCCACATGCCGTGGAGCGACTGGGCCCGTGAGCCACAATTACTGAGCCTGCGCGTCTGGAGCCTGTGCTCCGCACAGAACAAGAGGGGCAGCGATGGTGAGAGGCCCGCGCACCGCGATGAGGAGTGGCCCCGCTTGCCACTGCTGGAGAAAGTCCTCACACAGAAACGAAGACCCAACACAGCCATAAATAAATAAATAAATTTTAAAATAAATTTTTTTAAAAAAGGCACGATCCATAAAAGAGAAAATTGATAGGCTGAACTTCATTAAAACTAAAAACATCTGTACTACAAAAGACAACTTCAAGAGAATGAGAAGACAAGCCACAGACTGGGAGAAAATATTTGCAAAAGACACATCTGATAAAGGACTGTTAATCAAAATATACAAAGAACTCTTAAAACTCACTAAGAAAACAAACAACCCAACTGGAACTGGGCCAAAGACCTAAACAGGTATCTCAGCAAAGAAGATATACAGATGGCAAATAAGCACATGAAAAGATGCTTCCCGTCATACGTCACCAGGGAAGTGCAAATTCAAACAATGAGATACCACTACGTCACTCTCAGAACGGCCAAAATCCAGAACACCGACAACACCAAATGCTGGTGAGCATGTGGAGCCACGGGAACGCTCATTCACGGCTGGTGGGGATGTGAAACGCTGCAGCCACTTTGGAAGACAGTTTGACAGTTTCTTACGAAACTAAACATACTCTTACCATATGATGCAGCAACTCTGCTCCTTGGTATTTATCCAAAGGAGCTTAAAACTCATGTCCACACAGAAACTTGCACACAGATGTTTAAAGCAGCTTTATTCACAACTGTCAAAACTTGGAAGCAACCAAGATGTCCTTCAGCAGGTGAATGGATAAATAAACTGCAGTATGCCCAGAGAGTGGAATGTTATTCAGTGATAAAAGGAAATGAACTATCAAGCCATGAAAAGACATGGTGGAACCATAAGTGCATATTACTAAGTGAAAGAGGACAGTCAGAAAAGACTACAATACCGTATGGTTCCAACTCTACGACTCTCTGGAAAAGATGATGGAGGCAGTGAAAAGACGAGTCGAGTGGGAGCCAGGGGTTGGGGGAGGGAGGGATGAATAGGTGAAGCACAGAGAAGTTTGAGGGTAGTAAAACTACTCCGTGTGATACTACAATAGTGGATACATGTCATTATACATTTGTCCAAACCCACAGAATGTACGTCACCAAGAGTGAGCCCTGATGTAAACTATGGACCCTGAGCAATGATGAGGTGTCAATGCAGGTTCATCAGTTGTAACAAATGCACCATCTGGTGGAGGGTGTGGATAATGGGGGAGGTTATGTATGTGTGGGGGCCAGGGGCATATAGGAAATCTCTATACTTTTAACTTGTTGTGAAACTAAAAATGCTCTAAAATAATTGTCTTTAAAAAAATCTGCTTTGGGGCTTCCCTGGTGGTGCAGTGGTTGGGAGTCCGCCCGCCAATGCAGGGGACGCGGGTTCGTGTCCTGGTCCAGGAGGATCCCGCATGCCACAGAGCAGCTGGGCCCGTGAGCCATGGCTGCTGAGCCTGCGCGTCCGGAGCCTGTGCTCCACAACGGGAGAGGCCACAGCAGTGAGAGGCCCGCGTACTGCAAAAAAAAAAAAAAAAAAAAAATCTGCTTTGGGGACTTCCCTGGTGGTCTAGTGGTTAAGAATCCGCCTTCCAATGCAGGGGACACAGGTTCGATCACTGGTCGGGGACCTAAGATCTCACATGCTTAGGGGCAACTGAGCCCTAGTGCCTCAACTAGAGAGCCCTCGAGCTGCAACTACTGAGCCCGCACGCCACAACGGGAGAGAAGCCTGCCCACCACAATGAAGAGCTTGTGTCACAACAAAATATCCTGCACGCCGCAACTAAGACCCAATGCAGCCAAAGATAAATAAGTAAATAAATATATTTTTTTAATCTGCTTTTACTAGTACTTGGAGAGTCCAGGGAGGTGCCCCAAAACCCCCCTGAGAAGCAGCCTCTGGGTGGCCGTCTGACCGGTGGAACCATCTCCTCCCCCACCAAGACCCACTAAACCGAGAATAAATGAACCTAAGTGGTCCCAAGCCCCCAAGAGAAGGAGAGAATAGAAGGACGGGAGATTCCAGGAATTCCCTGGCAGTCCAGAGGTTAGGATGCGGGCTTCCACTGCCATGGACTTGGGTCCGATCCCTGGTCAGTAAACGAAGAACCAAGGAATGAAGGAGGAAAAGCAGACTCCAGGAGGAGGGGCAGGAAGGGGTCTGCCCAGCACTGCCCCCAAGGGCTCGGGGAGGGAGGTCCCTGCTGCAGGGACCACGAACGGGAACTGGGGGAGTCTGGGTAGCACAGCAGCCACGTGTCCAGGCTTTAAGCAGGAAAAACTCAGAGTCGGATTACCCTTTCCTAAGACACTGAGAACATTCTGGCATCAAGAAGTCCCGCCTAGTCCCACCCGATCACCCAGAGACGAGGGGTGCCGAGGCACGAGCATGACCCCCTCCCTGTTCATGCCGTGCTCAGACGAGCCAGGACCACCAGACACTTCAGGGAAGGCTCCTACAGGACAGGGGCGTGCACACCTGCTACGGGCCAATCGCTGTCCTGCGTGCCGAGGATCAGAGGGCTTCCTTTCTCACAACGCAACTCGAGAGAGCTGGAGAGACGGGGCACCCACAACCAGGGAGAACGCACAAGAGCAAACCACACAGACACGACACAGTGCTCCCGACAAAGTAAAAGGAATTTCAGAAAGAGAGCACAGGCACGAAGTTACCAAGAAGGGGCGAAGTGCCCACAGAAATGGCACCACACTGTCCTCAACCTGGAGAACTGGAGCGTCCAGGGGCGCAGGCTCGACGGCAGGGCCGGGGGGCACCCACCCCAGGAGACCCGAGGTCCTGCGACCGGCACGGAGATGGCAACGCTGGGCTGAAGGTCCAGGCCCTCAGTGCGGCTGGAGCCCAGTGTGTCAGGGCCCCTGGGCCGAGACAGGCGTGCTCGCCACAGCCTCCCCCTGGAAGCTCCTGGAGAACGGCTCCAGCAGGATGTCAGCCCCCGGGCAGCGAGGTGGGGTGGGCACGGGGGACCCCAAGCGCCAGCCAGAGTGGCCTCTTCCCACCACGGGCTGCACCCCCCATCAGCCATGGGGCTGACCCACCCAGAGCAATGGTTTCCCCCTCCTGTCTGAACTCCGTTATCCGTGTCCTCCTTTCACTCTCAAAGAAGCTGCCGCTGAGCAATCACTGACCCGTCAGCCCCGCGGCCACCCTGGTAGACTCTGGGCGCTCCCACTGCCCGATTTCTCCCGGTGACCCAGTGCTTTGCCACAGGCAGGCCACAGCGCACACGGCCCCCCTCCCCGCCGCCCCCAGGGAAGGAGTCAGGGCCCGCCCCCCCATCCAGCCCAGCCCCTCCCACCTGCCTCCTGCACAGCCCTCCCCACTCCGGCCACACTGCCGCCCGCACTGCAGCTCCTTACACGCTTTCCCACCCCAAGGGCTGGCTCCGCACCGTCCTCAGCCTGCCCCCACACCGCCCTCCGGGCTCAGTGCCCTCCAGCTCAGTGCCCGGCCCCCAGCGACCTCCTCCAGGGCCTGACCACACACCCTCCTTCCCCCGCTGCACTCTCCGTCCCCAGGTACACGTCCAGGAGCCACCTCGAGCGCCAGGAGGGGCTGTGCTGAGTCCGCAGGCGCGCCAACAGCTCAGGGTGACTCGGACACGGGTGACAGCCCGACGTGATACAGTGGGCCAAAATATGTTAAAAGTATTACTTTCATCTTGTCGTACACTCGTGTTTTTTGTCCTTTTTAACTGCTACTGGAAACTGAACTTTCTGTGTGGCTCACGTCACCTTTCCACCGGAGAGCCATGCTCTAAAATCTCCCATCTTTCAGAAACAAGCCCAGAAACAACCAAAGAGACTGAGACTCCTGAGACTCCACTGGCATGTGCCCCACCGACAGTCCCCAAGCACTGTCCTGACACCCCAAGGGCCCTTCTCACCTTCCCCCAGGCTGGCCCGTTCCGGTCACCAGCCTCCAGGGCCCAGCCCAAGGGCAGCTCCGTCTCCACCTCCCTGCCAGGTATAGACACTCACCTCCTTGACACACTCCTGACCCCACACCTGCCTCCCCGCCCCGAGGGCCCCCTTCTTCCCCCATCTCCTCTGCAGCTGCATCCACCTGTTCCGCCATCAGGCGTCAGAAGGTCTCAGAACACATCTGTGGGCGCTTCTTTCCTCCCTGGCTATCCTGCCCGTCCCCCAAACCAGGCGAGCACACCGACCCCCTGGTTTAAAGTACCATCCCTCTTTCAGGGACCCTCCCTTCCAGGTTCCCAGCCCTGAACCCACTTCTGAATTTGACTCACACCTCAATTCCCGCCGACACTCACTTGGGCATCTAGTGGACAACCGTAACTCAAGCGTCTAGAAGCAAGTGCGTGAGTTTCCGTAAGCAAACAGCTGGCCTGTGCTCAGCATACCCCACACATCGCTGGGAAGCGGCAGCACTTCCTGGGCTGGCGGTTCCTCCCACAACAGGACTGTGCCCCCTGCTCCCCCACTGGAGCTCAGCATATCCCACACATCGCTGGGAAGGGGCAGCACTTCCTGGGCTGCGATTCCTCCCGCGACAGGACTGTGCCCCCTGCTCCCCCACTGGACACCCCAGCAAGGTGAGCGGGGCTGAAGAAGCTGTGGGGTCCCCAGGTGACAAAGGACCGCCCGCCCTACAGGAGGACGACTCCTGCACCGCGACACCCGAGGTCCCAGAAGACGGCCCACAGCACGGCTCTCTCTGCAAAGTTATGGCAAAACCAGGCACACGGTTCAGCAACCTTCAGGAAGACGCCACGAGCAGGTACGAAGTGGAAACGAGGGTGTGGTGGCCACGAGTGGGGACAACGGCTGCCGCGGCCGGAGAGGTGGGGGGCCAGACAGTCACGTGGGAGGTGTGCAGGGACCCAGCTCTGCTGCCAGGGTGTCACAGGTGCTTATTAAACTGTTACATGACCAGAGACCATGACTAATTCACGTCTACACATCTCAGATCCAAACACACTTATCCTGTCCTCCACTGGTCTCCACCAACAGCTTCCTGAAGTCTCGGCCTGTCTACTGAGCGGACAGACCACAAACACCCCCAGGCCTCCTTGACTCAGCGGCGAGCACATACGCCACGCAAGCGCCACGCTGATGCTGAGGTCAAAGAGGAGCAACACACAAGCCACGCTCCCTGCCCTCAGGTGTCCCTGCTTTGCTAACGAGACCACAGTCAAAACCAACTGGTAACCCACAGGAAGCCCCACCTGTACGGGCTCAGAGCCACCTGCCCCGCTGCTGGGACTCAGTGAGAGACATGCGAGACATGCAGTCCTGAGGAAGGGCCTGCTCGGCCTTGGGGGCCACAGACGCCAGGGTCCAGGAGCAGCACAGGGGCTGGCGCCTGATGACGGGCAGAAGCGTCCGAAAGTGATGTTCTCGGCAAAACGAAGAGCGGCCGTGACGTACGGCTGTGACCCGGGCGCTGACTGATGAGGAAGAAGGCAGGCATGGACTTCCCTGGTGGTGCAGCGGTTAAGAACCCGCCTACCAATGCAGGGGACATAGGTTTGAGTCCTGGTCCGGGAAGATCCCACATGCCGCGGAGCAACTAAGCCCGTGCGCCACAACTACTGAGCCTGTGCTCTAGAGCCCACGAGCCACAACTACTGAGTCTACATGCCACAACTACTGAGCCTGCGCTCTAGAGCCCGTGAGCCACAACTACTGCGCCCACATGCTCCAACTACTGAGCCTGTGCTCTAGAGCCCGCGTGCCACAACTACTGAGCCCGCGTGCCACAACTACTGTGCCCACGTGCCACAACTACTGAAGCCCACGCACCTAGAGCCCGTGCTCCGCAACAAGAGGAGCCACTGCAATGAGAAGCCCGCACACGACAATGAAGAGTAGCCCCCTCTCAGCGCACTAGAGAAAGCTCGCGCGTGAAGGAACACACAGCACAACACAGGTGGTAACACAGATCCGAGTGGTGTCCCTGCACAGCCTCGAAAGTGGGCTCACACCGGGCCCCACCCCACCTGCTTCCTGCACACGGTGTACTCCTGCCATCCGGCCGTGCTGACCCGGAGAATGGAGCCCAGATACTCTCCGCCTGCTCTGCCCGTGCCCACGCATCCCTGCGCTCACCTGTCCCACCCTGCTAAGGCTAGACCGGAGACACAACACTTGTCTCTAGGGAAGCAGGTCCCCAGCGGGTCGGCAGCCCACACCCACACCAGGAGACTCTGCTGGCAGCCCCGAGGTCGCCAAGCCAACAGCACCCCCAAGCGCAGCCTCAGAGCCCCCCGCGGAGGCGCGTTTGCAAAGCCCCCACAGCTCCAGGACGCTAGGCGGCACCAGGCAGCCGTTTCCCAACTGCTCAGCGTGGAAGGGAAGCAGGGGTCAGTCCACGAGGGCCCAGGCCAGGCACCGAGGCCCAGACCCACACAATCACTGACAAGCTCTGGCTCAGGGCTCTCTGCCTGCCTCCCCGTGGCCCAGCTGTAGGCTATCTTTACTACATCACCCGAGGACTTCCAAAGTGAGCCTTCTGAACTGAGTTTCTTAAACTGCCAAACACATAACTAAGTGGCACCAGACCTGACTTGTTATCTAATCAGTCCAAAGCAGCAGAGAAAACTCTGGAGCCTCCAGAACTGAATATAACAGACAGAACCTCTACTTTGAGAAATTACACCAGGGGAGGGACTGACTAATGACACTGCATCTCAGAAATGACATAACACTCGGCCCACTCCTGCCCTCACGCACTGACTTACAGTGGTTCAGCAACACGAGCCCATCAGAAAGGCACTCCCTGAGGACAGGACCACACTGCGTCAGCACAAGGTCGGACCTGAACCTGGTGCTCAGTTAGTGCTTGCTGACCGACAAGTGCCCAGCTCTCAAACCACTGCCCTGGCCTGCGGGGCCACGAGTAGGGCTGCTGACTGCCCACCAAGACAGCCCCCGGACACAGGCTGCAGGAGCCCACGGCCTCTGCCATCAGGAGAAAGGTCCCGGGCCTCAAGGCCAGGGTGCCTCCTGACCGCTCACCCTTTCCAGCCGGCAAGGTGGCCTCGACCGGAGCACCTGTGGCCCGTGCAGAGAAGAGCCCGCGGGCGCAGTGAGGGGCCTTTCCAAGCCGGGACCACAGAGCACAGTCGCTGCCACCCCGAGAAGCCCGCGGCCCGGGCACTCCACGCCCTCCCGCACCTGTGTCTCCAGAACGGGTGGCGGGCACACTCACCCTGGGAACAGCCTCTCGCCATATGGATTTTCCCCGTGAAAAGCCTGGTCCCTGTGCATCAGCTGTTTCAAGTCGGCACAGCCATGAGGGGTGCACAGGAAGGAGCAGGCACCCTGGAGGCCCAGCTGGCCGGCCTCTCTCTGGGCCCAGCCCCTCGGTAACTGGCCGCCGGGTCCCTGAAAAGCCACTCACCTCCAGTCTCAGCATCTTCATCAGAGGAGGTCACCTTCACAGGACCGACCAGCTCCAGAAACCTACAGACCCCTGCATCCCTCCATCTGCACATGGCAGGAAGTCGAGGACTGCAAATCACCTGAGCTCATCAACTCACGCACCGTGTCGAAAGTAACGATGTTCATTCTAAGCCATTTTCATAAATAAAACGGCAAAGAGGCCAGGGAACGGCACTCCCTCAATGACAAACACCCGGCATCACAAAACACTCTTAAAACAAGTGCCCCATGTTTTTCTTCCCCAAAGAGCTGGCAGCATTCAGGGCCACCCTTTCCTCCTGACCCTCTGCCCGCCCCAACTCCGCCCCAGCAGGGGGCTGCCTACTCCCCACCTTCTCCCAGGAGGCAGCCCTCACTCGCTGGGTCTACGCTGAGGCTCCGTTGGGGGTGACCGTCCACAACCAAAAATCCCATCGAATGCCATGACTCCCAAATTCCAACCTCTTCCAACCTCTCTCGCAAGCTCCTGCCTTATATTTAACTACCCACCTCTGATGTTTCCTCTGGGAATAGGCATCTCAAACTTAACGTGTCCAAACACACACATCTGTCCCCACCCTCACTGCCCACCCAGGGAACGTTCCACCTTCTCCCGTGTCATTGTGGTCCCGAATCTCAGTCCCTCTGGGACTCCCTGGCCTTGAGCCTATCAGCAAGTCCACAGCGCTCCACCCTACGCCGGCACCCCAGGCCCGGCTACCTGCCCCCGCCTGGACGCTGCCCGTCCTGCCCTGGCCACCTCACCCCTGGCCACAGACACAAAGTGCTCTCACAACGCAGTTCGGATTCTACCGCTGCGCTGCCGAAAACCCTCCAAAGCCTTCCCAGCGCACCTGGAATAAACTCAAACCCCCAGCACACCTGGCTACACGGCTCTTTAGCCAGCCAGCCCCCACCCATCCCCCGTGGCCCCCCCACCCCCGCTCGCCCACTCCGGCCCAGGAGCCTCTCCCTGACCTGCCCTCGGGCCCCTGCACTGGCTCCCTCCTCTGCCTGAACCCGGGTCCCAGGCGGCACGTGGCTCCTTTCTCATCACCCAGGTCTCACTCGCCTGCTCGGAAGGGCTTCCCGGCCGGCGGCACCTGCTGGTCCCTCGTCCACTCCTCCATCAACTTAGCGTGAGAAACCCTGCCGAGGCTCCGCTTGTTCGTCCGCTGCCTGCTGCCCAGCACGACGAAGCACCCTGACAGCCGGGGCTCTGTGGAACTGGGGGCCCCCAGCTTGGACCCCGGCACCCCAGCAGCCTGGCTCACTGGCTCAGTCCACACCTGGAAAGCATGAGTGTGATCGGGCCGCCCCCTGCATCAACACCTCCACCAATCAAGGGGTTTAATTAACATCACTTGGTTGAAAAAAATGTGACGTAAAACTAGATACAACTGTCTAAAGAAGTCTTTAGAACACTATCGATTTCTAAAGAGTCGTATTTTGGCCACATTTCTAAAAACCATGGTTTCAAAAGCGTAAATGGTCGAGCTCTTCAGAAGACAATCTTTATCAAAGACCTGAAAGTGCTCAGCCCAGCAGACGCACACAGAGTGGACACAAGGACAGCCACCTAAGGGTCATTCGTGACAGACCAGTGCACATCAGCACAGCAGCCTGTCACAGGGGCCTGCGACGAAGTGTTGGCCCGAGGCAGTGGGGGACCAGGCGGACAAAGGGAACTTCAAAGATCACTGAGGGGTGGGAGCTGCACTCCAGACTCACGCAGGAGAAGGCGGGCCACAGGGCCCCTCTCTTTCCAAACTTCCTAAAGGAATAAATCTAATTTTATGATCAGAAAAAACAGGTGAGGAAAGAAGCCATTTTCAAGTGACTAAGGACTTTAATAACACAGTTACATTTGAAAATCCATCAAGAACACTTCCTTTCTAATTCTTCAAGTAAGTGTCGTGGTACCTAAGATGCTACTATTTCACAGCATCTTTACAGATCAAACAGGCACGCATCAGGCCTGTCTCTCATGTGCTGGGCTCACTACCACCCAGCGTCCATCTGCATAAACCTTATGAAGGTGAGCTCCCCTGTGAGAGGTGTAAAAAACTCCTTTAAACTCCTTTCCTGAGCAGCTGTCCACATACTTCAGCACAAAGTCTCGGAGTGGAGAAGCTGCCTTCTCGCCTTCTCCCCGTGATGCTGAGACACGGCCGTGTGAGTGGTGTGCGCTGCCCTCTCCCTCCCCGAAGCTCACAGGCTCCTCGCTGACCCCACAGGCCTCTCTGCCCTCTGTGGAGTGTCCAGCCAACACCTGCCACTCCGACCAGCGGACACACACCTGGCAGGCCGCGCCCAGCACTGGGGAGGAGGGCTTAGATCTCCTGGCTACTAGAGTCCCGCCCTGTCCACTTGGTGTCTACTCAGACCACTGACCACCCCCCCCCCAAAACAAGTCACTTGAGAGCTAGAACCTTCTTACCGCTTGCCCCTAAGTTCTAAAATATGACATCCAATTTGATACGGTCGTAAGAACCGTTTTAGGATTTCCCCAACCTCTGGAGCTAGAGAACATTCGGAAACAAGCCCTGGAGGATACTAGTTCCCCAGCGTCAGCGCGGATATCCCGCGTCCTCCTCTTCACCTGGTCACACGTCTCCCGAGTTTGGGCTCAAAATCAGCGTGCATGTCCCTTCCTCCCAGGCCATGTGGAAGAGGCAGAAAATTCCCATCCAGGCTCTAACTTCAGGAGGGAAGGACAAAAGTCCAACTCAGCTTCACAGGGCTGCAGAGGGGCTCTGCAGTCACAGGCCCTGCTTCAAGCCCCGCTCACGATGCCCACGCCAGGAGGGTGGGGAGCTCCCCCGGCCTCCATCCACGGCCTCCATCCACGCCCATGAAGCAGCACGGACAGGCAGGCAGCCGGACAAGGAAGCCGGACAAACAGGGGCGACGTCTATGCACTTCTCAAATGGGGGCGGGGGAGGAATCTAAATTGTGGACATTTTTTGTATCTCTTTGTTTACTAAAGGTTTTAATTCCTTGGTGTAGCTATTCGAGGATATATAAAATTCAAAATTTTTAAGACTTCCCTGGTGGCGCAGTGGTTAAGAATCTACCTGCCAGTGCAGGGGACACGGGTTCGAGCCCTGGTCCGGGAAGACCCCACATGCCGCGGAGCAACTAAGCCCGTGCACCACAACTACTGAGCCTGTGCTCTAGAGCCCGTGAGCCACAACAACTGAACCCACGTGCTGCAACTACTGAAGCCCGCGTGCCTAGAGCCCGTGCTCCACAACGAGAAGCCACCGCGATGAGAAGCCCACGCACCGCAACAGAGTAACCCCCACTCGCCGCAACTAGAGAAAGCCCGTGCGCAGCAACGAAGACCCCAACGCAGCCAAAGATAAATACGTTTATTTTTTAAATTTCAAATTTTCTTATTCAAAGCGTGCACAGCCCTACCCTAGAAATATAAAGTTTCCAATTTTCAATCATGACTTTATAGCACTTGCTCTACTTCACGGAGCATTAAAGAGCAATTATTCTAAGAAAGAAGCTCTGAAGTGCATGCATCTGTAACTCACAGGCCAGGAGCCAGGGTCCCCTCAGGCCCAGCAGGAAACAACACAGTTCAGTCACCCGCCAGGCGCACAGCACCCAGGGCAGAGGGTCCTGCTGCAAACAGCTCCCCTGTCCTTTGCTTTTCTTACTTGGTTCGACTGTTTTATTTACTATCAAAGGCCTGATTAAATAAAAGGCTGCCGACCTCCAGCCTGAGACAAATTTCACAGGTGAGAGCACTGAACGGCGGCTGAATCAATCAAGACAATCAAGAAAACCTGAGTCTCCTGCTGGCCATCGACACGAAGACAAGGAAAAGTGCTTCCGAGACCTATGCACATTACCCCAAATCTCAGGCAAGTTTCTCCAGAGTCCTTCAAAATCTCTGCTTCAAGATTTTCAAAAACGGTTTTAATTATGTTTTGATCAACTCACATACGACTAGTGATTTATGAAAAAGCTTTCTTAAAAGGTATCATTTAAGATGAGGAAAGCTTACATTTACACTGAAACGGGCTCGGGAAGCATGTCAGGAACCACCGGCATCTCATTACGACTTCAAGGAAACAGACAGGTGCACCGCTGCTCTTTCCACTGAGCCGCTTCCCCCCAGGGCGGGGTCTGAACCGAGCCGCTCCAGTTCCGATCAAACACCACTGCGGGGGGCGGGCAGCGGCCAGAGCCCAGGCTCCACCCCACAGGCTGGGGGGCGAGACAGCCGCCCCCTAGCCAGGAGACCACTTTCCCAACTGCTTCCTTCCAGAGCCCTCGCAAATAAGGACGCACCCCTCATGCAGTGGTACTCAGAAAGTTGTCTCTTCAAACCCTGGTGATTCCGCCACAAGGGCAGGGCCCACTGCCCTGGAGCGCAATGAGAAGAGACACCCCGGAAGGGCCTGAGGGACCCCTTTCCTGGCTGTTGCTAAAACGTGAGAACCACCAGCTCCGAAAGACACCCACCTACGTGTGCAGCCTCATCCTGATGAGTCCACATCACCAAGACGGCTACATCCACCCTAAAGACGATGCGGACAGCCAGCTTCCAAGGTGGGACAGAGAAAAAGGAAGAGTGACCGCCTGCTTGCCCGCCACGGGCCTCGCCTCCAAGCCAGCGGTGTGGAAGCAAACTCAGAGACACCACCTCTGCTACGCTAAGCAAAAATGCCCAGTGCTGGCCGGGTACAGCTCCCCAAAAGTTTTTTGTTTTTTATTTTTTTCAAATGTCACTGTTATCTAAGGATGTCAAGAGAAAAACTCAGTGAAGGCCTCTGGCCTAAAGTGAGCCCCCTGCCCAGGTCCACTCTCTCTGCAGACAGCTGCACCCCCTTGTCCCCCACGGCTTCCAGGACATGTCCCCCAGGTCTATGGCCCACCTGTGATGACAACCTCAGCAACTTTCTCACAGAACCAGAGCTGGCCACCACACCAGGCTCCCCGGTCACTGAGAACCTGTCCAATCTGGGCATGGTTCTGATGGGAATAAAACTGTGTTTTAGACTTTGCTACATCTACAGCAACATACTGCTTGGAAACCAGTGAGAAACATAATGGAGCTGAGACAGCGTGTGGATAAACGCTACTTGACGGTGGCGCGCACCGCTCCTCCGGATGCAGTTTCACAGTGCTTCACAAAATGGTCAAGCTCACTTTCCACCTGGGGAAACTGAGACTCCAAAGAACCATATGTTCTGTCCCAGGTCAAGAGTGCCCTCAAGTAACAAAATCTAAACTTCTAAGAACATCCCTTGTGCCAAAGCACTTCTGCCGAAGCCGGCCACCAGACGTCCAGAGCCCAAAACTCTGGGGCTGCCACCCGGCTCAGGATCAGCCTTCCCAGAACTCAACCCGGTCCACACAGCACAGTCTGCTACCCTGTACTCTTTTTCCCCTTTCCCCACCATCCAATAATTCTTTTCACCAAGGACGGGAACCCCTGCCCTAGACCTCAGCAGCCTCAAGAGTGTTCATCTTAAGCCACCAGCCCCATGCAAACATTCCCGAAGCCCAGGTATGGAGGAAAGGTGTTCTATCCCGGAATGAGAACCAACACTTCAGCCAAACCTTAGACCCACGGGAGAACAAATTCTCTGTGAAAGCAGAACAGACAGACATACACTGCTGAAAATGCAAGAAAAGATAACCTTTAGAAATAAGCATCTCTAGCGTAACATCGATCTCAAAAGATCTCTTAAAACCATTTGCGCACACGCCAATTTCGGTGTCGCATCACTTTTCTCTCCTTTCAACTATAATAATAACGTTACTTCGACGTTATGCCTATTCTAAGCTGTACAGAACTAACTAGTGCTTTTCACTGTTCTTGGGTCCACTGCCTTTGCTGCAACAATCTCTCTGAAGGCTTATGTGTTCTTATCATTCCCCACAGCAGATAAAATTGAAACTCTGGTACCCTTAAGTGAGTAAATTAATTACAATAACATCAACGTCTCTTTACACAACTGTCCTGACAAGGAATATCGAGACTGAGTTTACTGAAACCAAGTTCAACACGTGCTCACGGTGGCTGTGAGGATGAAACATGCAAGGCCTGACTGGCCCTCAGGGACTCGGTGAAACCTCTGTCCCTCTGTTTCCCCCCTCGGACTCTGACCTACAGGGAGGGAAGGCACTGGGAGGGGCAGGCCTCTCTCAGCCACGCTCCAACTGCCAACAGTCTGTTACTTCACTTGACACCTAAGCGTAGCTTTGAAAACCCTGCCCACCCCTAATGCCTGAGTACTAACAAGAATGAGTTATCATCCAAGCAACAGTTATTTTTACAAGTTAGTTCCACCTCCACTTTGTACATTTTTATGATGAAAAATTTCAGTGAAAAGGAAGCATCAAACAGAATTTAATATTTTCCGATTGACCAATTATACGAGGTAACTAGAATATTCGTAATCTGTCACTTTGATTTAAAGAACTAATTTGTGCTATTTAAAAGAAGGCACTCTGCTGTGGGGCACTGGTAGTAATTTTAACTATACTTTTTGTGCTTCTTCTGTTACTAAGGTGAAGCAGCGGAATTAATCAGCGCTCCAAATCAGTAGATCAACTGTGGGGGGAGGGGAGCATGAAGAGATGAATGCGAATCTTTTATTTTCTAGAAAGCATTTGGCCCCTTTAAAGCACAGCTCTCAGCATTTGTCACCCAAATGTCAACATGAGCTGTTCTCTGCTCTCACACGTGGGACTAATGCAAAGACTCGTGAGAACTCATGCAAAGAGTCAGCGCTTTTACAATTTTCTTCAAGGAGTCACCTACTTGTCACAGGCAGACATCTCTAACACACCGCTAGCACAGGAGATGAGAGGGAATCCAGGGTCAATCGCAACGAAGATGACAGAGGTGCCCTTTCCAAACCACAGCTTCCTCCCCCCAGAAGAAATAAGGTAGCGAAGGCTTCACCTACGCAGAGGCCCAGACCAAGGGGATCCAGTCAACCCCAAACAGCCACACCTACAGGCACCATCCAGGCAGGCCGGGGGGTGGGGGGGGACGGGGGACACGACGATGGCCTCCGCCCCGCCCTGGGAGCCAGGCACAGCGCGCCGGTCTCGCAAAATTTACTGACGAGCTCACACCAGTTTTCAATAACAAAAGTGCAGCGCATGGAACCGGCCTTGCTAGGAGCGAGGAAGGTGCCGAGGACCAATGAGGAGGTATTTTAATAAGTAGGTAAAAAGTATTTTGACATTTTCCATAATGTGCTACAACCACGAATTCTCTTTTTTAAACGTTACTGAAGATCAAACATATCTTCCACTAAAAGGTCAAAAGACACATAATGAGCAAAACACAACCTTTAATAAAACCCTCCTACAAACTCAAAAACAAACAAACTGTGCTGTAAGGGGCAGCCCGCACATCTCAAGTAACTTACACCCCCACTCCTCCCCTCACAGCAGGGGGGCTCCCACAACCACCCAAAAACGCTGCTCTTGGCTGGAGCCTCCCCTCCTCCCACCCGTGTGACATCAGGTCCTTGCCAGACTTCACCACGGCTCCAAACCTCACAGCACTTTGACAGCAAATCCTTCCTTCCAAGACGCTGAAATCCTCTCAAGGTGACCAACCGTTCTTTTCCGAAAGCATGGGGGACACAGGCACAGGACGTGCTGTTTCTACCACTCCTGTACGGCGGCACACGTTACTACACAGCAGGGGAGGAGCGCTCCGAGTCCGCGCAGGCGAGGCGGAGGGCATGGAAGGGAAGACAGGGAGCCTCCAGTGCTGGAGTTTCTCTCTGCCCAGGAAGCCCGAAACAAAGCAGCGGGACACGTAATGCCGTGGGGGACCTTTCGCTGGCGAACCTAAAGAGCTGCCGAGATGACGGAAGATGGAGCGTGGGGTCAAGGAGGCTCGCGGTCCTCCTGCACCGTCTGTACCTCCGAGGGACCCGCTGATGGGAGAGCACGTGCCCACCGCTGACTTCACTGGTAATAATCAAGGTAACCGGCATCCTCTAAGTGAGGACGCCGTGCAGAACGACACCGTGCCTACGAGGAGTGCTGAAACACGGCTGCAGAGCGGGCGTGAGGCAAGGGCTCCGACCAGGAAGGCTGTGTGCCCCGCGACTCCTCCAGGCTCACCTGGGAACTCTGCCATCCTGGTGTCAGCAGGGCAGCGAAAGCTTTCCGTGCAACCTTGCCCAGCCTCGTGGAGGGGGCGTCACTCCGCCGACCTCACCAGGAAAGGGGGGTCCCTAGCCCACCGGCAGGGGACACCAATCACAGCCCAGCATAATAAACGAGCAGAAGAGTTCAATGAGGACACAGACCACATGCCTGATCCCAGAAATCAGAGAGGGAAGTGCCAAGCATGGGAAAGCCACGGGCCCAGGCTGAACGACCCAGTAAGTTGTCCCCGGAGCACCAGCTGCTACTGCTCTCCACCGTGCGGGGACTGGGCAGGGGCACGCAGGGCCAGGAAGGGAGCAAAGGACCCACTTGCCGGACTGGCAGTCCTGGCAGAGAAGCTCTGCAACGCAAAGGACTAAGCTGGAGCCAAGCACTGCACCAGATAGGAGGCCCCCACTGCCACATCACACACACACACTCGCATGCCCAGGACCGTCCCGCGCCGAGGCAGAGGCGCACCACCGCTCGCAGCAGGCCCACGCAGGGCCCATGACCTCCGCGTCCTGCCAGCGCGACAACTTCCTGGACGCCCAGCTGCGAGGCACGAACGCACTCGCCCGGCGGCGCGGCCACTCACCTGGGGGCAGCTGGAAGTTCTGGATGTTGGTCGGGTTCTGCGGCGGCTGCGGCAGGCGTGGGGCGAGGACCGTGGGCGTCAGCGTGGCCCGGATCCCGCCGGTGGTGGCCGAGGGCGTCCTGGGCAGGCTCTGGGTCACCGCGCTGGTCGAGCCCTTGGGCAGCCCGGTGGGGGTACCGGGGGCCGGCGGTGGGAGGCCGGCGGCGGCGGGCAGAGCCCCTTGCATAGTTGGCCCGAGGATCATGCCGGCCCCCGCGCCGGCCGGGCAGCTGGCCGCCAGGGTCTGCGGCGGCGGGGGCGCCGGCTGCAGCGCAGTCTTGGGCGAGTCGGCCTTGGCCACCTGCGCGGGCGCGGCGGCGGGCCCTGGCTGACTGTTGGCGGCGGGCGCCGGGGCAGAAACGGGCGCTGGGGCCGGGGCGGGCGCGGGGGCGGGCGCGGGGGCGGGCGCGGCGCTGCCCCCGTTCTGCGCGGCCACCGGGGGTCCGGCCGGGGGGCCGGGCGGCCGGGCCAGGCTGGCGGCGGCGGGCGGCGCCGGCGGCGGGGCGGCGGCGGCGGGCGCGGGGGGCGCGGGGGGCGCGGCGGGCGCGGGGGGCGAGGGGGACGCGGGGCGCGGGCGCGGGGGGGGCGCCGAGGAAGGGCGGCGTCTGGATGACAGTGGCGGCGGCGGGCTTGGGCGGCGGCGGCGCGGGCGCGGGCCCGTTGTGGAGCAGGCTGACAGCAGGTGCGGCGGCGGCGCGGAGCGAGTTCCCCAACGAGGCGCTCCCATTCAAAGTTTGCGCGGCGCCGGGGCCGCCGGGCGGGCCGTTGCGGGCGGCGGGCTTGGCGGCGGGCTCGGGCGCGGCCGCTGCCCCCGGCGCACAGGCCCCGGCCGCGGCGCCGGCCCCGGCCCCGGCGCCGGCCGCGGCGCTCGCGCCGGCCTCGAGCGCGCTCAGCTTCGCGGCGGGCCCTGCGGGGACAAGCGAAGCAGCGCAGTGAGGACGCGGGCCCGGCCGGCGGCCGCCCGCGCTCAGGCCGCGCCGCGCTCTACCTGCGGGGGGCGGCTCCGGCGCCGCTGCGGGCGCGCCCTCGGCCGGCACGGCTCCGGCTCCGACATGGTTCCCGAGCGCGCCGGCGGCCGCGGCCCGCGCCTCGGGCGCGCGGGGCGCGAGGTGGTGGTGGTGGGCCGCGCTGGCCGCCAGCTGCGACTCGAGCGAGCCCACCAGGTCGCTCACCACTTTCTCGTCCACCTCGCTGTTGAAGAAGACCTCGTCCAGCAGATCCGAGCCCGCCGCCATCTTTCCTCCTCGGCCCGCCGCCGCCGCCGCTCGGCCGGCGCTGGGCGGGGAGGAGGCTCCGCGCGGGCGGGCGGGCGGGCGGGCGGCCGCGGGGGCGGGCGGGGGGCGGCGCGCGCCGGGCGGGGCGGGGGCGGCGGCCGGGCGGGGGGCGCGGGCGGCCGGGCGGGGGGGAGGGCGGCGGCGGCGCGTTGCGCAGGCGCGGCGGCGCGCCCGCCCCCGCCCGCCGCCCGGCGCCTCGCCATTGGCCACGGTGCCCCCCGCCCGGCCGCCCGGCGCCCCACGATTGGCCGCGGCGCTCGCCTAAAAGGCGCGTCCAATGGCTGCGAGCGGCAGAGGCCGGTGCGCAGGAGGGCGGCCGGGGCTCAGCGGGCGGGTGGGAAGCGGGCGGCGGGCCCGGCGCTCTTGGGCCGGCGACGTGGGGGTCGCGACCGCCGGACGGGCTAGAGGCCGGAGGGCAAGAGGACGAGACGGGCAGGGACCGTGGCCGGGACCTGGTGGGGGCGGCGGCAGTGACTGGCTCTTTGTCTCCGCTCGCTCCAAAATGGCTGCGGCCGGGGCTGAGGGGAGAGCCGGGCGGGCGGGCGAGGGATCCGGGGACGCCGTGCTCCCGGGACCCCAACGCCCGTCATGGAGTCGCCGCCGCCGCCGCCTGCGGGGACCCGGCGCCCGGGAGGGTGCGGGCTGGGGCCGGGGGCCGAGGCAGGGAGGCGGCCTGGGCGTCGGCGCCATTGCTGCCCGGCGGGCGCGAGACCCGGAGCTCGGCGCACCGGGCGGGGCGAGCGCTGGCCTGCCCCTCGGCCGGGCGCCTTGGTCCGCCCGAGATCCGGCGTCTCGTGCCGTGAGGGCCGCTGCTCGGGCGGCGGGGGCGGGGCGGGGCGGGGGTCGGCGCCCGGGGCCGCGCCAGGGTGACTCATCTTCTCCGGCGGCGCGGCCCCCGGACACGAGTGTGTGTAAATTACTGGGTGAGACGGCGGCGCCGGCTGGGACCAGCAGCTCCCGTAGGGAGCGTCCATCCTGGAGGTCTTCCTCGGGTCCTTATTTCCCGTTCTGTCGTTTTGACGAAGTAAGTTATCTAAACCTTACGAGCACCTTCTCTGTAGAAACAGTTCACGTAAAGTTCTCTCCTGCGTGTTTTCGGGGTTTTTTCACCGAAAGATGGTATTCTGGGACATGCCTAGGGGTTCTCTTCTCTCCCCTTTTTTTGGGGGGGTGGGCGGGGGACCCAGAGAGGTGCCTCCAGCCTCGCTCCAGCTGAAGAGCCCGCGCCGCAGTCACACGGACCGCAGCACAATGCGGGAAGCTGTTGACACGTAAATGATCTTTTCTAACCGCCTAACAAAAGAACCCGCCGGCCCCCGCGAGCCCCACTCACGGGGCGGGTTTAGACAATGGGCGCGGCGGTTGGAGCCTGGAAAGGGGCCTTCATGGGCCAGTGTTGGGGGGAACCCTGCGAAGAGAGAACCGGAATTTTGCACCCGAACTTGAGTGCCCAGAAGGTGGAACAAACCTGGGGTGGGGGACCTTGCACGCGGGGTGCCTGCGCGCCATCCCCACCGCTCTTTGAGCCCAGCGCGGGCGGACAGTCTGGTTTTCGAGCCAGAGCAGAAATGTGGCATTACGTGTAAAATCTCATCATCTTTAATGTTGACAACTCATTAGAAAATGTTCAGGTGGGCCAAACAAAAGCAAGCTGACTTCAGCCCCGGGTGCGACCTCCGTAGTGGGAAACAGAGGTGTACACCGTAGTCTACACTCAAAACACTCAGATCGGAGTCAGGGTAGAACAGTTAGCAGCCGTGCTACTGGCCAGATCACTGGCTGCCGCGAGACCGTGACCCCCGGGTTCTGAGGCCCGGGGGAGGGGGTCCCCCTCCCGTCCGCCCCTGTAGTTACTCCGATCTTCAGTGAAGGGAGGAGGTGGTGCCATCTCAGGCCCCTCCTGCTTCCCCACAGTGCAGGGACTTCCTGCGTCCTCTGAAGGCCCGCCAGGACCCCTCCAACCCTCCGCGCCGCAGTGGTGCTGACATCACCCCCAGAGTCCTCCGGGGCGCCCTCCAGTCCAGCAGGAAGTGTGCGAGGTGAAGCGTACGTGCGCCGCCTTCCCCGCCCCACCACGCCCCACCCCGCTCCACCCAATTCTTCCAGAGGGGTCGCCCGCAGAGAAGGTGGGAGTTACCGACTGCTTAGGCACTCTCCCGCGTCTGGTGCCCTCCAGAGCACGGCCCGCCTGGAGAGCGGGGTGGGGGCGGAAGCCACGTGGCTCCTCCCCTCCTCCAGATAGGAGGGCGGGGAGACGCTATCAAACTGTTAACCTTGGCCACCCTGGGGACTTGGGGCATTATCTTTGAATATCGCTCTGTGGTTTTACTTGCTTCAACAAGCAGCTTCCCTGTGACTTCTGTAATTTGAAACAAAAATCCCAACTAGCATGAAGAGAAAAAAGGGCCTGAAAACGAGTGTAAATATAAACATCAGGTTTAAACAGGGGAAAATGTTTATTGTTAAGTGAGAACGGCAGAACCCAAAAACAGTACATCCTTGCCACCTACAGCGGTGCAAACGTGCAAGGCCATGAGCAAAAAGGCAGCCTCCCAGGCCGGCAGCTGTGTGGGACTTTAAGGTTTATTAAGCAGTATATTATCTTCTCAATAAAATGGAGACAGCATCAGACACGCTCTCTTAAATATAAGAATAAACATAGAAGACCTAAATAGACATTTTTCCAAAGAAGATATACAGACTGCCAACAAACACATGAAAGAATGCTCAACATCATTAATCATTAGAGAAATGCAAATCAAAACCACAATGAGATATCATCTCACACCAGTCAGAATGGCCATCATCAACAAATCTAGAAACAATAAATGCTGGAGAGGGTGTGGAGAAAAGGGAACACTCTTGCACTGCTGGTGGGAATGTGAATTGGTTCAGCCACTATGGAGAACAGTATGGAGGTTCCTTAAAAAACTACAAATAGAACTACCATACAACCCAGCAATCCCACTACTGGGCATATACCCTGAGAAAACCATAATTCAAAAAGAGTCATGTACCAAAATGTTCATTGCAGCTCTATTTACAATAGCCCGGAGATGGAAACAACCTAAGTGCCCATCATCGGATGAATGGATAAAGAAGATGTGGCACATATATACAATGGAATATTACTCAGCCATAAAAAGAAACAATTGAGCTATTTGTAATGAGGTGGATAGACCTAGAGTCTGTCATACAGAGTGAAGTAAGTCAGAAAGAGAAAGACAAATTCCGTATGCTAACACATATATATGGAATTTAAGAAAAAAAAATGTCACGAAGAACCTAGGGGTAAGACAGGAATAAAGACACAGGCCTACTAGAGAATGGACTTGAGGATATGGGGAGGGGGAAGGGTGAGCTGTGACAAAGCGAGAGAGAGGCATGGACATATATACACTACCAAACGTAAGGTAGATAGCTAGTGGGAAGGAGCCGCATAGCACAGGGAGATCAGCTCGGTGCTTTGTGGCGGCCTGGAGGGGTGGGATAGGGAGGGTGGGAGGGAGACGCAAGAGGGAGGAGATATGGGGACAAATGTATATGTATAACTGATTCACTTTGTTATAAAGCAGAAACTAACACACCATTGTAAAGCAATTATACTCCAATAAAGACGTAAAAAAAAAGAATAAACAACCACGAGTCAATTTCAGTGTTGCTCTGGCTGTGTGAAAGATATGCAGTGTTTGTTATATTTCCTATGCTTTTGTTATCTGCCTGAAATACAACATAACAATCTTAAAAAAAGACAGGCAGCTAGATGGCAGCTGGTGGCCGGACCCTGTTCCCAGAGTCTTGGTTCACCAGACTTCCCTGCCCCAGCCGGCAGCCCTCAGCGCTGCAGACTCAGCGGGCTGTGCCACAGTCAAGAAGGGATCCATGTCCCAGGATGAACACATAACTGATTGTAAATGCAGGTGCATTAGTTTCTTAGGGCCGTTGTAACATTATCACAAACTTGGGGGCTTAAAACAACAGAAACTTATTCTCTTAGTTCTAGAAACCAGAAGTCCAAAATCAAGGTGTCAGCAGGGTCACACTCCCTCTGGAGGTTCCAGGAGGGTCCTTCCTGCCTCTTTCAGCTTCTGGTGGCCCCAGGCATTCTTGGCTTGCAGCAGCATCACCAAATACCTTAATATAAAACTAACATCAAAGAGCTCAAGACCTATAGACAAAAAATTGTAAAACACAATTGAGAGAAATTACAGAAAAAGTAATTACATGGAGGGATATACCAAGTTCAAGAATTGGAAGACTAAGTATTGTAAAAATGTCATTTCTCCCCCAACATACTCTACAGATCGATGCAAATGGATTTTAAGATCCCAGGCAGGATTTCTGCACAGAAATGGACAAGCTAGGCTTCCATTGCCAGTATGTGAACTCCTACTGATCTAACCTGCCACAGACAGCGCTATGAACTCTGGACAACATAACGCTCACCTGGAGTAGTCAGAGTGAGCACAGGCAGGTGCTGGAGAGGAGAAGCCCTGGAAGAAGAGAACGGCCGGGTGAGGTGCCTGCTTTCACAGCTTCTAGCCTAAGGGCAGGCCATGCCATGCAGGGCAGATAAGCACCAACAAAACACCTGCAGTCCTGCTGGCCTGAGAGCCAGGAGATAGAGTTTGGGCAATGACACCCTCTGGAAAGTATTTGGGGGCATCCCAGAAAGGAAGGAGTGAGAGAAGGGGAGACCCAAATTCTGTTTGTAACCTGGGCCTAAATCTCCAGGTGACATTGGAACACAGGCATAGGGTAGACTCCAAGCATCTTGGCTAAGAATAAAAGAACTGAGATGAGATCTGAGCTGCTGTCCAAGGGACAGTATTTGCTGTCTGAGCCCCACCAAGTCATCTTTGATTTGCTAACACAAACATAGAAATAATCAAATCAATGCTCTTTGAGTTAATATAAGAGAATCCAAGGTCAACACAAAATAACACAATATCCAGGACACAATCTAAAGTTACTAAACAAAGAAAAGGAGAATCTTAGCCATTCTCAAAAAAAAAAAAAAAAAAAAGTATGGGCAATTGATCCCTGATACGACACGGGTGATGGAATTAGCAAAAGAAAATTTTAAACTATTGTAATCACTCATGTAAAGAAAAATATGCTTTTAACGAGTGAAAAGATTTTTTAAAAAAAAAACAGCAGAGTTGGGACTTCCCTAGTGGTCCAGTGGTTAAGACTCCATGCTTCCACTGCAGGGGGCACAGACTTGATCCCTGGTTGGGGAACTAGGATTCCGCATGCCGTATGGCATGGCCAAAATAAATAAGTCAACAAATAAATAAATCACAGCAGAGAACTGTAAAATATATCTTAAAAAGGAAATTCTAGAACTGAAAGTTAAAATTTCTTAAACATAAAGTTAACTGAATGGGCCAAACAGAAGAGTGGAATGACAGAGGGAAAGAAATCAGTGAACTTGAAGGTGTATCAATAGAATGTATTCCGTCTGAAAAGGAAAGAGTGGGGAATAAATAAAAAGATCATAAGGGATCGCTGGTATAGAATCAAAATGTTGACATCTGTGCAATTAAAATCACAAAAAGGGAGGAAAAACTAGGGCAGGAAAGAGTATTTGTAGACAAAATTTACAGAATTTTCTATATTTGGTTAAAGGCATCAATTTACATGCTTGAAGAATTCCACAACCCCCAACTAAGATAAACTCAAAGGAAACTATGCACAGGCACAGCATAGTCAAACTGTTGGAAGCTGGGTGTAAAGAGAAACATGAGTAGCCGCAGGAGAACACATCTCATGCAGGGAACAATGAAGTGACACTGCTAACTTCTCATCGGAAGCTATGGCGGCCAAAAGAAAGTGGACCAACAGCTTTCAGTATTGAAAGAAAGCCCGTGAACCCTTTTGCAGAATGCCAAACTTTCAAACTATCTTTCCAGAATGAGGGTAAATAAAGATATTTTGCTATACAAGAAAATTAAGAGAATTCATCACCAGCAGACCTAAACTACAAGGAATGCTAAAGGAAATTCTTCAGAGTGAAGGAAAATGATACCAGATAGAAACTTGGTCATCGGGAAAGAATGAAGAGCATCAGAAATGGTAAATACCTGAACAAATATAAAAGAATATTTTTCCTCTTCATTTCTCTAAAATACATGTCTATTTAAAGCAAAATTATAACAGTGAATGGTGGGGGGTTTTACTGCATTTAAATATACTCTAGCAAATCTATAGCAAACTATGGACCTATGACATTGAAAGTGTTCTACATTTTGGGACTTCCCTGGCGGCACAGTGGTTAAGAATCCACCTGCCAATGCAGGGGACACGGGTTCGATCCCTGGTCCAGGAAGATCCTACACGCTGCGGAGCACCTAAGCCCGTGCACCACAACTACTGAGCCTGTGCTCTAGAACCCGCGAGCCACAACTACTGAAGCCTGTGTGCCTAGAGCCCGTGCTCCGCAACAAGAGAAGCCACCGCAGTGAGAAGCCCGCACACTGCAATGAAGAGTAGCCCCCGCTCACCACAGCTAGAGAAAGCCTGCACGAAGCAACAAAGACCCAGCAGTCAAAAATTAATTAATTAATTAATTTTTTGAAAAAAGAAAGTGTTCTACATTTTATGTGACTTGGTACAATGTTAACTCAAAGAAGACTGTGAAAAGTTAAGGATACGTATTATAATCCCTAAAGCAACCACTAAAAAAATTAACACGAAGAGCCATACCTAAAAATACGATCAATAAACTAGAAAATTGAAAAATATTCAGATAATCCAAAAGAAAACAAAAGAGGACATTTTAGGGCTTCCCTGGTGGCACAGTGGTTGAGAATCTGCCTGCTAATGCAGGGGACACGGGTTCGAGCCCTGGTCTGGGAAGATCCCACATGGCGCAGAGCAACTAGGCCCGTGAGCCACAACTACTGAGCCTGCGCGTCTGGAGCCTGTGTTCCGCAACAAGAGAGGCTGCGATAGTGAGAGGCCCGCGCACCGCGATGAAGAGTGGCCCCCGCTCGCCGCAACTAGAGAAAGCCCTCGCACAGAAACGAAGACCCAACACAGCCAAAACTAAAAATAAATAAATAAAAGATTCCACATCTTCCCCCAACGTTGGCTTTCCTTTAAAAAAAAAAAAAGGACATTTTAGAAAGAACAAACATAAAACAAATAGATGACAGACCTAAATCTCACCAACTTAACCATAATATTAAATGTTAAGCATTAAGCACTTCAATTAAAAGGATAGAAAAGCGAGACTCTGCCATATGCTGTTTTCGAGAGACACTTCAAAACAATGTATCACGCAAACACTCCGCTTAACTGGAGGCTGGAGAGGCTGTATTAACATCAGATAAAATGGACCTCAACACAGAGCGTGTCAGAGATAAAAAGGGACGCTGCCTAATGAAAAATGGCTAACTCATCAAGAAGACAAAAACCATAACTTGGTATGTGCCTCATAGCTTCAAAATACGTGAAGCAAAAACGGACAGAATTAAACAGAAAAATAGATAATCCAACAGCCATTGTTGGAGATTTTAACACCCATCAAACAAAGGGACAAAACTCTCTCGGGATGGACACAAGTGGTCTGAATGACAGTGTGAGCTATCTTGATCTGATATCTATCAAACACCACACCCAACACATTCTTTTCTACTGCACATAGTGCCCTCAGAAAGATAAATGCTGGGCCGTAAAACAAATCTCAACAAATTTAAAAGGATTGAAATCGTGCAGAATATGTTCTCTGTTCATATTGGAATAAAATCAATAACAAAACAATGCAAACCCCAAATATTTGGTAATACCTAAGTAACCCATGGGTCAAAAAAATCACAAGGGAAATTTGAAAATACTTTGAACTGAACGTTACTGAAAGTACAACATATCAAAATGTGTGGCCCACAAGTAAAGCAGGGGATTTAGTTTATAAATGCTTATTTTAGAAACGCTAATTCCAGAATTCAGATGGAAATGCAAATGGACAAATACAGCCAGGGCAGTCTTGAACAACAACAACTCTGGAGGACCTTCGTTACCAGATATCATAACCATGACAGTAATTAAGGCAGTGAGGTATTGGTGCAAAAATAGATAAATAGGCCAAATGAATAGAGAGTCCTGAAAAAGACACATATATACAGTCAGTCTATTTATGACACAATGGACAATGCCTTGCGGTGGTGGAAGGACGGTCTTTTCAATCATTGGCTCTGGGTCAATGGCCACCCATAAGGGTGAAAAATAAATCTTGACCCAAACCTCACACCATACAGAAAAAACAATTCCAGCTGAATTGAAGAGCTAAATGTGAAAAGTAAAATAATAAAACTTGTAGAAGGAAATATGTTTATAATCTCGGAGCAGGTAAAGTTTTTGTTTGTTTGTTTGTTTTTTCACCGAGCTGTGCAGCTCATGGGATCTTAGTTCCCTGACCAGGGATTGAACCCAGGCCACACCAGTGAAAGCACCGAGTCCTAAACACTCTATGGCGAGGGAATTCCTTTTATTTTTTTTTCAAGATTTCTTTTAAAATAAGCACAAAAAGTGCTAAACACTATAAAGGGAAAAAGTTGATAAATTGGGCTACATTAAGAACTTCTCATCAAAAGACACCATTAAAAGAATGGAAAGGCAGTGGGAGAAGCTAGGTGCAGTATAGAAAAAATGGGCACGTCACTTCTGATGGATAGAGAGGATGATTGGAATATAAAAAGGGCCCAGCCTCATCGGTCCCCAGGGAAATGCAAACGGAAACCCACTGCAGACCCGCCAGAAAGACCAAACTGAAAAGGACCAACCTACCTAACTGTTAGGTATTTGCACTGTGTCACAGATCTCCAGAACGTTTTCATCTTTTCAGACTGAACTCCGTCCCATTAAACAACTCCCTGTCCCCCTCCCCCGGCTTCTGGGAACCACCATTCTACTTTCTGTTTCTATGATTTTGATGACTTCAGAGACTTCATATAAGTGGAATCACACAGTATTTGTCCTTCTGTGTCTGGCTTACGTCGTTGGTCATAATGTCCTCAGGGTTCATCCATGCTGTAACATATTGCAGGATCTCCTTCCACCTTAAGGCTGAACATATTCCAGAGTATGGGTGGATCACATTCTGCTTATCCATTCAGCCATCGATGGACACTTGGGTTGTCTCCACCTCTTGGCTGCTGTGGATAACGCTGCTAACAAATCTGGTTGTGCAAACATCTCGTCAAGCCCCTGCTTTCCGTTCTTTTGGATAAATGACCAGAAGTGGTCTCATCAACATTCTCAAGTTATTTATACTCGTAGGTTTTACCACCTCAACTACACAGAAGGTCCTAGAAGTCAGGGATCAATCATCCACTTAGGTGTTGGTAAGTGTTTAATAACCGTCTTCCTGAGCGGGGGGAACACCTGATTTGTGCCAATTGCCGACACCCTTGATGTGCAGCCCAAGGAGATGCCTGGTGCTGGAAATCGGGCCCTGCTTGGAAGTGTCCAGAGCAGTGGGACCCTGGGTGGCCACCCCTGCCCCGCATGGCCAGGCAACACTACCCCCACCCCTTAAGAACTGAAGCCAAAGACACCCCAGACTCAGGGTCAGGAGCCCAGCAAGGTGGCGGTGGGGGGGTGTGGACTGGGTGAAACTCTCCACTGAAGAATTCTTAGGTTGGATGGTGGGGACATGGGTGCTCACTTTCTTCTTGTTAGTTAAAAGATGCATTGTGATATATACACTCTTTTATATGCATGAGACATTTAGCATTTATTTTTTATTTTATTTATTTAATTTACTTTTTTATTTTTGGCTGTGTTGGGTCTTCGCTGCTGTGCACGGGCTTTCTCTAGTTGCGGCGAGCGGGGGCTCCTCTTCGTCGTGGTGCACGGGCTTCTCATTGTGGTGGCTTCTCTTGTTGCAGAGCACAGGCTGTAGGCATGTGGGCTTCAGTAGTTGTGGTGTGTGGGCTCAGTAGCTGTGGTGCACGGGCTTAGTTGCTCTGCGGCATGTAGGATCTTCCCAGACCAGGGCTCAAACCCATGTCCCCTGCATTAGCAGGTGGATTCTTAACCACTGTGACACCAGGGAAGCCCGACATTTAGCATTTAAAAGGTAAAACACAAACACTCACCCACACAGATTCACGTGGTGCATGCACCTGCACAGGTGTGCATTCAGGTGCACCCAGCCTTTCTCTGGGAGGTCTGTCCACAGGTTTGGGTGGGACCCAGTCACCTGCACTCTGAAAAGATCATTTAAATGATTGTCTCGCCCACTGACACAATCAAAAGATTGTCTCTCAGGGCTTCCCTGGTGGCTCAGTGGTTGAGAGTCCGCCTGCCGATGCAGGGGACGCGGGTTCGTGCCCCGGTCCGGGAAGATCCCACATGCCGCGGAGCGGCTGGGCCCGTGAGCCATGGCCGCTGAGCCTGCGCGTCCGGAGCCTGTGCTCCGCCACGGGAGGGGCCCCAACGGCGAGAGGCCCGCGTACCCAAAAAAAAAAAAAAAAAAAAAAAGATTGTCCCTCATACAAAAGATGTCTGTGCTGCCAGACTTTTCCCTCAGATTCCCTAAAATGGGGGAATAATCGAAATGAGTCATTTGCTCTTTTCTCGGGAAGCAAAGGGAGTAGCATGTGCAGAATGAGCTCAGCAGTCATGAACAAGCCGGTAAGTTTCCCATTTGGGGGAGGCTCACACGTTAAAACCCTTCCCGGGGCTTCCCTGGCGGCGCAGTGGTTAAGAATCCGCCTGCCATGCAGGGGACACGGGTTCGAGCCCTGGTCTGGGAAGATCCCACACGCCGCGGAGCAGCTAGACCCGTGCGCCACAACCACTGAGCCTGCGCGCCTAGAGCCCGTGCTCCACGAGAGAAGCCACCTCAATGAGAAGCCCGCGCACCGCAACGAAGAGTAGCCCCCGCTCGCCGCAGCTAGAGAAAGTCCACACGCGGCACTGAAGACCCAACGCAGCCAAAAATAAATAAATAAACAAAATAAATTTAAAAAAAAACCTTTCCCAAATTCATGCCAATATGCATTTTGACAGTCATATTTTATCAAAATGGGTTGTGTCATTCAGAAACTGTTTGCAAAATGAACGTCCTGCCCCAAGAACCCACATGCTATTTTTTTTAAAGCTTATAGAGCAGAAGGATAGCCCAGCTCCAGAGTGGAAAAGGCCGAATCTTCTCATTAGCAGCCTGATGCCCTGCTGGCCCTCTGTGATAAACCTGAGTGGCATGAGAAAAACCAAAGCATGAACTTGAAACATTAAAGACATGACCCAGAGACCAGGAGGGAAGGCGTGCCCCAGGCTGTGGACTCACAGCTCACCAGCACTAAGTCGACTTGATCCATCCGCCAGAAACCATCTGCCAAAACCAGAGTGTTGGTTTTCACCAGCTTCAGGCTTCAGTGCTGGCCGCTGCCCTGGGGCCCAAGGCTCTCCAGGAAAAGACTGGAAAGGTGATGGGGACCTTGGAGTTTCCTTCTCCTCTGTGCTTTTTCTGCAATTTATTTTCTTAAATGGATGTGTTGTTCTTTTATCATTAAAAAAAGAGAAGCACTGCTTGATTTTTCATCTCTTAACTTGTTCTTGAGGGAAAATACACACACTGGAAAGTGCACAACTCGGTGAATTCTCGCAAACTAAACACACCCACGTCACCAGCACCAGATCAAGGAGCAGAATGTACCCAGCCACCCCTCCCCAGAGTGACCACCACCTGACTTCTAATATCATGCATTCCTGTAGCCAGGTTGCTGACTGGAGGTAAATGGAGTTATACGGACTTCTGTCTTTTGTTTCCCCAGTGTTTTATCTTGTGTGTGTGTGTGTATTGGGGGGGCGGGGGGGTTAATTTTTTTTATTGTGGTAAAATTCTCGTAACATAAAAGTCACCATTTCAACCTTGTCACAGTGTACAACCTCGTGGCACTCACAATGTTGGGCAACTATCAGCCTTACCTAGTTCCGGAACGTTCTCCTCACCTGAAAGGAAAACCGTAAGCAGTCAGTCCCTACCCTCCTATTTCCTCAACCCCTGGCAACCACTAATCCACATCTGTCCCTATGGATTTACCTATTCTGGACATTTCACGTAAATAGGATCATGCAATATGTGTCTTCCCTTTGTGTCTGTCTTCCTTCACTCAGCATCGTTTTTTTAAAAAAAATGCTTTATTAATTTTTAGGCTGCGCCATGCAGCAGGCAGGCTCCTAGTTCCCCAACCAGGGATCTAACCAATGCCCCCTGCAGTGGAAGCAGGGAGTCTTAACCACTGGACCGCCAGGGAAGTCCCTACTCAGCATCTTGTTTTTGAGGTTCACCCACATGGTAGCCTGTGTCAGTGCTTCATTCCCTTTTGTGACTGAATAATATTCCATTACACGGGTGGATCACCTTTGTTTATCCATCCATCCATTGATGGACAGTTGGGTTGTTTCCATTTTTGGAATAGTGCTTCTGTGAAGATTCGCACACAAGGTTTTGTGTGGACATATGTTTACATTTCTCTTGGGTATATTCCTTGGAGTGGAATTGCTGGGTCACGTGGTGAGTCTACGTTTAACTTACGGAGGAACTGGGTTCTCTTGTGCACGGGCATTCTCTCCCTCAGCGGTAGGTGAGGCTCATTTGTGTTGTTGCCACCCTGCAGAGGGCCCACGCTCACTGCTGCAGGATCCGTGGTTGAACACACCCAGCTACGTATCCACTCTTCAGATGGGGGGCACTGGGGGCTCCAGTTTGGGGCTGTTATGAAGAGCGCTGCTCTGAACGTTCCCTACTTGACTTTTGGGGACACAGACATTTCTTTGGGCATACAGCTAACAGTGGACTGGGCTAGCCATTAGGTGAGAAAATGCAACAACAGACATGCAGATTGGAAGGAAGAAGGAAAACTCTCTCTATCTGCGGATGATGTGACCTTGTATACAGAAACTTCTAAAGACACAACTAGAGAACTATCAGAACTAGTAAACAAGTTCAGCAAGGTGGCAGGACAAGATCAACATACGAAAAATCGATTGTAGTTCATTCAGGAGCAATGAACAAGACAAAAGTGAAATGAAGTAAGCAATCCCATGAGTATTTGAGTAAATTAACAAAAGAAGTGCAAAACATATATTCTGAAAACTACAATACATTGTTGAAAGAAATTAAAGAAGACCTAAATAAATGGAAATATATCCCACGTTCAGGGTTGGAAGACTGAATATCATTAAGATGGTGGTACTCCCCAAATTGATTTTTATTTGCGTTTCCCTGATACCACTCATATATCAGACTCAATACAATCCTTATCAAACTCCCAGGCGGCTTCTTTGCGGTAACTGACAAACGGATCCTTAAATTCCTATGGAAATTCAAGGGATTCAGAAGAACCAAAACAATCTTGGAAAAGAAGAACAAAGTTGGAGCACTCACACTTCCCAATTTCAAACTTACTACAAAACTACAGTAATCGAGACAGAACGGTACTGGCATATGGAGAGTTACATAGACCAGCTGGAGTAGAATAGAGAGCCCGGAAATAAACCCTCACATATACGGTCAAATGATTTTACAGAAGGGTGCCGTGATGATTCAATGATGAAAGGACAGTTTTTTCAACAAATCGTGCTGGGAAAACTGGATACCCACATGGAAAGGAAAGAAGCTAGATCCCTCTCTCACACTAGACACAAAAATTAACTCAAAATTGATCAAAGACCTGAATGTGAGGACAGAAACTGTAAAACTTTTAGAAGAAAATATACATATAGACCTTGGATTAGGTGATGGCTCTTTTGATGTGACACCAAAAGCATAAGTAACAACAGCAAAAGAGATAAATTCGACATCCTCAAAATTTAAAACTTTTGTGCCTCAGAAGACATCGAGAAAATGAAAAAAACTGACACAGAGGAAGAAAAAGTTCAAATCACACTTAGAAGGGACTGTATCTAGAATATATGAACTATCGCAACTCAATAATAAAAAGACAGATAACCCAATTTTAAAATGGGCAAAGGATATGAATAGACACTTGTCCAAAGGAGAGATACAAATGACCGATAAGAACATGAAAAGATGCTCAGCATCTGGGCCAGGACCATGCCAGTCTCCCAGAGGGAGTATGTTACTCTCCACAAAACAGCCCAAGGTGACAGTGCTGAGGGCTCTCCGCGGAAGGGATGGATTCCACAAATACTGAAACCGTCTCTGTGCAGATGTGGAGATGTGCTGCTCAGAGCCCCTCCAGGAAAGCACCACTGCCCAGCTGCAAGAAGCAGGGTGAACTAACTGGGAGACTCCAGCCATTAGCTTCAAGCCCAGGTCACGTTCTTCTCGGGTGATCCCAGCGACCGCCAGCAAGGCGGTAGGTGGGATGAGGACACCTATTTCCGCTCAGCGTGGGACCCCTCCAATGGGCAGGTGCTCCGGAGCTGCCCGCTGGGCTGGCACATCGCGGTCCGGGGTCCCTCCTGCCCAGTCCTGCTGCCACCCTTTTCCCCCTTGAAGATGTTTCTTCCCAAGAAACCTCCGCCTCAGCGTCTACGTCCTGGAGAACAAGCTGGGACTCGGAGTAGAGCGGTCCAAGAAAGCAGGCAGCAGGATGGAGCTGCAGACCGGACCACTCACCACCGGGGCAGTGAGGGAAGCCCATCCCTGGCCCGGGGCCCAACTGCTAACACTTTCCCTGGGAATGACTTGGGGGACGGAGCTGGTGGACCGGCTTGTGGCAGGGGCCGCACCAGCCAGCAGTCTGCCCAGTGTCATGATCCAAACTGAACTGGTTGCTTGAAAGGTAGCGGAGCGGGGGTGGGGGGTGGGGGGAAGATGGAACCGGAGGCTCGTTGACTAAGTTGCACTGACTTAGAGACGATAATGACAAGCTGAGGGCAGTTAAACAATTGAGAAACGTGTGGGAGCCAGCAGTCTCATTAGCAGCTTCAAAGAAATTCAGGCGGGGGCTTCCCTGGTGGCGCAGTGGTTGGGAGTCCGCCTGCCGATGCAGGGAACACAGGTTCGTGCCCCGGTCCCGGAAGATCCCACATGCCGCGGAGCGGCTGGGCCCGTGAGCCATGGCCGCTGAGCCTGCGCGTCTGGAGCCTGTGCTCCGCAACGGGAGAGGCCACAACAGTAAGAGGCCTGTGTACCAAAAAAAAAAAAAAAAAAGAAAAAGAAACTCAGGCGGTAAAGCAGGAAACACTCAAGCTCCCATTCAGACACGACGGCCAGAGTGGCTGAACTTCACAGACGGAGATTGCTCAGCTGGGGCAGGACCGCTACACCGATGTCAGGACCCTGCCTGGGACCCCTGGGGACCCCGAGGGGTGGAGACCTGGGTGTGTGCATGCAGAATTTGATTCCTCAAGGCCTTTAGCCACCTGAGCCTGCAGACGTGGACCCCCTCCCCAGCTAGAGCCAGCCGGCCCCGGGGGAGACGATACAGAAATCTCTCCCCCATAAGGCAACAGGTGACCGTCCCCACACCCTCTCTGGGCCACCAGACCTGTCAGAATTAAGTTACAGTGTAGCTGGGATGATACAGCAGGAAAAGGGCTGCAAGGCTCGGCCAGCACATACTGCCAAGACCGGTGGGGCTGGATTCTGAGGGCACTCCTGGCGCTGTGGTGACTCTTACTGTGAATGGACAGAGCAGTACCCCAGCCTGAGAGGGTACAGTGACCAGGGGCTCGGACCCTCCTGAGTGAGGACATGGCTCACACTCCCAGGAAGGCCACCAAGATCTGCAGAGGTGACAGCTGAGGAGGGCTGTAGGCTGGAGAGTAGAGGGGCCCCGAGACCCGCTGCAAGCGGCGGGACCTCACCCACCTTCCTCCCTCCCTCTTCTAAGTCTCCCCCAGGAAGAGAGGCTGGGATACCCCTGGAGGAGACCCCATGTGCAAGTGAGGGAACCTGTGGGCACAAGGGGTGACTGTGGTCACACAGATCTCCCTTCCAAAAGAGACTCACTGCCCAACACAGGAGCGGGGCTAGCGGACTGCCCACAGCCATTAGAGGCTTAGGGTCCGCCTCAGATTTCACTGAGGTGGTGCCCTTCTCAGGGTGGCCCCAGTCACCGGTGGCCGTGGTCCGAAGGCCTGGCCATTTCTGCCCCACGTGAGACTCCTCCCCTGGACTCCAGAGCTCCTGCCGGCAGGCAGACTTGGTCAGGTCCCAGCCCAAGCCGACTTCCTCCACCTTTCCCCTCACAGGTGTTAGCCCCCTTAGGCCCTTTGTACCCTTACTTGTCTCAGCACTTTCTTCCTGGAGACCCTCGCACTTGGCCTTTATGTGCTGACAAGCAGGACGGCCAGGGAGGGTTGGTTTATTAGCTCAGCAGGTATTTGGGGAGGATATGTAATAGCATGCCGGGGGCCAGGGCGTCCCCAACCTGCGTTGGCACCTGGCTCTGCTAGGATGGTAGGTACGTTCCTTAACTGCCCTCATCCTCGTCCCCCTGTCTGTAAAATGGGACGATTATAGAGCCCCATGCAGAGCGCTGCTTCAAACGTCAGACGTGCGCGCGCAAACTGTTCAGCGCGATGCCCAGCGCACGCTCGGCTGTGAATTGCAATTGCTGTTCTCCTTTTTCCTCTGAGCGCTCCTTCAAGGTGTTTGCTGCACGGGCCTTATCTTTCTCTGCAGAACTTAGAATGCGTAGTCCGCACTCTACAAGCACACCTTGTTTAATTACTATTGCACTTCGCAGATATTGCATTTTTCACAAACAAGTTTTGTGGGAACCCTGCGTTTAGCAAGTCTATCAGCACCATTTTTCCAACAGCATTATTTTAAGGTTAAGGTATGTACAGTGTTTTTCAGACACAATGTTACCGCACACTTAATACACTACAGCATAAAAATAACTTTTATATGCACTGGGAAACCCAAAACATTCATGACTCACTTTATTGTGATACTCGCTTTATTGCGGTGGTCTGGAACGGAACCCACGACATCTCTGAGGTCTGCTTGTATCAGGGCAGGGATGGTGACCACAGGCCTGAAGACCTGGAGCTGTAAGGTCTGGGGACTCCAGGCTGAAGGCCTGAGTCTCTCTCCTGTGCTACATCAGCGGTCCCCAACCTTTTTGGCACCAGGGACCAGTTTCATGGAAGACAACTTCTCCACGGAAGGCAGCGGGAGGGGGGGATGGCTCAGGCGGTGATGCGAGCGGTGGGGAGCGCTGGGGAGCAGCAGATGAAGCCTCGCTCACTCGCCCACCGCTCACCTCCTGCTGTGCGGCCTGGTTCCTAACCGGCTCGGACCGCTACTGGTCCTAGGCCCGGGGGTTGGGGACCCCTGTGCTACATGACTGACTGGGATAAAAGGCTGGCTGCTTGCGCGGCAACCCCAGCGCAGCTTTCCCAGGAGCAGCCCGCCAGTCC
This sequence comes from Phocoena sinus, assembly GCF_008692025.1. NCBI lineage: Eukaryota > Metazoa > Chordata > Mammalia > Artiodactyla > Phocoenidae > Phocoena > Phocoena sinus. Next base: position 1,643,889 of record NC_045777.1, on the reverse strand, counting down.
TCTGCCAAGGCCTGTGGTAAAAAAAACCTCTATCTGCCCCGCTCATCTGAGTACGGAAGTCGGCCCCTTGGGTGACTGCTGACAGAGCATGTGGACGCCTGGTGCCAAGGCACTCCTCTGAGCAGGGAAATGCCTTTCATCCCCAAATGAAGGAACAGCCCTGCTGAGACATGGACACCCCGTCCCCAGAGAGCATCAAACGAGGACCAGGCTCCCGTCACACGTTGCTGTGGGAGGATAAAGACGTGCAGACACTTTGGAAGACCGTCTGGTGGTTTTTCACAATGTTAAACATAGACTCACCATATGAGCAGGCAATTCTACTCCGAGGTGTATACGGGGGGGAAATGAAAACATACATCCACTCAAAGCCTTGTACACGGTGTTTACGGCAGCATCATTCATAGTAGCTGAAAGGTGGACAAACCAAATGTCCATCAACTGATGAACACGTAAACACCAGCATACAACAGAATGTTATTCAGCTACAGAAAGAAACAAAGTACTCATACGCGCCGCAACGTGGATGAGCCTTGAAAACATTCATAAACGTACGCACAGTGAAAGGAGCCAGTCACAAAAGTGTATGATAGTGTATGATTCCACGAATGGGAAATGTCCAGAACAGGCAAATCCATAGTGGCTACCTGGGCCCTGGGGGACAGGGCGGTGGGAAGTGACCGCTAGTGGCTATAGGGTTTGGGGAGTTGTGATTGGAATGTTCTGGAATTACACAGTGGTGACGGCTGCACAATTCTGTAACTATACTAAACACCCCTGAGCCGAACACCTTAGATGGGCGAATGTTAGGGTATGTAAATGATACCTCAACAACGTTGCTAAGCAAACAAGTAAGTGAATGAATAGGCGTGAGTTCCATGCAGCCCAGCGTGGAGAGAGATCAGACTCGGGACCACTGGCCCCGAGATTCCAGGGAGCATGGTAAACCCATTTGTGAAGACACTTCCACGAACCGGGGGAGACTCCCAAGGCAAACGTGGTTCTCATGCTTGTTGCTTGGGAAAGACAAATATCTACTCCTGGAGGTCTGCGTTCGCTTGTATGAACAACACAAGCCACGGCAATGTGTTTTTGGTGCCGTCCGCCCCGTCCAGCTGCTGAAACCTCCTGGAAAATCTGGAAGCAGCTCTGGACCGAGGCATCTTCCTGGAGGAGGACCCGCTTCTCAGCCCGGCCCGCATGCTGCCCCTTCTGCCACACACGCCCCCGCCCGTCCGAGGGCGTCCGCGTCACGACAAGCGTCTGCCTCGGTGCCCAGGCTTGGCCACCGAGCCTTTGCGTTCAGGGGGTTAAGGCAGCCACAGAAGGGAAGGTGTATGGTGTTCACAGGGTGGACCTTCACACTTGCAAAAACACCCGTGTGCCGGCAGGATGCTTTCCATCCACACTCCAGCCTCTCGCCAGGTGAGAACGTCAGTACGCAGACGAGGGGTCCTCACGTTGGCTCCCGAGCACTGCCAGGTGGCCACAGGCTTTGGGGGGCCTGGATTGTCTCTACCACTTCTTTATTTTATTTTTTTAATTTTAATATTTTAAAAAGTACATATTTAATTTTAAATATTTAAAATATTTAATTTTTAATATTTAATATGCGGCTCTTCGTTGCCGCGTGCAGGATCTTTTAGTTGCAGCATGCGGACTTTTAGTTGTGACATGCGGGATCTAGTTCCCTGACCAGGGATCGAACCTGGGCCCCCTGCGTTGGGAATGTGGAGTCTTAGCCACTGGACCGCCAGGAAAGTCCCCCACCCCTTTATTTACACGACTTCATTCCTGGGGGCTGCGGTTCTGCCAGGCCGGCGCTCGTGCACCATCAGGCAGGTGCAAAGACAAGCGCCCAGCCTTGGAGCTGACTTGGAGTTCACATCCTAGGACGCTCCCCGGGTAGGCCTTTGGGTTACTGTGGCAACTCCCTGGGACGCATCCTGCATCTTTTGCATGGGGTCAAGAGAGGACAAGGTGAAGGAACTCTCCCCGCAGTGCCCAGCTGCAGCCTCAGGACAGTCTGCATCTGGGGCACCTGTACAGCGTGCGTTCCTCGAATGAAGAAGCAGCCGCATCTGGCATCTCCCCCGCGGCTGAGCAGGGAGCACCAGGGGGCAGGGTGTCCGGGTCAGCAGCCTGAGACTCAGATCGGAATCCCAGGCTGGCCGCTCAGTGGCCGTGTGACCCTGGCTGAGCATCTAGCCCAGGCTGGTCTCCTCACCATTAGGCCCCGGGGGGCCGCCATCCTGACCTCTAACAACCTGTGTACATTGCAGGGGGCCTGTGACTCTGTACAGGGCATTTGTTCTCTGCGTGTCTTTCCCTCGTGGCCCTGTCTGTGCGGCCACGGTCTGCTCATGTGTGGTGCCCAGACTGACCCAGTCTCCTGCTAGAGGTCATGGGTCGTGGAGGTCTCCAGCTCTGCTGTGTAAACGCTCCAGTGAGTGTCTACTGCCAGACAAACGCACTGGGCCCTTAGAGGGATCTTCTGTCGATAAATATAAACGACCCTGACTGTGCACGTAGCATGCTCAGGGGAACACCGGGGACCCTACAGTCCCCTTCCCCGCTGCCCACACCCCTTTTCCGACCTCCTCTCGGGACCCGCCAGGAGGCAAGGTGCAGGCGGCTGGCACGGAACGCTGGCAGAGCCCCTGTCCAGGGCTCTCTCGTGGCCCCCTTCAAGGTGAGCCACACGGCGACGCTGCACCTGCCTCGTGCCAAGCTCTGCGCTAGAACCCGAGGCCAGCGTGGAAGCTCTTAGGGTGTGAGGGCAGGTCACCCTGAGCCGCTGGCCTCCCCGTCACCGTGGCTGACGGCACCCTGCCCCAGGAAAAGCTGGGCCGGAGGAGACGCCCAGGGCACACAGCAGAGGGCGAGGCGGGAGGAACCAGGGGTGGCCCCGCGTGCTCTGCCTCTGGGGAGCCAAACCCTCACCACTGACTCTCTGACCTGGACACCTCTTCTTCCCCAAATGAGGTGGTGAGGGAGCCCAGGCAGAGGGAAGGGGTGAGGAGGGCCTCGTGGGGTGGGTGAGGGTGGGCCCAGCTGGGGATGCTGCGGGCCCAGGGGACCTCAGCCTCCCTCGACCCTCCCTGTGTGCGTGGTAGGCCCCGGTCGCTAACTACCTTTCCAATCATCCTGCTGAGGGAGGCCCCACACATGCAAGCAGACGCTGGTGACCCAGGGTGAGCGGTTACAAGGGTGCCTCCCACACGCTGGCCTGGTGCAAACAGCTTGCTTGCACTTGCCATCCTCACAGCACGAGGCACAACCTGGGCCCCACTCTTCGTGCTAGAGGCACAGCCAGGAGGCTCTGGGGCCAGGATGCCAGCCAGGTCTGCCTGACCGGCCCTGGGTGGTGAAGGTGGTGGCTAAGGGGTCCCTAAGCTGTTCCTGAGCTCTTAAAGCCCTCAGCATCGAGGGGCTTGATCATCACCAGGAGACGAAAGCCGACTGGCCTGTCCATCTTCCTGTTCCCAGGATGTTCTCTAAGTGTTTTCTCTCTGTATTTCTGAAGGGCCACCATGTTAGAATCTGACACTCGGGGAGCTAGCGTCTGGGGCTGCCAGAGTCCCGTCAACTTTGCTTACCTCTCCCACCAGCTGGGCCTGGAAGGGTGGGCCGAGGCTGCCCAGCTGGGTCTGGGCCCTGACACACTTTTGTTTACTTCCCGCAGCACGCCTCATCACCAGGAGGCTCAGCTGGGTGGGCGGCCGGCGGGGGAGACACGGAGTGGAGGTAGGGAAGGGGGAGGGGGAGGCGAGGGAGATGGAAGAGGAAAGAAGGGGTAAGGGAGAAGGGCGAGGAGAGGAGGGGGGGTCCAAAGATGCAGGAACCTCAAGCCACTGGCGCTCACGGAGCCTCCAGGGAAAACAGCCCTGCAGGCCCCGGGGACGGGGATGGATTCCCACTGGATTCACAGAGAGCAGAGACCTCGGGGAGAATTCCTGGCCGTGTGGGATCAACCCTGCTTTACTCCCTGACCACAGAGGCCCTGAACACAGCCGCCCGGGCCTCCCAGCCCTGTGACCTGCCTGAAAAGCTCCTGGTATGGGTCACCTTCAAAGCCAGCCTTGCCCTTGCCACCCATCCCGCCTGCAACTCTCAGCTTCCTCCTGGCTCCTGGCTCTCTGCGGGCAAAGGCTCCCTCCTAGCAGGGGGACATCTGCCCCTCTCGGGCGTTAGGTCCCGAAGGAGAGGAGGGGACAGGCAAGGTCCCACCCTGCTGGCACGTCCCCTGCTTCAGACCCCAGACTCGATTTCTGTTTTATCTGTGTCCACCTATCTATTACTAATACGTCTTTGAATCAACTCACCTGTTTTGTTTTGCTCCTACTAAGCAATGATACCTGTGAAACCAGTGGCCGGGCCCATCATTCTTTCTCAGGTTCACATCAGTCACAAAGTGGCCTTCTGTGGCCACGTGCCCCTCACCTGCTACAGGACACGGGCTGCGATGGAACCCCGGGCCTCGTCCTGGGTCCTTATCTTCACACCCGTCCTTAATAAAGGACGCTGTCCTCCAAACACACAGGGCTTGGTACGTGGCTCGTGGGTGCAGTGGAAACCCAGCCAGCCGCTTCTGTGGTCCTCTGAAGGGACCACCGTCTCCCATGCACGGGCCCCTAGCACCTCTCAAAAGCCCGTCACAGGCATTATCTTCTGGGGTCCTCACATCCAGCAGTGAGATGGGCAAGACAGCTGTCTTCTCAATCTGGCAAAAGGAGAAACTGAGGCAGGGAGTCCAACCTGCCCAGGGTTTTTCGTCTTCTCAGCTCCCCTTTCTACATCCCCAGGCTCAGGAGTCTAAGGCTTGGTGATGACCGAGCAGGTGGGCACTGTGGACAGCTGTTGAGGGTGGAGGTGCTGTTCAGGGAGGGGTGTCCCCTTGCATGGAAAACAGACCACACCAATGGACTCCCGGGCCAAGTTGAGGCTCCGTACAACTGCTCCCCCTCTCAGACCTTTCACAAGTGCCCTCCACTTTGGGCAGGACACCAAGAAATGAGTGGCAGGGCCAGCCTTCCTGGACCTGTGCGCCACGTGTATTTTTAGCCTCTGCCCTGCCCGGGCATTTGCAGTGACCGATGTCCTCAGGGAACCACCCAGCTGTACACCCAGGGGCCTGGTGGACTCTCAGAGGTCTCCAGGAACTGCCCCCTGCCCTGATCCTGGAGCTCAGGATCCAGCTCCCCCTTCCAAGGTAGAATCGGCTCCAATTGGGGAGGAATGCATCCCCACCTCCAGTACACACAGAAGATTGTGGAGAGAGTTCCGAGGCACAGAACCTGTGACCTTAGGCAAGTCGTGCTCTGGACCTGGGGGAAGTGGGGGGCAGGAAGACCTCTGCTGTGCAGGGGGACCACCAGGCCAGATGGTCGCTGAGGTGGTCAGGAGACCTGGGGTTGCACCAACACCACACAGGTGCACCCTGGGGAAGACTGTTGTGCTGTCCTGTCTCCTGTCCAAGGGCAGGATGCCCCAATGCCTGGAGACCTCTCTTACTGGAGATGGGCTAACCCGGGGGCCGCGCTGTCCACCCTCTCCTCACCAGCGCAATTCTCCAGGAGCAGAGATGCACTGGTAAATCTTGGCAGATCGATTTAGAAGACTTTTCCATCTTCTCTTCTGCTCCTTCTGTGCTCCCTTATCTCCAACCCAATACTGTTCTCTTACTGTTGCCGGGTGCTGGTGGAATGGGGGGATTCACAAAGGGCAGGCAGGGCAACTGTCCTGTGCTGGGTCTGTTTCCTCTGTAAAATGGGGAGTCAGAGCCTATGTGCAGGTTGCCGTAAGGTGTTCTCTGCAGCGGCTTTCATTTTTCGTTTGGCACTTATTGTAAGAAATACACTTCACATCTTGATCAAGTACCCACTTAAATACGTGTAAGTAAAATAAATGCTTCACAGAGCAAGCGCACTCTCACTGTGAGATGCTCTCTATCTCATTCTGTTTCATTTCTATAAAATGCTGGTCACCACTCACCACGTTTTTTTCAGGACATAATACTAGTCGCTGATCTGAGGTCAAGAGGGAGAGACAGGCAGAAAGCAAGCGCAGACATAATCACCAATCGAGCAAAGGGCTGTGCAGGCAAGAAGGGGGGTCTGGCGAACAGGAGGGGGCGGCCCGTTTCTCCGCTTCACAGCGAGGCCTCAGAGCCGGAGCCGGGCAAAGCGGTAAGCAGGCCAGGTCAAGCGCGTCTCGGAGGCCCTGGTGGCCGGCTGGGATTTATTTTAAGGGACGCGGAACACCACCGCAGGTTTGGGGGGAGGGGCGGGATTAAAAGAGAAGATGCGCTCAGCACCTTATATTTAGCGGCTGACGCGCCGGAAGCGCTCGTTACCCGCAGTTACTACTGCGCCCCACGCGCGGAGCGCGGCCCCCACCTTCACCTCCTGGGCAGTGACCCTGGTCCCCCGCCTTCGCCCCCGGGGAAGAGACCACCCCTCACCCTCCGTTTTCACTGACCCCGGCCCGGCCCCCTGTCTTCTACCCCGGGGAAGAGACCTCCCGGCCCCACACCTTCACCCCACGGGCAGTGACCCCGGCCCCCGTCACTCTCCGGGGAAGGGACCCCCAGCCTTTGCCCCTGGGGAGGGTGACAGTGGGGCGCATCCCAGCCTTCCGGCCCAAGATGGGGAAACCGTCTGGTACGCTGCTGTAGAGGGGAAACTGAAACCGGGAAACACGATCCACAGGTTCCCCGCACCCGGGTCCTGAAAAGGGCGGTACGCGCGGCGGGCGGAGCTTTGGCGCCCCGCCCCCTCCCTCACACGTGCGCCCCCGCCCCTCCCGCGGACGCGCGCCCCGCCCCGGTCGATTCCCACCCCTCCTCCAGGCCCGCCCGCCGGGTCTCGTGTTCCCACCCCGCGCGGGGCCCGCCGGGAGCCAGCCGAGAAGTGGGGCGGAGAGCAGGGGAAAGCCCGCCGGGTCAGGCGGCGCTTGCTACGCAGGCGCGGAGCGCGGGGCCGCCCCCAGGCCGACAGCGCGGCCATATTTAAAGGGAGGACGGCGAGGCGAGCCAATGGGCGGTGAGCGTGCGGGGGCGGGGCGTGGCGGCACAGGACCCGGATGTGGCTGCTGCGACCCCTCCTCCCCCGCGTTCCACTTACAGCCCCCCGGCCGCGCGCAGTTGCTCGCTCTCTGGTCCCCGCGCAGGCCCTCGGGCGGCGGTGAGGCGGCGCAGAGGCGGAGGAGCGGGCGGCGAGGCGACCGCGCGGAGGCGAGCGAGCCAGGCCCGGCCGGGCGGCCGCCGCCATGAGCGGCTCCTCGGGCACCCCGTACTTGGGCAGCAAGATCAGCCTCATCTCCAAGGCGCAGATCCGCTACGAGGGCATTCTCTACACCATCGACACGGACAACTCCACGGTGGCGCTCGCCAAAGGTAGCGCCCCGCGGCCGCCCCAACCGCCCCGCCCCCGCCAACAGCCGGGCCCGCGCCTCCTCCGCCCTACGCCCCCCCGGGCGCCCCTCCGCAGTCCCGCCTCACGCCCCGGGGCGACCCCCACATCCTGCCTGCGCCCGCCGGGGCGCCCTGGGCCTCAGCGCCGCTCCCGCCCCTGCCCTCCGGGGCTCGGCTTGCACAATGGGCTCCCCGGGCCCCGGCGGCAGCGTAATTGTGCGCGGCCAGCCCGCCCTGCTCGGGGTTGGGTGGGGAGGTGGGGGCGGGTCCAGCTCCCGCGGTGCTGCCCCCCCCCCCGGGCGGGGTAGCCCACCTCTGCAGGTGGGGGGTCGGCGTTGCTAGGCTGTTTCCTCCCCAGCTGCCCGAGGGCGGAGGGGGCGGCTGGCGCCGAGAACCCGGTCCCTGTGGGGGAGGGGTGGGACTAGGGGCCCGGAGTCTCCTCGGGGCCTCCCCAGAAGGCTGGAGAACGAGAAAACGCGACTTCTGCAAGCCCTTCTGGAACCTATTAAGCAGCTGGGGCCTTGAGCCTGAACAAATAACCACGTTTTAATGGATTCTCCTGTCGGGATAGGAGCATCGTTTGGCGGCTCCATGCTCCCGTTTAAAGCGTCTTCCTACTCTAATTTCAGACGTTTTAGTCTGTGGGTTTACCCTTTTGTGACAGACTCCTCCCTGCGGGCGCTGGTAACCACACTGAAGTCCCTGGGAGACCTAGAGAAAGATGGCTGTACTGTGGCTCTGCCGGAGTCCAGAGCCTTTTCTGAGCGTGTTGAGGCAGGAGGTGGGCCCAAAGTTTCTTTGTCTTCGTCCTCCAGGGACGATGACTAGTGTCCTTCCCCTGCCTCTTGGAAGTGCTGAGTGCAGCCAGGTCTGCAGAAACCCTGTTTGTTTGATTGGTCTTGTTAGGCTGGAGACACTGGGCTGGGCCTCTAAGGGTCAAGGCGCAGCTACGTGCTCCTGTGTTAGAGGGAGCCTCCTCCGTCCAGGTCGCAGTCAGTTCCCAGCTCTGGGAGTAGCTCCTTTGAAAGCCTAGTATTTAAGTTTTCCGGTAGATGTGTTGCTCCAGGACATAGTTTAGTACTGTAAGATTTTGTGGTCACTTGTACTCTTGGCTTTGGGCTACATTTGGCCTGAGACCCCCGTTGGAAAAACTGAGGCCCAGCGTAGTCCCTGGTCCTCAGCGGGAGTTGTGCTAGGATTAGATTAGATAGAGGCTGCTTCAAGCCCAGCTCTGCCTCAGGGACCTGAGAAGGAGGCACTTGCTTGGGCTCCTTGAACCCTGCCGGTAGGGGTTAATCCCCTAGGAAACCCCTCCGGGAGACAGACGCTCGTGGTGTGGGTCCACGTTCTGGGCCGCCTTCTCCCATTGTTTCTCTACCAGCTCCTCCCAGGCTCGTCGTGGGCAGAAGGGTGGGGATGACACTCAACCTGCTGGCTTTTCTCAGAAGAAAACAGACTCCCCAGGGGTGGTGTGTTGCGAGGCTTCAATCAAAAAGCAGCTTTGGGGCTGTTTAATCTGCAAAGTCAGATGTGAATGGGGGGGCGGGGGGGATTTGCAAAGCAGGCGTCGTTTATGGGAGCGCTGGCCTTCCATGTTTGAAAGGGAGACTGTCAGGCTCTGAATCGTTCGTGGTCGTCTTCGCGACCTAGAACTTTTTGGAGCGTTGCCAGCTGGGGTCTTGTAGGTATTGTCTGTTGATAATGAGGGGTGGAGCAGTTGAGGCGTGGAAGCTGCGTGCTGTGGATGGCCCCTGCGGGAGGGCTGATTGAACGCACTTGACTGAGGATGACAACGTAACCCTTCTCTTTCTTAACCCCTGAGTGAGGTCCTTCGGTACTGAAGACCGTCCCACAGATAGGCCTGCCCCCCCTAGAGAGGAAGTTTATGAGTACATCATCTTCCGGGGAAGTGACATCAAAGACATTACCGTGTGCGAACCTCCGAAAGCCCAGCACGCGCTCCCTCAGGACCCCGCGATTGTTCAAGTAAGTGCGCTGCCCCGTGTCTGCCATGGGCGCTGTCTCTGAGAGGCGCCGGCTTCCAGACGGAGCTGGGTGTCATCTGGCCAGAGCACTCAACTCGAGGAACAGCCTCTTCATGAAAAGCAGTTTAACTTTGTCTGGCTCTTGGCGTTCTGTGGGAGGCTTCATCTGTGGCGTGCACGGGGTGTGCTGTAGAGTGAGGCCGGCCCAGCGTGTTGGGCGGTGCAGGGGCAGTGCTGTTAGTCTTGCCGGCACCCGGTGTTTGTCCTTTGTCTCGGGTGGGTAAGCCTGAAGCCCCGGTGCATGCCGGGAGTGAGAGATGCTAGTAGGGACTTGGGACAGCAGGGCTCGCTCTCCCAACACCGCCCCGATGATAAAGTCAGCGTTGTGGGATGCTGAATTCGCAGGTGTCACGCCGTGTGCCTGCCTGCTGTGTTATGACGTGTTCTGCCCAGGATTACTAGGGAGTCCAGGCTCATATCTTCTTGGCTTGTAAACCTCGACTTTCACCGACTCCTGCGGGGCTCACGCTGCAGGAGGGGCCGGGACAGAGCGTGCTCCCTGCGGGGTGGGGCTTGCACGCTGGGCTGTGTGGGCACGTGGAGAAGTTCTGGGCCAGACTTCTGAAAGGTTTGAGGTGAGCGGCCTTGGGAACTCCAGAAGAGGGAAGTGCTCGAGCCAGGCCTTGAGGGACGAAGGGGCCTCCCGGGAGCATGGGGAGCTGGAGAGAGGACGCTGCGTGGAGGTAGTTCCTCGGCTACACAGCTGTGCCCCGGCGTGTTGGGGCCAGGGCCCAGGTGAGGATGCCATCCTCGTCCCTGGCAGAGCCTGGACTCCCTGACGACCGGCAGTGGGGCCACTAGAGGGGTTCATGGAGTTAGGAGAAGGTCGTGTTAGAATTACCTGGCAGGTGAAGCTGGGGGTGAACGTGGAAAAGGCAGCTCTGAGCCCCTTAGGCCACCCTGGGGGCTCACACGCCCCTCAGTGCCGCCTCAGCCTCCAGGAGCAGGCTGACGAATCGGGCTGCCTTTTCCGGTCTGCACGGTGCTCGCCAGGCAGGGTGGCAGGAGGGCCTGGAGCTGCTCTCACCTGTGTGTCTCATTGCTCAGTCTTCCCTGGGCTCGGGCTCGGCCTCCTCCTTCCAGCCACACGTGCCTTACAGCCCCTTCCGAGGGATGCCGCCCTACAACCAGCTGGCCGCCAGCTCCCTGCTCAGCCAGCAGTATGCCGCTTCCTTGGGTTTAGGTGAGTAACCTTTTTCTACCTGGTCAAGTGCCTGTGCTGTGACATCCAGGAGCGGGGCCAGACCCTGGTGGTGGGGACGCTGTGTTCGTGCCACGTTCAGCTGGCAGTGCATACTGAGCACCTTCTTCAGTGGCCCTTCAACTAGTTAGAACGCTTAGGAACTCCTCAGTTGAGTGGAAGAGGCAGCAGGGTGAGTTTTGGAACAGATGAATCAAATCAAAATTCATTTAAAGTGTCAGCCTGTGTCTGGGTGGAAGTTGTGGTATGTCTGGCTCAAAGAAGAAATAACCGATGTGTGTAATTACAGATGAGTTCTAACCATTTGCACATTTGTCAGCCTATAAATATAAAAGTTAAATGCAACGCCCACCTATCCTATCCTTTTACCATTCTCGTGTCAGTGCTTTGCTCAAAAATGAAGTTTCCCCTAAGGTTGAGTAAGGTTCGCTTCTACACGCATGGAGTGAGAGTCACCCTGGCCATAGGTTTGCGGCACATTCAAACCACAGAGTCGCAGCCATCACCCGCTTCACTCGTGAGAGTCACATGCTTCTAATAGAAGAACCTGTTGTCTTGAGTGCTGCTCCTGGGGTGCAGGAGCCCTTCTCAGCTTGGCTCCCCGTTTCTAGATTAGGCTTGTGTGAGCAAAGTGTCCTATGAGAGATGGCTGGGCTCTTTCCAAGCCTGCTATACACAAGACGAGTTTCTCATTACTTATTTGTGTGCCTTTTTTTTTTGCTCTTTTCTCCTTTATCTTCTTTTAGAAAAGTTGGTAAGCCCTCCAGCCTCAGCCGCGGCTTCCAGCCCTAGTTCTTCTCCATCTCCACAGCCCGTTTCAGAGCTTGACATGTCCTCAGAGTCACATCAGCTCACTTCCAAGGGTAACAGCAGTTTTGCAGAACTGCATGCTGTCTTGCGAGCCATCCTGAGCGAGGGGGTAAACCAGTAGACCAGAATGACAGTAGCTGTAGCAGATAATTTGCCAAGCCCGTGGATCAGTTAAACTGCCTCTGTGTGTTTCTGCACGTAATCCTGACTTATTAACTCTCACAGTTTTAAAGAGGGTATTAGAAAGAACCAGCAGTGCACTTTGTTCGCTCTCCTGGGTCCAGGGTCTGTTTTGACCTGTACTGTGATTGCCACGTATGGGAAATGTCCCTCTGCACAGAAGGCCACTTCCTGGGGTTTCTGCTGGTCCTAAATGCAGTGTAGGTTGCTGGGTAAGACTGCAAGGCGATCCCCCATGTAACAGGCATGCTGCTCTAGGATCCGTGTGGCACATTCCTCACCCATCCAGGGCGTTTAGCATCGGGGGCCTCGGGTGTCTTTGTAAAATGAAGCACCATTAAAATTGGGTGGCGAGCCTGAGTTGTTGACCGGGTGAGCAGTGGGCCTGATGACTGGCTTGGTAACACTGGTTTGTCCCACCTGTCTGCCGGGTGCCGCACCTGTGGGTGGTTTTTTGCCCGTTCTGGGCCTTCTCCTTTCACCGGAGGTCCTTTCACCGTGTGCGCCGCCCTCACCTTTGCAGAGACTCTGTCCAAGATGATACCTGGGGCTTTCATTATGGCACACAACTACTGTCAGTCTGTTACTTTGCATGTGTTGCTTTCCTGCATGGATGCCAGTGGATCTGAGTACAGCGGTAGTGATGTTTTTTTCCCCACTTAAAAATTGCACAAGGTAGTTCATTGTCCTTAGGATCATTTACATAAAACTGCTCTTAGGGCAAGATAGTTTGACTGATCTTTTTTTATGAAAAGCAAATGAGCCCAAGATTCTTGCCCCATCCAGTTACAGCGTGAGCAGGAAGCAGCTGTCTTGCTCAGGGAGGGCCGTGCTGAGTGAGGCGCTAGGCCAGAGAAAGTGGTCTAGGTCAATGAATGCCCATCGCAGAGGACACTTAAAAGTACCAGTAAGGGGGCTTCCCTGGCGGTCCAGTGGTTAAGAATCCATGCTTCCACTGCAGGGGGCACGGGTTCGATCCCTGGTCGGGGAGAACCAGGATCCCGCATGCCGCACGGCCAACAAAGATAAAGAAAAAAGTATCAGTATGTAGGGCCTGCCCTTTGAGTACTTTTGATCCGGTTGTGAGGAATTTCTCAGAGTAATTTCTGACAGTAGTTTCTGCTCTATGTTTAAAAACAAAGGTAGACTGTCCAGTCTTCACTGTGTTGGGCTGCCCCTCCGATAATAGTTACTCCGTGGTTAGGGCTCATTTTTTTCTGTCTCAAAAGTCTGTGCACCTCCACCCAGTCCTCAGTTGTCCCATTTAAACAGTGCCCACTGGAACGTGGGAGAGGGAAGGGAGGAGATGGCCTGATGTGTGTGGCACACCCTTCTCTGTCCTCTTGCGGCAGAGGCCCGTCTCGTGAGGGGGACCTCCACTGAGGCCGGGTTCTGAGCACTCCTGCGCTCAGGCTTGGTGATGCCGTGTAGCGGGAACACTCAGGGCAGCGCCGTCTCCAAGGGCAGCCTGGGAACCCTTCGTTTCTTACGATGAGCCTTCACCCGGAGGAATGCAGGCTGTTATTTCTCTGTAGTCAGCTCTCATCACTTCATCCTTTTTGGTTTTGTTGTTTCTTAAGCAAAAACAACAGTGTTCTAGAATTTTAACTTCAAAGGCTGAGCACTGCATTTTGTGGAAGATGCCAGACTGGGATGGTTCTTGTCCAGCATGGCCCAGAGTGAAACACATTCTCAGACTGTGAATTCACCGGCATCTCGGGACTGTCGAGCCCCCTTGGGGTTAGAGCTTGTGTGGTTTGGGGGAAGCTTTTTCTAAGCCGCTTGAGAGGTGCTTATTGTGCTGGGGTGTTTTTCCCTCCTCCGGATGCCCTAACTGGGGGAGCCTGCTGGCTTTTTTGCTGCCTGGGCTAGACGCAGAGGGGATGGTGCGGGGTGGGGGCTTTGCCTGGGTTCGGTAAAACCTCCCCAGGCGGTTGCCTTCCTCCTGCTGCACAGCCAGCTGGACGAGGAGTGGGGGGGGGGGGGGGGGGCGGGGGGGCGAGGGGGTGTGGCCTTCTCCTTGTCTCTGTTATTAACCTCTCCTCCTCCTCAACTCAGGAGCTAGCTTTCCAGCTGTCTCAGTCAGCAAGAGCCCCATGGTGGAGCAGGCTGTCCAGACTGGTTCTCTTGATAACCTGAACACCAAAAAGCTGTTACCTGGCAAGGGCACCGCGGGGATGCAGCTCAACGGGCGCCCAGCCCCGCCAAGCAGCAAGGCTGCCAGCGGTACTTAAATACTCACTCCCCTGGAGTTTGTTCGTGTTCTCAGTGGCATAGCGCTTCCTGGGGTTCTTTTTTTATCCTTTAATTAGACACCCCCACCCTGCAGGCTTTTGCAGGGCCGGCTCTTGCGCAGTCCCCGGTGGCGCCGCCCTGCTCCCGTCGCCAGGCTCTGCTCCTGTCCCCGGGCTCTGCTTTCGCAGGCGCTTTGCCTTACTCTTCCTTTTTGCGCCTTAGATGTAGCTCAGCCGGCAGCTGGGCAGACTCAAGGGCAGGTGAATGACGAGAACAGAAGACCTCAGAGGAGGCGATCAGGTAACGGCTGTTGCCACTTGAGTTCTGGGGAGCCGAGAACCACCCAGTCGCGCTCCGCTTACCACTCCTGTCTGCTTCTCCGTGGGTGACGGTTTCAGGGTGCTGGGCTCAGCGGCAGCTTCCGTGTGCTCTGTCCCCGCTTTGTCTGCTGTCTCACACCGAGTAATGTTGAGTTAGTGGCTTACCAGCCAGGGCTGTCCTTTCCTTCTCACAGGGAACAGACGAACAAGGAATCGCTCCAGAGGGCAAAGCCGTCCAACTACCGTCAAGGAAAACACAATCAAGTTTGAAGGCGACTTTGACTTTGAGAGTGCAAATGCCCAGTTCAACCGAGAGGAGCTGGACAAAGAATTTAAGAAGAAACTGAATTTTAAAGGTTTGAAAATTTGCCCCACCCCAGGAGTGTCCACGGCGCAGGTCAAGGAGAGCCTGGCGGGGGCGGGGGGCAGCTGGGATGGTGGTCAGCGGGGAAGCCATGCTGTCTGAGGAGTTCCCAAGAAGGAGAGGAGTCGGGGGGAGGCCCGTGCTCAGGGGATGAGAGCGGGTTGCAGGGCCCAGGGGTGGACGAGGCCAGCAGCCAGCAGCCAGCAGAGCTTTCCGCGTAGTGCAGGACACTCCCGGCCGCTTCCCTGAGGCCCGAGCACAACCCTGAGTGGCCCCGCGAGGGCCTGTCCTGGTGGAAGGTGCTTTGCTCCTTGGCCTCTCAGTGCTCTGCTTCTCTGTGTAGACGACAAAGCTGAGAACGGGGAGAAGGACCTGGCGGTGGTGACCCAGAGTGACGAGGCGCCTGCTGAGGAGGACCACCTGGGGCCCAACTGCTACTATGACAAATCCAAGTCCTTCTTTGACAACATTTCCTCTGAACTCAAGACCAGGTCAGGGGGCTGTGGGGCCGGGCAAGGCCTGGGGGAGCTGGCGGGAAGACACTCTGCCCCCAAACTCTGAGACTGGGGCACGCTCTCTTGGAGACCAAACCCAGATCTTAGGTTCAAGGCAAATCTCTTAGGCTTACATTTTTACTGTAATGGGTACGTCAGGCCCAGCGGTGCCAGCGGTAGGTGGCGGTGTGAGAAGCCCTGGCAGTCACAGGCACCTGAGGGATCTGACCCAGGTCCCGGCTCCTCTTTTGCTCAGCTGCCCCTTTCTCATCAAGGTTGGGCTGGACTACCCTCCCTACCGCGTCGATGTTCCCGTTCTGTACCACCTCACCTGGGCCTGCTTCTTGGTCTGACCTTGGTGGCCTGAGGCCCTTGCTACCTGAGGCAGCTGGCAGGAGTGTCCGCAGTATTCACCCACCTGATTGCTTGAGGCCGGGGACTCTGTCATATGCTTTGTTTTTAGCACCCAACAGCTGGTGCTCAGATGTTGCCCGAGAACCAGCTAGACAGTAAACGAAGTCTACAGAATGGGCATGGTGGAAACTCAGATCCTTTCGTTCACAAATGGAGTAGCAGACGCACTGCGGGCACTGGGGGAACAGCAGAAAGCAAGCTGGGAGGTCCCCATTCCCCCCACCACCCCTCTTAGGTTTTGGCAGGGGAAAGAGATAACAAAAAAACAGGCGCACGAGATAACATCTAGCAGTGAGGCGGGAGAGGTTGGGGCGTGTGTTGGGTGTGAGGGGAGTGGAGCGCCGAGGTCTCGGGTGAGGTTCGGGAGCCAGTGGGAGGGTGAACGCAGGACAGGGTGTGAGGCGGAGGCAAGGCGGAGGTGGGCACGTGCAGCTGCTGTGTGGCTGGAGCGGAGCCTGGGGGGGGTCAGGGAGGAGCAATGAAGATGGGACGGTTGCTGCCGGGCTTTGTAGGTCACGGTGACAACTGGCTTGGGGAGAGCAGTGCTGTCTGAGGTTTCACTGCTGCTTTGTGGAGAGTGGGGGCAGGCATGGAAGCTGAGTGGTCACGTCAGAGGCTTTGGGGTAGTGGGCAGTGCTGGAGGAGGGGAGAGAGGCTTGGCCTCTGACATGCCCTGAAGGTTTGCTGATGGGCTGTGAGGGGAGCCTGGATGGCTGAAGGCTGCGGTTGCTGCTGCCCGGAGTGAGGAGGGGGGGAGGGCAGCAGAGCAGGGGGTTGGGCTG
The DNA here is from genome assembly GCF_008692025.1 of Phocoena sinus. Taxonomy (NCBI): domain Eukaryota; kingdom Metazoa; phylum Chordata; class Mammalia; order Artiodactyla; family Phocoenidae; genus Phocoena; species Phocoena sinus. The sequence goes on along the minus strand of NC_045777.1, from coordinate 1,627,630 downwards.
GGTGTGTTGCGTGTGAGCGGCCTATAAGCAGCCTCGTGGCACACAGTTGGACACCGGGGGGTCCTTGCTGGAGGTGCAGAAACGAGTGTTGGCAGTGTTGGTGCTGCGTCCGCACCTCCCCCAAAGCGTACGTGTCATAGCCTTGGGGACCCTCCTCCGTTTAGCCCAGTCCCCTCCTCGTCTCTGGAGACTCGTCTGGAGGGGTCCGTGATCTGCTCCAGGTCTCGGAGCCTGCACGGGCCCTGGGCCTAGCAAGCAGGGAGGGCTTCCTTCATAGCACGCTGCTGTCGCGTGCTGGCCTTAGATGACGCAGGTGTGAGAGGTTTATACTGAGCAGCCCCGTCCAGTGGGAGACAGGCCTGGTTGGAAATTGGGCTGGGAGCCCCTGCAATGTTGAGTCTCAGGCTCCAGTGTCCTGATGGGATTGCCCCCCCAGTGGCTCCAGTGACGAGTCACCATCTGTCCATTGGTCCTTTCTCCCTCCCCAGGCGGTGTGAGGCTGGGGCCTGGCTCGGAAAGCTGTGAGGAGGTGCCCGCTGTAGTCGCTCTCATGCTCCTTGTCTTGGTTCAGTTCCAGGCGGACGACGTGGGCTGAAGAGAGGAAGCTCAACACGGAGACCTTCGGGGTGTCGGGAAGGTTTCTTCGTGGCCGTAGTTTCCGGGGTGGATTTCGAGGGGGCAGGGGCAACGGTGCAACCCGTCGTAACCCGACTTCCCACAGAGCTGGGACTGGCAGGGTGTAAGGAGGCAGCTGAAGGTGAGTGAGGGGAGCTCTGGGGTCCTTTAGTGGGAGGGCATCCGGACGGGGCTGCCCAGGTAGGAGCCACCTCTTCAGGAGGAGCTTAGGAGCCGGTGAGCGTCGGTATCGAGGCCAAACTGAGGCCCCGACCCTCTGAGTGAATCCCCCAGGGGGCTCTTGGGGACGGTGGGACCCAGGCCCCGGGGTTGTCAAAGTGAGGGTCCAGGTGCAGGAGGGCTGGGTGCTCCCCACTCCGGTGTGGTCAGGAAGGAGAGATGGTTACAAGCCAGGCCTCAGCTCCAGCCTGGCCTCGCACTGACCTTGAGTCTGCATTTTTAACTAGGTCGAGGGTGGTGTGAGTGGGCTTTGGGTGAGACCTGGAGCTGCCTCCCCCCCACCCCGGTGTGAACCAAAATGATGACTTTGGGTTGTGATGGGAAGGTCTGGGCAGCCCCAGCCCGACTTGGGGTGGGAGGGAGGTTCAGCAGTCCCTGTCCTTCATTCACGGTGCTGGGCTCGGGCTGGGGAGCTGCCTGGATGTGCTCACTAGATGTTGTGTCTCCTCCTCGCAGGCTCTTGCTGAAGCGGCACAGACGCCAGACTGCGTCTACGAGGATGTTGGGAAACGCTGCACTTACTGCGGGAGACGTGGGTCACTTTGTTTCCTGAGTTTGGAAGATTCCCATGCTACTGCTTATGTTTTGGACTGAACTGAACTTGGACACGGTCTGAGTTAGAACCACTTTTTGGGGGGACGCGTATGTGGGAAGCCTCTTTGAGGTGCCTTGGCCTACTTTTCCTATTCAGTTGTGCACAGCCTGACGCTAAGGTTTTGGTATTTTGCAGAAAGGTTTCTAGAGCGAAAGTGTGATCGTCACTTTGTGACCTTCTTTGGACAGCTTTGATTTTTAACGTGGAACCAAATCCCATTTGGCAAATGCGGCAGCCAAGTGCATCTCTGTAATCCAACTGGCCGCTGGTGCTGCTGGCCTGACACCCACTGCCACAGGCGGGGCTTAGGAGCCAGGCGTGGCCAGCACGGGGGCATGGGGGCGCCTAGGGCATGGAAAGCGGGGTGTCCCACCATCATGTTGTAGAAGCAAACCAGACGCCCCTGACCTCAAAGTAGAGGGCGGGGTCGGGGTGCTGGAGGTGTAGGATGGGGCCCTGAACGGGAGGGAGCTGGGAGCTGTCACTTGGAGTGTGGCTTCCGTAGGAATCCGGGCTGGGGGGGAGCGCCCAGGACAAGCTCCTCTGCGGAGTCCCTCTCCCTCCTGCCCTCTCCCTGCCAGTCCCTGACCCAGGCCAGTCAGCGTTGGACTCTGGCCGAACACTGTTCGGTGTCTCATCCACTTGGAAATGAGCCAGTCTTTTTTTTTTTTTTTTGCAAGGTCAGTTGACCGAGAACATATTTCCTCTCGATTGTAAATAGTTCTGTGTTTTTGTTTTACTGGTGGGTGGAGGGAGGGTGGGGAATATAAATTTGTTGCATGAGCAAAGGGATCAGACCTTCAGTAGAAGCATGCGTCCCTCTGACAGGGCATCGTCGTGAGCATAAGCGCCTTGGTAACTAAATCCCTTTAAGTAGGCGGAACGGTTTTAGTTCTGTATCAATTAAGTTACTGTAAAAGCTTAGGTTTATTTTTGTAGGAGTTAATGGCTAAGAATTAGAACATAGCAACGCGGCTGCTCTGTTGGGGCAATGTAAACTTGTAATTACAAACAAACACGCAAACCGTTAAAACGCTCTTCTTCTCTGCTCTGGAAATAAATAATCCTGTTGACTCTGTTGCCCGAGTTACATCATGGCTCACGTGACCGTCCCAAGGTAGGTGTTGTGTGCAGTTCAGATTTGGGGGACATCTGGCACCCTGGAGTGAGACCTGGCCAGTCTGGGTGCAGGGCCATGAGCCAGGCCCTAGGTTACTGAGAGCCACCCTCCCAGGGTGAGTGGTGCTGCTTCCGGATACTCTGGACACTAGTTTAGAGAACCTGCTTCGGAAGTGGCCCCTTCGCTGCCATAATACAGCGTCCAAGCTCCCCAGAACTTTCATGTCGTTGATGCCTTAGAACCTGTTACAGGGCTGGACCCTGGGACTACAGAGAAAAGCCAAGACTTGGCTGGTTTCAGACTGAAAGCATGTAATTTCACTGCAGTGGGTTTCCAGGCGATTTTTTAAAATATAAATTCATTCATTTATTTATTTTTGGCTGCGTTGGGTCTTCGTTGCTGTGCGCGGGCTCTCTCTAGTTGTGCTGTGCGGGGGGGCCACTCCTCGTTGTGGTGCGCGGGCCTCTCACGGTGGCCTCTCCTGCTGTGGAGCACGGGCTCCAGTAGTTGTGGCAACGTGGGCTCAGCAGTTGTGGTGCACGGGCCCAGTTGCTCTGCGGCATGTGGGATCCTCCCTGACCAGGGCTCGAACCCATGTCCCCTGCATCGGCAGGCAGATTCTTAACCACTGCACCACCAGGGAAGTCCTCCAGGTGATTGTTAAAAAGCACTCTCAGGGGCTTCCCTGGTGGCGCAGTGGTTGAGAGTCCGCCTGCCGATGCGGGTGACGCGGGTTCGTGCCCCGGTCTGGGAGGATCCCACATGCCGCGGAGCGGCTGGGCCCGTGGGCCATGGCCGCTGGGCCTGTGCGTCCGGAGCCTGTGCTCCGCAGCGGGAGAGGCCGCGGCAGTGGGAGGCCCACGTACCGCAAAAAAAAAAAAAAAAAAAAAAAAAAAAAAAAGCACTCTCAGGACTAAGGCCCACCTGGCCATCTGTGCGTGATTCAGGCTGAGAGGAGGACCAGACGGCAGGCCAAGCTGGCCTGTGACATCTGGATGCAGCCTTGTGTTTGGCCAGCTTCCTTTTCCGGGCTGTCTACCACTCTCCAGCAGATCCTGAGCACTGCTGGTAGTTTCAGAATTTAACAAACTCTTAATACCAATTAAAAATAAAAACCTTCCACAGCTGACCTGCTACACGCAACTGGCCTTAGCACTAATTCTAAACCAAGTAGTTTTTTTTTGTTTGTTTTTGTGGTACGCGGGCCTCTCACTGTTGTGGCCTCTCCCGTTGCGGAGCACAGGCTCCGGACGCGCAGGCTCAGTGGCCATGGCTCACGGGCCCAGCCGCTCCGCGGCATGTGGGATCCTCCCGGACCGGGGCACGAACCCGCGTCCCCTGCATTGGCAGGTGACTCAGCACTCAGGCTAAACAGGTATTTCTCTGCTAGAGATTCTAAATATAGTTAAGTCACAGTTTACCACCTATGACTAACCTTGCTATTAAAACTTAAACTGACAGTCATTGTGACGATTAGACACTTTAGGCTAAGTTTAAAATATATCTGGGCCTCCTTATCCCTATTTATTTTGGCCGCACCGCGTGGCTTATTGGATCTTAGCTTCCCTACCAGGGATTGAACCTGGGCCCTCAGCAGTGAAAGCACCAAGTCCTAACCACTGGACCGCCAGGGATACGCTTTAGTCCTCTTGAGAAGCTTGATGTATATATGCCATTGAATGAGAACCCAGTACAAGAGAAGCTGTAGACAGAGCAGAGCCCTGGCATTGGAGTCCTACCAACCACTGTGGTCAGAAGAAACAACCAGCCCAAGGACTCTTCTAAGAAGCCTTTTGTGAGTTCTCCTGGGGCAAAGGAAGCCAAAAGGCAACGCCATCACCAGGGCTGGCGGCAGGGCCTCTGGAGAAGCAGCAGCATTGTGCAGGAGAAGGGTGGTTAGGTTCTTCTGTAAACGCAGAGCTTAGGACCATGACTAACCCTGCTGTGGACTGCAAGCTAAAAGAAGGGTAATCTTTCTGGCTAAAACAGTGAGGGAGGGTAGGGAATAGCCAGCACCGGAAGTCTTAGGTAGAAAACAGGAGGAGTGTTGACTTGATCTACTAGAACCAGAAATTTAAGACAAGTTCCACAGCTACTGCTCTGCAAGATGAGCTCGAGATGTAAACTGAGCACCGTGTGTCCTCGCGTCCTGACGTCATGTTCGTTAAGGACTCGAACAAAGGTGTAAAAAGAAAGTCATTCTGTTCAGAACTCCTGAATGGGAGAAACCCTGAGTTTCTGCAACCGCAGCACCTGTCTACAGCAGTGTGGACCCCGTAAAGCCTTCCCACAAACCCCAAGGGAGGAGCCCCACTCGGCCGTTGCCTTGTCTTAGAGCCTGGCGAGGAGCTGGGAGGAATTGCTCCAGAGACCCAAGGCGAGCAAGCTTTCTAAAGAGCTATCAGTACACCTAAAGGATACATTAACCCCTAAAAGAAAGGTTAAAAAACAAGGCTGTTTATTGTAGGACACTTGGACAGTATGGGTAAATGGGACAGAAATGCGTACGTGTCATTTGGAAAATCAGCCATGATTTGAATTTAAAAATCGCTACAGGCAAAATTTCATTCATCATGATGCTTTCTTTTGTTTCTTCTTCTCATTTTCTTCTTTTTCTTTCTCAATCTCAGCAACATATTTCTCAATTTCTTCAGGATTTAAAATCTATCAAAGGAACAGTGTACGGTTAGCCACACAAGGACCCCCAACATAGGCCCCAGATGCCCCTTCCAGCTGCTTCTACAGGAAAGCAAGGCCACATGTGCCTGACCCAGGGAACAAGCTGGAACTGATGTGTAGGTAATAATTATAAAGCAGAAGCAAACGTGCACAGCGGAGGTTTTCACCACGCAAATGCTTTCTTTTCGACTCATTTGTGGGGATCCTTGGAAAGAACCTTTCTCGGGGCTAAAGCCACAGCAGAATGGCCCTGAATGTGCACTACCCCTGCCCTGACCACTGGGAACACTCCGTAGGTAAGGACAGCAAACCAACTTGGTGATTACCTTGAGGGGTTGATCTCGTCTCATGACAGCAAGTTCTATGTTTTTGCCGCCTGACTGAACCACCTTGGAGGGGAGAGAAGAGCGTTAGATGCCTCACCCACCTCAAGACCAAACAGCGCCCTTATGTGCCCTGTGAGCCTGAACCCAGCACTGCCACACAAGGGGAGAGGGTGGGACACCGGGGTCCCAATACCCAAAGCGTGTGTCCTAGCTGCACACTGATGTGGCCAGTCCTTCGCGATACCCTCCTGTCTTGAGGCAGCTGGATTTGGGCGGGGTTGCTGGTCCCTCCTCCTGCACAGCAGGTGTGTTTACAGCCCTCCCATCTGTTCACAGCCTTTCCCACCACTAAGCCCGGACGTCTGGACCCCCTCTGCCTCTGGCTTCACCCCCTAGCACCTCTAAGGACGGCTTCCACCCATTATTCCCAGCACTTCTTAAGTCCCTGACTCTATAGCAGTAGCTTGAGCCTCAGAAAGGCTGAGCGCTTGGGCAAGCCACCTAGCCTCTCGGTGCCTGGACTGCCCAGACGTATAAGGAGCTGATACAGCCCCAGAGCAGTGCCTGGTGCTATGGCTGGCACCCTCACCACCTCCTTGTTGCGCACACGTCAGCTGCTCCGTTCTGCGCTGTCCGTTCTGCCCAGCCCAAGTACCAGCACCACGGCGTGCGCATCTTCAACATATCGCCCAGATTTCAAACACAGACTTACTTCCAGGAGGGCCTTGATAACCAGCTTAATAGTCAGGTCGTCTGTTTCAATGGCTTCGTCAGTATAATTCTTCTCTAGAAATTCACGCACTGACTTGGCACCCCTGCCTATAGCGTTGGCCTGAAACAGGGACGGGTGTTACACGGCACAGAGTGCGACAATCCAGAGCCAGCCCAAGAAAACGACCCCCACCACCAGCCCCGTGGTCCCGCCAGTGCCACCCTGCTCCCATGTGCTACGGTGAGGGGCAGCCTGGTGGGAGGTGGGCCTGTACTCCAGGCCCTGCCCCATGGCTTCTTTTTGCAAAGGGCTATTTGGAGTTGGTGCTGATTCCTACCGAGAAAGGGATTCTACTGAAAGACACGTGGGCAACTTGACTACACCACGTATCCTTACACCTCGCTGTCCTTTCCTCCCAAAAAGCAACGCTTAACGGCTTCTCAGCTCCCGTGTCACAAGTGTGTCGTGAACACTTATGTATGCGTACACACCTATGCATACGATTAGGCCAGCTCAAGGTCCCAATGGCCTCCAAAGCTGCTTCTACTGGCAAGATGGCCCAAAACAAAGCCCCTCTGTTTTGTCAGGGACTCACCTTCCAGGCATGGTACGTGCCCGAGGGATCAGTCTGATAGAGTCGGGGGGTACCATCAAAGTCAAAACCCACAATAAGGGCAGAGATGCCAAACGGCCTGCGCCCGTTGCTCTGTGTGTAGCGCTAGTGGAAAAAGAGACACAGTGACACTGCTGCCTTGGCACGAAGGCCCCCCAGAACCTGCCGTAAGTAAAATACACATGGTGTTCTAAAAACACAGCTTTTAACGAAGGGATGAAAATAAGTTAAGCCCACGTTCAGGTTATTTGCAATTCAGGTGAGAAATGAAAGGAGCCCGTGGTTTTCAGCATTCCTCCTTCTGTTGCTGCATTTTCATTCTCAGAAAGACCAGAACTGCATCATGAAGCACAGCTGGGGCTGCTTGGAATTATTTTGACAGCAGACACAATCTGGCTACACATTTTGCTTCACAGGTGACTAAGATTTCGCCAGAGTGGCTGTGGCTTTCAGCCCCCTCCCAACTGCTTGGTGACTGGTCATTCAAAATGACAAGACAAGAACTACATCACTTCCCTCTGGAAATACATGCTACTAAATAAGAACACAACAAATGCCACTTAAAAGGATAAATGATGGTGAAATTACAGATATAGAGAAATCCAGGCTAGGACCCTTGCGTGGAACAAGCACGGTCTAATCTCCCCACAGTGACGTGTGCGGCCACGTGAAGTAATGCGGCAGGACGCTCCACGACAAAGCAGTGACCGCTCGTAACGAGCCGAGCCACGGCAGGCAGACACACCCACCTGCTTCAGACTGGCGATGTACCGTGTGATGTACTCCACGGTGACCGGGTCCTCCACGGTCAGCCGGTGGCTCTGGCACTCCACCCGCGCCCTGTTGATGACTATCCTTGCGTCAGCAGTGAGGCCTGCAACGAACACAAGGAGAGCTCCCCCTGAGCCACCGCTCGTCCGGCCAGTCGTCGAGGCCAGCGCAGATCACATGAGCGGACAGCAGTTACCCTTGGCCGGTCCTCTGGTACCCAGCACCGAGATCATTCTGAGTAACCAACAGCGGAACCAGCAGCCTCTGTGAGCTTCTCTGAGAAAGCTGTGTGTACGAGGGGCTGTGTGTATTTACACAGGCTGTAAACACGCTAGTTTTTCGACAAAGCAAGTCAATCTCTCGTTTAGGTAAACTGACCTCCCCGCTGAGGAAGGAAACAAATGAAAACCCAGAAGTGCAAGAACACATGGCACATCCCGAGAGCAGGGTGCTGTCCAGCTCTCCCCACTTCACGGGCGCACAGTTAGCTGTGACAGCTGACCTTTCTCCTGCCGGCAGCAATAGAGGCGACAGCACAGCACCTCATCCCGGGGTGTTTAATCATTTGGCCCCTATGCTTCAGCCTCCTGGGGAGGACCTCCCCCTGCAACTGTGGCCAGCCCTCTTCTTGAAGGCCAGCCCTCTCTTTTGAATGATTTCGGGTTACCCAATTTTCACGTCCCTCAACAGCCCTTCCACCAGGTTAACCTCCAGAGCGCTGTTCAAGGAGACTGAAAAATACAGCACAGGCCCCAGACTTACCCGCGAATGCCATGCAGACGTTGTCGTCCAGAGCACAGATCTTCCGCACTGTTCTTTCATCCTGCAGTTTGGCCACTGACTTCTTCTCCACACCAAGAACAACAATGTCTTTTCCTCGGACACCAACCTTCAAGAAACGGCAACGCTGCACTTAAGGAGCTGACACGAGGTTCTGCCAGCAGGCACAGAGCACTAACAGCGCGTGCCGACGTGGTCCTGTGAACACCCTGGGGGTGGCACACACACCCTGCAAACCGTGGGTCTCGATCCACTTTTGGCAGAGCTAGTCCAGGTATCACCATCTAGGTGCCTAGTCTCGTGCCTTAAAATACTGATACGTAGTTTCAGTTACAGCACAACTAAGGAATAACTATTATCAGAGTGTATGTGTACACGTGTCATTTCAACCCAGTGACTCAAAGAGTCTCTGGAAGGCTTGAGTGTGAGTCCCTAACAATGAAGTCAGGTGTCCTGAAAGCAGTGTTGATGTGGTTGTAAAACTATACCAAAACATTCCCCTCTCTCGTGCACTTTTTTTCTTTTTGGCCACGAGGCTCATGGGATCCTAGTTCCCCAATGAGGGACTGAATCCAGGCCACTGGACCGCCAGGGAACTGCCCCCTCCTGCACTTCTGAAAACAATGTGCACAGCGGCGGGGAAGTGCCTGATACGGCGTCAGGCGGACAACGTATCAAGTATTACAGGGAGGCCCATGGCTCTCTGTTTACGGCTGACACTGTAGCGCGGAGAAAAATGTATTAAAAACATGGGGGGAAAAAAGTCACTGACTGCCAGTTAAACCCCTCAATCGAAGCAGCAGCAGACCCAAATGAGACAATCACTTGGAAGAGCAACCTCTTCTCTTAGTTTAGAGCGGGGATCTCTCAGCCTCTGCCCTACAGGCACCTGGACCAGCTAATTCGTCAATGTGAGGGGCTGTCCCTGCGCACTGTGCGACGTTTAGCATCGTCCCAGCCTCCACCTCTGTAAGTCTCCACGTGGGGTGCAGAGAAGCACTGACTGGCAGTGCTTCAGATTTCAAGGAGCTTTCTCGTGAATTGTCTTCCATGGTCTTCAAAGTTCCCAAGGGAAAGAAGGCCAGGCCCAGAGACAGGTTAAGCAAAGGTAGCCACCCTGGCTGACCCACAATAGTATGGGGATGGGGGTGTCAGCTGACCCCAATAGTCTTTAAGCTGAGGCAGGTCACAAGATGGATTTGGGGCCTTAATTTCAAAAAAGACTCAAGAAACGAAAAACACTTCCCAGTTTACAGAATCGTGTGTGTTCTCTCTCTGCCCACTCAAACCTCTGAAACACCAGATAAAAAATAAACCATCATCCATTCTGACCGATCAGCAAACTGACATGTGTCTTGAGGACAGCATGTATTTATTATATCTGAAGCATTGGTCTAAATGAGAGGCGCGCTCGGGTGCGACGGGACAGGGGTCTGGCGCAGTGACCAAAGGGACGGAGGACTCAGCAGTTGGACCCAAGACGGAGCCTGCCCGCCGCGCCGGCGGCCCGGGAACCGCAGGGTTGATGCCGACACCGGCCGCTCTTTGTTCTCGAGGCCGACCCGGACTTTGAGGGCAACTGCTTTCCGCGGGGGTTGGGGGGTAGTTGGCTACCTGGGAGCTGTCCAGACACAGTTCGCGGAGTCACTTACTCCCTTAAGGAGCGTTCCTGAGCGGGCAACGGGCGGGCCCTGCCTCTCGGAGTCGCGCGCCCCGGCCCCGCCCGGCCCCCAGCCCCCCAGGTCCACGCGAGGGCCCCCGCCAAGATGGCGTCGGCGCCAGGCGCGCGCACGGCTCCGGACACGGACGCGGGGCACCGAAGCCAGCGGCCTGCAGAGCGCCTGCCGAGCCCCTAGCCGCCCCGCTCGCCCGGACGCGGAAGCCGGCGCCCAGAGAGCCGCCCCGCCTGTCCTCACGTCTCCCGCCCGCGGCTCGCAGCGCCCCTTTCCCGCAGCGACGCCCACGTCGCGGCTTCCGAGTGCGCCCCACACCATCGTGCCGCCCCAAACCCCGCACAACCGCGCGCCCGTCAACGCGGACCCCAGGGAAGCTGGTCGGCAAGACGCGCCCGGGCCCCACCCAGCCGCCCGGGCCTCCGCCTGCCCCGGCGCCCGGCCTCCCCGCTCACCGCGGTCGAGCCCTTCTTCACGGCCTCCTGCGCGTACTCCACTTGGAAGAGGTGGCCGTCGGGCGAGAAGACGGTGATGGCGCGGTCGTAGCTCATGCCGGCGGGGAGACGCTATCAGGACCGGGAAAAGCGCACACTCACGGCCGCGCAGGCCGCGATTCACGACGCCGCTGCACCCACCCCGCGCGCCCGCCCGCCCCCCCCCCAGCGCCGGGGACTGCGCCGCCAGCGTAAGGCGGTGTCCGGAGGCGTCAGGCGGCGTCGGGCGGACGTGCGCGCGCGCCGGGGCGGGGCCGGGCGGAACCACTGGCGGCCGGGCGCGGGGGGCAGCGGGGTGGCGGCGGGCCGGGAGCGGGGCGCAGAACGGCCGCCCGGGGGCGCCGTGTGGGGCTCGTCCTCGGGCTGAGGCGGTGGGCGGGGCGGCGGCGCGGCGGGCCCGAGGGCAACGCGGCGGCGCAGGGGCGGCCGAGCCCACGGCGCGGCGCCCCCCACGCCCCCCGCCCCCCAGCGACTGCGGAGAATGAGCGCCTCTGGCCGCCGAGAGCAGCCGGAGAATAAACCCCGATGATCTCGGGCTGATCCCGCACCCACGACCATGTCGGTGGCCTTCGCGTCCGCCCGGCCGAGAGGCAAAGGGGAGGTCACGCAGCAAACCATCCAGAAGGTGGGCTGGGGGCCGCGGGCCGGGGCTGCGGGGTCGCGGGGTGCGGGCGGGTGCCGGGCCGGGTCGAGGGCAGCCGGCGGGCGCGGGGCTCGAACAAAGCCGGGGCGCAGCCGACCGCCGCGACCCCGCCGTGGCCCGGCGCGCGCTTCGCGGCCGGCGTGCGCCAGCCTGGGCGGGGGCGCGGGGCGGCCTGCGAGGTGGTGTCGGCGGAGCCAAGCCGTGAACGACCCCGGGCCGCGCCAGGCACAGTGGGGACCCGCCGCTTTCGGGACCAGGGTCTGCGGGCAGGGGCGCAAGGCGGCGGGACCGGGTGCCCGCGGGGTGGTGTCCGCTGGCCGCTCGGCGCGCTGAGGGGACCCGCCTGGCTGGTGAAAGCCGTGGCTCTGCGAGGTGGGCGTCCCCGGTCCCTGCGCGCGGCTTGACTGATGGAGGCGCCACGGGGCGCATGGGGCGACGGGGACCCGGCCACGCCCGCCGCCTTAGGTGTTGGCAGTCCGAGGCACAAAGGGGCGCATCCAGAGTGTGGGACGACGTTCCAGCAGCCCCGCAACCCTTTAAGGAGCGCGCGACACCTCGGGGCTGACCTGCTGGTCAAGCTTCGCCGCCCTTATCCGAGTGTCAAATTGTTTTTCAGCGTGACACCTGGCCAACCTTCTCACCTAACAGAAACTTTACAGATTCGCTTTACAGCCTTGCCCGCGTTCTGTAAGTTTGGCCTCGTGGTTTTCTAGAGATAACCTTCTCCTGGGCTTGGGGGCACCTTTAACAAAGCCTTAAGTTTTGAAATTGAGATTTAAATTTTCCTGCTTTTGTGTTTAGAAGATAAGCTCAGAAGAAAGGGGGTGTTAGTCGTTCCCGTTTGAATCTTCTCAGTGTCTTTGGTAGCTACGTTGTTTTCTTTTCTAATCTGGGGTCCTCGTCAGTATCCCTTGGTTTCCATGAGCCTCCTTTTTCCCCAAGGGACTCACCCTGATGGTCATAGCCCTTCTTCCTTGATGACGTGACAGGACCTGGGGGACTTGTCCTCAGCCTCTTGGCTATTTTGAGACTACTTTTGCTGTGACTGGTTTTGACAAATGAGAAGCCTCAGTAAACGCTAAATAGGAGAGATGACTTGAGGAGCAGGAGGAATACAGGTTTAAAAGTGGGGTATTTTTATTTGTTTAGTCAACACTTATGGGGTGCTTACTGTATACCAGGCCTTATTCTGAGGGCTTTGCAGGTCTTAGTTCATTTACTTTCTCGTGGTGGTTATTGTCATCCACATTTTATCAATCAGGGGACAGGTATAGGGAGGCCGAGTGCCCACTGCTAAGGTAGAGCCCAGACAGCGGCTCTGCCCCACAGTGACTTCTGGGTGGGACAGTGGGCTGGGCGGAGTCAAGGGTTCTGGCTCAGTTGCACATGCTGGATGCTGGCAGCCCAAGGGCCTCTGCGGACCCTGGCTTTATGGAGCTTAAGTGTGATGAGTGTAGTCACTGTTCCTGAAGGTGCCTTGGCGTCAACATTCATCCAGTTATTTGCACTTTGCACCCACCCCCTATTAAAGCTCCCCGAAGTCTCCAGGCAAAAGTGTGCGTTGGAGCACTGCTTCCAAACCTCAGATCAGAAAGACTGCATCCCGGGGCAGAAAATCTGCCTGCTGACCTTTGGAGATGGGTCTTCACCTTAGGCTGTCACCTGATTTGAGCTGGTAGGGCTCGCAGTCTGTGTACTCACCTTGCTGTTTTGTCCGTAAATATACACACCCGGGGCTCTTTTACTGGCGTCCTGAGAGGGCATGAGCGGTCCGTGTTCTGCACTCTGTGTCCACAGCACGTGCTTATGCGCAGAGCATGGAGAAAAGCCAGGGGTTCCTTGGAAACGTGCAAGGTAGTCAGAGAGCAAGAAGTATACTCTTGTCCTTAGAGTATGTTTGGATAGGAGCCTGCCCGGCAAACTCCTACTCTGCCTTCAAGGCCCACTGAAATGTCCCCTCCTCATGCCCCATTGAGAGTCATGTGGTGAGTATAGCACTTTGACACATCACTTGGGCTCCCAGGTTTTCGTGTCGCTGACCTGTTCTTGTTGTCTTCCCAGGTTGGCACAGTGTCCGGCATAGTCAGTGTCTGGTACATGCTGGAGCATCTGTGACACTGGTTCCATCAGTGCAAGTGTTTGGGATAGGCAGTTGTATTCGCTTCCTGTGGCTGCCATAACAGATTACCACAAACGGGGTAGTTTAAAACAGCAGAAATTAATTTTCTTACAGTTCCAGTGGGCAGAAGTCCGAAGTCACGGTGTTGGCAGGGTTGGTTCCTTCCTGGGGTTCCGAGGGAGGATCTGTTCCAGGCTTTCCTCTGAGCTTCTGGGGTTTGCTGGCAGCCCTTGGAGCTCCTCGTCTCGCAGACGCACCCCCCCCCACCTCTGCCTCCATCTTCGTGTGGCCCCTCTTCCTGTGTGTGTCTCTGTGTCCAATTTCCCTTTTCTCATAAGGACACCAGTCACAAGATTTAGGGCCCACCCGAATCCGTGTGACCTCAAATGTAAGTTGATTACATTTGCAAAGACCCTATTTCCAAATAAGGCCCTGATCACAGACACTGGGAGTTAGGACTTGAACGTATCGTTTTGAGGGACACATTTCAACTCGTAAAAGAGGATGCATGGGGGAGGGGTGTCCAGACAAGAAGAACCAAGGAGCAGGGGTAGGAAGGGTCTCAACGACTGAGGAAGTCTTGGGTGGTCCTGCCTTTGGTCTGCAGGGAGCAGGTACAGGCGCCAAAAGCGGCGGGGCTGGGAGAGCCTGATCTGGGGCGCCTGGGCTGCGTGCTCAGGTGGTTCTGCTTGTGGTGACCAAGCGTAGCATTAGTGCTGGGAGAGCCTGATCTGGGGCGCCTGGGCTGCGTGCTCAGGTGGTTCTCCTTGTGGCGACCAAGCGTAGCATTAGTGCAGGTGCGACGCAGGTGAGAACCACAGGGGACGTGACTTTGCCAGAGGTCCTGAGGTGGAGGTGAGCCGTGTCTCAGCAAACTCCAGTGGCCCTGTAGCTGGCCAGCTGGCCTGCAGGCCGGAACCTGCCCCGCGCTGCTCTCCCTGGTTTGGGACCAGAGGCCGTGCTCCAGACGCCACCGGTGGGGGTGGGGCTGCCACCGTCTCCGCGGGCCGCACAGCTGGGCTGGGGCACGTTGGAGGGGCCCCCGGGAGCGGGCCTCGGCTGCTGCGTGGGGGCTTTGTTGCCGCGTAGCACATAGTAGTTGCTTAATAAATGTAAGTTTTATCATTACTGTTTATATTGGTTTCCTTAATTTGTTTCCTTGGCTGGAGAGCGGGAATGGTGGCTTGTGCCTCTGTACCCCCAGCACCTCGTACGGGGGAGACAGGCCCCACGGGAGCTGTGGGACAGGTGGGCAGCTGGTATGGGTCTGGCACGGGACAGTGAGACCAACAGGGCGGCGGCCTGGTCCCCGTGTCCTCTGTGCCCAGGGGCAGGAGTGGGCGCACAGGGGTAAGGGATGGCCGTCTGGGTTGCAGGGGGATGCCCTGTGCTCTCTCAGACCTGAAACTTCTCTTATAGAATGTGGGACAGGGGCTTCCCTGGTGGCGCAGTGGTTAAGACTCCTCGCTCCCAGTGCAGGGGGCCCGGCTTCGAGCCCTGGTCAGGGAACTAGACCCTGCATGCATGCTGCAACTAAGGAGCCCACGTGCTGAGACTGAGGAGCCTGCCTGCCGCAACTAAGATCCGGAGCGACCAAATAGATATTAAAAAAAAAAAAGAATGTGTAGGCTAATTTGTAAGGGAGGTAAATTGACCATTTAAAATATTAGAGCTGTCTTCACAGTTGAGGATGGCCTGGGGACTCTGAGACTCCCACGAACTTGGCTAATTAATCATTTCTGAAAGCGCTTTCTCCCCAGTGGGCAGAACCTGGGAAGGGTCTCCGGGGATGGCAGTGATGGTGTCCCTTCACTCTGGTCCTTGGGGCCAGCTCTGGGGAGGGGCGGGGATGGGACCCGGGCCAGGGTGCTGCCCCTGAGCACACTTGAACCTGCCCCATGGAGGCTCTGAGTGCAGTCCCTGTGGGTGGGGAAGTGTATTCTCCGGGAATACACTTCCGCCAGGCCTCTGTCCCCTCTGCCCAGTGAAACTGGGCACAGAGCCCTCCTGCAGGCGCTGCTCCAACGCAGGTGTTGCCCTGGGTGCCCTCTGGTGGACGATGGAAGCACCTGGGTAACGTCCACCCATCCCTTCCTAAAGCAGTCGCCTGCCTCTTCCAGGGCTGTATCTGTCTTCCAGAGTCTGGAGGCGGAGGGAGGGGCCACAGTCAGGGGCCCTGTGACACTCACTCGAGGTGTCCCCACTGCCCGGCCCTCTGCCCCTAGCCTGTTCCCTGGGCCAGTGGTCAGGGCCTGGGCACCGGCCTCTGTGCTGGGAGTCACCTGCGATCCCCGGGAGTCCCACCCCCGGAGTGAGGGGGGCCTGGTGCTGACATGCCCAAGTCGCAGGACCTGGGCTGAGTCGGGCCAGCCTGGACCTCCTGATCTGTGGCAGGCACCACGACTGTGCACCCTGCCGCGTGAACGTGACAGGAGTCAAAAGGCTCCAGGGAGAAGGTGCGAGATGTTTGTGCCGCGAAGGCTCCTGAAACGTGGTCCCGGTCCCGAGCAGATGGGCGATTGCACCAGGGCTGCTCAGGGTTCTTTCTGTTGCAGGGGTGGAGGATGGGCAGTGGGCCCTGGGATGGGGTGAGGGTGGAGTCCCGTGGAGCTGGGGGCGGGTGTGGTTTCCTGGGTTCAGACTCTCATTCAGCTGTAACAGTGCACAGCCCAGCCCCTGCTGGGCCTCAGGTTCCTCGTTTTAAGGAAGATGACGTCGTCGTCGTCATCGCCGTCGTCGCTGCGCTTGTGGTTAGACGTGATCACCTGGCACAGGAAGGCACGTGACCTTGCAAGTGACGGTCTCAGCCTTTTGACTGGACCCTTGAGTGGAAGTGATGAGTGGATTCTGAAGGGGAGGAGATTCCAAACCACAGGAAACCACCTGGAGTCCAGGGTCGTGTGAAGAGGCAGAGGGAGCTGCGCTCACGGGGGCGGAGTGGTGGTGACTGAGACAGGAGGTGGCCCCAAGTCGCTTGAAGAAGGTGGACATGTGTTTGCAGTTGTGTCCACGTTAATGTGTCTTATCGCGTCCTTAGAGTCTTTGGAAGTTGAACACGTGTGTCACACAGGTAGGACCACGAGGCGGGGGCCAGCCCCTCCCAGGGATACCATGGGAGTAACGTTTGGGGTTTTTTGAAACCCACACCCCTGATTCATGGATTCTCCAATCAGGTAAATATGTTCGAAGGGGTCCTGTCAGCGTCCATCAGCAGAGTCTGCGGCGCAGCTCGTGCGTCCCCTGCAGTGGTGGCTGCCCGTGTGCTGGGGAGAAGAAGCCCTGATCAGTTAGCAGTGTCAGCCCTGAGAGCTGCGGTGGGAAGAAGGGTTCAGCCACCTGGTGATGCTCACCCAGCTCTCCAGCTGGCCCTGGGCTTGTCCCTCTCATGCCTCGGGTGGTTCCCAGGAATGATCTCTCGTGGAGTCCACCCCATGTGCGGGGGGCATGCACTGTGGCCTTGTTTGTAGCTACAGAAGCCAGAGACTGACTGAGTACCACGTGTTTGTTTGTTCCGTGGAATTCTCTGGAGCCTAGGAAACAATGAGGGGGGCATCTTTGTGGCTGAAACGGGACAGTCTCCAAGATATCAGGGAGGATGGGAGACCAGCGGGACGGGAATGTTCCCTGTGTGCACACAGCGGGGGCGGGGGGGCAGGGGGCAGGGGATGCTTCCAGAGCGATCCGAGGTTGGCTGGAATGGCAGCCGAGGGTGGGAGGTGCAAGGCCCACCCTTCCCTTGGGGCTGCCTGGACTTCAGCCCATCCGTGAACCTCTTCCCACTTAAAGGGCAGCAACCTTTGTTAATTACAAAAACAGCCACAGGGAGGTTGTGAAGGGTCTTTCTGCCCACTGTGGGGTGACCTGAGCCCCCCTCAGCAGCAAGCCTCAGGGCTTCCAGGCCCCTCTGTGGCCCCTATTCCAGGGTTGTCGTGAGGGGCCACTCCCCCTTCAGAGATCCTCACACAGGTTCCCCCGGTGGCCCCAGCCCAGCTCTTGGTGGTCTCTAGGACCCCCAGTCCCTCGCCCTCCCAGTTCCCTGTCATCCTCGCTCCCTCACCCACCCAGTCCGGACCCCACGTGTGGCACCCGCAGCCCCAGACATGTCCCCTGAGCCGGGCCCTGCATCCTCGCCTGTGTCCTCACGGCCAGGCAGGCCCACGGGCAGCGGAGCTCCCATGTCAGTCATCAGTTCCTTCACAGCCGAGTCCAGTCCCTCGTAAAACCTGTGGTTGATTGTCACAGAAACAGCAGCCAAGGAAGGACACCCCCCGGGTCTGCACCCGTGTTCCTGCCCCCACGGGGAGGCTTGGTGTGAGGCCTGTGCTTTCAGGTGCCCTCTCGGAGCCCTGAGACCACCAGGGTGACCACATGCAGAAGGCCCCGAACTGACCCCAGTGCTGAGCCCACGTGAGACCCGCAGCAGACCCGCCCTGACAGCCCAGAATCACGAGAACTAAGGAACTGTCGCTTTCACCACGGCACGTGGGAACATTTGTGATGCAGCAGCGGGTAACGGAGGCGCCCGTGTGTGTCGTGACCTTGGTCCCATCAGCCTCTGGAGTCATCCCAGGCTGAGGTTCAGAAAGTCACCCTCTTTGCTGGGCACAGGACTCCCTGTCCGCCAGCTGCCCCACCGTTCCCCGTCTCCGACGTGCCACACCCTCTTCTCCAGGTTCCTGGAACTTTGTCTCCGTTTTTGGACGTGCCCTGCTCCACCAGGCCTTTTCCCTGTGCTGTCCCCTCCACCTGGGCTGCCCTTCCTCTCACCTCCACCGGCGCGTTCCCGGTCAGCTTTCCAGCCACGGCCCAGATGCCATCCCTGGGTGCCCACCGGGGTGTCCGCTGCTAAAATCACGATCGACACGCTGCCGCCTTGTGGCACCAAGCAGACGTGTGCCCACGACCATCTCTCCCCAGCTCCGGCCGCCTACTGCCCGCTCCGCCGTGAGCATGAGTGGGGTCTGGCCGCCTCTCCGTCGTGCTCGCCTGGGCCTAGGACAGGCCTTCAGAGATGGGGATCTCACCGCCACTCGGCGGCTGTGGCCCTCGATGCTGAGCTCCAGCTCCTCCAGATGCTGTGGCCACCGTCTCTACTCTCTGCCCCCAGCATCCTCGCCTCCGGAGGCCCTGGGCCACGCCTGGCACTTGGGTTTCAGCCCTCAGGCTTCAGAGCCTTTCTCTGCAACATCACCTGCCCCGTCACCCCTGAATCTATAGAAAATCAGGCTTCCCAAGAGGGCAGAGAGTGAGGGACGTGCCTTCTGTCCAGGAATACACAGAATCACGTGTGAGGAAGCTCAGGAGACACAGCGATAAGTACATGAAGAAGCAGATCACTAATCTTCCCGTCAGTTAAGTGGTGACTTTATTTTTCAGCTGTGTACTAGGGATACACGTTTTTAGACACACACCAGGGAGAGAGAAGAGTAGGTCAGCCCCTGGACCCACCCAGCCCCGGCAATCCCAGGCACTTGAAAATCATCTTTTACACAATGTTGTAAATCGGCTGTACTCCAATATTAAAGAAATAGAAAAAAGGAAAAGATTTTTAAAAAGATCAAAAAAAGAAACTTTAAAAAAATAATAAAATCACCTTTTAAATGATAACAGTAACAAATGCCTCTCTTAGAAATTTCAGTGAACACAAAGGCATGTAAGAAATAAGATCTATATTTGTAATCTCCAATCTGGAGAGAGCCAGGGTTTCCCTCCTGTCGCTTATTTCTTGTTTCTAGGTTAGATTAGGTTACTCAGCAAAACCCTGCCTGCACATATAGAATCAAATAGTGCTGTGGAGCTGGCATTAAAAATTAGGGGTCATTCTTCCACCCCTGTGCTGTTTCCCACCTCCCCGCAGCACCCCCTGGCTCTCATCATTGCTAAACCAAGTGGCTGCTTCTGGAATGCTTTTAGCTTTAAGCATTGTCTGTTGACTTAATCCGCTCAGGCTATGATAACAGAATACCACAGACGTTCATTAGTCACAGCCAGGCGGCTGGAAGTCCGAGACCAAGGTGGTGGCAGAGTGGATTCCCAGCGAGGACCTGCTCCCTGGCTTGCAGACCGTCATCTTCTCGCTGTCTTCACACAGCAGACAGAGGATGCTCTGGTGTTGTCTCCTAATCACAGGGGCAGTGATCTCCTGATGGGGGCTCTACCCCCACGACCTCATCTAAACCGAATTACCTCCCAAAGGCCCCACGTCCGGGTGCCATCACATTGGGAGTTAGGGCTTCAGCATAGGCGTTTTGGTGGGACAGCAAATACTCAGTCCATAACATTTGTTGGCCTCACCTGCTGATGATGGCAAAGGGGGACTTGGCTCATTTGCATGCCCCTCCCCCACCACACACCTGTGCTCCCGTTGCCCCAGTATGGCTTCCTGGTGGTTGGGATTAGATTCACCTCTGGCTGTGATGAGAAAACTGTTGTTCCATGCAGGATCACATGATCATTTTTCCTGCCCAGTCTTTTCTTTTCCCTGCAGTTGGCAGTCTCACTTTTTTATTTTTATTTATTTATCTTTGGCTGCTTTGTTTCTTCATTGCTGCGCACGGGCTTTCTCTAGTTGCGGCGAGCGGGGACTACTCTTCATTGCGGTGCGCGGGCTTCTCATTGCGGTGGCTTCTCTTGTTGCGGAGCAGGGTCTTTAGGCGCGCGGGCTTCGGTAGTTGTGGCACGCGGGCTCAGTAGTTGTGGCTCGCGGGCTCTAGAGCGCAGGCTCAGTAGTTGCGGCGCACGGGCTTAGTTGCTCCGCGGCACGTGGGATCTTCCCGGACCAGGGATCGAACCCGTGTCCCCTGCATTGGCAGGTGGATTCTTAACCACTCCGCCACCAGGGAAGACCCCTCACTTTATTTTTAATCACTTCTCACTAGTTTATCCCAGACTTTCTTCCAGCCCTGGAAGCCTCTTCAGCTCAGGTAGTCTGTCAGTCTTTCTCCTCTGAAAGACAGCTTTAGTCAGGTTATTCTTTTCAGAAAGTCCCTGTCAGAATTGGCTAATCCTTCCTCAGGAAATCTCTCTCAGGATGGGGTCATCCCTCCTCAGAAACTGCCTCTCAGGATCAGGTCATCACTCCTCAGAATCTCCCTCACAGGATCGGGTCAGGACTTTTCTGAAAGTCTCCCTCAGTGTCAGGTCATTCTCTTCAGGAAGTCTCCCTGGGGATTGGGTAATCCCTCTCAGAAAGTCTTTGCAAGGATAGGGTTGTCCCTCCTTAGGAAGCCTCTGACTGATCTGGGCCATCCATCTTCAGGAAGTCTCCCTCAGGATCGGGTCATTCTTCCTCAGAAAGTCTCCCTCAGGGTCGGGTCATTCTTCCTCAGAAAGTCTCCCTCAGGATCAGGTCATTCTTCCTCGGGAAGTCTCCCTCAGAATCAGGTCATTTCCCCCCGGAAAGTCTCCCTCAGGGTCGGGTCATTCTTCCTCAGAAAGTCTCCCTCAGGATTAGGTCATTCTTCCTCGGGAAGTCTCCCTCAGAATCAGGTCATTTCTCCCCGGAAAGTCTCCCTCGGGGTCAGGTCATTCTTCCTCAGAAAGTCTCCCTCAGGATCAGGTCATTCTTCCTCAGGAAGTCTCCCTCAGAATCAGGTCATTTCCCCCCCGGAAAGTCTCCCTCAGGGTCGGGTCATTCTTCCTCAGGAAGTCTCCCTCAGGATCAGGTCATTCTTCCTCAGGAAGTCTCCCTCAGAATCAGGTCATTTCCCCCCCGGAAAGTCTCCCTCAGGGTCGGGTCATTCTTCCTCAGGAAGTCTCCCTCAGGATCAGGTCATTCTTCCTCAGGAAGTCTCCTCAGAATCAGGTCATTTTCCCCCAGAAAGTCTCCCTCAGGGTCAGGTCACCCCCCTGCAGAAGTCTCCTTCGAGATCGGTTCACCCCTCCTCAGAAAGTCCCCTCAGATTTGTACCATCCCTCCTCAGGAATCTCTCTCAGGATCAGCTCATCACTCCTTCGAAAGTCTCCCTCAGGATCAGGGTATCTCCCCTCATGAAGTCTCTCTCAGGTCCTGTTATCCCTCCTCAGTGTCTCCCTTAGGCTCCTGTCATCCCTCCTCTAGAAGTCCCTCGAGGATTTGGTCGTCACTCAGGGGTTCCTGCTTTTGATCCTGTCGTCGCTTCTATAGAGTCTCCCTCGCAATTGGGCCATTGCTCCTGTGCTGCCCGAAACTTCTATCCTGTGTGGAGGTGCTCAGTACTGTGCTTTTCACTCCATTCATTTTTAGGACCTTGCTGTGCCCCAGTGTGTTTGTCAAGCTGGGTCCTTTGAGAACCTTTCCATCTGGACATTAACATCCTTCAAGTTCTGAGGAAAAGTCTTGAACAATTATTTTTGTTTTTTATAAATTTTATTTATTTATTTAATTTTTTTGGCTGCGTTGGGTCTTAGTTGTGGCATGCGGGACCTTTCTTCGTGGCGCGGGTTCTTCGTTGTGGCGCACGGGCTGCTCTCTAGTTGTGGTGTGCAGATTTTTTCTCTCTCTAGTTGTAGCATGTGGGTTTTCTCTTCTCGGGTTATGGTGCACGGGCTCCAGAGGGCATGGACTCTGTAGTTTGCGGCACGCGGGCTCTCTAGTTGAGGCACGTGGGCTTAGTAGCCCCATGGCATGTGGGATCTTAGTTCCCAGACCAGGGGTCGAGCCCACGTCCCCTGCATTAAAAGGCGGATCCTTTACCACTGGACCGCCAGGGAAGTCCCTTGAACAATTATTTTTGGATGCATTTCTTCCTTCCTGTCTTTCTGAAAGTCCTAGAAGAATTGTTTTTGGCCATTTGGATTGTCCTTCAATTTCATTACTCTTTCTGTTTTCTACATCGGTCATTTGCTTCGCTGTCTAGGAGTTTTCTACTACTTCATGTTCCAACTCTTCTGTCGATTTTTTTTGCTGTGGTCAATGTATTTTAAATACCCCAGAGCTCTTTTTGTTCTCTGTTCTGTTTAATAGTGTGTTATTTAAAAAAAATAGATCCAATAACTTCTTTTATCTTTGAGGATATTAATAATAGTTGGGTTTTCTTTCTTTTTGTATTTTAAGTTTCCTTCTTGCATAATCTTCGTCTCCTCCAGCTTTTGGCCTCTGTCGCTGGTTTTGTTGGATCTAATTTACAGGCTTCCGGGAAACGCTGGTGCGGGTCACCCATCTGAGGTCTTGGCTAGAGGTGTGCCCCTGCTGTCGATGTCTGGCTCTTTCCTCCCGGGCTGGTCATTTTCCCTGAATCCCCCCTTGGGGACTCCTGCCAGGTAGCTGTGGGGAGGTCCCAGAGCCTCAACCCTCCCAAGCCTGGTGGGTCCCCAGTGTGGGTCTGCGTCACATCCGGCACCTGGGTTCTGCTGATTCAGTTCTTGCTCTTCCAGTTGCTTCCGCTTCTAGAATCCTGCTGCCTGCGCTGCTGTTTCAGCTGTGTTCACTTTGTCCTGGTGAAGGGTTACTGTCTTCACCCCTTTCCCACCAGCCAGGTCTGGGAGGGTTTGGACCTCAGCGCACACCCAGCCCGCCATCCTCCCCGCAATGTGTCCTGGTCTTTTTTCCATAACTTAACTGAGGTGAAGTTATGGAAAACTTCATCTCAGTGAAGTTAGTACCTTGCTTAAAAAAAAATATCCTAACAGTGTAACATTTTTCTCCGGCTTGTAAAAACTACGAAGACGTTTGTAATGTCCGGTTAACGACTCATCCTGTGGTTTCCTGTCATTGCTTAAGTCGTCCCGTCATTGAGCATTTGGCGTCCCCCCTTTTTCGAGCTGACACAAATGACGCTGAAATGGACATCCGTGTGTGCGGAGTGTGTGGCCTTGGGAGAGGATTCCTGCCTGGGATCGTGAGGCCAGGAGGTAGAGCCCGTGGAGCCTTTTAAGGGTGGCTCTGAGAGGGAGAGGACATGGCCTGTGGTGGTTGTTTTCCTTTCTTAATTCATCTGGGGAGGTCTTCCTGGGCAAACGGCCGGGATGCCCAGTCCCCCTGGGTTTGATCGCCTGCCTATGGGTGGGCCAGCCCAGAGCGCCCTCTGGTGGTTCCCTGTCTCGGGCCGGCTCCTTGGCCAGGGTGGGAATGGCTGAATTGGGGCATCATCTCCACAGCGGGGAGAAAACACTCAAGCATAGAGGAGGAGGTTATAACTAAAAACACCCGAACAAGGGAAATCAACCCTGAAGGCTCAGGGGCTGAGCGGGGAGGGAGAGGCGAGCAAGGCCGCGGCAGGGCTGGCCCTCGGCGCTCGGGTCCCCCTACCCCCGCCCCACGTCCAGGTGGGGAGTGTCCACGCCAGGCCTCCTGGCCGGCCATGTGCGCCCCTCCCACGCTCCCATGTGACCTTCCTCCCTCTTCTGCGGCCTCTGTCCCCTCCTGTCTCCGCGGGCCACCCAGGTGCTGTCACCGAGTGGCCGTCCTGGAGCAGCAGCTTCATGGGTCTAGGAGATACTCGCAGGGGTGCAGGCTGCCCCCACCCCCGGAGTCCCCACCGTGTGGCCGTAATTTGTGGGCCTCACACTCCAGACTCCGGGTCCACCCTTGCTGGACAGAAGCACCGGGGCCAAGGGCCCTAGAAAACGGGTCCTGCAGGCTGTGGGTTTCCTGTGCGGAGTGAGAACCTGGACTGGGGGCGCAGGGCGGGTTGGGGGGAGGGATGGGCCCTGGCGCCTGCAGGGCTGCGTGCTTGGCACAGGGATGTGGAAAGTGCTCGGCCCTGCTGGCTGGGGCTGTGAGGGGGCAGTTCTGCTGACGGGCACTGCTGGGCCGCGTGAGCCGTGAGCCGGGGCTCGCGAGCCCCGCAGCGGGCCGCCCGCGGACGCACCGTGTTCCCCCGCTCACATCTGCTTCTCCTTCAGATGCTGGACGAGAACCACCACCTGATCCAGTGCATCCTGGACTATCAGAGCAAGGGCAAGACGGCCGAGTGCACCCAGTGAGTGGCGTGGCTGCCGTGCCCCTCCCGGCTGCCTCTGGGGCTTGGTGGCCTGAGCGAGTGGGGCCTCAGGGTCAGCTAAGCTGCTGGGTCAGCGCCCCTGGGTGGCTCCCCAGGGAGAGGTGGGCAGGTTTGGAGGGAAGTGGGAGTATGGGGGAGAGGGGACCACTGGGGGGCCCAGGCCAGCCGCACCAGGGGACAGCAAGCTCCTCCAGGTGGGACCTCGTGTGACCCCAGGGCCGGGCACTGAGTGCCTCTGCAGGGGATGGGGTATCCAGTTAGCTCAGTGCCGGGTCCGCCCGAGGAGGCTCGTGCCCTGGCAGCCCCTCCTATGTCCCCCGGGCCCCCCCTCCATTCTCTGAACAGACCAGTAGCCACTCCCCCTTGGCCACCAGGTCGGGGGCCTCCCCCCTCACCCTGGACCGCAGAGCACTGTGCGGCCTGCCCGTGCACACCCTCCGGGGGAGGGGCTTCGCCGCAGGGCAGGGCAGCCTCCTCCCCCTCAACCGCGCCCTCCCCTGCAGGTACCAGCAGATCCTGCACCGGAACCTGGTCTACCTGGCCACGATCGCGGATTCTAACCAGAACATGCAGTCCCTGCTGCCCGCCGTGAGTGCCTGCCACGGGGTGGGGGGCCCAGGTGTAGACAGCGTTGTCCAAACCTTTGGGGCTGCTCTTTGGTCCAGATCTGGGAGATGAGGTTGCCAGGGGTCACTGGTAAGCCCCATCTCCCGCCTGCCTCCTGCGATCAGAGGTGGGCTTGGGCGGGGGGGTGGGGGAGAGCACCCTGGGAACCTGGTGCTGAGGCACAGGACAGGCTGTGCAAGGGCCCTGGGGCACAGGGGGTGTGAGGGCCAGAGCCGGCTGGCCAGCTGAGACCAAGAGGGGTGGGGGGGGTTGTGGGCAAGGTGAGGTGGACGCAGCTCCCTGAGTCCCAGGAAAGGGGGGCCCGGCTTTGAACCTCCAAGTGTGTGTTGATAGCCCGGGGAACGCTTGGCATAGCATTTCCGTCTGGCCTGAGGTGTCCGGACCGGCAGTCAGCGGCGTCCAGCTGCGTGAGGGCAGTGTCCCACCCTGGAGGTGCTGGCAGGCAGCCATGGAGTATGGCTGTGGGTCTCAGGGCGGCTGAGCCCCCGGAGCGGCTCCTGGTGGCCCTTCTCCTCGCTAACCCTCTCGGTGCCCTTCCTGCTGCCACAGCCGCCAACCCAGAGCCTGGCGCTGGGCCCCGGAGGGCTGTCCCAGAGCGGCTCGGGCCAGGGCCTGCACTCGCAGGGCAGCCTCAGCGACGCCATCGGCGCGGGCCTGCCACCATCCTCCCTCATGCAGGCCCAGATCGGCAACGGTGAGCGGCCCTGGGCGCGCTGGGCTCTGGGTTGGTTCCGGGGAACAACGGGGTCACCGACTGGGCTCCCGGGTGGCCGGCCGCCGCGGTGGGGACCCTCTCCTACCGGAGGCCCTGCTGCAGGCGCACGTGCTCGGGGTGACACGCAGAGGGATAAGGCCCTTATTCCAGGTCCCCTGCGAACTGGGGCTGCGTCACCTCAGAGCGCGGGCTTCCGTGTGGGGCTCCTGTCCTTGGGTTGAGAACCGCCACTAGCCGTCGGGAACCATTGATAAAGGTAACAGGGAGCAGGCGGCCCCTCTGCGCGCTCAGCACGTGTGTTCGTTTCCTGGTCACGCGCCCGTGTCCCTCGCTCGTTGCGCCCTTGACCATGGTCAGCCTCCCCCCAACAGCCGCGTGAAGGAAGCTGGCCCGGGGGGCGGGGGGGGGGGGGGCCCGAGCGCGAGGCCAGGGCTGCCGCCAGAGGTGGTCTTTGGTGGGTTTCAGCGCGCCCGCCCCCCCGCCCTGGCAGGTCCGAACCACGTGACCCTGCAGCAGACGTCGCAGAGCACGCTGCCCACCACCTCCATGAGCATGTCCGGCAGCGGCCACGGCTCGGGGCCCGGCTACAGCCACTCGGGACCGGCCTCGCAGAGCATCCCCCTGCAGGGCCAGGGCGCCATCAGCAGCTACGTGTCCCGGGCCAACATCAACATGCAGTCCAACCCAGGTACCGTCCCCAGAGACCCCGCTCCCCTCCAGCGCAGGCCAACGTGGTCCCCAGGGCCACCCTCCTCCGGAAGCCCCCAAGGGGCGAGGGCCGGGGGCTGGGCGGCTTCAGGGGAGGCTCTGAGGAGGGGCAGCAGCCGCCCCGCTGGGAGGACTGGGTGGCAGCCAGTGCACAGAAGTGGGAGGCTGAGCAGCAGGTAGGGCTGCGGGGCCTTGAGCACTTGGGAAGCATCAGGTCCCAACCAGGGTGTCCCACGAGAGTCAGACACACCGGGGTTCAAAGGCTTAGAACAGAAAAAGAGGATGTGAAGTATCTCCTTAGCTCTCGCTACGTTAATTACATATTGAAGGCAATCTAGTTTGGATATATTGAGTCAAATAAAATGTCACTGAAATAGACTTCCCCTGTTTCTTCTCATTCTCTGACGTGGCTCACGTCCCCTGTGCTGGATGGTGCTGCCCTGGAGGGTCCTGAGCAGGGGTGGCAGGAAAGGACAGGCAGGCGGGGCCCCCACTGGAGCCTTCGAGACTGGAGCCTTCGAGACCCGAGTCTTGGGGGAGGGCGAGGCGATAGGCTCCTCTGGGACCAGCCTTGGGGACTTAGGGGCGTGGGGGCCGGCATTTCACATTTTATGAGTTGCCCAAAGGCGCGTTGGCAGGAAGGGTGGCGTGGCCTCGCGGGGCAGAGCTGCACAGGCCCAGCCCGGGAGGAGGGCTCAGGCGGGTCTGCGGGGTGCCGCCCAGGAGCTTCTCGGGTTACATGGGGTCTGTCGTGTCCCCCAGTGTCCATGCTGCACCAGCAGGCAGCCTCGTCCCACTACGGCACGGCACAGGGCGGGAGCCAGCACTACCAGGGCCAGTCCATGGCCATGATGGGCCAGAGCGGGCAGGCGGGCAGCATGATGGGGCAGCGGCCCATGGCGCCCTACCGGCCCTCCCAGCAAGGTGAGGCCCCGCCCCGGTGCAGGGAACCGGTGGGGGAGGGGCAGCGCGTGGGGCAGGCCTCCCGTGTCCCCTGGGTGGGCCTGGTGGAGTGTCCTCTGACTGGGGGCCCGTTGGGGAGGTTCTGGGGCTCGGGGAGGTGACGTCCGGCGCTGTCCCCTAGGCTCGTCCCAGCAGTACCTGGGCCAGGAGGAGTACTACGGCAGCGAGCAGTACGGCCACGGCCAGGCCGCCTCGGAGCCCATGAGCCAGCAGTACTACCCTGACGGTGAGGCTGCAGTGGCTTCCATCCGCTGCTCACTGGTCGTTCCCAGTTCAGACCCGAGTCCCCTTTGGGGCGGGTGGCTGGCCTCTGCTGAGAGAAGCTTCCGGCACTGGCCCCCTGGGGCGGGGTGCGCAGTCCTGAGGATGGACGCGAGTTCATCGTGAGATGCTCAGGAAGGTGGCGAGCGTGAGCCGACTATCTCGTAGCGCTCCCCTCCCAGCTGCTCAGTTACAGCTGCTGCGGCTTATTTTCCTCTTCCGTGTCACCGTTCAGGCATCTTCACATGGCCCCGGGGTTTGTGGAGGTGGCGCTTAACATGGCCGCAGAGGACGGGAGGGATCTGGGGAGGACCCCCCAGGCAGGGTGCGTGAGCAGGTCTGGTGCTGGGGAGGTGGCCAAGACCGGGGAAGGGCGAGCCGTGACCCCTCTGTGGAATGGTGGCCGGGCCTCACGAGGTGTCACGCGCTCCGAAGGGAGCCGGCGGGGGGATGGTGACCATGTAGCGACATTAAGAGCTGACGTCCACGTGCGTGTCACGCATTGGGCACCGAGTACACTCTGTAAACCGTGGCTTGTTGATCTCACGCTGCCCCGAGGAGCAGGTGGCCGTCTGCACTTTAAAGTAAGGGAACCGCAGCTGCCTGACGGCCGGAAGTGCCCCCGTGGGTTCCGTCTAGGGAAACCGGACCGCACCCAGCGCCGGGGTCTCCTGACCCGACGGCCGAGTTCACGCGGTCTCTCCTGGGTCTGGGCAGCCGGGGCCTCCGCTGACCGCAGGGCAGCCCGTTTGCTTGCAGGACATGGCGATTATGCCTACCAGCCGGCGTCCTACACGGAGCAGAGCTATGACCGGTCGTTTGAGGAGTCCACGCAGCACTACTACGAGGGCGGTAAGGTGGCCGGGCCTCAGGCTCCGGGCCCGACGGGCGTGGGGCGTATGGAGATGGGGGCCAGGCGCCGATAAAGCCGCAGAGGTGACGTCACCAAACACGGATTTGGGAAGAAACAGGCATAGTCGGTTCTCACACGGTTCTCGGGTGCGGGGACTTCCCGCCGCCCCAGGGGCCCCGAGAGGAGAGGAGCCATTGAGCTCACAGCGTGGCGTGGTCCTGGGCCTTGGTCTGGACGTCAGGATTGGGGACAATGGCAAGGCTGCCAGGGGCCCGGAGAGGAAAAGGCAGATGATATGTACAGAACAGGTGACCCGAAAATGTGACTTTTGGGGTGACTTTTTTTAAGTTGTAAAAAACGTAAAGTTTACAGTTTTAACCACTTTTAAGTGCACGGTTCAGCGGCACTAAGCACATTCATGCTGTTGTGCGACCACCGTCATCACCACGTCATCTCAGAGCCTTCTCGCCTCCCCACCCTGACACGCTGTCCCCAATAAACACTAACTCCCCACTTCCCCTCCTCGACCCTGCTCCCCTCCCCCTCCAGGGAAGCGGGGCTCAGCCTCCTCCGCAGGAGGGCCCCCGCCTGCCTCGCGTGCTGCTCCCCAGGACGAGCTCGTTGAAGCCTGAAGGGCACAGTTCTGTACCCTCACTTTGGGTTGCGTGCGATCGTCTTTCATAATTGATGAGTTTGCTAAAACATTCAGGGACTTCTTTCAAGGCAAGTGTGGCACATGACACAGTTTCCTCCTGGATGTGGAAGCATTTTGTTCCGCCTTGTTAATGACCCCTGCACGTGTTAACACGGTACCGGCCATACCGCAGCCGGTGGCCTGCCGGGTCTTGTTTAGGGTGAGAGGTGCGGGGAGGGCAGTTTGCTTTGAGAGGGCTGGGCGCATAAGTGGCCTGCGGCCCTGAGAAGGGCAGGATGTTGGGTGGGAGCAATACGGGGGTCGCCTGAAGCCAACAGAAAGAACTTTCTAGTAATTAGATTTGTCCCCCAGCGGGATGGGGGACCTTGAGGGGCACGGGTGGCTGGTCCTGGGGAGGTGGTATCTGGCAGGAGCCCTGTGGGGTCCCCGGAATGAGAGGACCAGTGTCAGGAAGGGGCCAGGGCATGGCCGACCCAGCCGAGCAGGACACTGTTGCTGTCGGGGCCACTGCAGAGGAAACCTGGAAGTCCCGATGGCATTTCCTGTCCGTGAGGTTTGCAGGAGCAAGGGCTGGACAGAGCCAGTGTCCGCTGTGACACGTCCAGGGCGCTTCTGTGGCATGTTCCCCCGGGTCATGCCAGGTGTACAGGACCAGGGTGTCCGGGTGCCACCTGCTGTGTAAAACAAAGGGCGCTGAGAGCACACACACCACAGACAGCCTCTGGAGAAATACCTGGGACAGCGATGGAGATGATGAGGCTGGGCGGGGGAGGGGGCCTTCCTCCCCGGACCTGTTGAAGACGGACTTGGTTTGTTTTTTTATTTCTGAATCGCCCATTTAGAAGTCAAACTTACTGAAAATCAAAGCACTAACCCTGTGGCCCCCCGGACCCGCCCACAGCCCCCAGTCCTGGGGTTGCAGCACCGCTGTTTGGGGCGTTTCCCCCGATGGCGACAGTGACTGTGATCGGGCGTTGGGGATGGTGGGGACGGCTCCGCCCCAAATGGCTGCCACGTGGGTCCCTGAGGCTCATCCTTGCTTGGCGACAAGGTTGTGTAGATGGGTCGGTCACCCTTGTGCATTAGCGCCTCTGGCTGTTCTACGGCCACGTTCCTGCCACATTTAATGACAACACCAGCCTCTTCTTGCACAAATTAGTGGTTCCTTTTTTCACGGCCATGTCACAGAATGTTGCAAGATTCTTAAAGATAGAAACAAGTGAAAAGGAGAGGAAAAACAAGAGAAGTCGTTGTATCGGCCAGTGGTGGAGGGAAGGCCCTGGAGCCGCTGTCGCTGTCCCAGGCTGTTCTAGGAAGAGCAGTCTGGGCTCCCCAGCTCTGCTGCTCCCACGAAACCCTCCTGAGAATCGCTCAGGCTTGTTCAAAGAAGTCCTGCCTCTCTCCTTTCAGAGTTGTCCATACAGGTCCATCTTCTACTGGGATTTGGCTCCAGGTCAAGAGAAGGTTTTTCTGGGTGCGTGAGAGTTGCGTCGGGTTCTCACCCCCTGCACACCTGCTGTGTCTAGGCCACGGCTGCTGCTGTTGTGAATTAACTCCTTTACCCGTTATCCTAGAAGGAGAAAAGGGGCTGTAAGACACGAGAATATGCAGACTGACCCCAAAACTCTGAAACCCTGGAGAAAACCTGCCAAGTCTGATGAATTCCTCCGATGCATTCCTCACAAAGACAGTGAACCTGGGTCTCCACTGGTCACTGACGCCTCCTCGGCCATCGGCCGTCCCATCGGCCATTGTTGCTGGGGCCGGTCATGGTTGTGAGGAGGGAGCAGCTGTCAAGGTGTTTCCTTAGATGATGACCAATCAGAAAACCCAGCAGATTCCTCAGAGCCCACCTTGGAGAAGAGCTCCTGCGCTGTAGAGTGTGTGTTCCTTCATTGTTCTGCGCAGCTGGAAATGGAACTTCCTTATGGGGTTTTAAGCCTTTCTACATGAATTCGCTCTCAATAAAGCTGTTATTTTAAAATGTACGTTATCAGGATCCCAGTTTTAAAATACTTACATTTTACTGGACTTCCCTGGTTGGTGCAGTGGTTAAGAATCCGTCTGCCAATGCAGGAGACACGGGTTCGAGCCCTGGTCCGGGAAGATCCCACATGCTGCGGAGCAACTAAGCCCGTGCACCACAACTACTAAGCCTGCGATCTAGAGCCCACGCGCCACAACTACTGAGCCCACGTGCCACAACTACTGAGCCTGCGCTCTAGAGCCCGTGAGCCACAACTACTGAAGCCCATGTGCCTAGAGCCCGTGCTTCGCAACAAGAGAAACCACTGCAGTGAGAAGCCCGTGCACCACAACGAAGAGTAGCCCCTGCTTGCCGCCACTAGAGAAAGCCCGCGCGCAGCAACGAGGACCCAACGCAGCCAAAAATAAATAAATAAACAATAAAAATTTTTAAAATGAAAAAAAATCTATTAAAAACTTAATTAACTAAAAACAAAGACAAGAACAAGAAAACCACAAGCAGCCCTCCTTTCCAGGCTGTCTGGCGCCACAGGGGGTAAACACCCCGGGTCCGCTCGCCCCGCCTGCTCCTGCTAGAGGACAGGGTCTCATGCAGAGAAAGACCCACACTCTGCGGTTAAAGGCCAGACACTGTGGTTTTGAAAAAAATGATGAAACTAAACTTAAATTGTTCTTCTTATAAAGGTGTTTTGAAAACAGAATGGAATTTAGTCTCTACACCAATCTAAAACTCTTAAGACCTGCATTAGGAAGACTTCGTAGCAAGATTTTTATTTATTTATTTTTAAAGTTTTATTTAAATATAGTTGATTTACAATGTTGTGTTTCAGCTGTACAGCAAAGTGATTCAGTTATACACACACACACACACACACACACACACACACAGACTATATATATATTCTTTTTTTAGGTTCTTTTCCATTACACATGTAGAAAGATTTTTAAATGGTTGTTAATACTCCCTCTTTTTTTAAAAATTTATTTATTTAATGTATTTATTTTTGGCTGCATTGGGTCTTTGCTGTGCGTGGGCTTTCTCTAGTTGGGGTGAGTGGGGGCTACTCGTCGTTGCGGTGCGCGGGCTTCTCACTGCGGTTGCCTCTCCTGTTGCGGAGCACGGGCTCTAGGCACGCAGGCTTCAGTAGTTGCGGCACGTGGGCTCAGCAGTTGTGGCTCGCCGGCTCTAGAGCGCAGGCTCAGTAGCTGTGGCGCACGGGCTTAGTTGCTCCGCGGCATGTGGGATCTTCCCGGACCAGGGCTCGAACCCGTGTCCCCTGCATTGGCAGGTGGATTCTTAACCCCTGCGCCACCAGGGAAGTCCCCAATACTCCCTCTTAACTGTTGGTAATTATTTGGTAATACGTTTACTGCTCTCCCAAGTTATTTTCTTACCATGAGCTTTCTTCCAAAATGAGGCTTTTAGCACGGGTGCTGGCTGGCTAGAGTTTTGAAAGTGAGAATTAAGCCATTTTCTCTGGGAAAAGAAAAAGTAAGTGAACCTAAAACATCTCTGGGACTGTACCCACATATAGATGCAGAACACAAGGGCAAACGTCTGCCTCTTTTCGTTCATAAAGTCACAGGAAAACACATTACAGGTCTGAGCTGGAACCCTGGCTTGCATGTTTGCCAATAAGACGAGGGTGTCCCAAAACTTCTGGGGTCCCTTTGAACTGTGGGGATCATACAGCTTTTCCCTGTGTCTGTGTCCAGATCTCCTTCTTCTTAGAAGTACATCATCCACTGGATTAGGGCCCACCCTAACCTTGTATGACCTCCCTTTAACTAATTACATCTGCAAAGACCCTGTTTCCAAATAAGGCCACAGGTTCCTGGGGTCAGGACCTCAACAGCTCTTTTGGGGGACACAGTTTACCTACAACACTGGTATTGGCCTTTGTCTTAGTTGCATTAACCTCTTCACTTTGGCGATATATTTGTATTTCTATAAGACAGTAAGAGAAAGTATTGTATTGGCCAAAAAGTTCATTCGGTTTCCCTGTAAGATGGCTCTAGTAGCGCTTAGCTGTCTTTAACTTCATTTGAAACAATTTTGTTAGATTGTACGTGACAACTGTCATACCTGTGCATTTAAAAAAAAAAATCAGGGCTTCCCTGGTGGCGCAGTGGTTGAGAGTCCGCCTGCCGATGCAGGGGACGCGGGTTCATGCCCCGGTCCGGGAAGATCCCACGTGCCGCGGAGCGGCTGGGCCTGTGAGCCGTGGCCGCTGAGCCTGCGCGTCCGGAGCCTGTGCTCCGCAACGGGAGAGGCCGCGGCAGTGAGAGGCCCGCGTACCGCAAAACAAAACAAAACAAAATTAAAAAAAAAATCAAAACTGGCGAATTTTTGTGTAGCCATTTTAATATTGAAGATGGAAGAAAAAAAAGCAACATTTTTGGCCTATTATGCTTTATTATTTCAAGAAAGGTAAAATCGCAACCAGAATGCAAAAAAAGATTTGTGCATTGTATGGAGAAGGTGCTGTGACTGATCCAACGTGTCAAAAGTGCTTTGCGAAGTTTCATGTGGAGATTTCTCGCTGGATGATGCCTCATGGTCGGGTAGACCAGTTGAAGTTGATAGCGATCAAATCAAGACATTGATTGAGAGCAATCAACGTTGTACCACGCGGGAGACAGCTGACATACTCAAAATATACAAATCAAGCTCTGTAGATCATTTGCACCAGCTTGGTTACATTCACCGCTTTGATGTTTGTGTTCCACACGAGTTAAGCAAAAAAAACCTTCTTGACTGTATTTCCTCTTGTGATTCTCTACTTAAACGCAACCAAAATGTTCCGTTTTTAAAACAAATTGTGACGGGCCATGGAAAGCGGATACTGTACAATAATGTGGAACAGAAGAAGATAAGGGGGCAAGCGAAATAAACCACCACCAACCACACCAAAGGATGGTCTTCATCCAAAGAAGGTGAAGTTGTGTATATGGTGGGACTGGAAGGGAGTCCTCTATTATGAGCTCCTTCCAGAAAACCAAACGATTAATTCCAACAAGTACTGCTCCCAATTAGACCAAGTGAAAGCGACACTCGACCAAAAGCGTCCAGAATTAGTCAGCAGAAAACGCATAATCTTCCATCAGGATAAGGCAAGACCCCATGTTTCTTTGATGACCGGGCAAAAACTCTTACAGCTTGGCTGGGAAGTTCTGATTCATCCGCCGTATTCACCAGACATTGCACCTTTGGATTTCCATTTTTTTCAGTCTTTACAGAATTCCCTTAATGGAAAAAATGTCAATTCCCTGGAAGACGGTAAAAGGCACCTGGAACAGTTCTTTGCTCAAAAGGATGAAAAGTTTTGGGAAGATGGAATTATGGAGTTACCTGGAAAATGGCGGAAGGTAGTGGAACAAAATGGTGAATACGTTGTTCTATAAAGTTCTTGGTGAAAATGAAAACTGTGTTTTATTTTTACTTAAAAACTGAAGGAGCTTTTTGGCCAACCCAATAAAATAAAATAATTTGAATTGTTGTGGAAAAGAAGAGGTACTGGAGCAGTGGACTCGGTCTAGGGAACCCAAAGCTGCCCGTGCCTCGAGGGACAGCGGAGCTGCCATTGCTCTCTGGAAATGAGCTCATGTCTCCTTCCCTCTGCAGGAAACTCACAGTACAGCCAGCAGCAGGCGGGGTACCAGCAGGGCACAGCCCAGCAGCAGACGTACTCCCAGCAGCAGTACCCCAACCAACAGAGCTACCCCGGGCAGCAGCAAGGCTATGGTAAGCGGTGGGGGGGGGCCATCACAGGAACGCGGTCATTCGGTGGGCGCCCAGCAGGCTTCTTATTTTGGAACAGTTGTAGATTTCTGGAAAAGTTGTGAGGAAAGCTGAGAGTCCCCCCATGGTTAACCTCGTCCATTACCGGGGCCCTGTGGTCACAGCTAAGAAACCAAGGTTGGTGCATGGACGTGGACTGAGCCAGTTTCTTCGGATCTCACTGGCTCTCCTGCATGTCCTTCTCTGTCCGGGACCAGGCCAGGATCCCACATGACGTCAGCCCCACAGCTCCTTGGGCTGCGAAAGTTCCTCAGACTTTCCTCATCCCTCTTGACCTTGGCACTTTTGAGGAGGGCTGGGCGGGCACTGCCTAGACGCCCCCTCAGGTTGGGTTTGTCTGGCCTGGGTTCTGGAAAGAAGACCACGGCGAAGTGCCTTTGCGTCCCCTCCTGTGGGCATGACTTGCCTCCGTTGCGTCTGGCCTTGGTCACATGGTCAAGGGCGTCTGCCAGGCCTCCCCAGTGTCGGGCTTCCTTCCCTCTCCTCCTCCAGACTCTGACGTCACTGGGTCCAGCCCCACTCGAGGGGGCACTGTGTACATCAGGGGTCCCCAACTCCCGGGCCTCGGACAAGTACCGGTCCGCGCCGGTGAGGAACCAGGCCGCACAGCAGGAGGTGAGCGGTGGGCGAGTGAGCGAGGCTTCATCTGCCACTCCCCAGCGCTCACATCACCGCCTGAGCCATCCCCCCGTCCCCTGTCCGTGAAAAAATTGCCTTCCATGAAACCAGTCCCTGGTGCCAAAAAGATCGGGGACCGCTGGTCTCCATAGATTATTTGGAATTCTTCTGTAGGGAAGATGGGTCTCTTCTCCATTCACTTAGTTATCGATCGTTTATTTATATTGGTAGGTGCTCACGGGTATTGATTTTACACACTGAGTTACGATCCAAACTTCTTTATTTTATTGTTCCAACCGTCTCAGCCCTGCCTCTTGGGAGCTCAGGTTGGCGCCTGTGGCCCTTGGACGTGCCCCATCCTTTTGGTTTAGAGCACTTTCTTCTTTCTGGGACCACAGTGTTTCCCCTGCCCCAGCCCTAGAAACAGCCAGTTTTGGAAAGAACACTCGGCCTTTGTCAGTTTCTCCTAAACCATCTACTTAGGCTCCGGAGGCACAATTACCGTCTCTCGCGCGTTTTCACCATCTGCTGTGTGTTTGACTCCCGTGTTTACGGTGACCACCGTGACCAGTGTAAGCTGGTCCCAGGAAGCGGGTCCAGGGCACTGAGAGTGGCCCCCAGGCTCCATCCGGGTGGCGGTGGGAGCACAGCTGCAAACCACGCGGGACTCCACGTGGCCTCCAGCTGTGGCGCTTTCACTGCACGGGCTTAATGTGGAGGGAGAACGGGTGCCAGAGTCAGGGGCTCGGGTGGACGGGGGCATGGGGTGGTCTCACGGCTCCCGCGTGTGTTCTAGGGCCTGCCCAGGGCGCCCCCTCGCAGTACTCCAGCTACCAGCAGGGACAAGGCCAGCAGTACGGAAGCTACCGAGCGTCTCAGACGGGCCCGTCCGCCCAGCAGCAGCGGCCTTACGGCTACGAGCAGGCAAGCCTTCTGCCCGTTTCCAGACTCGCAGCCCCCGCGTGCATCAAGACGTGACAAAGGTTTCCCCGGTCGTCAAGAGAAACAATAACACAGGGTGAACTGGCACCCAAGGTCCCTCCAGAACGTTAATTCTCTGAGCCTGTAAGGTTTTTAAAAATTACCTCTTCGGTCAGACACAGCTGGCTCTGTGTCCTTGTCCTTTCACACCTCGGGTGTTTCCCGCGCGCCTAGCAGCGTCGGGTGTCTGGTGCGTGCTTGCGGGCCCCGGCGACTAGGCAGATTCTAGAGCTTGTATCTCGCCTGACACAGCCGGGCGCTGTTGGCGCCGGGATGGAGCAGCGGCAGGTAGTTCTGGGAAGAGGACCCAGAGGGCAAAGGGACAGAACGATGGGTGGCAGGGCTGGCGTAGACCAGGTCGGGGAGGCCCTCTCTCAGGCGACAGCGAGGCCATCAGACCTGAGCAGAGCCGCTCAGGCTCCCAGGACGGCAGGGAGGCCTCGCCCACCTGACGAGGATCTGCTCTGCGTGGGGTGGGGCCCTGGAGGCCGTCGGAGCCTTTGGTGACAGCACGGTGGCTGCTGGAGAGAGGTGAGAGGCTCCGGGACTCTAGGTGCTCTCAGAGGTGGTGCCAGTGGGATTTGCTGGTGGACTGGACATGGGGCGTGTAGGAGAGGCGGGTCGGGGCGGCCCCAGGGATTTCAGCCTGGGCTGCTTGAGGCAGTTGCCATTTCTCGGGGTGCAGAGGGCTGTGGAGAGAAAATCAAGCTTAACTTCAGATGCCTCTGACTTCCACCTGGAGGCGTGGAGGAGAAGGCCGGTAGATGATGGATGTCGGCCCCTCCTGGTGGGAGAGAAACCCATGAGGGGTGAATGTAAGTGTCCGGGGGCCTCTCAGCGGAGGTGCCACGGGGCCGGGACGTGAGGATGAGGGTGAGCCAGCCTCGGGACGCAGCCATGCAGAGGTCCTGAGGCGGCCAGGTGTGTCTCATGCGAGTCGGCCAGGAGGAGCCTTGGCGTCTGCAGCTCGGGGCAGGAGCAGGGCAGTGGGGCGGGAGGAGACTTCTCCTGGGCATCTTTGGAACCTCCTTTGAAGAGAGCCCCTTGCAAGGGCTGATTGTCCATCGGTGGCCTTTTGTGCTGGGTCACAGGCACTAATGACCGTTTACACGGCTAATGAAATCTCAAGGCACCACATGGATGATGGGTGTTTTTCTCAGGTACCTGAATAGGTAAGGTCCTGTATTTTATTCTTTTAAATGCTTCTCACCCTGCTCTCTAAAGAGAGATCGTGAACCAGTCATACTTAGAGGATGAGTTTTCAACACGAGTAAACAAGCCCAGGGCAGGGTAATTAAGGAGAAAACCTTTTTGACCTTGAAGAGAGCAGTGTGGAATGTTCCCCTGAGTGTGCCGGAAGTGGTGCCAATGTCGTTTGTGGCTGGGGGAGCCCGTCACAGACCTGTTCACGGCAGGCTCAGGGTGGGGACGTGACTTGAGGCACCTGGACCAGGCCCAGCACAGTGAGCTGCTGTGTGACTGGGTGAACGAGCCTCTTCCACCCTCTGACCTAAATCAGTAGCTGCAGCCTGGAGAGTGGCTTCTGGAAGGCCGCTTATCTGCCTGCCTCGTGGAAGCAGGCAGAGGCTGTTTGGTCGCTTGCCTTTTATGTTCCCTCCACCTCTCGTCCTGGGTGTTGGCGGCGGGGGTGGGAGTGTGTCTTACCCTTGGGCGTGGACCCTCTTATGCAGGACTGTTGGGGTGTAATCTGTGTCTTGGTCTCTTGCAGGGCCAGTACGGAAATTACCAGCAGTAAAGGACAAACATTCTTATGGAGGCTTGCAGCGGCACGTCTGTCTGGGATGGACAGGCCAGTGACAGTTCTGATGAGCTGTGACCTGCGGGCTGCCCCTTCACCCCACGCAGCGTCTGCATGTGAAGCGTGCACATTTCACGTGGGGTAGGACGCCGAGCGTGCACCGCTGGTGCAAGACAGCGCTTTGATGGTGTGACATATTTGGTGCTGTGTATAGTATTGTATGTCCATACAACGGAGAGGTTGTCCCTTTTTGTCCGCCTCCCCCCCCCCCCCGCAGTGTTTCTAGCTAGCTTTAGGGGTCCTTTTGTCATCAGAGTGTTCTGTGCCCAGCGATGGGACATACCTACAAGAGGCCATAGTCCACGTACTTGTATAAACAGACCTTAGGTCTGACACTCCTCATGCACTGTCGTACCGTGGGTTGGAAACTTGTCTTTCACTGTCTGCACCGCAGCTGGACACGTGTGCACAGCCCCTGGACGGCAGCCTCTTCCTGTGCCTCGATGTGGGGGGGGGGGGGAGGCATCTTCTGTGATTTGCGTCAGTTTCTGTTACACGATGGAAAGGATGACTAAGCCTCATTTGGAGATGCTGTGAACCGTTATTTTCAGAGCTCACTCGTTACCTGTCTCTCTCACCAATTGTGTTTATCCAAAAAGTTATACGTTTTTGTATTAAAAAGTAAAGAGGGATCAATGACTATGTTCTAAATAAACAGGAATCCATGAAGGCAATGAATGATTAGCCTTACCCAGGGAGAGTGGTATTGCTGAAAGAAAGAGAAGGTAGTCTCTGGAATTACTTTGGCTTTGGCCCTTGTTTATCCGATGGTCATTTCTGGAATTTTAATATTTAATATGCCCAATTCCAAAGTTATAATTTAAAATATTGACACCAAATTTTCCAAACTGTTGGCAAGTTGTTTATTTTATACCACTTCTCCCAGGACCTACTTATTCACATCTCCAAGCAAGCGTTCCTTTTCTTTTAGGGATATCTGAAATTCACATCTTATTTTTAAAAAGAACACCACTGATTCTACTGTGTTCTTCCTAGTGAGAAGGAAAGCTCTTATGGAGAGAAATTTGAGTAATTTTTACATTCCTAGGACATTAAATGCCATTTAAATTCTGTGCAGACATTAAAGACAGCTCATGTGGAAAAGTCAGGGCAAAGGAAAAATTCTACATTTCACTAATAAGTCATAAGGACATTTGATCAACTCTTACCTGGATAACAATATCCATATTTATTATGACCGCTTTAAAAACATCTTTGGATAAAAGCTGACATATTTCCAAGACAACCAAGAAAATAAAAATATATCCAGTTCTTCATATATCAGGTCTACTGAAGGTGATGTTTTATTAAGTCTTAAATTGAAAGTAGTTCTTTATCCAGAATTGAATACTTTTCAGTGTAGAAGACATCTTCGACGTGTTTTTACTGGAATGAATAATTCCCAGTCCACACTGGGAATATGGTGGCGACTACTAGTTGCTGTTTTGCAGATGCAGCACTAAGGCTCAGAGGAAAGAAGGGGCGGGTCGAGTAGAAGTCCCGTTCTAGGACCTTCTCCCCTCCTCTGTGGAGACGGAATCACACATGCGTTGGGATAGAAGTGTTTATTTTGTAGACATACGGGTTTTTAGAAACCCTTAACGCTGGTAAGGGCTTAAAAACACATCTCTGTATTAAATTATTGAAATGAGAGCCCTTAACCGCTAAATGACACAGACATTAGTAATTTCATTTAGGGAGTCATTTCCCTTGATTTTGTCCTGTTCTTTCCTGACAATTTTCATAGAATTTGCAAACTCAGTCGGGGATTAAATTTTCCCGTTGAAAATGTTAAGCATTTCAGAGAACTGTGAAAATAGTTTATTTTTATTCCTTGCCAATCTGGGAATATGCCTTTTATGTGTGTGTGTGTGTGTGTGTTTGTTTTTTTTAAGTGCTGTATTAATACTTTTTGAAGGAAAAGGACACTTAAAAAAACTTATCCCGAAACTTCAATCTGAAATGTCTTACATTAAGAATTTCTTGAATGTTGTGTATATATTTTTAAAAGCACTTTGTGAAATAGTTTGTACATCTATTTCCTAATTTATACATGATTGTCGGTGTTCATATATTTAATGATTAATAACAAAATGTTTATTTAACGTGCTGTCCGTTTTTATGTAATACTGTGGGGAAAGTGACGCCAGCAGCTCGTTTTCGTTCACTGTTTTGTGTCTCCTCTTCCGCAACACGAATGTCTGCAGACGCTTAGGCCCGAGAGTCGCTCGCGCGGTACGGTCAGTGCCGCCGAGTTGCCACGGCCGAGCCCCGGGCGGGGCGGGCCTCGAGCGGTGACCGGCGCGGCCCGCGGAGGTGCCGACAGCGCCCAGGCCGCCGGCTGGCCCCGCCGCCTCCGGCCCGAGCATCCCTCGCGCGCCCGCAGCCGCAGCCGGGCCTCGGCGGTCCGTGCGGGGCGGCCGCTCACACTCGGACCGAGAGGAGGGCGTTTCCGTGTGACTTCCCAGCCCTGACGGACCAGGTCACGCCGTCTCGTCCGTGAGCACAGCCCGTTCCCGGACAACCATCCTCACCGGTCCGTTTCTCTCCTCAGCCGGACTTTGGCGTCTAAGTTGTTTATGCCTTTGTTGTAATTAATAAACGGGCTCTTCGAGAACCGTCCTGGAGACTGAGTTTCCGTGAGGTGATGGGGAACCGGAAGCCCCGGCGGGCAGACGGCTGCCGGGCCCGGGATCCCTGCGTCCCCGGGTCCCCGGGTCCCCGGGTCCCGAGGCGCCCCCGCTCCACACGCCGGAGACCACGCTCACCTCTGCGCAGACGCGAGCAGCTCCGTTTTTTTTTTTTCGCCGCCCAGCCCCTCCTAACCCCTCCCGCGCCGCACATGCGCGCTGGGGAGCCCTGCGCAGGCGGGACCCGCCCCGGAAGTGACCCCTGGAGCCGACCCCGGAAGTGGCGTGCCGTCTGGAGTGGTGAGTTCGAATAGCGGCCGGGGGCGCCCTCGCGTCCAGGGCCCGGGCTTCCGGCTTCCCCTCAGCGCGCCTGGGCGTGCTCGGGTGGCCCGGAGACTCCCTTGGGTCGAGGTCCTGAGTGTGAAACGGTTCCTTCCGGATGTTGCTCTGTACCTGCTGTGGCGCGCGGTTGCACCGAACAGCGTGAGCGTTCGCACAGGAGCGGCGTCCTCCTGCGAGGGCGCTCTGGGCGGGCTGGGCCGGCACCGGGTACGCCGTCCGCGCCGCTGTGGACACCGGGGTCTGTCCTGCTCGCGGGCCTGTCGGGAGGAGGGAGGTGTGTCCTTCGGGCCAGCTCCCTGGAGGGGGCTTCCTTCTGTAGAGGGCCCTTCTCACGACACGAGCGGAAAGGAGATCACGCTTTTCAACGCAAGTCGGTTCCCAGGCAGATATGCTTTAGCAGAGAAAACGTGTCCACAGTTAAGGAGCACAAAACTGATTCTTTTAAAATGACCCTTGCCTCGGTTCCCTTGGATGGTGGTCGCGTACACATCCCTGATTTGAAGAACCCTGCTGTGAAATACAGGCAGCGAGGACACTGTTGGGCACGCGAGAGACTCTGAGTCTCAGCCTCCACTGCTTTAAGAGTGGGCGTAAAGGGGCTTCTTCCCTGGCGGTCCAGCCGTTAAGACTCCGCGCTTCCACTGCAGGGTCACCGTTCGATCCCCGGTCGGGGAACTGAGACCCCACATGCCAGGCAGCGTGGTAAACAAAACAAAACGGCATAAAAAATGTAAGGGGGGCTTCCCTGGTGGCGCAGTGGTTGGGAGTCCGCCTGCCGATGCAGGGGACGCGGGTTCGTGCCCCGGTCCGGGAGGATCCCGCATGCCGCGGAGCGGCTGGGCCCGTGACCCATGGCCGCTGGGCCTGCGCGTCCGGAGCCTGTGCTCCGCAACGGGAGAGGCCGCAACAGTGAGAGGCCCGCGTACCACAAAAAAAAAAAAAAAAAAAAAAAAAGGTAAGGGTCAGAAGTTATGGCACCATCACTTTAGGATACTTTAAGGAGGGTTTGTAAAGGCCCAGTTTAAAGCGGAGTGT
The DNA here is from genome assembly GCF_008692025.1 of Phocoena sinus. Classification (NCBI taxonomy): domain Eukaryota; kingdom Metazoa; phylum Chordata; class Mammalia; order Artiodactyla; family Phocoenidae; genus Phocoena; species Phocoena sinus. The sequence continues at coordinate 1,585,333 of NC_045777.1, read as the reverse complement.
GCAGGGAAACAGCAGAGTTAGTGTTTTTATCACGCGGTAGTAACAGTGGAGTTGCTTCTGCTCCTGGACACCCCAGGATAAGGGGACACCCCAGTTACCAGGACCAGCAGAGAGCAGCATAGACGGGGCTTCCTTAGCTGGAGGTCGACCTTCAGTCGGGATCCAGCCCTCCTGCGCCTCCCTGCAGTCTCCGCCCCACGGCAAGGTAGCTGAGAGTGGTCGTGCAGGGTAGGCTTCTGAAACGGAGCAGGTGGAAAAGGGGTCTAGAAAAGCAGGTGGAAAAAAGCCAGCATGCACTGTTACCCCTCACAGGGTGGTTGTAAGGGATTTTTGTTCGTTTGTTTGATTTTGGCCGAGCAGCTTGGGGGGGTCTTAGTTCCCTGACCAGGGATTGAACCTGGGCCCTTGGCAGTGAGAGCACAGAGTCCTGACCACTGGACCGCCGGGGAATTCCCATGGAATAAAATTTAAAATTTCCGGGCTTCCCTGGTGGGGCAGTGGTTGAGAGTCCACCTGCCGATGCAAGGGACACGGGTTCGTGCCCCGGTCCGGGAGGATCCCGCGTGCCGCGGAGCGGCTGGGCCCGTGAGCCGTGGCCGCTGAGCCTTCGCGTCCGGAGCCTGTGCTCCGTGACGGGAGAAGCCACAACAGTGAGAGGCCCGCGTACCACAAAAAATAAAAATAAAAATAAAAATTTCCATAGGAGGATCTTAGAGGCTCCTGGCAGATAATAATGTGTATGGACCAGTAGAACTGATCTTAACACTTTACAGAACAAAGTGGAGCCGTGTATTAAGCACCTTCCCAGCATTTTTAAAAGCCCCCATCCTGTAATCATGAAGTCTGATTGACTCTAGGCCCTCAGCTTTCACCACCGTCCCACCTTTTGTACTCTGCTCTGCTGGGCCCAGGAAGAGGGATGCTCCTAGGAGGAATCTGAGTTCCCACTGCACAGTAAAGACCGGCGCTGTCCAGTAGAACTTTCTGTAATGGTGGAAATGTGCTAATGGGTGCTGGCCATTGTGGTACCCACTGGCCACATGTGGCTGTGAGCACTTGAAATGTGGCTTGTGTGACTGAGGGACTGAATTTTTACGTTTAAATTTTTTTTAGTTAATTTAAACTTAATAGCCACATGGGGCTATTGGCCAGAGCAGGTAAAGCATTAGAAGGAAAACAAAGACCAAATAGTCATGTGAAACCAAAGTGAACTTGTTCACGTGGCAAGGGAGAGCCACGGCACGCGTTCAGCAGATTTTTCCAAACACACTGAAGAGGTAAAAAGGAGGAGTACTCCACATTAGGCAAGATTCAGAGTTCAGGTCTCTGGTTGGCTTTCTGATCGTCACCTCTGATTGATCGCTTTCAGGTTTCGTGTTACCAGTGCCCAGAAGCTTGGTTTTCAACCCGGCCGGGACGGATGGCGTAGCTCTCCAACAGACTGAGCTGTGGGTGTGCTTCTTTGATGATCAGGTGGTTGGTTTTGCCCCTTGACACCCTGCTTTCACATTCCACTCCTCCCATCTGAGAGATCTGTGACCTTGGGTAAGTCATTTCACCTCTCTGCCTCTGTGTCCTCATCTGTACTTTCTTTACAGGGCTGTTACGAGAGCTAAATGCATTAATCCCTGGAAAACACTTAGAACAGTATCTTGCCAGTAGTGAGGTAGAGGTCTTAAATGTTTATTGTTAAGCTTATTGTTAAGCTAGATGCTTTTGTAATTGGTGTCACTGTAAATGGGATTGTTGTCTTAATTTCATTTTATAGTTTGCTGCTAGTATAGAAGAACACAGTTGACTTTTGCAAATTAACCTTGTAACCAATAACCTTGCTTCTTCCGGCGCACCGCAACGAGGAGTGACCCCCGCTCGCCGCAGCTAGAGAAAGCCTGTGCACAGCAACGAAGACCCAACGCAGCCAAAAATAAATTAATTAAATAAATTTATAAAAAACAAAACAAAACAAAAACAAAAACCTTGCTTCTTTGTATATTAATTCTAATCTTTGTTTTATAGATTTCACTGGAATTTGCTATGGAGGCAGTCATATTTTCTGCAGTTTTACCTCTTCTTTTTTATTTTATTTTATTTTATTTTTTGCAGTACATGGGCCTCTCACTGCTGTGGCCTCTCCCGTTGCGGAGCACAGGCTCCGGACGCGCAGGCTCAGCGGCCATGGCTCACGGGCCCAGCCGCTCCGCGGCATGTGGGATCTTCCCAGACCGGGACACGAACCCGCGTCCCCTGCATCGGCAGGCGGACTCCCAACCACTGCGCCACCAGGGAAGCCCTATCACGCACATTTTTAATTGTTAGGCCTTCCTGATGACTAATTCCATTTGTCATTATCAGATGCCTTTGTTCATCTTAGGAAATGCTCTTTTTCTGCAAGTCTGTTTTGTCTGAGTTACGTGTATGGTTAGGTTTAGGGTACCATTTTATTATTTGTTTTCCCTTTGTCCCTCTCCTTTGTTCTGCTGTCCCCTTTCTTTTGAGTTATCGGAAAGGCTTTTAGCATTCCATTTCATCTACTTATTGGCCTTTGGATATATCTCTGAAATACATTTTAGTGGTTGCTCTGGAGATTACAATGCACATACCTAACCTTTCATGGTCCACTTAGACTTAAGACTTGTGCCACTTCACAGAAATGTGGAAACCTTGCAGTCACCTCTGCATGCATGGGAAACCCACTGGACGGTGTTATAATTTTCCTTCTACAGTCATACATATTTTAAAACTCTTACTAGGAAAAAAATAGTCTTTTTTTTTGTTTTTTGAAGGATAGGTACTTTTATTCATTTACTTATTTATTGGCTGCGTTGGGTCTTCGTTGCTGCACGCGGGCTTTTCTCTAGTTGCGGCGAGCGGGGGCTACTCTGTTGTGGTGCGTGGGCTTCTCATTGCCGTGGCTTCTCTGGTTGTGGAGCACGGGCTCTAGGCGCGCGGGCTTCAGTAGTTGTGGTGCGTGGGCTCAGTAGTTGTGGCACACGGGCTTAGTTGCTCTGCGGCATGTGGGATTGTCCTGGACCAGGGGTTGAACCCATGTCCCCTGCACTGGCAGGTGGATTCTTAACCACTGCGCCACCAGGAAAGTCCCCAAAAATAGTCTTTTATACTTACCATCTCTGTTGCTGTCTCCTCATTCCTAAAGGTTGGGGTTTCCCTGTGGTGTCATTTTCTTTCTGGGGTACTGCTTGTGGAGACAGTGTCTCCCACCACCCAGCATGTCTTACTTCACTTCCCTCCCTGAAGGATATTTTCACAGGCTATGTAATAATGCTGGGTGGGACTTTTTTTCTTTTAGCACTTTAAAAATATCTTTTAAGAGGGCTTAATGCAGTGTGGGATCTTGGAACAGGAAAAGGGTATTCATGGGGAAACGTGAAATCCAAATGCCATCCTGAGTTTAATTAATAATAACATAGCAGGGTTGGTTTCTTAGTTTTGACAAGTGTACCCTGGTCGTGTAAGATGCTAATATTAGGGGAAACTGGATAAGATGTATATGGGAATATCACCTTTTCTGTAAATCTAAAATCATTCTGAAATAAAGGTGTATTTAGGACAATACATTAACAGGAAGATAACAGGAGGAGGGTGTCCCCATGGAGGGGCGGCCCAGTGGAAGGGGAGAGCACCTACGTCAGGAGGTGAAGGTTTGGTTACTGTCGAGGTTGGGTGAGTAAACATACTGCGGGTAATGGAGCCGGGACTCTTGACAGTCAGAGGATGGACTTGCAAAGACAGAAGGAGAAAATTAGAACCTTGTGGTGTTGAACTGGAATTGGGATTATAGGTGTGAACCCATGGTTTTCAAAAGATGCTGCTCTAAAACTGTGGGTGGATCGGTGTAGCAGTGACTACAGATGTGAGTGTTGTGTGTGGATGCGTTTACCTTCGTCTGCTCTGTCCACGGAGAGGACCCACGAGCAGCACCACCCCAGGACCCCTGAGCACCCCCAGCATACAGGCGGCCTTCTAAATACCATTCTCCACTAAAAGAACCAGGGCTCCTTGGAGTAAAGGCTGATTTCAGGGTCAACCAGGGAAAGTACCCGGTGAGCGTGGAACATTTTGTGGCAGGAAGCAGGGAGCGCTCACAGGTTGAGGGGCACGTGTCAGAAGGACACCAAAGCCAAGGGATGGGCTGCCACTGCCCAAACCAGAGACAATTTGAGCATTGAAGTAGATGATAGTAACAGTGTAGCTAACTGAATAAAATAGGAAACTGAGCCCATAAAAATGAGTAAATGGACAGTTTATGAGGAAGGGGATTTGCACAGTCTCAGACCACCTCCCCTGAGGTCCTCGTAACTACACAGGGAGGGAGGGGCGCCCCGACGCAGGGAAGCGGGCAGGGCGCCCCTGCGCTGGAGCTCCGTGTGCAGGGTGAGCAAGGCCCCTGACTCGTGAAATTCCTGCCAAAGGTGCATTGCCCGCGGCTCGTCACAAAGGGACGTCCGTCAGAGGGAAAACGAGGACACGCTGCAGAACAGCTGGCCTGTGACCTTCCAGGTGTCAGGGGCACGAGAGTCAGGGAGGGGCTGCAGAGACGTGACAGCAAAACGCAGCTCGTGGTTCTGAGCTGGACCCTTTGCCGTGGGAGCTGCTATAGGGACGGTTAGCCAAAGCTGGGGGTCTGCGCGTGGCTGGTGGCCCGGTTTCAAAGGCCATCCCCCCGGTTCCGTAGGGAGTGCCTCTGTCCACAGGGAGCCACACTGCCGTGTCCCGGGGGTTGGGGGTTGGGTGTCAGGTCGGCCGCTCACCCTCAAGTGATTCACGGACTCTCCTTTGAACTTTTCTGTACCTGATTGTTTCCGAACAAAAAGCAAAGCTTTTCAGTGCCATGCGGAGGGAATAGCTCCCACCAAGGAAGTATTTCCTTTTCAGAAGGGTCAGGAGGTGTGGAGCAGGAGGTACAGGAGGGGCTTCAGTGGAAAAGGCGAGCCCTGTGTCCTCGCCTGCTGTGTTGCGCACGTGGTGGCTTTATGATTATTTTTAAAATAATGCGTGTACACTTATATCCCCTCTGTATGTGCAGTTCATACTTAACAATGGGAGGAAAGCCTCAGTGGTTTCCTTTTATGTGGCACACGTGTGCCTGTGAAGCGGGGACAATGGAAGTGGGTGATGTTCAGAACAGTGGACGGGGAGGGGCTGTCGTCTCCTGGAGGGCTGGGCCTGAGATTCCTCGCATTGACCCTCAGCACCTACAAGATACATAATTATCACGAGCTGTTTAATGAACGAGCAGTGGTGTAAACAGCCCTTAGTTAATGAAAAGTAGCTCACGCTCACTGAGTTTTCACATGGGCCAGGTACTGCTGTCGTGCCTCCTGTCCCTCCCGGCCTGGTCCGTCGTCAGATGAGTGAACTGTCCTAGGTCACCCTGGGGGAAAGGGGCAGAGGTCCTTGTACAGAGTCTGGCGGCTTACCCACCGCACCCATAGGAGACATCTCACTGCGTTCCAGTTGGACCATTTTAAACTGCAGGGTAACACCATAGCGTCTGAGTAAATGGGTGTTTTTATTTTTAAGAAATTTGGATTTGAGGCTGAGATTTCCTTTTTAATATTTTCATTTAGCAGGTATCTGCTATTCTATAGGGAGTATATTCCAGAGTTGCAAGAGATGTAATGATTTAATCCTTTGTACACAGATCTTTCCCCCAAGTAGCATACAGGCTAAGGAGACTTGTTTTCGCCGCGCTGTGCAGCTTGCGGGATCTCAGTTCCCTGACCAGGGATCGAACCCGGACCTCCGGCAGTGAAAGCCCAGAGTCCCAACTGCTAGGCCGCCAGGGAACTCCCTCCAGGTAGCATATAGGCTAATAGGGCATGACTCGGGGTGGAAAGTGGTGAGTGAGGTAAGAAAGGCATTCATTGGCTCATTTATTTGTTTCAGAAACACTCACCCGCATTCTCCTGTACCAGATGCTCACACCTCTTTAGTTTCGGTTTCATGTTCAGGTTTAAACCGGATGTCTTATTTTGCCAGTTTGCCTTTTGTTAAGGAGCCATGATACGTTCGAGGCTTTTCTCAGCGAGATCCTGGCCGGTGTTGGAGGGCGTGGGGTGCTGGACACCATTGGCACGAGTGTCTCCCAGGCCCGGGCGGCTCCTTCCCCAGCACGCTTCTCCCAGGCTGCTCTCGGTCAGCTGTGTGGACTGCACCAAGCACCAGGAACCCCCCAGGAAGAAGCTGCTCTCAGAGAAAAAACTGGTGAGGCTTCTAACCTTGAAGGAATTTGACTGCCGTTTCCCCTCTGAAGGCACAGGGCGTTGTTTTGAGCTCTTGTTGTCTTGTCTTTGTTTATCCTTGGAAATGAGGACGTGAGATGAAGGCCTGCGGGTACCAAATACTGGGCTGGCCTAAAACTGCAACGGACCCAGGGCAGTGCCCAGCATGCCAGAAGTGATGACCGTGTTCGCTCCCTTCGCCAGGAGGGTGCCTGGGGCTTATGTATCATTAACCTGTGTGTCTGAGATATGTACTATATATATTCTTAGGTACATGTGAAGAGTTCTTAATTTATGGCATGGGGGTGTGGGGACCGGGGACATACACCTTAAGTTTTATAGTTCTCCAAGGCTTACATGTTTTTTTATTCTGTTTATCAAAACCTGTTTAAAACATGAATGATCTTTAATTAAATTCAAGAATACACATGTTTATAATCCACCTTGTTTCCTCCCAAGTGCGGGTTCCAATTAAGGCTCATAGGGCAAACAGTACTTCATGTGGAAAATTACTTTGGCAGTCAGCGTGTGCACTCAGATATATCAAGTTTTCACGTGGTTTTGTCTCCTCCCCAGAATGTAAACATTGACTCAAGTTTTATCTTCTGTACGATGGTCCTTAGTTGTGCTTTTTTCCCATTGGGGTTGATGCCCATTATGTTCAAAATTGTACATTGCATTTTTGAAACAGTAATTCATGGTTTTTCCATGTGGTGGTGCCAGAGCATCATCAAGTATTTCTGTATTTTCCTTTAAAAAAGATCTGCTTATGGAGTAGTGGATGGAAATGCAGATGCCCTGGTCCCCATGGAGGGGCCGTGTGGGCGGCCACGTCAGCCTGTGCACATGTGCGGGGAGCAGGTGGGCTCCTCGGGACAGGACGGCTGGGCTGGGAGTGGCGTCCTCAACACTGCACCCTGGCACCTCGGGCAGCTGGACATCTTGTCCTGTGAGCAAACGTTTATTAAATATTAACCTGGTTAGGGGACTTCCCAGGTGGTTAAAGCTCTGCGCTCCCAATGCAGGGGCTCAGGTTTGATCCCTGGTCAGGAAACTAGATCCCACACGCTGCAACGAAGATCCCGTACACCACAACAAAGATCCCGTGTGCCACAGCTAAGACCCGGCCCAGCCGAATAAATAAATGTTAAAAAATATATATATATATATATGTGTGTGTGTGTGTGTATATATATATATATATATATATATATATATATATGTTAACCTGGTTAGTTAGTTCTGATTCTTTAGGTAGGTTGTGTCTCTCTTAGGGACCTAGAGAAAAACTTGCTCTCAGATAAAGGCTCTGTCTGCATCACCACATTTAAAAAAGGAGCCCTGTTCAGTCAGCCACAGAAGACTTCTGTTCTTAGTTGGAAGCCTGATAATGGCCCAGGGACTGTCACTCTCATTCTCTCGTCCTGAGGAGAACTCTCCATTAGTAAAGACCTGTTATTTCTTTCTTTTTTTTTTTTTTTTTAAAGACCTGTTATTTCAATAACGTGTTTCTATTTGAAAAAGCTGGGAAGACGCTTTATTTAAGGAGTATCTCCTAAACTGCATTTTATTTAGGTTTTTAGCGTGGAGTTCGTGACTGGGGTGTGTACTGCACGCTGAGCACTTTTAACATCTGCGTTGTTGATTTACATTTGCCTACAAATAGCAGCGACTTGTGGGAGCTCTTTCTTATATTTGCATCTTAGGCATGATTAGCAATATTAATATCATTAGCTTCTAATTTTAAAACCTGTCATGGGTAGAAAAGGTACATTACAAATGACTGCTCGGTCCTTGGGAGGACTGCAGAGTTAATAACGACAGGCCTCTGTGTGCTCTCTACAGAAAAGGCATTTTGTGGACCATCGCCGAGTGCTTGTCCGAGGGGGACGCGGAGGTGACGGGGTGAGTTGCTTCCACAGTGAGCCCCGGAAGGAGTTTGGAGGCCCCGATGGTGGCGACGGAGGCTACGGCGGCCACGTCATCCTGAGAGGCAGGTGTCCCGAGGGGCAGCCCAGGGAAACGCGCTGTGTCTGCGCGCCTCCGGGGTGGGGAGTTTTCACCTTCTTATCCTAACAGGAAGTTGGATGCAAAAATTGACCTGTGGACATCATTTTATTAAGTTATGTGGATGTTCACATTTAGATAATCCACCCAAAACCAACTTTGATGGTTTTGGTTTTTTTTATTTCAGGAACACAAAGACAGTTTACTGTCAGGGAATCTAACATTCTGGTACAGTCTGTCAAAGGGTTAATCTGTTACTATCTCAGTCAAGTGCTGAAAGGGTACTGATTGCCCTGACACACATGGAGCACAAATATTAGCAAACTAGTCCCCTCGGTAACCATTCACAGCATAGTAAGTACAGCTGTTTTCAAGATGATGATGACATTATGGGTAATTTTTGAATTGTTTGAAAATTGTAGTCATTTTTGAAAGAAAATAGGGAATTAAATTTTTCAAAAAATCACATTGCGGGCTTCCCTGGTGGCGCAGTGGTTGAGAGTCTGCCTGCTGATGCAGGGGACACGGGTTCGTGCCCCGGTCCAGGAAGATCCCACATGCCGCGGAGCCGCTGGGCCCGTGAGCCATGGCCGCTGAGCCTGCGCGTCCAGAGCCTGTGCTCCGCAACGGGAGAGGCCACAACAGTGAGAGGCCCGCATACCGCAAAAAAAAAAATCACATTGCTAGTTTAGCGACTTTTGCCACAACTTTATTCCATGGTCCCAGGTACATTCTTTAGATTTTTTTTCATTTTTATTTTATTATTTATTTATTTATTTTTGGCTGTGTTGGGTCTTTGTGGTTGCACGTGGGTTTTCTCTAGTTGCGGCGAGCGGGGGCTACTCTTTGTTGTGGTGCGCAGGCTTCTCATTGCAGTGGCTTCTCTTGTTGCAGGGCACGGGCTCTAGGCACCTGGGCTTCAATAGTTGTGGCGCGTGGGTTCAGTAGTTGTGGCTTAGGGGCTCTAGAGCGCAGGCTCAGTAGTTGTGGCACACGGGCTTAGTGGCTTCATGACATGTGGGATCTTCCCGGACCAGGGCTCGAACCCGTGTCCCCTGCATTGGCAGGTGGATTCTTAACCACGGTGCCACCAGGGAAGTCCCGTCCCAGGTGCATTCTTAACATTCTGAATCTGAACAAAAGAAACTTAACAACATGAGATGGGTCTGCCTTTGACACAGAGGGAGATGACGCTTCTCGCTCTGACTTCCAGTTGACCGGCAAGTCAAGTCCCTGTCCTCAGTCCTGTCTCAGTACCAGGGCTTTGACGGAGGAGCCGGCGGCAGGAAGAACTGCTTTGGGCGAAGCGGCGCCATCCTCTACATCCAGGTAGGCCATCTGGACCATCAAGCTCCCAGGTCCTGCCGAGTGGTCCAGAGGGGCCCCATCCTCCACGAAGCAACCCTGGACGGGGACTCTGTGCTGATTTCATACCGTGTGAATGTGTCACCTGTTCAGAAAGTCATGAGACGATTATATTTACAGCGAGGGGCCCGCAGGTCTCCCCCGCTGTCTCCAGCCCCGTGATCTGCCCCCACGTACCCTCTCGGGCACCTCCCTGTGAGTGGAGAGTTTGTGCTTTCAGCATCACTCTCATTTTCCAGATGCTTTTGTTCACACTGATGCTTTAGACGCACTGTTGGGAAAAGCCATTTATGCAGTTTGCCTGCAGTGCAGTCAGCCTCTCAAGCCCTTTAGGGCTGGGCCCTTTCCCAGGTCCTTTGTCCCTTTGTGGAGCTTAGTTGTGCCCCCCTTCTCATGCTGCCCCTATAAGCACTTGTGATTTTTCAGGTCCCTGTGGGCACTTTGGTGAAGGAGGGAAACAAAGTCCTGGCTGACCTCTCACACCCGGGTGATGAGTTCATCGCGGCACTGGGCGGGGCAGGCGGGAAGGGCAACCGCTTTTTCCTGGCCAACAGCAACCGAGCGCCCACGACTTGTACCCCCGGACAGCCGGGTCAGGAGCGGGTCCTCTTCCTGGAGCTCAAAACGGTGGCACACGCTGGGCTGGTGGGTGTCACCTGAAGCCCCGGCGGGAGGATGGTGGGGGACATGCCGGGAGGGCGGCGGCCGGGCAGCCCACTTTCTCCCATCAGAGCCTGTTGGCTTCGTCAGGAGCCCTGCTGTCCCTCGTCCCCTGTTCCCGACCCAAGACCCCCGACCTTGGCCGTCCCCACTCTCTTCCAGGTCGGATTCCCCAACGCAGGGAAATCCTCGCTTCTCCGGGCCATTTCCAACGCAAGGCCCACTGTGGCCTCCTACCCATTCACCACCCTGAACCCGCATGTGGGGGTTGTTCACTGCGAGGACCACCAGCAAATAGCAGGTAGGACGCCAGGGCCTCTCAGAGAGTCAGGGCGACGATGGGGTTCAGAGCAATGCTTATGTAACTCTTGCGTGTAGCGTTGTTTTCTTCATTTAAACACTGTAGTTCTTTATCAGAATCAGGCTTTAGGTTTGCTTCCCACCCTCTCCGCCAGGCGTCTGTTAGTGGCAGTGCAGGAATTGGAGTTTAAATTTCAAACCTGAGGAAATTATTCCTTTTCACCGCCTCTATTCTTCTCTTTCATCTACGGGGAACTCGGCACCGTCAGTCATGTGGACAACGTGTGATTTTAAAAGCTTTCCCTGTACCATTTTGAGAGAAGAAAACTTTCCAGAAGATAATGTACCCATTAAAAATAGTCAGCCTGCTGGCGACGTGATTTGTGTAGCACTTTATACTTGCAGAAGACTCTATCGTTTCTATCGGTAATCAAATTATTAATAGAGTACAGGAAGCCGTTTTCCCCTTTTTTGAATCATTTTTGAAGCCAGAAAGACTGCAGTGTGTTAAGTAGTTCTTATTAGACCGATCTGTCACCATGCCTGCCAACCAGGTATTTCAAAGCCTTAGCAAAGCTGAAGCTGAAATGCCTCAGATGGCAATTGGCCTGATGCATCACCGAGGCAGTAAATTGAACGACTTCACTTGCAAGGTGTTCCTTGGAAGGAGAGGATCAGAACTCAGCGGTCTCAGGTTCCCCTCCTGGACCGTCTGCTCTTCTCCTCCGCAGTGGCCGACATCCCGGGCATTGTCCGCGGAGCCCACCAGAACCGGGGCCTGGGCTTGGCCTTCCTGAGGCACATCGAGCGCTGCCCCTTCCTCCTGTTCGTGCTGGACCTCTCGGTGCCAGAGCCGTGGACGCAGCTGGATGACCTGAAGTACGAGCTAGAACAGTACAGGGAAGGCCTGTCCGAGAGACCCCATGCCGTCGTGGCGAACAAGGTCGACCTCCCTCAGGCCAGAGCCCAGCTGCCCCAGCTCCAGGCCCGCCTAGGCCGAGAGGCCATCGCCCTGTCAGCGGCCACTGGGGAGAACCTGGAGGGGCTGCTGCTGCATCTGAAGGAGCTGCACGATGACCACGTGGCCGCGGAGCTGGAGCGGGGCCGCCAGCCTCTCCGGTGGTAGCGGAGGCGGTAGGCTGGGAGGTGGCATGGGCAGTGCCCGGGCAGGCTGACTGTGACCGGAGATGAGGAAGGAGCCCCAAAGAATCAGAGGCCTTGGTGCAGCGGCCTTCCCACCAGCTCAGGGCTCCTCACCAATGCGCCCCCCTGCCCTGGGCCTGGGACCTTGGGGCGGCGGACGCTCACGCACCCGCCCGTCTGTTCCCGGTGCTTCCCGCGCCCGCCTGCATGTGACTGACGTGCTACGATGGGCTCGTCTGTGTTAATTGGCCCCTGATGAGCAGGGACCACACTCTGCCTCACGTCGCCAGATGCTGCCAAGTGCACACGGTGGATGGGAGCCGGTGTTCCCTGCTGACCCTTGGGTGGCGGCAGCGGTCGCAGAGGTGGGCCCCTGATTCCACGGCTGTCAACGCGCCCCGTGAGCGCAGTTTGGCGGGGATGCTTTGCTGCGCGAGGGCCGGGGGAGGGAAAGCATTTGCAGGCGCCCAGTGGTGAAGGAGCAGGCGCCGCCGTCTGAGGGAAGCAGTGAGGGTGACACCCGCCCTGTCGTCCCAGACGGCGCCGTGCTCTTTGGGAGCCGAGCTTCACGACTGCTCCCAGTATCCGACCCAGGGACGTGTGGCTTCTGACCCGCTTAGTACACGCGAACGGGTTATTAACTGCGGACTGCGGGTGGGGCATGGCAGCGCCGTCCCCCAGGGTAGCCAGTGTCTCAGGTTTGTGCTTCTAGGTGTCGATGGAAGCCGTGCCCGCGCCCCCAGCGTCCCCTGACTGCAGGTTCCCCGTGAGGACGGCGCAGCTGCTCCTAGCCTTCTCATCCGGCAAAATGGCCTGGAACTTTTGTTCCCCCCAAATAAAGTCTGATGCATCTGATGTGTCCCTGAGGGCCTAAGGGACGAGTGGAGAAGGGACCCGGGGCCCTTTGGGGATCGGCCTCAGGGTCCGGAGGCAGCTGGGCCGCTGGGTGCACTTAGGCCAGTGTCTTTTCCACACGTGGGGGTTGGGCAAACCTCGAATAATAAGCCAGCGCCTGAGCTTTCAGGAGCAATTCCGTTTTGATCTGACATCAAATCTGCAACTAGAACAAGAGTCCTTTACCTGAAGCTTTATTTTAATGCCTTGTAATTTCAGAGGTCCTTGTGTTCTGGAAGCCAGAGATGGGTTTTACATGTATTTGCTCTCTCTCAGGCCACCGCGAAGAGCAGCATTAATTATCCATGGCCTTTCATCTTGCTTGCTGGGCGCCCACCACGTGTGCTCTTCAGAGGGGAGACGCTCAAGATGCCTCCCGTGGCTAACCCAGAAGCGGTGCCCCAGAGGGCAGGGGCTCTGTCCTGTTCTCGACTGTGCCCCCAGCAGCCTCAGGACCTGACCCCAAGGGGGCACCAGTACGTATTTGTGGAATGAGCGAGTGCGTGGTGGCTGATGTCAGGTGCGTTTAGGTTTCTTTTAGTTTGAAGACTATTTGACGGGTGGGTGGATGCCGAGCAAGAGCCGTGTCCGCTCCCCGGGCCCCGCCTCCGCCGGGCCCACCTCTTCTGGCCGTTCCGCTCAGTGATTGCTCCAAAGTCTCAGCAACTCTTGCTTCCTTGATCAGCCAGGGGCGCCACCTGTTGACCTCTGGCCCCTGGACGGGGACTTCGCTTCCTCATGTCCCCCTCCCTGTGCCCTCCCCACAGCCACACCGGGTGGCCTGGGTCTGCGTCAGGCCAGCGGGGCGTGGGCTGTGGGGCTAGGCGCTTGGCCATCTCTGTGGGGCCCTCGTTCCCTGGGGGCCAGCACAGCCCCGCATTGTTTCCTTGCCTGGCTTTACCTCTGCGTGGTGTTTCTGTCCCAGCGTCGTCCCTCCCCTACTGGTTTCATCTCCCAGAAGCTCCAGCCGCCAACCTTTCCCTGAGACTTCTTCTCTGTGCCCTTGGTCCTCTGTTCCCATGCAGGCAGTGGGCTCAGCGCCTGGCGGGGCCTCCCGGGGCGGGGTGGCCGTCTCCTCCCTGGTCTCCTCTCCCTCCCGCTTTACTCTCTAATTCATTGGCAAAGACCCTATTTCCAGATAAGGTCACATTGCAAGTTTCCAGTGCTTGTGAATTTGAGGGTGCCCCTCAACCCAGTCAGCACTCTATTTTAATACCCTGCTCGGGCCCCTTCGTCTCCCCGCACGGCAGCCCAGGTGCCATAATCCCTGTATGCACGGGTCCTTCCTCCGCCCCATCTGGGCCACCCTCTCCCTCCAGCAAAGCCCCAGCCCTGACCTGGCCTGCCCTCCCCTGCTGCCCATCCCCTCCCTCTGTCCTCTGCTCCAGCTGCTGCTTGGCTACACTAAGGACCCTCCAGGACAGCAGGCTTTCGTGCTGCCAATCCCTGTGATGCCAGTGCCCTTCCTCAGACACCCTATGGATGCCCCCCAGCTGGAGGCCTCTGACCACCTGATCAAGCAGCGCCACCCACAAGGGCCCTGCCCTGCGCCCCGCCAGCCGCTGTCAGGCGTATGGCCCCCTGGCCTGGCCTTCCGCATCAGCCCCTACCGCCACGAGGCTCCTGGTCTGGGCTGCGTCGCAGGGCCGGGACAGTGCTGGCACCGGAGGCATAACAGACATGCTGGGCAGGTCGTAGTTCAGGTGAATGCATGCACGTGTGTGGGGATACATGCCAGCCTGTTTATGGACAGGGCACACGTTCCAAGACCATAGAGTGGAGAGCGCCGCCCGGCGACAGGGCAGCAGGCCCACGGGGCTGCCTGCGGATTCCGTTCAGACGGTGGGAGGGGGCCGGCCTGGGCGGAGAGGTGGCTGCGGCTCTGAAAGGGCAGCGCGAGGGGCCTGGCGGTGTCGTGTGTCTTGATGAAGTCGCACTGAGCGTTTGAGGGGCAGACTTCCAGTTTGGGAAGACTAGGACGTTCCGGAGGTGGGTGGTGGGGACGGCCGCACGCCTCTGAGCTGTGCACTGAAATGGCGGAAAGGGCAAATTTTAGATGTATTTGACCACAGTGAAAACACACGTAGAACTAAGCGCACACGCTCACACACGCACATGTAGTTACGCAGGCACATGCGTGCAGGTGAGCATGTGCTGGGCGCTGTCTGCCGTTGATGTTCATCTTCTCGTTGCCAGGGCGGCTCTAATGCTCGGACCCACCAAGGCCAGAGTGTCGCCTCTCCGGAAAGGGCAAAAGGCCAAACGGAGTAGAGGGGACCCACAGGCCTCTGGGGCGGGGCCGTGCGTGCCCGAGAAGGGGCCCCTGGGCGGTCTCGTTCTGTCTTGCAATCCTTTGATTCTTTAGAGGAAAATATCTTTCCTTGCAAGGAATCAGTGGGCACCAGTGGGTTAATATTTTCCCAGAGCCAGGAAATCCTTCCAGTTTCTGCTGTGGCCTTGGGGTGGGCAGGTTGCCCAGCCCAGCCCACTGAACCTGTTACGCTCGGCACTGGGGGTATCGCGGGGACGCCCACGCTTGTCACCCCACCCCAGCTGCCTGATTTTCATCGTCTGTACAGCGGGGACACTAAGGCCCAGCAGAGTAGCTTAAGACCACGGCCTGGCCTGGGGGTCAAGCCTGCTCACTTCAGCCCCACCCAGGGTACGCAGCCCCTTCCCTGTGAGGGGTCTTGTGGGAGCCACAGGTAAGGACAGAGCAAGGCTCAGGGTTGAGAGGGCCGTGCCCCCAGGATGCCAGCACGCCGCCCCTGGCCAGGCCCAGGACTCCAGGCCACAGGCAGCTACCCACCCACCCTCCCACCAGCCCAGCCCTGGTCCCTTCCTGTGGCTTCCAGAGACCTGGATGGATCCCTAGAGCCCAGCCCGGCCCCTGCAGTGTCTGTGAACACGGGGAGGGTCACCGGCTCTGTTAGGATTGAATTTCAGATTCACAACAAAGAATGCAGTACTTAGCTAACAGATTATTTGTTGTGACTCTGAAATCCAGATTGCACTGAGCTCCTGTGTTTTACCTGATGGCGGAAGTGAAGGGGTGGGGTTCGGGGGAGGTCGTGGAAACAGCCCTCATTGATGCTGGGCCTGCAGGGAGGGCTGGGGGGCTGGGCCAACTTGGGCGAGGCTGTACCTCTGCGAGGGGCCCTGCCTTTCTCCCATCCCTGGAGGGGGCCTTGGGGGACAGAGGCCTCACCCTGCTGGCCTGTGCCAGGGCAGGCCCAGCTGGTCACTTCCAGCCAGCTGCCCCCGCTGTCCTTGGGGTGGACCCAGCAGCAGCCACCCCTGCCTAAGATGGTGGGCACCTATCCACCTGTCTGCCTTCCCCGTGACAAGGGGGGTCCCAGCTGGCTCACAGGGACCACGGAGGAACGTCTGGGGTCCATGGCTGATTAAAGGGGGCAACTTGAAGCACCCGGCACTGGTCCCATGAAATATCCGTGTGGCCCACAGAGCTGCTGGCCCGCCACGGGGGTTCCGTCCAGGATCTCCGAGCAAGGGACCCTGACGTCCCAGCTGCACGGATCTGGAATCCTTGGTGAAGTCAGCGTCTGGCTCAGGGCCCAGCAGGTAGCAGGAGCTCAAGAAAGTGCAGACACCATCCACCCCCAGCCCTTCACCCACTTGGTGTGTCTTACGGTCTGAGATACCTGCATTAGAATTTGCCTCCTTTGATTTAAAGATCGAGATCATCCTCTGTTACCGTGCACATCTCCCCCCACCTCCCCACCCCCCCCCACCCCCGTCCCTGGAGGGGTCAGTCCCGCACACTTCAGTATGAGTTAATGGGTTGGAGGGGCTGGGACAGAGCCGAGCCTGGGCTGTCAAAGGAAGCCCCAGGCCCTGAGGGGCACCCGGGAGGGGCCGGCAAGGAATGGTCTACCCCCTGCCCCCTCCTGGCTTCTCAGGAATGTGGTCCTGCCTAGCTGGGGCCCAGGAAGGAGGGCAGAAGGCAGGCCGTTCCCCGTCCACTGAGTTGCCCCGACTCCTACACCTCTGCTCAGAACCAGGCTTTGCTGGACTCTTTAAAGATCGTCCAGCATTTAAAGTGGAAGCATTTAAAGATCATCAAATTTGTCATGTTTGAATTTGGAAACTGGTGACTTCGGAGTGTCACGGATGCATTTTTAGCGCAGTTCCCACAGCGCTACCACCCCCTCCCCCCTTACATCCAAAACCCTCCTCTCCTCTCTCCCTTCTCCCCTTTCTTCTTTCTCTTTTGAAGGATATTTTTGCGCCCCTGAGACTTGTGTCTGACAGACTCCAGAGCAAGGTGCCTCCTCTGGACACAGCGCCTGCCACCTTGGAGCAGGATGCCGCGTGCTGTCTGGGACGCTCTCCTTAATGGACAGGGAATCTAAGGCCAAGGCACTCGCCTGGCCGAGGTCCCCCTGTGGACAGGAAGAATGTCACAGACAAATGGCCTGGCATCCTGACCTTTCACCCTTAGAGCCAGTATGTTACTCCTAATATACCAAAAATCATTATTTTCCTGCCAACGATCATTACTAAATAATTGGCTCACTTCCCTATTTTTTATTAAAGTCACAGACCTCCCATGGGCAGAAGTGTTCTGTTCCCCTCCCCTACCCCAAGACAGAGGGATGCCAGCTTGGGCCATCACATTACAAAACGTCATTTCATTGCCGGCTTTAGGAATGAAGGGGCATTTGGTGACTCATGAAACCAAAAGGTCCAGGTTCTAGCTTCAGGCCAGGCTGGATCCAGGCGCTCAGACAACAGCACGTGGAAGCCGTCTCCGTCCAACTCGGTGTGGCTTTCCTCTGCCTTGGCTGTACCAGGTGTGCCCCCTCCATGGGGTGGCCTCTATGAGGATAATGTTGGAGGCCGCCAGGCCGGCAGCCCCAGCTGAAGGGGAACACAGGCCTCCCAGGGCACCAGACAAGGTCCCAGGACTGCTGCTCTCTGGCCTCACTGGAGACGTGCACCACCCCAACCTTTCCCGGTGATTCTGACCAGCCACGCCTGGGATCCACGCCCATCCTGGAGCCACTGAAGTAAACGGGGAATGGTTCCCAAAGGAGAAACGGGCTGCTGTCACCAGAAGAATGGGTGCAGCAAGAGGCCTTGGGCACACTCAGGAGCACGTGTGTGTCCCCTGAGCCTGCTCCGGGTGCCTGGGGGTCAGGCTCGGGAGAGGAAAGAGAAGGTGGCCCTGAGAGCCGAGGGCCTTGGGAAAATGGTCATGGAAGGAAAGTCATTAGCTGTGTGACCTTGAGCAGGTCATTTAACCTTTCTGTGCCTTTGTTTCCTCATCTGTAAAGTGGGAATAATAGTACCTACTCTGTTTGGGAACTAGATGAGTTTACATAAGAAGAGGGCTCAGAATGGTGCCCGGAACATAGTAGGTCTGTTCATTATAATTGTAGCCTAAGCACATTCCCTGTGCCAGGCACCATGGCCATCCTTCCTGGGCAGCACCAGGGACCCCCAGCCTCAGGCCCTGCATGCTCCAGGACCCCCAGCCCTGACCTGCTGGAGCCAGCATCCCTCCCCAGATGCGCCATCAGGCAGGTCTCCCCGGTGTGCTCGCCATCCCAGGGATGCAGTTGGGCCCCCAGGAAGGTGCAGCATGGCAGGGACCCGCTCACACACCACCATCCCCTGCGGTGCCTGGGGAGAACCCAGGGAAGAGTGAGGATGGGGTCCTGGCCCCCACCAACTGCTGAGTGCAGGATATGGGGCGAGTCGCCCAGCCTCCAGGGTCCTGGCTCTGGGGAGTCTGCAGAATGGAGAGTTGAGCAACCCCCCGTGGGGTGGCCACGAGGATGCAGGGCTGCAGTAAATGTTGGTGGAAATGTTCTTTGCAGCCCCGAGTCCAGCCACGAGTGTCAGGATCGGGGGTGGGGAGGCAGAGGCCAGACAGCGTGTGGCTCCCCACATCTCAGGCTTCCAGCAGCCCTGCCGGCTGACCCCAGGCCTCCGTTTTCATGGCCCTAATGCCCCAAAAAGAGCGTTGAATAATTTGTCCTTTTGTAGAAGCATGGGGACTGCCTGCTGGGCTCCTGAGAATGTAGGGTCTTCACCCCAGGCTGGCAAGGACCCTCACCCAGCATGTGCACAGAAGCTGTTCTCAGGGGGTGCCCCAGAGCAAGCACCGGGGCGGGAGCGGTAGCCGGACGTACGTAGCCAGTGCCAGACCAAGGAGCCCTGTAGATGTGCTGGCCCCTGAGGGCTGACAGCTGGCCCCGATGGGAGGAGCCAGGTCATCCACGGGCACCCAGGGCAGAACCCTGCGTCGGGCCATTGCCCAGTTCCTCAGTGCCACTGCCTCCCAGTCTCTGCACCCACTGCTAGGACTGTGCTGACACTTACAGGCGGGCCACCCAGACTGTGCTCCATCTTAGGGCCTAAGGCTCACTCTCTGGATGCCTTATTGTCCTCAGAAGCAAGGCCACGCTCCTTACCTTAGCCTCCAGGCCCTGAAACATCACTGCCCCTCTGCCCCCCTCACCTGCGGGCCCTTCCTTCAGCCTCAGGCTCGGCCTCTGCCACCTCTCGGGGCTCCCACCACTGGGCTCAGTGGAAGTTTGTGGAATGAATGAGTGAAGCGTCACCTCCACAGATAGGCTCCCTGTCCCCCCAGCTGACGAGCCAGGCCAGCCACCTCCTGGTACCCCCACAGTCCTCAGCCCCCGTGGGAATGGCCCTGCTGATGCGCCAGCCCGTTGTCCAGCAGAGAGCCCAGCACACAGTAGGTGCTCAATAAACAGCAGCTGCCGACGCGGGCGGCGCCTGCAGAGGTGGCTGCTCCTGCCTTGGGGCTCAGCTGGTCTCTGCTCCCAGCGGTTGGATCCGAGGAGAAAGACCCCCTTGGTGTGTTTGTTTGCTGCCGGACACGGGCCCAATAGACTCCGTGCCTTTCTTCTCTCCTCCTCCATCCCTGCGCAGTAGCTCGGGAAGCGGCAGTTTGCAGAGATTGAAGGCAAAATTTTTTGAAAGGCTGCACTTTTATCTTCCAATTTGTAGCCATTTAGCAGGGCCGGGCCGAGGGGCAGCGAGGGCTCTGGCTGTGCAGACCGCACGGAGGTGCCCACCGCTGCAGAGAACGGGTTCTTTGTCCTTCCCCAGACAGCTCTGGGCTGCGGGACGGACGCCCACCCTCTGGGGGCCAGGCAAGTCTGCAGGGCCGGAGGGAAGGCCAATGGCTAGCCCGCCAGCCTCACCACGGGCCCCAGAGCTGCGAGGGCTTCCCCAAGCTCTGGGCCCACAAACAGTGGGCGACCTCCCTGTCACCGCCTTCCCCGGCTGCTCCCAGCGCCCTGAGGGGACCTAAGGCTCGCCCCTCCCTTGGGCCACTAAAGAGGGGGTCCAAGAAGAACGTCCTGCCTTGACCAGAGGGGGCCCTTCCGGTGGAGGGGAAGTGCAGAGGGGAAGGAGTCCCAGCTGGGATTCTGGAGGAGGACTTCCGGGTGCTTGGGAAAGCAAAGTGCAGGTACAGCTGAGGGGTGAGAAAATGTCTGGGAGAGGAAGGTTTGTGGGTTTCAAATGTTGCTGTGAAGAGCTTCGCCCCCTGCAGTGGTGAGACTCAGAGCTGGCGGGCACCTCACTGCTGGAGATGGGACCCATGGCACCCAGCTGTAAGGGAGGGACGTGAGGCAGCCAAAGGTCTCTCTGCCTTGGGAAGAAAGGACTGTGGACGCTGGGCCAGCACGGTGGGGAGGGGACGAGAGGCTGTGTCTGTGAGGTCAGGGGAGGGAGGGGCCTCATGGCTGGAAAGAAGGGGAGGCTTCCTGGAGGAGGTGACATCCGACCCACCCAAGTGTCTATTGCCCCCAAGTTGGGCTGGTCTTGCCCCCTTTCTGAGTGGACTCTGGCACCTGGGGTGAGGGCCAGTGTCTGCCCCCTCCGGGGAGCCCACTGGGCCCAGGATCACCCAGCATCATCCTGTCAGGTCCTTCTCCCCGTACCCATCCATCACCCTCAGTCCCGCCTCCAGGCCTTTGCCCAGGAAGCCCCTCCCCTCCCTTGGCCCAGCCCCTCAAGCTCAGCTCCAGTCCCCACACCCCTGGAAGCTCCCCAGAGATCATGGCTGAGAGCGGTGAGAACTCCTGTCCTGGGGTCAGGCAGGCTGCAGCAGGTGAGGGCTGTGCCGCGTGTTTTCAAGACTGGAGTGGGGAGCGGGCGGGGCACTGCCGGGGCACACGTCGCTTGTTAGGATCAAAGCCTGGTATGACCGCCGGGCTCGTCCGCTTGAAAAGGACACTGAGGCCAGGGGGAGGGGCAGGCCTGTGCCTCATGCCCCCCTGGGTACCCGACTGGAGTACAGGGGCTCAGCCACCCCCCACAAAGTCCTCAGGAATCAGCACCAATGAAAAAAATACACTTTACTGTGGACTTTGGGGTCTGCAGGGGCAGGGCAGCAGGTGCGCGGGGAACGAAGCATGCAGAGTGCCAACCAGGTGCATGGGATATGGCGAAGCGGCCGCTCTGCCGGGCACCCAGCCCCTGGTCTCCTCCGACTGCCCCTGGGAGCCCCAGGACGCTCAGGGCGCTGCTGGGTCCCCGTCAATCCCAGAAAACTCTGGTTGAGTAGATGGAGAAGGAAGGGCAGCCCGCTGGACGAGCAGGCGTCCGGGGCTCTGGCCGCTCGCAGAGCCGCCAGTCGGGGGCCCAACACCGCGAGCTGGGGGGCGGGATGGGCAGAAGCCGCTGGCGCGGCTCAGCCGGAAGCGGCAGCACGAGCCAGGAGGGCGTGGGAGCCCACACCTGCCAATCCAGCCCCGAGCTCCTCGGCAGTTTTGTCTCGCTTCATTAAACATCCAAGGAACAGCGAGTTCACGGATGTGTTTTCTTCTTCTCCACCTTCCTGAAACACCCAGAATGGAGAAGCGGAGACCTGCCGCGAGGTTTCTGGGGAGTACCCGGCACTTGGGGAGCAGAGAAAGTTGGAGGGAAGAGGGATGAAGGAGCCAGGTCCCAGGCTAGAGCAGGGGACAGACAGCAGCAAAGCCAGTGGCCGGGGCTTGTCTGGGACGGGGCGGGTGTGCAGGGGTGTGCAGACGCGTGCACGTGCAGGGGCAGCGCGCTGGCTCTGGAGGCCTGGAGCGCACGCCAGGCACTTGCTTTGGGAAGACACCAAGCAGTAATTGTGTGAAGCGTGGACACGACCGGCCATCCCACTGTCCTTGGGGGTGGCAGACTGGCTGGGACCCCTGGGTTGTCCCTCCCGGGCTAGAGCAAGATTTGGGTGGCCACATTCCGGTTCGGGCAGCAGGGGCCTGTCCAGCCGCCCACCAGGCTGCATCAACTGCCAGCGGACGCTCTGAGAGGCTGCCGTGGCGTTTAGGGTGGGCCGAAGACAAGCCAGGGCTCGTGCCTGTGGGGCGGCCGGGTGGAGGGTGGCGAGGCCTGGCTGTCCGCGAACCCAGGGCCTCGAGGTTGGTGGCAGTGGAGGGCTCTGCCCCTGCATCCCAGGTGCCTGTGGAGGCCGGCTCACTTCCAGCAGTGCTCCAGGGAGCTGGGGGGCTGCACCTTGAGCTTCTGTGGGCAGAGCAGCTTGATAAAGGCCCGGCGGAAGCTGTAGTGGCACAGCGGGTAGAGGACAGGGTTGACGGCCGAGTTGGCCCACAGCAGCCAGAAGGACATCTCGTACCAGTAGTCGGGGACGCAGGGGCCGTGGCAGGCGGCCCGGGTGATCATGAGGAGTGTGTACGGGGCCCAGCAGAGCCCAAAGGTGCTCACGATGACGGCCAGCGACTTGGCCACCTTCTTGTCCCGTGAGAGCCGGAAGCGCTGGGCGATGCTCTGGGACACCATCTTCGTGCGTTTCTCCAAGGATGCCGAGGACACGGATGGCTTGGAGCCCCGCTTGAGTGAGCGTGGCCGCTCGGCGCCCCTCGAGGAGCTGCCAGAACTGGAGGTGGGCGAGGCCGCGGCACCTCCCCCGCTGCCGCCCCCGAGGGCCGCATCCCCAGCCTCGGCCCCGGTGCCTGGGGCTGCCTCGCCGCCCCCCACCCCGCGCCTGTGCAGCCGCACGGCCTCCCCACACCCCTTTTGCCAGCAATCCCAGCAGCTGGGCGCGGCCGGCGACGGGGAGGGCTGGGCCTCGGGGGGAAGCTCCGAGGCTGCCGCCTCGCGTGCCCCGTCCAGCCGGACACGGGTGCGTCTCTGAATGTTCAGGTAGATGCTGAGGTTGAAGAAGGTGACGCTGAGGAAGGGCGTGAAGAACTCGAGGGTGGAGGCCGTGATGAGGAAGTACCAGTTGTAGAAGAACTCGGCGTAGCAGTGGCCCTCGGGGATGGAGCTGCCCCCCGACAGGTACTCCCAGCTGAGGATGGCGGGTCCGTAGAGCAGGAAGGCCAGCACCCACACCAGCACCATCTTCCTCACTGCCCGCCGCGTGTCGCCCTGCTGGGCCCGGTAGGAGACCTGTGGTGGGACACGCTGGGTCAGGAGGCAAGGGGACTGAGCCCAGGTCGGCCGCTGCCGCTCGCAGCTCCCAGCAGCCTCTGGGCCTCTGTGCACGCCTTCCCCGGCAGTGATGCTTTTCCCTTTTCCTCCCCTCACCCCATGAATCCCGGGCAGGCTGAGGCCTTGTCACACTCTCCTATGGCCTCGGAACCTCCCCCAGAATCCTAACTTTGTGCCGGGCTGCCTGTCTGCCGTCGCCCCATCAGCTGTGCACTCCCCCGGGGGGCCACGTCACTGTCCGATCTACTGAGTACCTGCCGTGTGCCAGGCTCTCTGCTCGGCACCTTTCGATACCACCTTATTTAATCTTCACAACTGCTCCAGCATGATCCCCACTTTCTTTTTTTTTTTTTTTTTTTTTTTTTTTGCGGTACGCGGGCCTCTCACCGTTGTGGCCTCTCCCGTTGCGGAGCAACAGGCTCCGGACGCGCAGGCTCAGCGGCCATGGCTCACGGGCACAGCCGCTCCGCGGCATGTGGGATCCTCCCGGACCGGGGCACGAACCCGTGTCCCCTGCATCGGCAGGCGGACTCTCAACCACTGCGCCACCAGGGAAGCCCTGATCCCCACTTTCTTGATGGCTCAGGCAGGGCAGGAAATAACACAGGTGCGTCGGCTCAAGGGGCAGAGCTGGCTCAAAACCCATGCTCTCTGCACTCTGTCCCACTGCCTCCCTGGACTAGGACACACGTGGTCCCCAGCGGAGGGCCCCGGGGTGCCTGATGGAGCCATCAGGGAGAAAATGAGATTGCACTGGAGTGACCTCTGCTTCCGTGCCGCCAGCCCGGTGCCCACAGGACACCGACGTGGGAAGTCCAGGTAGCCCAGGGCCCCTAACTCATGGTGGCCACCACGCCCGGGGAAGCTCGTGGAGCCTGTCTTCCCGAGGCACGCACACCTGTGGGGAGGTACCACCAAGGGCCCCTGGCCCAGATCCTCCCTTAGTTCCAGGGACTTTGGACCTGCTCCAGGGCGGAGGCTGAAGTGACCCCCTTCCTTCGGGTCCACACTGTGCCTTCTGCCTGAACCAGGACCAGTCCTACTGGCAGCACATGGCTACCGAGTGGGCGGCTGGCCATAGAGTGCCCGATGTGTCAGGTGTGAGGCCAGTGGGGATCAAGCCCATCCAGCACTGCCCACTCCGAAGTGGCCGTACCCCCTGCCGGGTGCGTCTCCTGGCCGCTCCTGACCACCCCTCCCCCTAGGAGTGAACATGGGCACCCACGTCCCAGACTCACGGCTCGGGTGACCGACAGGAAGCGGTCATAGCTGATGAGCACGATATTGAAGACAGAAGAGGTGCAGAGCAGGTAGTCCACCACCAGCCACAGCTTGCAGAGGCCCCGGCCAAAGGGCCAGCGGCCAGTCAGCACGTAGGGCACGTACAGTGGGATGCAGAATGCCCCTGTGGGAGAGGAGGGCCGTGGTGGGCCGTGGCTGCGCGGGGGTCAGACCCCCCCCGCCAGCCGAGAGACAGGCAGGACCTAGGGTCACTCGGTGGCCCTTCTGGGACCAGCAATCCTCCCTCTGCCTCATTTGTAGGCACACTCTTCGCACTGCACCTGGCCTTCAACCCTTGCCCGGCCCCCAGTCCCACTGGGTCCCCTGGACTTGGGGGCGGGAGGAAGATCCAGGTGTGGGGACCAATGGGAGCGACGAGCCCCAGAGCCTTGGTCTGGTCATCCCTGGGCTTCTGCCCAGCCCTCCCAGTGCCCAGAGGAAGAAAGAACATTTCCTCCCTCTCTGGCCCCGCTGGATCCCAAGCTCCCATTCTGGCTCTTCCTCATCAGCTCAGAAACCGAGAAAGCCTTTCTGCGGACTCAAAGGGCACTTGACTGCTGCCACGCGGGCGCGGGCGGCTCCCACCGCCAACCCCGCTCTGAGCGTCTGGCAGACGCCTGTCTCAGCCCCAACAGGTGTCTGGTGCTCCGGCCCCCTCCTTGCGCCCCGCCCCACAGCCTGCAGCAGCGCACAGACACGTGAGAGCAGCACTCCTCAGAGCCTCTCCCCCCAACCCCGCCCGCCTTCCCCATGGCCTCCTCCCCCAACGTGGCTCTAAAACTCTCCCCTCCATGTCCCCTTCCCCAAACCTCCCCTCCAGCGCCCTCCCCGTGTCCTGAGTCCTCTGCAGCCTTTGTTTAGCTACGGCGCAAGAGCCCCCGCTGCACCGCGACCGCAGCGCCTTGCGCCTGGCCGAGCGCCCGCTGGCTAGGACCCCTTCCCCGGGGACATCCTTCCCCAGCCCGAGTCCCGCGGCCGGGGAAGCAAGGAACTTCGCCTGCGCCCACCTCCCCACGAGTCCCGGATGCCCCCTCCCCAGGCCGGACCCCTTAGCGGGGCGTGTCCCCGAGGCAAAGACACCCTAGGTCCGCGTTCCAATCCCCGCTGGCCCGACCCGGCAGGGCGCCCCTGGGCTCGGGCGGGGGCTGGGGGCTTTACCCACGAGGAAGTCGGAGATGGCGAGGTTGAGCAGAAAGAAGTTGTTCTGCGTGCGGAGGCTCGAATCGGCCACGAAGGCGAGCATGACCAGCGCGTTGCCCAGCACCGTGGCCACGATGAGCAGCGCCATGAGCGCCGCCAGCACCGCGGTCCAGGCGGCAGAGAAGCCGCGCGCTCCGCCCGCCGCCGCCTCGCCTGCCAGCGCCCCCGACGCGTTCAGCGGTCCGTCGGGCGGGGAGCGCTCCATGGCCCCGCCGGCTCACGCGGCGCCGGGGCGCAGGGCAGGGCGCGGATCGTCGGCCGGGCAGCCGGGAGGGATCCCGGCCCGGGAGCCTGGTCTTCGCGGGCTTTCGGCCCGGCCGGGCTCCCCGGGGGGTACCCGGCGCATGGTCCGCCGGCGCCGAGACCGCGGCCGGGGCGGGCGGCGCCGAGGGGGCCCGGCCCGGAATCTGAGTCGAATCGGGCCAGCGGCACGACCGCTGCAGCACGAGCGGACCCGGAGCGGAGCTGGAGCCCGAGCCGCTGGCGGAGCGTCCGTGCGCCCCGAGTGCCGAGAGCAGCAGAGTGAGCCCCGGGCCCAGCCCGCTGCCCCACGCGCCCCGCTCAGCGCCCCCGCCATTGGCTGCCGCCCTCGCCCCGCCCCCGCCCCGCCCGGCGCCGGCAGCACCACGGACAGCGCCGCGTGCCCGCCGGGCAGCTGAAGCCCCGGCCCGAGTGTGCACGGCGGCTGGCGGGGAGCCCGGCACGGCGGGCGCCGGAGCTGGGGGCTCGCCTGCGTTCAACCTGCGCTCGCACACAGGAGCCAGCCTCTGGACCGCGCGGCCTGCCCCGTGCCCTCGGCCCCGGTGACCCCTGGCCGGCCCTCGTCGGGAGCCGGGGCGTCTGCGGGGATCTGGAGTGCGGGTGAGGGGAAACACCTGCGCCCGCGCTCGGGGGAACTTGCCCCACGGGACCCCTCCTCGTTTCACGCTTCGGGCAAGCAGTTCTCGGAGAAAGGAACCTCCCGAGGAGAAAGGATAGGAGATGTCTCCGATAGCCGTGCCCGAGCCAGGGGTTCGCTCCGCACCCCCGTATGCGTGGGACTCGACTCTGAATCTGAGTCTCCCCGTGGGCAGGACCCAACGCAGCGTCCAGGGTGACCTGCAAGGCGCAGACGGATGTGGAGTTACATAAGGGAAAATGGGGAACCAGCGGACCCAGCTGGGAGGGGAGCGTGCCCACCCTGGGCTCAGGCGGCCCTAGTTTGAAGGGAGAGCGACCATCTGCTCCGAACCCAGCCACGGGTCCCCCCCGGTGGACAACGCAGTGGGGCGGTCAGTGCTTCAGGGACCGACGAGCTCACTGCGCTCGGGGCGCAGCCGGGGCGGCGCGCTGCGTTAGCGCCTGCGGGAGGGTTTGGGGGGAGGAGAGGCGGCGGGAGGGAGCGCCTCCTCCGCCCAGGCACAAGCGCTCAGATAGACTGGGTCAAGGACGAGACACACGCAGCGAGACAGACAGACACGCCCACATGCAGACACACAGACTCCCACAGACCAGGGAAACAGCCGCCCAGCGTCAGGCTGGGGACCCACGAACGGCAGTTTGACGCGCACACATCAGACCCAGACAGCGAAGGAACAGCGCCCGAGGGAGAGGGAAGCAGCGGCGCTGCTCTGTCGCCAGCAGCGCACATCTGCCGAAGCCTCAAAGAGGAGAGAAAAGTGCGCGTCTGCGTGCGGGGGTGGGGGCTGCAGGGGGACCCCAGGCGCTGGCACACCGGCACCCGTACTTCCAGCAGCTTCCTGGTCACGCTGGGACCCACCGCTCCCCCTAGCCCCGACGTGCTTTAGAAACTTCGGGGAGTGAGGGAGGGGTGCTGGGTTCCCCTACCCCCTCCTCAGGGCTGACTGCAGGGAGGAGACCCCAGCCCCTCACCCCAGCCCCAGGGGATCCACGGTTCTATGGCTTCTCGCGGCTTGCGCAGGGGGAGAGGTGTGGGGCTCCAGCTCCCCCTCCCAGAAGCCCTCTCTGAGTAGCTGGCTGTACCCCTTCCACCAGCAAGCCCTGCTCCTCGTGCAGGCTCCCCCAGCTCCCCAACTTGCATGGTGGGCAGGGCTGTGCCAGGACTAGGCACCAGTTGGTGGTTAGACGAGCCAAGGTGGAGAGCTGCTGGAGTCCAGCATGGTGCCGCTGGACCCCATCGCGCTCGCCAGCAGCTCCCTGCCGCCTGGACCCCGCCAGAGCCTGCTCCTCCACAGGCACCCCAAGGCCGGCTCTGGCCAGTCAGTGCTTCAAGGGCGCACCCGCGCCCCATCCCAGGCCTCCGGAGATGGAGTTGGATGGGGCGTGGGAGGGGGCCTGGCTCTCTCCTCACTGGCTGGGAGCCCCCTCCCATCCTCAGTTCCGGTCCAGGGTGGGGGGAAGTCTGAGCAGAGGGCAGCCCCTTTATAGTCTCAGTCAAGCTGGGGCCCGGTTGTCCTGTGGCCTTTAGTGTTCGCGAGCTTTCCTTGGCAGTCTCTCAGCCCGCAGCAGCTAGAGTGGGGGATTCAGGGGATGGACTCAGTTCAGACCCTGGCACTTGGGTGACTTGGGAGAGTTACCAAATTTCTCTGAGTGTGGAGACCTTCCTCTTGAAATGGAGGCCATCAGGAGGAGAACCACAGCTGGCCCAGAGGTCTGAGGATGGCCATGGCCACGGGTGGCGAGCGCCCCCTGTTGGCACTTAACACGCATGACCTCATCAGCCGCCACCCCCACCCCGAATTCAGCATACAATGTGGGTAGGACCAGCGGCCTGCACAGAGCCCAGAAAGCTACCTGCCCAAGGTCACACAAGGCCAGAGGCCCCTCTCCTGATGGTTACACCCCTGGCGCAGCCCTGAGATCAAGGCCCCTGACCTTGCAAATAGTATACTAACTCTTGGGGCTTTGACCTTGTCGGGACAGGAGCCTAGAGTCCTCTGGGCTGGGCCCAACTTGGCTAAGGCAGTTTGGGGTGAATGAGGCAGGTCCCCACGTGACTGTCCACAGGGCATCTTGCCCTGAGGTCTCTGTCTCAAGGAGTGGGTATTCAGGCCCCAGGATGGCAGGGAACGCTCCAAGACCCTAGGAAAGGCTGGCTGAGCGTTGGGGTACATGGGCCCCTATTCTCAGCTCACCTGGACACCCCCAAAGAGCGTGGCCTGGGGGCCGAGTTTCTCCATTTGTCAAAACAGCCAGCATTTGGGGTTCAAAATGTCCAGTCCCAGATGACGTAAGCCCTAGATTAGTGAAATCAGATCCCCTGCACACCCCTCACACAGGAAATAGCTCATCCACTGATTGATCAGTTGATTCGTTCATTCAGCCCCCAAGATCTGCAGGGGTGACAGCTGAGGAGGGCTGTAGGCTGGAGAGTGGAGGGGCCCCGAGACCCGCTGCAGCGGCGGCGCCTCACCCACCTCCCTCCTGCCGCGTGGAGCAGAGAACCTGCAGCAGACGTGTGCTGCTCAGAGGCCCCTCCACAGGGAACTTGCTGGCGGGAGGGCCGGTGACCGCCCCAGCTGACAGCAGCCTCTTCCCGGGCATCTGGTCGGCAGCTGTCGTGTGGGACTCCTCTGTGTGCAGTGTCTGCTCTGGGGCCCCCGTGGGGGGCTGAGACTTTCCCGGGGGGCTCCCCCTTCCTACCTACCTTCTCCCTGCGCACATGCCAGGCCCACACTGCGGGCTGAACGCTCGTCACCTGCTCCCTTTGTCTTTCACAGATGTCCCCACCAACCTCTCGACCTTGGACCCTGTCTCCGTGTCTGCTTCCTGGGGGACCCAAGTTGACACAGGCTGCGTTCCGGTTCTGGAAGGATGGCCAGGGAGTCGAGCCAAGACCTCCAGGAGGCAGCCAGGTGGAGATCTGGAGGGAGCAGCGTTCCAGGCAGAGGGGACCGCGGGAGCAAAGGACAAGGTGGGTGGGGGCGCGCGTGCGTCTGTGGCGGCCGTGGGGGCGGGGCGCGGGGAGGGCAGATGTGATGCCTCACGCCCTGTGCAGACGCTGAGGGAGGCCCGGGAGGGTTTTGAGACGCAGTGAGACAGGCCTCCCTGCTTCAGGGCAGAACAGTCTCCAGCAGGGCGAGGGGAGAGCCGAGAGGCCAGTGGGGAGGCTGCTGCTAGGCTCCAGGCGAGGACGACGGTGGCCGTGGGGGAGGGGAGACCCGGGCAGATTCTGGGTCGAAGCCGACAGGAGCTGTGTGAGAGAAAGACGACGGGGTCAGGGCTGACTCCAGGGTTTTGGCTCAAATGCCTCGAGGGTGGCGTTGACACGAATGAGCTGGGGGTCTGTGGGAGGAGCGGGTTGGGGGACAAGGGGGTGCTCAGATTTGAGCGTGTTGAGATAGATGATATGGCCCATTGGACCTCCTGGGGGAGAGGTCATCAGGCCCCCAGGCCCAGCCCCGGCCCTGGAGTCCGAGGCCTGGCCCAGGAGCAGCCCGCTCACCTCTTCTGGGTCTGGGGCCAGAGGAGCCCTGGGCTGGGGAGACACAGCTGTTCGTGCCGGAGTCTGAGCAGCAGGAAGCTGTCCTGGTCGCCCGTGGTCACGGTCACGGTCATGGGGCAGCGGGCTCCGCCTCCAGCTGCCCCACTGAGCTGGGAAACCTCTCCTTCCTCGGAGCGCCTGCCCTGCGCCGGCGCCCACGGAGCCCTACCCTGCTGCACGGGACGCGGCCCCCTAACGAGAAATAACGAGGGGAGTGGAGTGGAGCCGCGGTGGCCCTCTGCCCGGCGACTCTCCTGCTCTTATGGCCAAGGCACATTTGCTGGAGCGCTTGCCAGCGTTCTGGCTCTGGTGCCATGACACCTCTTTAGAGGAACCTCTGTTTGCCTTCTCCCTTTCTGCAAGAGCTCACTGGAATATGGGGATATGCAGGTTTTTCTTTTTTTGTTCCTTGTCCTCTTTTTTTTCTTTTCCTGGTGACATTCTGAGCCAGCTCCGGGTGCGCCCTGATGAGCTCAGGGCCCGGTGTGATCAGCATGTCTCCCAAGGTCACCGCTTTGGAATAAAAGCTGAGTCTGACTTCCCTGCCTTTAGAGACAAGGCTGAATTGGGCCCATGGCCCAGGTGGCAGGAAGGAGAGAGAGGACAGGAGAACCAGGGATGCAGTTGCTGTGGTCTGGCCTCAAATGACGAAAACCAACTCAAAAAAGCCTAAGGAAAGGAATGTTTATTGTTGCCCATGGCTGAAAAGTCCAGGAGGTGGGCTTCAGACACAGCTGCATCCAGGAACTCAAAGAACAACTTCTCTTTCCACCTGTCTTTTCCCTGCGTCCACCTCATTCCCAGAAGGGAGTGTCCCCCTAAGATCTCTTTCTTGAAGCTCCAGGCTGCTCTCCTATGCTCTTGTCCATTCCCCAGAAGGAAGACAGGGCTACCAACAGCACCCAAAATTAGCCCCCTTGGCTTGGCTTGGACAGTCATGGTGGCCGGCTGGGGCAGCTTTGTTTGAGCTTACAGCAATATGGTCAATGTCACTTGAACCCCAACCTGGGCAATCGTCCCCTGTGGGTCCCGTGTGCCTGTGCCGCTTCCCCTGGCAGTGCCTTTCTTTGTTGGCAGTGTCCAGGGAGCCCCTGCCTGGTCCTGGGGGGACAGCGGGCCTGGGCACTGAGAGCTCGGTTGGAGGTCCCCGAGATGAAGCTCACGGGTTGGGGGCAGGCGGGGCAGTGGGACTGGGGACTGCGGAGACGGCCTTCTTCCTGGGCATCTGTGTCTTCTGCTTCCTGGCTGCTGTGAGCACAGGGCCCAGCGTGAGAATGAGGGCGAGAGGGTGAGGGACGAGGGGCAGCTCTCCGCACACCAGACACATCCGACCACAGAGCCTGGGCCGGAAGGTTCTGGAGTCCTCCCCAGTGGCGACCCGCAAGAAGGAAGCTGGCAGCCCTCCCTCCCGGCCTGCGCCCCCCTCTCCTGCAGCCAGTGCTGCCAGCTTAGAGGCAAGGTCACCCCCATCCCACGGCCTGCGTCAGTGGCCCCCAGAAAAAAGAGCTCTGGGGCCTTGGTGTCCAGGCGGGGGGAGCGGAGAGACTCAGGTGCAGGGACTCAGAGGCTGGAGAGAGCACAGTTTGGAGAGCTGATGGGAGGGGGACTTGACCCTGGGTCTGAATTTCCTCACCTATCGCCCTTTCCTCCTAAGGACGGCGCCAGTGGAGATATTAACCACGAGAAAAGGGGCTCTCGGGAGGGGCTCTCTGCAGGAGGTCTGATCTAAGGGCGCGCGAACAGCTGCGGGGGAGGTGCAGGGGCAACTGGGGTGGGGGCCAGAGGTAATAAATGCTCTTCTCTAAGGAAAGAGGCCCCCTCACCCCCAGAAGCTCCCTCTGCATGACTCAGGTGTGGTTCTGGATGTGCCCACTTCCCAGGTTGGCAGTTAAGTATCGATATTTGCCGAATGAATGAATGAAACTGCTTGCATCTCTGCAGGTTCTCTCCATGCACTAAGAATGCATAAGCCAGGCTTCCCTGGCGGTCCAGTGGTTAGGACTCCACGCTTCCACTACAGGGGGCACGGATTCGACCCCTGGTCAGGGAACTAAGATCCGTCATGCTGCGTGGTGTGGCTCCCCACCCAGAAAAAAAGCATAAGCCATGGAGAAGCAGGAAAGAAGGGTGAAGGTGGACCTTCATCCAGGGTGCCTTCTCCAGAGCCCCGGGTGGGGCTAGGTGTCAGCTGGCATGGGGCCTCAGAAGGGCCCTCAAATCCAGCTATGGGGGGCTGGCCCCAGCCTGGGAACCTCCCTTGCATCCCCAAGAGTGTTTGGTGGGGCTTCCCGTGGCTGTGACCCAGCTGTGCCATGTGTCAGCAGGGCTGGGGACCTGAGCCAAGCTCAGACCATGAGTCCCGGCCAGGACTCTCCAGGGCCTGTGGACTAGACCCTGATCAGACCCTGGGTAGTAAGCATCAAACCCCTCGGGGTGGTCGAGCCTGGCCATGGGTGGAGACAGGCTGCTCTGATGAGGGCCCAGCCTTGGGGCTCGTGGAAATGGGTGAGGGGGGGAGCGTGGGCCCGCGTGTGTAAGCGGGGGAAGGGATGGTGCCCAGCTCTGCCCAGCCCGGGCCCAGGGTCCTCGTCTATGCTGCAGCTGCCCCCGCCCCCGGAGCTTCCTGCCGTGGACTCGGCCCCTCAGCCTTTGCTGCAGGGTGACGGGTGGGGACTGAGCCACGCCTTTGTCTGCACTCCTGCTGGCCGTGGCTGGCTGCCATCCGCCAGCCCTTGGAGGCCCTGCCCCCCAGAGCCTGTCCGTGCTCTGCGCCCTGTGCCCCGCAGCGCCACTGTCACAGCAGGTCAGAGCCCGTGTACATTGGCCCTGTCTCGCCCTCCCTCAGGCCTCCTGTCCCCTGCTGGGCCCCTCTCGCGGTGGACAGGTCAGGTGGCCCTGGTGACAGTGCTGACGAGGCAGACGGGGCCTGGTGACCCCAGTCCATTGTTCAGACCCCAGGCCTGGGGTTGAGGCTGGGCGGGCGGGGATGGGGGCAGCATGCTCCCTACACGGGCCAGAGATGCCCTCCCCCTGGTTGGAGCAGCTGAGGTCACAGTGCGGGTAGGGTCGTCCGTCTGGGACAGGGGACGGGGGCGCCGCTGGGCCGGGCATGCTGGGGGCCCCCCTGGGGCTCTGATTCCTGTGCACGAGCTTCCTGTCTGGCTGCTGCCCTGCTCTGCTCGGGGGGTGAGGCTGAGAGGCCGACAGCCCCCTCCCCAGACCCCGTCGGGTCCCCAAGGCCCAGTGCCGGCCCTGGAACCACAGCCCACCTCCCTCTCTTCCCAGCAAACACACCCCTGCCCCACGCCGCCCTCCCCTGCCAGCCCTCAGGGGTACTCCAGCTCTCCCGACCTGGCCTGTGCTGTTCTGTGCTGGGGTCCAGAGAGCGCGTGTAGCACGTGTGTGCACACACGTGCAGGTGTGTGTGCCATGCACGCACGGTGCCAGCCCCGGGCAAACACGCGGGGCCCTCACCCTGCACGGGGGGTCGGAAGGAGGGGTCCACTCTGGGAGCTCCTCCTGTGGGAGAGGCCAGGCCCCAGGGTTGCACCTCTGTTTACTCCCCGAGTCCCCCGGGACTCAGGCGGCTCCTTGCGGGGGCCTGTGTCTGTCAGGAAAATAGTGAAAGAGCTGACCGTCTCCGTGCTGGGGCACAGGGTCCAGTTGATGAAGACGTCCCCCGAGTTCTCGAGGAGGAAGGAGGGGAACTGGGGCAACTCCCAAGGCGTGTCTGTGTGCACGCGTGTCTGCGTGTGCCGTTAAGTACCTACGTGTGTCTGTGTGCACGTAGGTGTCTCTGTACATGTGTGTCTCTTGTGTTTTTTAGTGTGTCTACGTATGTGTGCATGTGGGCCTGGCTGCGAGTCGTCGTGTGGGTGTGGGTGTGACCGAGTGCACACGTGCATACATGTGTGTCCGTGGGTGTGCTTCTGACCTGAGCCGGGGTAGGGCTCCTGAAGGAAGCTAGGAAGCTGGCACTCATCCTCCTTCCCGCCATGTAGGGACAGGTCAGGTCACAGAAATGTGCCCTCCCTCCGCGGGTGGCCCTGACTGCAGGACCAGGTCCTGGGCCGGGGCTGGGGTCAAGGGATTGCTCTAGAGTGGCCCCCCTGCCCCCGGCCTGGGCACAAATGTCAGTCACTCGGCTGCACAGGCACACACAACTGGAAATCACAACACGGAAACAAGTGCGCAGCCCCCCGGCCCGCGGGCGGGGGCGCGGCTGCGGGGCAGCAGGCTGGGGTCCCGGAGGAGCACCTCCCGGGTCTTGCCCTGGGGGCTGGGGGAGCTTTGCTTGGGAAGCTGTTTGCTTTTCTTAGGACACGCTGGCCCGGTGGTTGTGCTGGAAGACTGGCCTAGGGCCACGAGCAGAAAGTGGCAGTGCTGGGCTGTGACTAGGAACATGAAGTCCCTGCCCCCGGTCCCTGACCGGAGCCCTGCCTTCTGCAGGGGCACAGCGGGGCCGCCTGGGTTCTCCCACGGCCCTGGGTGTTGGTCACCCCAGTGAGACCCCTGCCCACTTCCCCATGTCCCTGCCAGACCTCAGTTTGGGTCCACCTTTTCCTGGCATTGCGTAATCCTCCCACATTTTCTAAATTTGCTCAGCTGATTCATGCAGAGCCGGAAAGGTCACGTAACAAGTACCGAAGTTCACAGGAAGGTTCTTCAGTAGGAAGCCCTGATGGACAGAGGAAGGGCCCAGAGGCCTGTGCTGATAGGTAGCCGTCCTCCCCACGCGCGGAGAAGGGGGCATGGAAATCTTGGCTCAGCAGGGCACGCGTCTGACGGTTCACTGGTGGTGGACCTCCTTCAGGCATGGCTGGATCCAGGAGCCTGACTGCTCCTGTCAGAGCCTGTGTCTCCCAGCCCTGCTCTCCTCTCAGGCAGCCACTCCCCTTGGTGTGGCCCCTCCAGGCTGATAGCTCACAGCTCACAGCCCTGACAGCAGATGCAGGGGCCCTTGCCCAAGCCCATGGCCTGACTGCTTATCTCAAAGTTGAGGCAGTGATGTCCCAGGTTCCAGTCACGTGCGTGCCAGAGGTGGGGTCAGCCTGTGAGTGGGGGTCCCCACAGGAGGATTTGGGGCTGTTCCTAGAAGACAGGGGTGGATGCTGTGCAGAGCAACTGGATGCTTGCCACGGGGGGCCACACTCGTGCCCTCCAAGGGCCCTACCACTGGGGAACCTGAGGCTCAGAGAGATGCTCTGTTAGCAAGTGGCAGAGCCTGGACTTGAGTGGGGCTGCAGGTTCCTCCCCCACCCCAGACCACCCCCACCCAGCTCCTGCTGGCCTCCAGGGGCGTTCACTGAGCACCTACTACGTGCTGATCGGCTAGGAGCCCAGAAGGCATGTCGTTCCCGAGGCCAGTGAGTGGGTGGAGGTGCCGGGCCAGCTCTGTCTCCAGGGGTGCCTCAGAGAGGACCAGCCCTGAGGGCCCGAGCCCCGGGCCGTGGGACTCCTGGGCAGACTGCCTTCCCTCGGTGGGGGCAGGGCTGGCCAAGTGCCCAGTACAAGGCCTCTTATCAGCCCCTTTGCCCCTTGCCCAGAAAAAACCTGGCCCATTGGCCCAGTCTGCCCCCTACCTGGAGGGGACGGAGCCATCCGGCCGGCTGTATGCATAGTCTGCGGCCCCGGAAGCGGAGAGGCAGCACCCCGTGGACCCCGATTCCTGTGCTGACCCTTCCTCGGATGGCTACAGAATTGTGGGTCCCAGTGCAAGACAAAAATGTGGGCCCCTCCTCAGAAATTAAAAATTGCAAGATGGCAACAGCTGAGCAGTAAACCGAGCATGGAGCCCCACACGACTGCAGGCTGCACTCCTGTCCCTGCCACTGTGGTCACCTCTCACTCCCCACGTGGGACCCTCCAGGGCAGACCCCCCAACCCCGCTGTGACCGCCCGGCACAGATTGCTAGCTGCCCCCTCCTCTCCCCTTCCCTGCCTTCCTCTCCGGGGATGGGATGGGGGGAGCACGCCTACCCTCCAAAAGACCCCAAATGCCAGGCTCTCTCTTATGCAAGGCCCCCCACCCCCCTCCGCGGGAGCCAGCTCGCTTCTGCCCAGAATGGAGGTGAGACCGCTGCCGCCAGCCCCTCCCCGCTGGCCCAGACCGCTCCCAGGAGGAGGAATGAATCACACTGCTTTGGGCCACCCCCATCCCTGCTCCCTGGGCATGTCTCAGCTTTGCCCCTTCCCACCCCCACGCCTGGCAGCTCCCCTGGCCAGGCCGGCAGCTCCGACAAGTTAAATTTAACGCGCCCCGAGCTGTCTTCCTCCCGTTCCCA
The DNA here is from genome assembly GCF_008692025.1 of Phocoena sinus. Lineage (NCBI taxonomy): Eukaryota > Metazoa > Chordata > Mammalia > Artiodactyla > Phocoenidae > Phocoena > Phocoena sinus. The sequence continues at coordinate 1,549,067 of NC_045777.1, read as the reverse complement.
CCTGCCCCACTGGTCCCCTGCGCACAGATGCGCCCACACCCCTCCGCTGCACGTGACCCCTGGGAAGGGTGGGGAGAGAAGGACCTGCCTGCCTGGGGGTCCCCTGTGGCCCCCTGAACCCATATGCCTGCTCATGACGGCACCTGGAACCCAGCGCAGGGCCAGCAGTGCAGCAGGTGCTCAGCAGTCAGGGCACAGCCAGGGGGAGAGAAACCAAGCCTTCTGTCCAGGGACAGCGCTGAGGCTCCCTGCCTGGTACCACACTGGGCACACAGTAGGCACACAGGCTGTGAGCTGAGAGTGCTGCTCTGCGTCTGGCACTGCCCACGCCTCACCGGGTGTCTGCATCTCTGGGCCTGCCAGAGGACGCTGGGGGAGGCCTGGGGCCCACAGTCAGGCCTAGCCACACATAATCTTCTTCCCTGGGCCCTCTGTTTTATTCAGCCTGGAGATACACTCAGCTAAAATGCTACTGTTCCACTGAGAGTGGCATGGGATAAAGTTTTGGCTAGTGAGATGTGAGCAGAAGTGTCTGGTATATCTTCAGGGACAGATTCTCAAAGGGAGATGATTCACCTGGTGGGGCAGCACCTCTCAGCACCTCTGCTCTTGTTCTTTCCCTTACTCCTTCTTCCTGGTCAAATATGCATGTGATGGCTGGAGCACCAGCAGCCATCTTGGGTTGTGAGGTGACACTGAGGATGGACGCTAGTATTAGAAGAGTGATACAATAAGGTAGGAGCTGGGTACCCTGCCAACCCTGGACAGCCGGGGCTTGTGCCATGTGAGAAAGAAGGACATTTCTGTTTTGCTGACGCCTTTGTTATTCTGGGTTTTTTCATGTATGCAGCTCTAACTAATCCTAAAAAGCAGGAAGCTAAGTGGCCCCAAATGTCCCCCAGGCAAGGTAGGAGGCCAATTCAGAGTCATACAAGACATTCCATAGGGAAAAGAAAAAGTTGTCCAGTTCCAATAAATCCTGGGTCTGCAGCAGGCCCTTCTGTGTCTTGGAGGATCCCACATATACCAGAGTGGGAAGGGCCCTGAGAAGGGGGACACTTGTTGGCTTTGTTTAAACAGCATTCCCAAACCTGTTTGACTGTGGAACCCTTTCCTCTAGAAACACCTAAGAGCAGCCAGAAAGGCCTTGGGATTCCATGGTACCTCATTTGGGAAACTCTTCAGAGGGTGATTAGGGCATTTAGCTGAGACGATACACCTAAAGGTACTCAGCCCAGGGCTGGGCACACAGTAAGTGCTCAATAAATGCTAGGGCTGCTACTGAAGCTAGAAGTGGGGCCCATGTCAGTCAACTCTGAGCATGGAAGCCACCACCCCCCCCCCACAGCCCCTCATTCCTGCCTGTTCCAGGGCTGCAGCCCCCACCCTGCTCTTTCTCTCCGCTTCCGTGGGTCAGCTTGCTCCTGCGGTCCCTTCGCGGGGCAGAGTGGCCTCCTGCAGAGGCTATAGGGGGCTGGGGGCAGAGCGCTGCTGAGTTGGGTGGGATCCACCCAGGAAGAGCTGGTTTGCAAAGCTGCAGCAGTGAGGAAGTCGCGGGGTAAAAAGTTTATAAGAGGAATACATTTTTTCTCTTTTGGCAGAATTTAATGGGTGCAGATTGCTCAGGTCCCAAAGCCATGGGGAAAAAAAAAGAAAAAGCCCTTTGCCGCTGCTATTGATAACTTGTCTCTCTCACGTGGTGGGTTCAAAACTAAAAATACTCTTCTCCGACGGCAGGGAAGCCGAGCGCTGTCACGTTGCAGAGGAGACTTGAAAGCTGTGTGGGGAAGGCTCAGCTTGGGCCACGTGAGGGCCGGGGCCCCACCTCAGTGGCCAGCCACCCTCTGCCCACCCAGGTTGCATCCAGGTAGAAGATTCCCCAGCATTCCACAGAAGGGAGCAGGGAAATGTCCTCTCCATGGACCCGGGAGGCATCAGGGAGAGGAGTGAGCCTCGGGCCGGGCCTCCCCAGGGGCAGAGGCCAGGTCAGCAACACCGGGTACCCGGCATCCTTGGATGCCCAGCTCTGCTGCAACTCTGGCCTCACACTGAGATACAGAGACCCATCCAGCCTCAGAAACCTGCTGGGGAAGGAGGTGTGAAGCCGGGGAAAGACCAGTAGGCCGAGGGCAGGGCTGGCACCACACCGCTGGCCCGCTCCGCAGGGTGACCCTGGGCCAGCCCCTCTGTTCTCTGAGCCTCAGTTTCACCACTGAAGGGGGAGCAATAGTCTCTGCTGTGCCTTCTGATGTGATGGAAGGAAGGAGGGAGGTGCACGTGGATGTGTCTCCTGAGGGCAAAGTGAGGGTACGTGCTCCCACGCGGCTGGGGCCTCCAGAGCCCAGGACTCCCGGCCCCGCGCCACAGGCTCAGCCGCTGCCCAGGGGGCTTGTGGGCCATGATGTCACCTGATTCTGATTCAGAAGGAGTTGGGACAGGGAGGCTCCAGTCATCCTCGCCTGGGGTGGAGGGAAGGTCACAGGCAGACGTGACTGATCTGGGAGCAGTTCTGGTGAGACCAGTCACCCCAAAAGTCATCTACTAGCCCAGCACTTCTCAAACTCTGAGAGTGCACACACGGATGGACCCCTGGGGTCCTGAGCAGACTCTGGGGCCAAGCCAGGCCCGAGTTCTCAGGATGGAGGGGGACAATACGATGACCCGCCCCCTCCCCACCACAGGGCAGGGATCAGCTGATATCGTGGCCGTGAGCCGCGCATCCCCCTACACCGGTCCCAGGAACACCTGAGCACCTATTTCAGATGCAGATCCTGGTCCGGGAGATATGGGCAGGGCTCTGCCTTTCTGACAAGCTCCTGGGCTGTGCCAGGCTGCTGGGTGGCAGGAACGCACTGGGTCTGGGCCACTTCCTCATTGCAGGTCCTGGGTGAGTTACTTCCCCTGCTGAGGCTCAGTTTGCTCATCTGTACAGTGGGAATGATGACACAGCGTGTTTATTTGATTGGCGGTTGTAAACATGAAACTGGATGAGGCATGTAAATCATGGGGCACTGGCTAATGTCAGCTGTCATCACCATTGTCATCATTATTGCCTGGTCCCAAACCCTCTTTGTCTGCTTTTCTGCTCCCATCTTTCATCCCATTCCTGGAGAATTTTGCTGGACTTGGCCGCCTGACCCAGTGAAGGTCATGAAAAATGCTCCTGATTGGTCCCAAGGCACCCTCCTTCCAGCCTCTAACTGAAGGACGATTCCTGCCCAATTCACAGGGACCAGGAAAGAGGACGCAACAGCTGACCCTTGGAGCCCAGTTTATCGCATCTGGTTAAAGGGGATAAGCCGACATCCCAGCCACGGGACCCATCTGGGATCAGAGCCCACTCCTACCCCTCAGGCCAGGGCAGAGATGGCCGCGCTCAGCCCTCAGTGATCCGTGGGCGGGTGGGAGGCTCATCCACCCCCGCCTCTCCTCTGGCCTGAGCTCTCTGATGCTGCACTCACCCCTGGAGTTCGTGGCCGAGAGCTGGGCTGGTGCTTGGGGCTCAGAGTCTTAAGAGGCTTGTCAGAGTGAGGGACCTGCGCTGGACTCAGGCCAGGCGCACGAGGGAAGCCGTGGAGCATCGCCGTGGCAACCGGCCTTGTCCTTGTCCTGGCTTGGGAGACTGCACGCTGCACCCTTCCCTCTCCAGCCGGTGTCAGTTTTTTCACAGGTAACCATGGCAATGCCTTTGTTTCCGAGGCCTGGCCCCGCCTCCCTCCCGGCTTTTCTCTCCAACAGTGGCTGGGAGAGCTCCTTCTCAGTCCCTGCACGTTTCCGGGCTCCCGCTGACAGTGGGCCCACCAGTGAGCTGGGGCCAGACCCTGGCATGGGGATGACTGGCTTTCTGGGCCCAGAAATGCAGCCTGGGCCGCCGCCCTGCCGCACGTGCTTCTGCCCCGCTGTTTACAGGAGGCAGCTTCATCTGCACGGGGGCTGCAGAGGCAGCTGCAGTCCAGCACCCCCCCCCCCCCGCGCCCCCGCTGGCAATGAGGAAATGTTCTGAGGAGGGAGTGCAGAGGCCAACTGGGGCTAGCTGTGTGGAAGACGCGGTGAAGGGCAGGAACCTCAGAAAGCGCTACGTGATCAGGGGTGGTCTATCAGCACTCTTGTGGCTCCAGGGTCCCAGCGATGCTTTGGTACCACCTCCAACTGGCTTAAGCAGAAAGGAAGACGTGGCCACTCACATACTGAAAAGTCTAGGATAGAGCTTGCTGAGGGTGCGGCTGCTTCCAGGAGACCCAGGGGTATTTGCTCTTGCTTTCCTCTGGGTTGGTTTCATTCCCAGGTGCCCCCTCCCCTAGTGGAGACATGGTGCCCATCAGTAGCCCCAGACTTATCGATGCATCTTTCTGTCACCTAGCCCAGCTCTGTGGAGGTCTGTGACCTCAGTTTTCCCTCTGGCCTGAGCTCTCTGACCCCCAGCAAAAGTCCCAGGACTGACCTTCACTGGCCAGGACAGGGTCACCTGCTCACCCCTGATCCAATCGCTGTGACTCTCAGCAGCCAGCCTGATCCATGTTACTCCACCCACCCCAAACCAGACCCAAGATTTAGATGGGATTGGGTGGGAGAAACCTGGTTTGCAAAGGAAAACCTTGGTACTCATAGGCTCAAAGAGGTTAGTTTACTTGCCCACGTCCATACAGCTAGCTGGTAAGGATGCAAGCTCGGGTCTGACTCCAGAGCTTCTGGGCTTAACCATGGCGTCACTACGGGTCAGTAAGAGCCCCCAAAGGTTTTAAACAAGGGAGTGAACGGTCAGGGATGCAGCCTGAGGGTACACTGGCGCCGGGTTTCGGTGAGTGGTGAAAGGCATGGTACGGAGGGTGGACGGTGGGAAGCCCTGAAAGATGCTTGAGCTGAGGAAGGCAGCTTTAGGAAGGTGACTCCCGCCTCCGCCCGTCCCCGGGGGTTGGGAGCGGCAGGCGCAGAGGACTCAGCGCGCCACGCACCCACGCCCCGGCCGCCCGACTCGCTGTTTGTAAACTCAGCTCATCCAGCCACGCCCCTTCCTCCCACCCGCCCGCCCCTTTCGGGTCAATATCTGCATATCCCCGCCTCCCCCTGTCTTGATTGGTTACCCGAGCCGTCACTCCTCCGCGTGGGCCGGACTCCCATGGGGCGGGGGGCGGGGCCGATCAGGCGGTGCTATTAGCATACTCCCGCCTCCCGGCTCGGCCCTCGGGCCGGGCGCTGATTGGGCGGGCGGCGGCCGACGCGGCGGCGCCGAGCGCAGTGAGTGGCGGGCGCCGGCTGTCAGTCGATTGGGCAGCCGGCCGCACTTCCGCCTTGGTGTCAGTGGGTCGCGGGCCTGCGGGGCGGGGGCGGGGCGGGCAGCGGAGCTCGGTCGGCGCTGGAGGGATCGCGGTCCAGGTGAGTGACCCGGCCGGGACCCCGACCCCGAGTTGCCTGGGAACGGCGCCCGGCATCGGGCGGGCGGGCCTGGGCTGCGGGCGGCGGGGAGGCCGGGCCGGGACGAGTGGAGCCGGAGGCCCCGTGACCCCCGCGCGCCGGCCGGGCCCCGACCCCGGCCCCGGCCCGGCCGGCCCCCCGCCGCCCGCCCGCCCGCCCGCCCGCCCGCCGGCCGCGTCCCGGCCCGGAGGAAACTTGGGAGGAAAGTTGGCTGCCGGCGGCGGGGGCGGCGGGCCTGGATACCGGGCGGCCGCCCAGACCCCGCGTCGCCGGGCAACTGCGGCCCCGGGCCGCACTGCCGGACACCGCACCCGGAAGTCGGCTGGAGAGCTGGCCCGGGCGCCCCTCTCAGCGGCAGGGATGAGTCGGGGGCCGCGATGGGCAGGGGCGCTGGGACGCCCGACTTTCCCTTGTGTCTAAGGTAGGCGGCGCCCGCGGTCAACCAGTCAGGAAGGGTCCAGGGTGAAGAGTCAGTGTCCCCGCTCGCGGGGCAGCCCTCCCTCCGCTCCCCTGCCCGGGCGACCACCTGTGGGTTTGTCTCGACCCTGCAAGGTGTTGTGCTCGTGTCCACCCCTTCCACTGCTCTTCGTTTTGTTTTTGTCAACCTTAGCAGACTGTACCTGCTGTGGAGAGCTCTTTACCTAACACATATGTTAGATCAATTAGATTTGTAATCTGATTTTAAAAGCTTCCTTCTGTTTCCAGTTACATTCCAGAAATCAGCAGAATAAATCTTGAGACTTTATAAGCCCAGAACAGGACTGTTGGGTGATCACCAATCAGTGTTCCCGGGTTTTTCTGGGAGAAGCAACCAGGTGGTGTTACAATGTCCCTGGCCCTCTTGAGTGTGAGGGTCACCTCCCCGGAAGCTGTGTTCCTGTCCCTGGGGTTTTTATACTGACGGGTCAGTCTAGGACAAGCTCTGGACCGGCAGCCAGCAGCTTTTGCACTAGTCCCTTTTCTGGGGCTGCCCGTGCACATCTGGAGACGTGGTCTCACTCGGTTCAGTTCAACAGACATTTCTGGGATGCCCGCTACATGCTTGGCTGCAAGCTGCGGGACCTCTCCATCCTGGAGAGCAGAGGTGTCATGGGACCCCCGTCCTTGTGGCTCCTTGCCCTGGTGGCAGAGCGAAGGCCCTTGCTGACTTTGTGCGCTTGGCAGTGTTTTCCCATCTCTCCTGGCCTCAGTTCCTTCCTCTGCCATGTGTGCCGTTTACCTGGCAGGGCCGATAAGAGCAGCAGATGAAATGCTTGTCTCCAGCAGTCCCTGGCCTGTGGTAGGTGCTCCAAATTGTTCGTTCCCGTCCCCCTTGATGAAGACGGGAACCTTATCGGCTGCACTTCCTCCTTGTCCAGCGCAACGCCTGGCAGGGTGCTGTCATTTAGTACACAGATGACTGAATCTCCTTAGAATGTACCTTTCTCGTTTGCCTTACCTGTCCTTCTGTTAATAACAGCTCTTATCTAAGACGACAGTAATACGTGACAAGTGTTGTTCCAGGACTGCTATAAGCACATTATATTCACTTTATTCATGTGGTTTTCACAACAAACTACAAGACTTGTTCTTAGTTCCATTATCCTTTGTCTATTCATGAGGAAGCTGAGGAACAGAGAGGTTAAGTAACTTACTCTAAATCACACAGTAGTTAGTTATGGATCAGGGATTTGAACCCAGGCAGTCTGGCTCCAGAGTCTACACCCTTAAATACCTCTCTCTACTGCCTTTCAAAAACCAACGTTTTCATTTACAAGGTCCCCTCAGCATTTTTCTGTGGAACATTTAGTTGTGCTACATTACCGTGTGTCAGAACTTTGTTTCTTGCAGCACACGTAACTGATAGGTTTCCATTTTGGGTGAGCATGAATGTTTAGAAAACCGTTTTATTTCTTCTCAAATAAAGTAGTAATTCTCTATCTGGCTATCCAAGATTTTGCTGAAATACCCCACCTGCTGCCCCGTTCCCTGGTTAGTAAGGAAGTGGTTGATGTTCACGGTGTGAAAAGGGCGAGTTGGCGGAGGAGGGGTGATGATGGATAGACACACTATAAAGCGTGAGGTTGTGATTTTGAATTCATTTCTGAGCGAACTTAATGTGGTGAACTTAAAGCCGTAAACCATGTACTTAGGGCTTTCCTTTCTCCTCCCATGTGCATTCAGAGGGGTCAGCTCTGGTTTAACATTTTGATGAGCAGTGTTATTTCAGTGTTTAAAAAGGGCCACTCGACCTTCGTCCTCGTGCCTCTTATCCATGCCTTCCAGGAAATGCTAGCAAATGAGTCTTGGATATGCACTTAAAACTAGGTCGACTTTTAAAATCTTGTTATATTCAGCTAATTACGAAAGTGACAATTCTTTTTCTGGTGGCGAAATTTTGGAAACGTTTTATGTGTTCTTATACTGTCTTCAAATGATTTCCTTAGTATTCCTGTGAAAAGCCAAGGCCGTATCTTTTCCTAGGAGTTTGGCTCTGGTGGGTATAAGGTGTGCAGGGCTTGCATCTTTGAGCAAAAGCTGTGATGACCGTCCTCAGGTGGCTAACATGTTCCACTTGAGAGTCTAAGAATCTTTCCGGAGGTGGCCTGGGGCTCTCAGGTTTTGGCCCCATTGCTCTCTAACTTTGATGGGAGGAAAGTTACTTATCTGCTCTTGCCTCAAGGGCGTTGGCCTGTAAAGTGGGTTATTGCCAGGAATATAGGTGAAAATGTAACCTGAGAGGCTCTGGTATTGTAGTAGGTGCTGAGTAGACCTTCTGTCCCAGACCTGAGAGCACTGAAATTGACCCCACCCGACAATGACACAAACAAATGCGGTGCAGAAGTGCAGCTAAGGAAATCTTTGGTAGGTAGGTTTGCAGTTCTACTCAAATGAGCTACAGTAACATTTCTATGTTATGACTATTCAAGTGGGGTTGTCTTATAAAAAGACCCCTGGACCCATGCAGTACCTCTCCTGAGGACTCAGGATGGAACGCAGACAGCGGGGTGAGGTTTAATTTCTGAAACTTGGTGCACTTTAAGGTTGAATGATAGCTTATTGAGACTGGAAGGAAGTTAGTATTTGAACACTATTGATTGTTTACAAATACTTAAATCCTAAGAATTTTTAATATTTTAGGCTCTAGTTGGCACTTTAAATGCACTTTCCATGTACAGTGATTAATTCGTGTCTCTGCTGCAGTCAGATCCCAGTCAAATCTGCTGATAAATCCCAGGCGTTGGCGTTGCAGCCGTGTCACGCTCTGGCTGGGAGCGTGTGTGGAGCATCGGCCCAGCCCTGCAGCTCCCCTTAACAAACGCATAATGAAATGGTCACTTCGACGTGTCCGTGAACTTTGTGGCGCTTATTTCCTTTTCCTTCCAAATTCAGAAAAGAACTCAGGGTCATTGGGCAGAATTTCAAAGCATCACCATCTTTCAGCTGGATCTCCCGGTGGTGCAAATACTGTAATCTCTGCAGTGAGCTCAACAGTGGAGGCCCGCCTTCAGAAGGGACTGTGTGTGAGAAACACAGAGGTCCGGCGACTTCTGCCGGGTGCTTGTGTGTCTCTTTCTTCACTTTTTCATTTCATCAGTGGAATTCTTGCAGGATTTCTTTTGAGACACAAACTCCCACGTCAGTGCTGGCTGGCTCGGCCCTGGCCCTGTAGCCTGGGAGCCTGGTGGGAGCGTGCACACTGTTGAAGGCTTACAGGGCCTGGCACTCTCTCCTGGGCACACACACACACAGCCTCCCTGTCTGTTCAGGACGCCTCCGCACCCCTGGGCGCCGGGGTCACGTAAGCAGAGGGAATGGTCTGTGTGGCTTTGGGTTGGGCAGACCTGTCTGACCTCTGAGCTCATACCTTTACCAGAGGGGTGGGACCACCGGCCTTAACAAGTGCCCAGGGAAGCACCTGTTCCAGGCAGGACGCGGGTTCTTGGGGGAGAGCCTGGCATGAGGAATGGTCTTGTAGGGAAGTCGTCCTGAATCCAGGTTCTAGAAAAGACGATGGTCGCCATGGGGGCAGGGGAGGCTGTGTGTTTTACTGAACAAGCGGAAGGCTGATTGTGAGAGAAGATCAGCTGTGACCTGGCGCCTGTACCACCGTGCTTGGCTGGAAAGTGACTTCCGCTGTCGCTTTAAACCAGGTAAGCATGTGATTTGATGGCCAAACTGTGAAACTTTGAGGGTGGAAAGGAGCACCACGAAGAATTCTAGCGGTGACAGAATTCTCCGCGGGGCGCCCTGTTCGACATGCGACAGGGGAGAACCAGAGCCATCCTGTCCCTGACTTGGTACCAGTGAGGCACCAGTGCCTGTGTTCTAAAGATTAACTGTGGGGCGTGTTCTAACACACGAGGGAGAGGGTAGGGGGGTCCCGGGGCGGGGGCGGCTCCAGAGCGCTGCCCTGGGCTCTGTCTCAGAGGCAGGGCACTGTGGGTTCGGTCCTGAGGCTTCTCACCAGAAAAACCTGCGGAACTCTGTAAAAAGTGTAGGCTCACGGCCCAACCCCGCCATGGGGTGCTAACCTGTTTTGCATCAGGGACCCCCTCCTTTGAGAACTGAATGAAGAGTCTGAGTCGTGTTCCTGGGGGAAAATGAACACAAACAGAATTTTACAATTTTTCTCTTTTTATTTGTTTCTCTTTTTTTTGCGGGGGGGGGGGGGTGGTTAGAAATTTGTGGACTTCCCTGACCTTGGTTTAAACACCCACCCCGTTAGTGCTCAGGAAGCATGGTTAGGGGTGACTGGGGCAGGCGGGACACCAGGTGATACATTTTTCAGCAGGGTGAAACCAGTCAGGGGCCCTCAGCAGGGTGAAACCGGTCAGGGGCTGAGCAGGTCCTACTTGGGCGAGAGCTGACGGGAAGGACCTGGAATAGGAGAGGGAAGTGGGCGAAAGGGCGAGGATGTGAAACCGGACCCTGCCCTGTGATGGAGGTGCCATCTGAAGCATCCTGCCCCACTGCGTCCGGGCCCTTGGTCCTCATCAGAGATGGACAAGCCGTGGGGAGGGGCACTTCAGTGGTCTGCCTTCTCCACGGCTGTCCGCGCGCTGCCTCTGGTGTGGCTGCCGCTCTTGTGGTTTTCTCTGAACACGGGCCCCGAGGCTATGGACGGGCTCCCTGTTCAGAGCTCTCTCACCCACTCCCCAGGCTGCATTCAAACCACTCTGCTTTACTCTGGGTTCCGGAATGATGAGGTTGATTCGGACAAACGCGTCTGCACTAAAGAACATCCATTCATCTCATGCGGTACTTGTTTGCAGTGCTCTGTGCTGGGTTGTAAAAGCGTGTTCCTCGACATGCGTGGTACGTCTTCGGTGCTCACTGTTGCATAGGAAGCAGTTGGTTCGGGGTGGGGGTGTGGCACGGGGCTGGAGGGAATCTGTCGTGAGCGAGGATGTGGGTGGGGCTCTAGGCTCCTGCCGAGTCCCGGCAGGAAGTGTGGCTGCCGTTGCCTCTCCCGGGGGCCGGGCTGGTTGCCCTGTGCCTGCCCTTCAAGGCCTCCCCATTGGGGTGGAGTATGGCAAACAGTGGGCGATTAATGCAGTTGTTTACACAGCAGGAGGTTCCTTTACCTTCCTCAGGTCTGGAAACTTTCAGTTTCTTGCCTGAACCCCTAAGCACGTTGGCCAGTCCGTGTGCCGACTGTAACCTGCTCACTGGCGTGGATGAGACGGGAGGCCTCCTGGGGCTAGGCTGCCCCGGCCCCCGACGCTGACACGCACCCTCAGGGGAGAAGCTTTAAGTTCCCTGAAGCGTTAGGCAGCTGATTTTGTCATGAAGATCGTGCAGCCCTGCAGAAGGCCGGTGCTGTTAAAGCTACACAGACAGAAAACACACGTTTACTTGTTTTGCCCTCAAAATGGCGCTCTGATGGAGCCTCATGCACAAATGGGCTGAACCGGATTCCGCTCGAGTATAAGGAACCAGTGTTCAAAAGGCCACTCGATTCCTCCCCGTGGTCGCCGAGACACGCGTGCGCGGGCGCTCTGCAGATGATGGCCACCCTTTCAAGAGGCTTTGCTGGGAATAGAGTCGGGGCATTTATTTGATTCCACCACTAAGCTTTTACAGACACAGGAATATGAAGGCCTGCTCTTTCTTCAGCAGCTAGCAAAATGCACGTTCAGTGAGTACAAGGTGAGAAAGCCAGGGTGGCTTTGGGAATAAGAATAAAGGGCAGGCTTGGCCTGATGCCCTTCTCTGCGCTCCATCCGTGGCTGGCTGTGGAAGGCTGCGGAGACCGGGCCAGCCCTGCTGCCGCCGCCTGGACTTGTGCGTGGAGGCCCAGCACTGCCGGCTCCGCCTGCCGCCTCCTTCCCACGTTCCTCCCTCTGCTTGGTGGGGCCACTGGAGCTTCCTAGGGCCCCCGTGGTGTCCCAGCCCAGTGAGGCCCTAGAGCGCTCTGTCCAGGCTGGACGCCACCTGCCACCTGTGGGCGGTTGAAGTGGAAGAAATTCAACTGGGTCGCATCACAGAGAAAGAAGCATTGGCTTCCTCTCCACTTGATTCAAATGCTTAAGGTCACCCGCGGCCAGTGGCCACTGCCCTGGGCAGAGCACGTCCGAGCATTTCCAGCATGGCCGGAGGTTCTGCAATGCGGCTCTGGAATCTGTACAGGTTGAGTGTTTGTTTCCAGTTAAGTTTTGTTCTTTTTTTTTTTTTGTGGTACGCGGGCCTCTCACCGCTGCGGCCTCTCCCGCTGCGGAGCACAGGCTCCGGGCGCGCAGGCTCAGCGGCCATGGCCCACGGACCCAGCCGTTCTGCGGCACGTGGGATCCTCCTGGACCAGGGCACGAACCCGCGTCCCCTGCATCGGCAGGTGGACCCCCAACCACTGCGCTACCAGGGAAGCCCCAGTTTTGTCCTTTTACAAAAGAAAGAAAGTGGGCACCGTGGCATGGTGGGCGTGACTAGGACAGGGGTCGTTAGGCATCCAGGTGGGCTTACTTTGCAAAGTGGACATCTCAAAACTGAAAGACTGAAACAGTCAGTGACCATGGAGGTGGTATGGCCAGGAAGCAGTGTCCTCCCTCGGTGGCACTGCCCTGTGGAGAGGGTGAGGCCTCCTGGAGGCCCCAGGGCTAGTGGTGGCCCCGGGCCTCGTGCCTTTCCCGGGAGTGGCCGGGTTGGGAGAGCCTCCCCAGGCCGGCGCTGTCCTCAGGGTGTGTTCCCATCACCTAGCAGCCTCGGTTTCACTTTTCCCAATTTAATTCTCCCATCCCCATCCTTCAGTTCTTAATTCCTCCTGATAATAATTGTGTCCATTGCGTGTTAAACTCTGTGGTTTTCACACTCAGAAGTGACACTGGTTCCACATTTTTGGTGGGCACCCCAGCCTGTGCGCTCTGGTAACATTTAGGCATCACCATAGCATCTTTCTGGGGTGTGACAGGCCAGCCTCAGGCGGCGTGGCCAGGGTGGTCCCTGCCAGGCCGCTCCCTGGGAAGGAGAGGCCCTTGGGGAGGCGCCAGCGCCTTTGGTTTGCTCTGTCACTGGCCTGTGGCACGCTGCTGCTGTCTGCACTGTGCACGGGCCTGTCTGCTTCTGGGACGGGTTTGGCCTTGACCTTAAGAGCTGTGGGGCAGTGAGAGTCTTACGGATGGACCGTGCTCTTGAAGGCTGCTGCTTGCTTGCTTCTGTTTCTGACTCGTTCTTGATGGAAACCCAGTTTTCTGCATCCGGTGGGTTGAGCAAGTGTCCGGTTAGTGAAGCTTGCCGCTCGGCTGAGGCCCTGGCCATGTCTCACCTGCAGTTCTTTGGGGGCACCTGCTCTGTGACCGCCCTCTGAGTGTGACCTCTGTGGGGGAAGGGGGTGGGACCAGGCTTCGTGGAATCTTCTCTGCGGGTCTCCTGGCCAGTTCTTCCACGCCCTGTTCCTCAGTTTCCAAACCCGCCTCCCGCCCTGAGCCACTGCCCTCATAGCTCTTCAGCTCCCTGATCTCACTTGGCCAGTTGCCTTTCCTGGTGGAAACGGGCTGCAAAGTTTATGCTTCATTACACTGAACGTTAGAAGGAGAAACATACCCGGAGGTTTGAGTGTTGGATGGGGTTTGGGCCCTTCTTAGCGAGAGTCTGTCATTTGAGAATATATCAAAGTTCCCAGTGGAACTTTTCCTTTCCAGAGTACTGCTGCATAAGCTTGGCACCCAGAGCGTGGAGCTCTGTGCATAATTGTTCATTTCTTGTTTGTCCTACTTGCTAATGTATTTTTTTGCAATTAAAAAAATTCGGGACTTTCCTGGTGGCGCAGTGGTTAAGAATCCGCCTGCCAATGCAGGGGACATGGGTTCGAGCCCTGGTCCGGGAAGATCCCACATGCCGCAGGGCATCTAAGGCCGTGCACCACAACTACTGAGCCTGCGCTCTAGAGCCCGCGAGCCACAACTACTGAAGCCCGTGAGCCACAACTACTGAAGCCCACACGCCACAACTCCTGAAGCCCACGTGCCTAGAGCCTGTGCTCCACAACAAGAAAAGCCACTGCAAAGAGAAGCCTGTGCACTACAACGAAGAGTAGCCCCCGCTCGCCACAACTAGAGGAAGGCTTCACGCAGCAACGAAGACCCAACACGGCCAAAAATAAATAAAAATAAAATAAAACGAGAAAAAAAATTTTTTAAATTGTGGTTAACATACACATAGCATAAAAATTACCATCTTGACCATGTTTAAGCATGCAGTTCAGTGGTTGTGTCTACAGCCATCACCACCGTCCATCCCCATCGCTCTCTTCATCTTGTAAAATGGAAACTCTTTACCCATTAAACACCAAGTCCCCACCCCCTCCCCCAGCCCCTGACAACCACCTTCTACTTTCTGCCTCTATGAATTTGACTCCTCCAGGGACCTCAGATAAGTGGAATCACACAGTATTTGTCTTTCTGTGTCTGGCTTATCTCACTGGTCAAAATGCCCTCAAGGTTCATCTGTGCTGTAGCATAGTGCAGGAAGGACTTCCTTCCTTTTTAAGGCTGAATAATATTCTACTGTATGTCTAGACCGCATTTTGCTTATCCTTCTGTTTGTGGATGGACACTTGGGTTGCTTCCATGTTTTAGCTATTGTGAATAATGCTGCTGTGAACTTGGGTGCACAAATATCCCTTCGAGACCTTGCTTTCAATTCTTTTGGGTATATACCCAGAAGTGGAATTGCTGGATCACATGGTAATTCTATTTTTAATTTTTTGAGGAACTGCCCTACCGTTTCCCACAGCAGCTGTACCATTTTACATTCTTACCAGCAGTGTACAAGGGTTCCTGTTTCTACATATCCTCACCAAGACTTGTTATTTTCTGTGTTTTTTTTTTTTTTTTGATAGTAGCCATCCTAATGGGTGTGAGATTGTATCTCATTATAGCTTTGATTTTCATTTCCATGATGTTTAGTGAGTTGAGCATCTTTTCATGTGCTTATTGGCCATTTGTATATATGTTCTTTGGTGAAATGTCTATTTAGGTCTTTTGCCCATTTTTGAATCAGCTCGTTTGTTTTTTGTTATTGAGTGTTAGGAGTTCTCTGTATATTCAGGATATTAATCTGTTGTCAGATGTATGATTTGCGAATATTTTCTGCCATTCTGGGGTTGCCTCTGTACTCTGTTGATAGTGTCTGACGCACAGATTTTTAAATTTTTCATAAAGTCCAGTTTGTCTAATTTTTCGTTAATTGCCTCTGCCTTTGGTGTCTTATCCAAGAAATCATTGCCAAATCCAAAGTTGTAAAGGTTTTGCCATATGTTTTCCTCTAAGAGTTTTTTAGTTTTAGATCTTACATTTAGGTCCTTGATCCATTTAGAGTTAATTTTTGTATATGGTGTAAGATAGGGTCCTACTTCATTCTTTTGCATGTGGATATCCAGATTCCCAGCACCATTTGTTGAAGACACAGCCCTTTCCTTCTTGAATGGTCTTGACACACCTGTCACAAATCACTTGATGGTATATGTGAGAGTTTATTTCTGGGCCCCCTCTTCTTTTCCATTGGTCTTTGTGCTAGTACCACATTGTTTTGATTACTGTAGTTTTGTAGTAAGTTTTGAAATCAGGAAGTGTGAGTCTTCTGGCTTTGTTCTCCTTTCTTCAAGATTGTTTTGGCTATTCAGGGTCGAGATTACACACGAATTTTAGAATGGATGTTTCTGTCTCTGCAAAAAACATCATTGGGGTTTGATAGGGATTGTATTGAATCTGTAGATTGCTTTGTGTGGTATTGACATCTTTTTTTCTTTTTTTAAAATTGGAGTACAGTTGCTTTACAATGCTGTGTTAGTTTCTGCTGTGCAACGAAGTGAATGAACCAGCTATATGTATACCTATATCCCCTCCCTCTTGGACCTCCCTCCCACCCCCCAACCCACCCATCCAGGTTGTCACATTATGTCTTTAATTTCTTTTGGCAATGTTTTATAGCTTTCATTGTACAGTCTTTAACCTCCTTGGTTAATTCCTAAGTACTTTATTGTTTTAGATGGTATTGTAAATGGAATTGTTTTTTGTTTTAATTTTTTAGAAAATGTGGTATTTTTAAAAAATTAATTTATTTGACTGTGTTGGGTCTTCGTTGCTGTGCGTGCACTTTCTGTAGTTGTGGCGAGCGGGGGCCACTCTTCGTTGTGGTGCGTGGGCTTCTCTTTGTGGTGGCTTCTCTTGTGGAGCACGGGCTCTAGGTGTGCAGGCTTCAGTAGTTGTGGCTCGCAGGCTCTAGAGCGCAGGCTCAGTAGTTGTAGCTCACGGGCTTAGTTGTTGCGCAGAATGTGGGATCTTCCCGGACCAGGGCTCAAACCCATGTCCCCTGCATTGGCAGGTGGATTCTTAACCACTGTGCCACCAGGGAAGTCCTTATTTTTTTAATGTAAGTGATGGTAGCTGTAAATTTTCCCCTTAGCACTGCTGTCACCGCATCCCGTAAATTTTGGTGTGTAGTGTTTTCATTTGTTTCTAAAGATTTCCTAATTTCACTTGTAACTTTTTTCTTTGATCTGTTGGTTTTTTAAGAGAATTTTTTGTTTTGTTTTGTTTTGGCCGTGCCGTGAGGCTTGCCGGATCTTAGTTCCCTTACTGGGAATTGAACCCGGGCCCCCGGGAGTGAAAGCGCGAGTCCTAACCACTGGACCACCAGGGAATTCCCAAGAGAATGTTACTTAGTTTCCAGAATTTTGTGAATTTTCCATTTTTCCTTCTGTTACTGATTTTTTTTAAATTAATTTTTATTGCAGTATGGTTGCTTTACAATGTTGTCTTAGCCTCCACGCATAACAAAATGACTCAGCTATACACATACAGATATCCCCTCCCTTCTGGACTTCGCTCCTATTTAGGTTACCACAGTGCATTAGGTAGTGTTCCCGGTGCTATACAGTATGTTCCCATCAGGTGTCTGTTTTATACATAGTACCTGTTACTGATTTCTAACTCATTCTCTTAGGGTCCGAGAAGATGCTTTGTATATCTATCATTTAAAATCTCTTGAGAAGTAATCTGTGGCCTAACATATGGTCTGTCCTGGAAAACGTCCCATGTGTACTTGAGAAGAAGGTGTGTTCTGTTGTTGGGTGGAGTTTTGGATACGTCTGTTAGATCTAGTTGGTTGATTGTGTTGTTCAAGTCCTCTGTTTCTTTCTTTATCTTCTTTCTGGTTGATGCTTGCTAATGTATTTTTAAATTACTAAATAAAATTTATATTATTTTGAACAATTTAAATTCAGAATTGATATTTAACCACAAAAGTAGCTTTAGAATCTTCACATTATTTGGTGAGCTTTTCTTTCTTTGTGAAGATCACACCTGCAGGTTGCTGGCCCGTTTTTTATTGCGAAAGAGAAGTAAATGCGCAATTCGAGTCTCTAGTGAGTTGACCGTGGAGATTAACCCCCAGGGCCCTTAGCCAGCCACTTATTCCTCACTGACTGGGTCTGCTTTTCTAAGAAAAGGTAAAGATGGGCTTGTAAGACTTGAATGCAGGTCTTCATGTACGTGGCGGTGGACACTGCGTTTGGAGCCGGGTCCTGGGAGCTCGGGGCAGCGCGGTCGGAGTGGGCACCTTGAAGAGAGCTGGGGGGCCCTGTGGGGGGCCAGGCACCTTGTGCGGACCTGGCAGCAGTGGGGCGCCCTGGCTGGTGTCCCCTGAAGAGGGCGGGAGGGAGCGCTTGGGGCGGGGCTGGAGGAGGGGCCCCGGAGGCCAGCGAAGATGTCCGGCACAAGCTTATTTTTCCGTGTTTTCCTCTAGAGTTAGAAAAGGAAGCAGCTGACCAGAAAGAGCTGATTTTAAAAAAGAAAGCTCTTTTCTGAAGCGCTGTCTTCATGGATCGTTCTCTAAGGGCACAACAGACGCGTCGGAAAAGAGGCTTCTGCTCCCGCCCGCGCCGTCCCCTCCACAGGGGTGTGGCCGGATGGGGGCGGGGCCCACCTCGGGGTCAGAGGCCACTCAGCCGGGGCGAACCGGCGGGTCCTGCAGCCGCGAGCCTTCTGAGGGGGGTCAGGTGGGGGGGAGACTGAGGGGGAGCGAGGATGCCCTGCCCTCTCTGCCCCCAGAGGGCCCCCCACCCGGGAGAGGCCCCCCCATCCAGACCTGGCCTCCTCACCGCCCTCTCGTGTGGATACTCCGTAGCAGTGCCTAGGTTCCACTGGGCAAAACAAAGAAGATACGATGTGTGAATCGCCAGCACTCTGGGTGGGGTTAATTCTCCACCTTGCACACGCGAGCAAGTCTGATGGCTGCTGTGAGGCTTTTGGACGGGGCTCCGGTACTTGGTGAGGGTCGGACCGCGTGGTCCTCGTAGCAGGATCGCAGGGACTGCAGCCATGTCATGGTCCCAGCTGTCGGCCCAGCCTGTGACTTCAGTGTTTGTCCAGCCTGACATCTTACACCCTCATTTTAAAGACTTTCCATAAGTTTGGATTGATTTACTTTTAACATTAGGACTTTTGTTACAGGTGAGGAAGCATATAAAAAAGGAAAATACCATGGCTTTAAACATGCCTTTTATTATGGGAGATTTTAGTTTTTAATAACAAAGGATGTAGTCTTTTATTATTTTTAAAAATTGTTTTTTAAAGATTTAATTTTATTTATTTTTGACCGCGTTGGGTCTTCGTTGCTGCACGCGGGCTTTCTCTGGTTGTGGTGAATGGGGGCCACTCTTCATTGCGGTGCACAGGCTTCTCATCGCGGTGGCTTCTCTTGTTGCGGAGCACGGGCTCTAGGCACAAGGGCTTCAGTAGTTGTGTCTCGCGAGCTCTAGAGGCTCAGTAGTTGTGGCGCACAGGCTTAGTTTCTCTGCGGCATGTGGGATCTTCCTGGACCAGAGATCAAACCCGTGTTGCCTGCATTGGCAGGCGGCTCCCTATCCACTGTGCCACCAGGGAAGTCCCAGGAGATATTAAATGTACAGAGAAGCCACACACCCTGAGTCCTTCATGGATCGGCAGGAACACCTCTAAAAAGTGGGACAGAGAGGGACTTCCCTGGTCCAGTGGTTAAGAATCCTCCTTCCGGGGGCTTCCCTGGTGGCGCAGTGGTTGGGAGTCCGCCTGCCGATGCAGGGGGTGGGGGTTCGTGCCCCCGTCCGGGAGGATCCCACGTGCCGTGGAGCGGCTGGGCCCGTGAGCCATGGCCGCTGAGCCTGCGCGTCCAGAGCCTGTGCTCCGCAACGGGAGAGACCACGACAGTGAGAGGCCCACGTACCGCAAAAAAAATAAAAATAAAAAAATATTTATAAAAAGAATCCTCCTTCCAATGCAGGGGACGCGGGTTCAATCCCTGATCGGGGAACTAAGATCCCACATGCCAAGGGGCAACTAAGCCAGCGTGCCACAACTACTGAGCCGGAGCGCTCTAGAGCCCGCGCCACAACTAGAGAGCCCACTCACCACAATGAAAGATCCCACATGCGCAACTAAGACCCAATGCAGCCAAATAAATAAATAAACAAAGTGGGACAGGGAGTCTGCACAGGAAGGCCGCTGAAAGGCTCGACGCTTTCCTGTCATGTCCTCGTTTTCAAAAGACTGTGTTGGCATCATCCATCCAGTGGTGACCAGTTAATTTCTTTTTCAGCATCTCTGTGAACTCGGGGACTTAAATGTATGGAATGTGTTCCATCCGTCTGGCTGCTCATGGGGCTCACATTGTCCCGTTGTCACAGTGGGAACCTCTGTAGGTTCGACTGAGCCTTTTGACCTGACCCCAGTCCTGCCAGCTTCCTGCTGTCTGTAGAGGGACCCGAGTCCTGGACTGAGCCATTTCTCCTCCAGGAAACACTGGTTCCTTTTAGTGGCTTCTAGAGATCAAATGTATTGCAGGATGTTGTAGATGGGACCTGTCATATCAGAGAGGAATCAGAAGCAAGTAATAACAGCTTCTCTAATTTGCCAAAGAAAACTCAACCATCAACTACTGAGTGAGGCTTTGAATGGGTGTTTCCAGAAGCTGCATAGGTGTCCGGTTCTGCTGGCTGGTTGGGAAGTTGGGAAAGGAAAAGGAAACTCTGGAAGAGCCTTTTGGGGAAGGAAGAGCGGAATGACCTAATGCCAGTTTGTTGCATAATGTAGACGCTCACATGTGCTCAGGATGGAGCCCAGAGATGAGCGCTTTGGAGGTGTCACCAAGCTCTGTGTGGCCACTCCAAGGACGGAGGATGCATCCCCCCTCGGGACCACCCGTTCCTTCACTGCTCTCAGAACCGGAGGAGAGCTCTTGGTCCCGTCGCTACATGGCTCACACAGTTAAATATGGGTCTCTGCTTATTTTCATAAAAAGTCAAACCTTTTGGGATCAGGTTGACCTCTTGCTTCAGTCTCTTGCCATTTATGAAATACTGCACTTCATGATGGGAGAAGTTAATATGCATGAGTTCTACTAAAATATTGAGCTAAAATAATTTTGAGAAAACTTAAGTTGATTACAATTTATACTGATAACAGCCAACTTACACAGCAGTCTTAATTCTCTAGAATTGAAAATTGGTTTCAGGTTGATGTGAAATAAATGTTTTCACATAACTTTGCATTTATTTGTAACCGTTTGTTCCAGCTTCTGGTAAAGATTTGCAGTGGCCGTCAGCGGAAGTGTGTTGGGGCCCCAGCGTGTGGATGCCTCACCTTAGCTAACCTGCCTCTTGAGGTGTCCACGCGCCCCCAGATTAGCCGTTTCACTGCTTCCCTGTATAGCGTAGTGGCTTTTAAAGTAACTTCAGGTAGTGGTTCCTTGTTGACGTGCTGCCCGTTGCCGGATGCGGGTATCATGACTGTTTCCTCTTGTGTGAGATCCGTCCTTTTACTTCTTTGCTCAGATGTAATTGAGATTGACCTCAAGAATGGTGAATGGGTATTTTTAAATGTTTCTAAACCATACAACTTCGGAAAGCTAAGTATACCAAAATGTTTGGGTTTTTTTTCCCTTTAGATCTCCAGTGCCTATTGGATTTTCACCTTAAAAAGTTCAGAGCGTGAAATTTCTTACACTGTCAATGTAGATCCAGTACAATGATTCAGTAGAAGACCCTACAGATCAGGGGGCGCAGGAGCCTGGCACTGAAGGATGAACGGAGAGGAGGAGTTCTTCGATGCCGTCACAGGTGAGCGGAGGGAGAGGCAAGTTCAGAGATCGTGTCGTGAGCACGAAGCCCTCGGACGTAGCCCGGGGACGTGAGGACGGCCCAGGAAAACTGTGTGGAGAGAGAGCTGACATGTTCCAAGGCACCAGCCTTCAGTAAAAGCATGTGTCCTATCCTAGGTTTGGGGGAAAACATCACCTTTGGACCACTAAAGATAACAAGAAAGGGCAACTGTGCTTTAGTCTTTAAGAGTTGCCCTGGGGTGTAAATATTTTTACTGGGATCCTAAGTGAGATGGTCAGCATTCTTATATTATTTATACGTAATGATCAAAAGCGTATTGTCCTGTCTCATAACTGTATCGTGTTTTGCACTGCTTAGAGTCTACCCAAAAATGTAGCTGCTTTAATTTACAACAATTTAAAGTACATTTACCTGCTTTCGCAGCAGCTCTCACCGTGTCAGAGTTCAGCTCACACACCACTGTGAGTGCTGGTACACAGCCTGGTGGGCACAGTGCATGGCGGGGTGGCAGGCGGAGGAGAGGCAGGCTGGGTTGGCTCACATTTGCTTAGAACAACCCCTCCTCGTCCTTTTCCCGCCTAAGGGACAGATGACCACAGGGGGCCCCAGAACTCACGTTCAAGACGCCCCCCTCCCCCCCCATTGTCTGCCTTCCACCCTCCTCGTCGGCAGGAGGGGCATCACTTTGCTTTTTCTAGCGAGGGGTCCCCTTGGTGGAGACGGGCTTCAGGAGACTCTTCCAGCCCACGCCCCCCTCTCAGGTGTGGGAACATAGAAACAGCAGCTCTGAAATATTACTGCCGCCGGGTTTTTCAGCGCTAACCCTCCCAAGGGCAGTCAGAGGGGCACTTCCGTAGTCAGTGCCGAAAGAGCGTGGTGCCCAGCACGGCCAAACGCTCTTTCCTGAGCGCTGTCGCTGTTCCCCGGGACACCTTTGCCGTCCTTGCTGGCGCTCCTGTCTCGTGGAGCCCTGGCCCTGTGCTCCCGGGCGTTCAGCGGCCGTGCTTCTCCCGAGTGAAGGGTTGGAGCAGGTTGAGGGACGGGCAGCCTGAGATTATTGACTTATTCTTGTCCGGAGCCCCAGGGGGAGCAGGCCCTGAGCTCATCGCTGTTTTCAAAGGCTGAACTGCTAAGCCATCTTATCTTCCGTGACGTCATAGCTATTGTGTTCCTCGTAGACGTGTTTTCCTGGGAAGCGTGCTTGTCTGCTTAACCCGCACGCCCATCAGTAGTCTTTCGCAGTTGAATTCCCACCAAGCGGGGTGTTTGTCAGGGAGTCATGCCCTCAGGCCGCCTGGCCCTCGCAGGCTGACCACGTCTGAGACCAAGTGGGCCCGGCCTCGGCGTGGCCTTCTCACCCGGGAGCCTCCTGGGAAGCTCCCTTTCACCTGGGACCAGTGTAGATACTCCGGAAGGTCTTTCCCCAGAGAGGGCTTGAACTGCCAGGAGTGCGGTGTGTAGGTGACCCCATCCCTGCCTCTCCGCACGGCGGGACCTCTCCGCGTGTCCCTGAGATGCAGGCAGAAGAGGCAGATGTCTAGGTGAAAATAATTCCTCGCCTCAGCCCTTTGGTTCCCAAGCAAATAACAGAAAGACAAAAAATATGAAGTCTCCCGATGCAATGAAATACCCAGTCAGTGACTACTTCACTGTTTATAGAATCAGTCTTACTTTGTGACTCTAATTTAAAAAGTGTTTAAACCCAGCAGTTATTAAATGAATGACTTCACGAGGCAATCACTGGGGCTTCCCTGGTGGCACAGTGGTTAAGAATCCGCCCGCCAATGCAGTGGACACAGGTTTGAGCCCTGGTCCGGGAAGATCCCACATGCTGCACAGAGCAGCTAAGCCCGTGAGCCACAACTACTGAGTCCACAAGCCACAACCACTGAAGCCCACGCCCCTAGAGCCCACGCTCCACAATAAGAGAAGCCACTCTAGTGAGAAGCCCGCGCACCACAACGAAGAGGAGCCCCCGCTCGCCACAGCTAGAGAAGGCCCGTGCACAGCAATGAAGACCCAACACAGCCAAAGTAAATAAATAAACAAATAAACTTTTAAAAGATAGGCAATTACTTCCTACAAGAATCAGTACCTTTACTTACTTATTTTCAGTGGTTGTGGCTTTTGGGCTCAGTAGTTGCCACGTGAGGGCTCTAGAGTACAGGCTCAGTAGTTGTGGTGCATGGTCTTAGCGTCTCCGCGGCATGTGGGATCTTCCCGGACCAGGGCTCGAACCCGTGTCTCCTGCATTGGCAGGCGGATTCTTAACCACTGTGCCACCAGGGAAGTCCAAGAATCAGTACCTTTAAATTGAAAGGTTTTAAAGTACACGAAAAATATGTACAGATTAAGGGTTGTAAAAAGTCAGACTAACCCGTCAAAGGTGGGCATCTCTGAGTGATCGGATTACAGATGATTTCAACTTTCTCCTTTGCTTGTCTGTTTTTTCTTTTTCTATAATAAACACGTGTCGTATATTAAAGTGTTTAAGCTGTTAGGTAGCGTTGGCTTCATCAGAGATAAGACTTCAATGCGCTTGTCAGCGAGGAGCTGCCTTGTTTTCTTGGGCACGCACCAGGGTTGTGATTTAAACGAACTTTCTACTTGACGCTGGCCCAGAATCTCAGCCCTGAGGGAGGTCCTCGGAGATAGGGACACCCGTGCAGGGTAACACCAGGTCCATAGGACTGAGCATCCTTAAGCGGGGACTGCTAAGTTTAGACTGGGGATTAGTAGATGTTGCTTTGGGGATAGTTAGCAAAAACTAGAGGTGACAGGCTATTTCAGAAAGCATTGATTATTTAAGAGGTTCATTTTTTTAAAAATTAATTTATTATTAGTTTTGGCTGTGCTGGGTCTTCGTTGCTACATGTGGGCTTTCTCTAGTTGCGGCGAGCGGGGGCTACTCTTTGATGTGGTGCGCGGGCTTCTCATTGCGGTGGCGTCTCTTGTTGCAGAGCACGGGCTCTAGGTACGTGGACTTCGGAAGTTGTGGCTTGCGGGCTCCAGAGCGCAGGCTCAGTAATTGTGGCGCACGGGCTTAGCTGCTCCGCGGCATGTGGGATCTTCCCGGACCAGGGCTTGAGCCCGTGTCCCCTGCATTGGCAGGCGGATTCTTAACCACTGTGCCACCAGGGAAGTCCAAGAGGTTCATTTTTAATATATCCTTTCAAATTCATTGTGTAATAAATCTCAATACTACTGTATTTTGTGCACCTGTCAATATAGAAGAATACGAAGGAAGGTTATTTTTGCGTTTTCTCAAGGAGGCTTATTAGCAGCAGGTTTGTTTATGTTTTGTGTCTGACCATAGTCACCTGGCCTGTCACCCTGGGCCTCGCCTTCCTCTCGGAAATGAGGGGCTGTTATGGGAGCCCTGAGCTCCTCGTGGGCTGTGCCCTCGCTGAAGTAGTCAAGGTCATCGATAGTCAGTGGTCAGGAGCTCCCCACCCCAGCTGGAAGGACTTGCGCTGGCAGCCACAGCTCCCGTCCGGGCCTGCTGTGGAGCAGAACTTGAGTATTTTCAGTGGATTGCACTGGCTGAGTTGAGAGGAAACACTTTCCTTTTCCCTGTAGTCACTGGTCGCTTTGGGAGAAAGCGTTCCCGGTGCAGAAGGGGCACGGAGCACAGCCCAGGGTGGTGTTACTCTTACTCGGCGGATGGGATGGGCCAGGAGCCCGCACGACTGTATCTCACACAAGTCCGAGTAGTTCACTTTCCCCGAGGTTTCCACGTACGTGGCGTGCCCTCTGCGTTCGCAGCCACCGTCTGCTGTTCCGGTTTCTGTTGGCTGGTTCTGGCGGTCCTGGCGGTGTTTGCACGGAGCTCGGACTTAGAAACACGGCGGCAGGTTGTGTGTCAGGACATGACGCGGAGCCTGACTGCGGCTTGTGCGGAGGAGGGAGGGGTTGCAGCCTGAGTTAGGTGACAGCACCACAGAGGTGGCCGCCCCAGAGGGTACGGTCACTGACGACAACAGGGGAAACCTGTCCTAGTGCCCAGGAGCCGCCCCCCACTTAAGGACCTGGAGAGTGTGGCGCTGGTGGCAGGGTGGTGGCCTCATGCGGGGAGCCCCCGGGAGCGGTCCTCGTGCTCCGCCTCGACCTTCGGTTCTTGGGAAGAAGCGTTCATTACTCTGGACGTGTCGGTCAGAAGCACTCTCGAGCTTCAGGTGCCTGCTTGCAGAGTGAGAATTCTTAGAGGTAGGCTTTTCCATCTTCCAAGCCCTGCAGAAGTTACCACTCTGCTTGTCTCGCACAGGCTTTGATTCTGATAACTCTTCTGGGGAATTTTCAGAGGCAAATCAGAGAGTCACTGGCGTGATTCATGTGGACACCAGCAAAAGTAATGGGATTGGAAAAGTTGGGGAGAGGCCTCCTCAAGAGAATGGAATTCAAAAGCACAGGTATGTCATCCCACATGGACGTTTTGGAGTCTCCCAGCGCGCCTGTCCTCGCCCCACATCTGCAGCGGGCCCTGAGCTGGAGGAACATCCGTCCCGTGTCACCTGGGCCCTGCCCCCTGGGCAGACCCAGGGCCCTGTTCAGCCAAAGACCCCGAGACCCACTGGCCCTACGCGTGCTCCCTGGAGATCAGTGATGGCGCCTCCTCAACGTGACCCCCGTCCGTAAGCGGACGGGCGGCCGTCCCTGCCCTGGGGTTGCTGGGGGACTGAGCTCCGTGGGCGCCCTAGCGTTGGCAGGGGGCCTGGCACAGAGCCAGAGGTCACTGGTATCAGACCCAACTGCTAGCTTCACGCAGAGCCGCCTGCGTTTGACGCGTCGACCTCTCACCCCGTGAGTGAGTTTCAGAGGGTTGTTTATTAGCGCAGCGAGGCCGCAGTCCATTCTCTCCCCACCAGCACTGCGTTCTCAGGCAAGCAGATTCTGAAGGGTGACCTAAGCCTTCACCAGCAGAAGTGGGGGACGTAGGCGGGGCAGCCGTGAGTCAGGTGGGTGGAGATGGCGGCCTCTGTCCACCCCGCGCTGTTTGCGCTTCGGCTCCAGGGAGCCCAGCTTCACCCCAGATCTCTGCCCTGCGCTGGCACCCAGTGCCCAGCTGGGGCCCCGGAGCTGTCAGAGCACCTCCTGCCTGCTTGTGCGGCCTGGACCTCTGCTGTCAGCGCCCCGCACCCTGTAGGTGGGAATCTGACTCAAGCTGCCCGAGGGCCCGCTCCTCCCTCCCGTCTCCAGCCCCAGGCCTGACACGCTGGCCTCCAGACGCCCTTGGGTGCCTTCACCCGCCCGCTCCTGTCGCGGCCCCCTGCCACCACTGCTCCTGAACCCCCGGGAGGCGCCTCCTCACGGCTCCGCCCTCCCCCTCCCTTCAGCCACCCCAGGGGGCAGGTCTGATTGTGCGCCTTCCCAGGCACGGCGCACGGGGACAGCGGCCCCTTTTCCTCTTTGAAGAGGCGGTTTGGGTCGTGAACAGTAAGGTTCTCCTCTTAGGCTGAGGACCTGCACCCTCGCCTCTCTCCTGGGGCGGCCCCTCCCGTGTCTGTGGTCCCAGCCTCTTGGGGTCCTCGGTGCACCTGGCCTGTCCCACGTCGGGGCCTGTGCCATGTCGGGGCTCCATGCCCCTGGCTCCGGCCCTCTGCTCCACCTCCATCTCTTCAGCTCCTGCCTCCCCAGGGTCATCCGTGGACCCCTTTCCCACCGTCCACAGAGCCACGCTCCTTCCTCACGGCTCCCTTGCAGCGGGGGCCTGTCCTGCCCTGGCCGCTCGGGGCCCCAGACGAGAGCCGGCAGAGTGGGGCCACGTGCTGGTTGCCGGCAGCCTGGCACGTGGTGCCTCGTGAATGCGTCTCCCGCTGCCTTGCCCTCCTCTCCCACCTGCCCCCCCCGGGCCCGTGGTCCCCCGACCCAGTTCACCGTGAGCAGGGTGTCCTGTGCCCGGGCTTACCCAGCATCGGCGGGAAGACACCTGGGGAGGAAGGTGCCTCAGGAAAGACAAGCACAGGCTTCAAAGGGGTTTAAAGAGCTGGTTTCTGAAAAGGTTTTCTCTTTCTTTTTCTTTTGGCCATGCTGCGTGGCTCGTGGGATCTTAGTTCCCTGACCAGGGATCGAACCCGTACCCCCTGCACTGGGAGCGCAGAGTCCTAACCACTGGACCACCAGGGAAGCCCCCGAGGAGGTTTTCTTCATGCAGTTCCCTCGTGGGGTCCTCTGGGCTCCACCTCCGTCTGCAGCCCTGCTGCTGCTCCAGGCCGCTGGCACACGGCTGCCGGGGGACTGAGCGACCCGTCTCCCCAGCTCCGTGGAGGAAAGTCGCCTGTGTGGCCATGATTGCTTCCTAAGAGGCCCTCCAAAGATCGATGCAGAAAGCTTTCTTTGGGACTTCAGCAGCAGTCAGGTCCTTTTTTCTCTGCAGGCATGCCAGCATAGAGAAATGCTAATGCTTAGAAAGATCAAAGGAAGACATGGTCATTGTGCAAAACCACCAGTCGTAAGCGACTCTCCCGTTGGTTGAATAAATACATGTCACTCTGGTTACCCCTTTACAGGACGTCGTTGCCTGCTCCGATGTTTACCAGAAGCGATTTCAGCGTGTGGAGTATATTGAAAAAGTGCATTGGCTTGGTAAGTTCAGATGAACTCGTTTTGAAGTGTGAATCTTACACGTTTTTAATTCCTGTGAATTTATTGCACTACTGGTAGTTTAAGAAGATGCACTCTGCATAGTTATAAACAGCATGATGTAAAGATAGTAAAACAGGAAAGGAACAAATACGGGAGGGGAAAAGGTGAACAAAAGCTAAAGTATTAATACACAGTAGGACACCCATTCTGCAGGTTAATCTCTTGACATAAGGAGCTTCAGAGGGGTTTACACTTACCTTGGTGTTTCATGATGTGCTCGTAGCCAGCTGGCTTTGGATAATCCTCATGAACCGGGGGGCTTTGGTGGGGTTCCTGGCCACTCACCAAGGGAGCGAGGCTCCGTGTCCCCCAGCCCACCCACCCTGGGCTGCAGGCAGAGTAACAGGAAAGATAGTTGGATACTTAGTGTCCGGAAGTCGTAGGCCTTTCCTTTTATGGTCTTTCCTGGCTGTGAGACCTGGGACTGGTCCTTCTCAGGAGGGGAGAGTGCTGCCTTGAGCGGGCTGCCGCGTGCTCAGCCGCGGCCACGTCTGGTCACTCACGCTCGGGCTGCGTGAGCTACAAAAAATGACTTCGCTGCTTCTCGGGTGGTCTTCAGCCCAGTCTTCTAACGCGTTTATTTTTTGTCATCTTTTGATCTTGCAATAACTTGAGACTGCAGAATAGCGAGTCTTTTACCCTTCACCCAGCCTTCTGTAACGGCAGCATCTCACATGAGAACCACAGCACTCACTCTGGGGCGTTACTGTTAACTGCAGCACGTACCTGACTGGGCTTTCCCCAGCTTTTCCACCAATGACCGTTTTTTTTTTTTTTTCTTAATTTATTTATTTTTACTTATTTTATTTTTGGCTGTGTTGGGTCTTCATTGCTGCACGCAGGCTTTCTCTAGTTGCGGCGAGCGGTGGCTTCTCTTGTTGCGGAGCACGGGCTCTAGGCGCAAGGGCTTCGGTAGTTGTGGCGCAGGGGCTCGGTAGCTGTGGCATGCTGGCTCTAGAGCGCAGGGCTTTGTTGCTCCGTGACATGTGGGGTCTTCCTGGACCAGGGATCGAACCCGTGTCCCCTGCATTGGCAGGCGGATTCTTAACCACTGAGCCACCAGGGAAGTCCCCACCGATGACCTTTTATTAGAGGATGGTGTGTAGAAACCGAGACCTGGGTGCTGGATGTGCTCATGGCTCCTGGGGTGTCACTGCTCCAGGCCTCTCAGCAGACAGAGCTGGAAAACCTAGGAGTGCACACTGAGCCCTGCTTGCTCACACACGTGTATCTGTACACACCTGTGATCTTTTAAAGTGACATGTTCAGGACTGTTTTCTTTTAGCACCATCCCCTCCTACGTTTTCGACTGTGTGCACAATTCAGGTCTTCACAAAAGTGTCTGTCTGGGAATGTGATGAACTCAACAAGCCACTCGGTCTTGACTCTTCAGATGTCTAAAACCAAAAGCCTCTTTTCAGCAGAGTGACATCATTGCATTGCACTCCCCAAGGAACTGACCGTAGGCTGGATTCAGAGTAAGGCTGGATGTAACCCTCGGGGTTGGACGTCTGCATCTTGTTGGGTCGCACTGCCCCACTTCATAGCATCCATCCGCTGTCCCCCGTGAGCTGCTCATCTCTCCGGATGTACCTCCAGGGAGGTGACACACCTCTCTTCACTGCCCATCAGCTCATTGAAACAGCCACGGACTAGTGAACACGACAGTTTCCGACAGAGGTAGCCAGAATCTCACGAAGACCCCTGCCCGTCACCAGCCCTCACCACTGCCAGTCAGGGCTAATCATGCATCCTCCGCCCCTCCATCTCCCCCCTCCTCCCCTGGTATTTTGAAGCAAATTCCAAACACCTTTTCATTTGTGGACATGTCTTATATATCACTAAAGGCTAAGGATTCTTTTTAAACCCAACCACAATACTATTATCCTACTTTTTTTTTTTTTTTTTTTGGGCGGTACGCGGGCCTCTCACTGTTGTGGCCTCTCCCACTGCGGAGCACAGGCTCCAGACGCGCAGGCTCAGCGGCCATGGCTCACGGGCCCAGCCAGTCCACGGCATGTGGGATCTTCCCGGACCGGGGCACGAACCTGCGTCTCCTGCGTCGGCAGGCGGACTCTCAACCACTGCGCCACCAGGGAAGCCCCCTATTATCCTACTTTTGAAAGTAACATAATTCTTTAGCATCATCAAATGCCCACTCTGTGTTCCAATTTCCAGTCGTCTGAGCGTGACTCTCCTGTGTGTGTTCTGCGGTCTGTGTGGGACTCATCTGGGTCCTTCCGCCACAAGACCTTTCTGTTGCTCTTCTTCTGAATTTAAGAACTGCTGGTGCTTGGTGCCCAGACGCATTATCTCATCAGGAGTTGCAGGTCGGAGCCAGGCTGATAACGATTGCCCTTCTTCCATGACCTGGAATATTTCTGTGATGAGAAAGTCCCCTCCTCTACTGTGAACGTGGTTTGCATAAGACAGTCGGGATCAATGAGTGACTCTCTATCAAGGTGTTCAGATGATGTCTTTGGTTCCCTGGCAGCATAACTGGTCTAACCAGCCAGCTCACAGGGTTGGCCCTGTGCTGTGTCCAGTCACACTTGTCCGTCTCCGGCTGTAAGAGCCTCTTCAGGCTGGCCCGCACTCCTTTACAAAAGATGCCTCTGCTCCTTCTGTACCTTTATTGTCCAGGGAGAGAGAGAGCTCAGGACCATAGCTGGGCCCGGGGGAGGCTACTGGATTGGTCTTGTTTCTAGGTCTTTTCAGGGGAGAGAGTTAGGAGCTGTGTTTTGATTTGTTTCAACGATGCTTCAAATTCCACGCGACAGGATTTATCTAACCTCTTCTGTCTTCTGTCTGTGTCTCTATTCCGCCCAGTTTTTCACGGCACAGGAGATGACGGATTTAGCGCAGCATGTAGCTTGTGACCCGCTGCTGCGCCCACACCCGTGGTGGCTCAGGAGAGCACCTCTGTGGCATTTGTCGTTCTTGCCCCGAGGGTGAATCTTCAGTCCCTGTGCCTTAGCGCCTCTGGGCGATTGTGCCGCCAGGGAGGTGGTGTGGGTTCATTTGTTTTGTTTTATTTGCGGTGTTTAGAGATGGCTTTTCTAAATCTAATTTTGGTTTAAAATTGTAAGTCCAGAGTCAAATCTCTCAGACAAGGTATATTCCAGGCGTTTAGCTTCCTGTCCCCGTGCCCTCCCTGCAGTCTGGAGGTGACCATCAAAACACGTTCTGGTCCCCCTTCCCGCGCGTGAGAACGACGACTGCGTGGCCTCGGTCGGCTCCTCTCCACCTGTTTCCGCCCCACAGTGTAGCCTCGAGGGCAGAGCTGCTGCTTGTTCTTCTGGTCACCGCGCTGTGCTGCCCCACAGTTGACTCACCGTGGCCCTGTGGTTGGATGTTTGCGTTGTTTCTGGCCTTTTGCTGTGTATTTGCTGGAGGAACTGTGGGTTAGGCTCCTGCACGTGGGGCCGCCGGACCAAAGGCTTGGGGTGGGGGGGCATGGCTGGGTCCCCTCCTCTCCGGAGGCTGCCGCATTTTGCATTCCCACCGGCAGGTGTGGGAGGCCTGGGTCCCCCCAGCCTTGCC
The DNA here is from genome assembly GCF_008692025.1 of Phocoena sinus. NCBI lineage: Eukaryota > Metazoa > Chordata > Mammalia > Artiodactyla > Phocoenidae > Phocoena > Phocoena sinus. The sequence goes on along the minus strand of NC_045777.1, from coordinate 1,517,896 downwards.
AACAGGCGGGGGTCAGAGGGTTGGGGCTTTGCCACTTGAGTTGGGTGTGCAGTGGAATCTCCGTGTGCTTTCATTTCCTGTCTCCTGACGTGAGCGAGGCCAGCATCTTTCCTGGCAGCGTTTCTTTCCCTCCCCTCCCTCCCATCTCCTCTTCCCTCCCGCTCCTGTCCAGCCCTGGTCCTTCCTTGACAAAGCCAGTCCTGTGCTGCTCAGCCGTGCTCCTGGGAGGGGCCTCTGCCTTCTCGAAGTGCATTGGAGCCTCCTCCCTAGATGCCGGCTCCCTCGGCGCCCACTGCAGTATGGGTCCCCGAGCGTCTTCCCGGCCTCCCCCTGCACCAGGGGCTGCACGCTTGCTCTGCCTGCACGGTACCTGAGAGCCGGCCGCGTTAGGGGGTCTCACTTGCCAGGCCGAGGAGTTTCCAAGTCACCCTGGGGTGACGGGTCGGAATGATGCTTTGGGACCACGGAGCTGAAGGTGGCATGAGGAACACCCAGGAGCAGGGTCGTCACTGGAGCTGGCGGCCTGGGGGTGCCTGCAGGCTCGTGTGCCGTGAGCGGGGGGGCGGGCACCGTGCCCACGGGCGTGTGTGCGGGCGGCTGTCTCGCAGGCCAGGCTCCCCACAGGGCCTCTCCAGTCTCATCCCGCGCGGGCAGCTGCGGCTGCAGGGAATGATGCTCGGAGCAGGGGCGGGTGCGGGGGCACTGGTGTCTGGGCAAAGCCACCGGCAGCGGTAGTGGTAGCGGTAACGGGTCCTCACCGGCTCCCCCTAGGAGCTGTCCAAGATCACGATGCCCATCGCCTTCAACGAGCCTCTGAGTTTCCTGCAACGGATCACGGAGTATATGGAGCATGTGTACCTCATCCACAAAGCCTCCTGCCAGCCCCAGCCCCTGGAGAGGATGCAGGTGGGCGGCGGGCTCCTTTCGGGGGGAGGGCCAGGCTGGGTGCAGCTTGGCTGGGTGCGGACCGTAGCTTTTAATGAACGTGACGCCATCAGGTTGGCCATGTGGTGGCAGGGACCCAGGCACCTCAGCAGTGGGACACCTGGGAGAAGGGCCAGTGCAGCTTGCACGGATGTTGAGGTGCTGTCCTGCCCCAAGGCCAAGGCATTTGTCGTGGGCACGTTCCGCGCGGGCGTGGTCTCGGCCTGCCTGGTGGTCGGAGCTGCAGGGCTGCAGCGGGTCGTGGCGCCGGCACTCGGCTCCTCTTGGGCCCTTTCAGCACCATCACCCCACGTGAGTGTGTGTGTGTGTGCGTGTGTGTGCACATGTGTGTGATGGACAGGGCCTGCGAGGTAGGCCCGGGCTGGGGGTGGAAGGCGGCAGAGTTCCTGCTTTCCATGGCTGTGAGGAAGTGGTGGGTGATAAGCAGTATTTCCCCGGAAGTTCTGCGGTTTCAAACGTGTTACAAGTGGAGACTGAAAAGGCACCCAGGAGCGAGCGAGTGGGGCACCCTCACCGCCCCGGCTCCCACATTCTGATGGACGGCCGCCCCTCACCAGCCTGTGGTTGTTTCCAGTCTGTAGCGGCCTTTGCGGTTTCGGCTGTGGCTTCCCAGTGGGAGAGGACCGGCAAGCCGTTCAATCCGCTCTTGGGGGAAACGTACGAGTTAACCAGGTAAGGGGACAGGCCCTCGTGACCATCTCGTGTGTGAGGTGCTTCTGGCGACGGGCAAGGGTGGTTCCTTGTCCAGCATGGATTTCTCCAGGCTGATTGAATTGAGGGGTTTACTGCAGGTGGGAAGATGGTGCACGTACGAGAGCTGTTGTGTTAATGACATAACAGAAGCCCGGTGAAAAAACCGAGTTGAAAACGGAAGAACGCGTTAGGTTCAGGAACGGAGAGGGGACGCCCGGGAGCGTGCAGCGCGGGGTGTCGGGTTGCTGGGTGCTCGTGTTCGGGCATTTCTGCGAGGTGTAGTTTAGTTTGCAGCATCTTTATAAAACCAGTGGCTGTTCCGTGACCGACGCATCCTGGATTCAGAGAACCACACACTTGTGGTTCTTGGGTCCTTTATTGCATATGTGTTATTAATGGTTGAGTTTTTCCAATGGAGAGTAAATGGTGGTGGGATTTGGGGATGTCGGACAGCTTAGAATGGGCACTCTTCAGGTTTGTAGGGTGTAAGCGGGTGGGTGGGGGTGTGTGTATCTGCACCGGTTCCCGACCGTTTGGGGAGGAATCGTCATCTCAGTGATGCGGGCGGTTTGCACACATCTGCCCACACGTCACTTCCCAGGTTGGGAAAGCTACATTCACGTCAGTTTCAAATTCCACTGTTTCTGGCTTGTCCTGGGTGGCTCAGCAGCGACCCCTTCTCCACACGCCGCTAGAGTGGGAATTCCCCCTGGGTTTTTAGTGTGGCTTAGAGGTCGGCCGGCACTGAGCGGTGGAGAAGCCGTTCTCCACATCGCATTGCCCTTGAGAAAGCTGGACGAGTTGGGAGAAAGCGTGATGTGCGCTGCTGGGGGGCTTTGTAAATGACAGGGGTTCCGCACGTGACCTTGGGCTGTGGCATCTCACACCAAGCGGGGCCATAAGGCACAGCCCTTTCCTTTTAGAAGCGAGGAAGCTGAGACCCAGGCAAGGGAAAGGCTTGCCCCGAGGGTCACTCTTTTTTTTTTTTTTTTTTTTTTTTTTTTTTTTGCGATACGCGGGCCTCTCACTGTTGTGGCCTCCCCCGTTGCGGAGCACAGGCTCCGGACGGGCAGGCTCAGCGGCCATGGCTCGCGGGCCCAGCTGCTCCACGGCATGTGGGATCTTCCCGGACCGGGACACGAACCTGTGTCCCCTGCATCGTCAGGTGGACTCTCAACCACTGCACCACCAGGGAAGCCCGAGGGTCACTCTTAAGGGGACACTTTTGTCTTGAATTCATGTAGGAGTTTCCTCCTTTCTTAGATGTTTCTCTCGAGCAAAAGCTTCCTCCCTCCGGTTAGTTTGCTTTAGTCCAGGGTTCGAGATTGTAGCTGTCAGATTATTATTAGCATTTTTGTTTATTAAAAGCATCATCGAAATATCTGAAAAGAGAAATCAAAGAGTAATATGATAAAAGTTGCAGACAAAGGAAAGTAAACAGATGGATTAAAAGCGTACGAACCCCCCAAGATGCTGGATACAGAGTGACACCCCTCATTGTTCATCTTTTTTTTTGCGGTACGCGGGCCTCCCACCGCTGCGGCCTCTCCCGTTGTGGAGCACAGGCTCCGGACGCGCAGGCTCGCGGCCATGGTTCACGGGCCCAGCCGCTCCGCGGCATGTGGGATCTTCCCGGAGCGGGGCACGAACCCGTGTCCCCTGCATCGGCAGGCGGACTCTCAACCGCTGCGCCACCAGGGAAGCCCTGTTCATCTTTTTCATGAACGTAGTTCAGGGCTTGAACTATAGTTTCACAGGCTGATGGGAAACACTGACATTCTCTCTTAACTGTGTGTCAGGCCTTAACTTCTAGGTCACGCTAACGGTGTCTGCCGCGTGCCACACGTGTGAGACGGAGCCATCTTCCTGTTTGGGGGACAACATAACTAAGCCTGGCCATTCACCAGTGTCTTCTCATCCTTAGAGATTGCTCCTGGATAACTAAAAATAACACTTTCTTTTCTTAGACAAGTATTCATTTTGTAAATTACATACCTTGGTAGGCAACCTTTTTAAAATCTAATTTTTCAACTTTCCTCCCTCTGTAATGATTGGAAGTTCTGATTCCAGTTAAGTTAGTAATTATGTGGTTGTGCTTTTATAATTGTCAATGACTACAGCTGTAGGTGTATTCAGGGTTCTGGAACAATTAAAAACTGACATTTTTATTGAAAAAGAGAGTGTACTAAAAATCCTATTTCCTGGCCAGGAATATCTTGGGGCATAGGACATTTCATCACAGAAATGCCAGGAGCCTTGAAAGGAGGCTGGAAAGTCCTACTCTGGGTTTACTGGGCAGTGGGCCTCCCTCGAGGACTAAGGTGACAGTTTGCTGTCAGTTCTCTGAGTTCACTGGTTCTGAGAGCTCCTTGTGCACCTGCGTGCAGGGCGGGAGGCCTCTCTGCACTGTCGCTTGTTCTGCGTGGTACTGACTTTGGCCCTGGAGGCACAGCGCGTGTGCGTGTGCTCTGCGTGTGGTCAGTGTTAGGCCAAGTGTGACGTCAGGGAGCCGCGTCAGATATTTCTGCCACGTGTGACAGCACGCGTGGTCCCCTTATCCCAGCGCCCCTTCCAGACGTGGAGGCCGGGTGGCCGTGAGGTCCTGCAGTGCCACAAGCGCTGAGCTGCAGGCCCGCTGAGAGCGGGTTGGGCTGACCTTTCTGGGCTTTGTTGTCACTGATGAGGCCCTTTGACTGTCCCTCCTGCCCCCTCCTTTCTTTTCCTTGTTTTGTTCCCAGGGAAGACTTAGGGTTCAGGTTCATATCCGAGCAGGTCAGCCACCACCCCCCCATCAGTGCATTTTACTCGGAGGGCCTCCATCAGGACTTCCTGTTTCACGGCTCCATCTACCCGAAGCTCAAGTTCTGGGGGAAGAGCGTGGAGGCGGAGCCGCGTGGCACCATCACGCTGGAGCTTCTCAAGTGAGTGGGCGGCCGCGCGTCCGAAGGGAAATCCGTTTCCATTTAGGACGAAGACGTCCTTCTGGTGGAGGGATCCTGCGTGTTCTGCGGGCAGGGAGCCTTTCCAGCGGCAGGGACTTGCTCTAGGGAGGCTGGAGACCTCGTCGGGCTGGCTGTTCCTGGGGGTCCTCCTCACGTTTGACCGTGTTGGGTCCCGTCTTCTCTCCCCCGATCTCTGCGGTTCGGTCCCTGTTTGTGGTCATCACCTCCTGCTGCGTGACAGCCCCAGCTCAGCAGTGTGAAACGGCACTGTCCGTCCCCCCCCGCCCCCCCCCCCCCCCCCGTGTCTGGGGGCTGGAGGGCAGGGGCAGCGTGGGCGGCTCTGCCGGGGTTCTGTGCGGGCGCAGCGGGAGGCCTCCTGAAGACAGGTGGGAGGAGCCTCTGCTCCCGTGTTCACTGTGCCGGCAGCTGGCAGGGGCCCTCGTTTCCTTGCCACCCTCTGCTCCGTACGGCTGTGCAGACGAGGCGCTGGCATCCCCCAGAGCTGGGGCCCGGGGTGGTGGGCAGACCACCACCGGGACAGAACCTGCAGTGTCTTCTGTGACCTGACCTCAGAAGTGAACACAGCCCTATGTGCACGTGCTGCCGGCCACGCAGCCCAGCCCTGCTTGAGTGTGCAGGGTGGGATGCCGGGCTTGACCACCAGGAGGTGAGAAGGAAGGGGCCGTCTTCCAGGATGCCCGAGCACTGTTAAATCTAAATCTAAACGCGCCCAATCTGATGGTGATCAAAGACCCTCAAAGCAGAAACTGAGTCTCTAGCAACCGCCTGGCGCTGCAAACCCGAGGGGTGCAGCCGGCTCCCTGGGGTGTGAGCCTCGCTAGCCGTAGCCCCCATGGGAAGCTTCTGATGTCATTGCACTTCCTGTGGCCCCGCCGGGCTGGAGGAGCGTGGTCTTCCCAGTACCCACCCCCCAACCCCTCCACCTCGGGGCAGATGAGGTCACCCAGGCACCGTGAGGGCGGCCCCTTCCTGGGGAGGGTACCTGTCCTGTCTGTCCCGAGCTCTCTTGGCTTTCTCGGGTGAGGCACGGGGAAGTGAAAGGTCACAAACTTTGTCAATTAACACCTTTGGGTTCCTGGGAAATTCAAGGAATTCCAAATATTCATCACGAAATGCCTGTGCTTTGAGCTGCTTTTTGCCCTGAATTGTGGCTCTTTGAGGCAGCCTCCCTTGAGACACACGTCTGGTCACATCTGCTCAGCACCTGTTTGTGGGGTCCACACACAGGTCCCCAAACGGCCAGGGCCACGCGCTGGGGACCTCGCGGTTCCTGCAGGCTGGGGTGGAGGGGCTGTGCTGTTGAGGGCTTCACAGGAAACCTCTTGCCTTTGTCTCAGCCTTTTCTTGCTTATTAACTTGTCCTGACATTTAAGTAGAAAGCTTTTTTGCTGCTACAAAGGAGAGAAGAAGGACATTTCAAACGAATGCTAAAGAAGTAGCCCCTGTTCAGGGAGTTCAAAGCGGTATTCTGCTCTTCTGCAGGTTTTAAGTCAATTACGGTTTGATTCTGTCTGGTGTTTTGCTTTTGAGGTCGCACAGCGTCTTTGCTTCGCTGGCCTCTGACTTGCTGCTCTCTGGCGTCTTTCAGACATAATGAAGCCTACACGTGGACCAACCCCACCTGCTGTGTCCACAACGTGATTATCGGGAAACTCTGGATAGAGCAGTACGGGACGGTGGAGATTGTGAACCACAGGTAACGGCCCCCGACAGTCGTGCAGCGGTCACAGCCAGGGTGGCGGTGCAGCACCCAGAGCACCAGCTGGCACTCAGCCCGTGGTTTCGCGCTGCTGTCGGCTTCTCCGGGCCCCTCCCTGGTCCCCCGTGCCCCTCGGCCTCCAGACGGGCCTCACTGGCTGGGAGGCCCCACACGTGGTGGTGGTTGGATCTGATTCTGGTTGGCACTGATCGAAGTCATCATTACTGCTCTGTGTTGATATTTCTTTGTTTTTAGTCACAAGAGTGAATTTATTTTGAAATTTTAAACTACACTGAAGAATGGTGTGATTCCCTGATGAAAATAGAGTGACCGTTCTCAAATCTTGTCCACTGTCCAGTCTGTCAGGCCTTATTCCTAGAAGTTCATGGCTGGTTGGCTTTGTTATATCTATTAAGATGTAATTTACATGTCATAAAATCCACCAGGTAAAGTGGACGCTTACATGGTTTTTAGTAAATCTGCTGAGTTGTGCAACCATCGGCACAAGGAAGTGCTCGAAGCTTTCCATCCCCCGGAAAGATCCCTGTGCTGTCCACTGGTCCTGATGCTGCCCCGCCCTGGGCAGCCTCCAGTCTGCCCACTCTCTCCCACCCTCCCTCCCTCTTTTCTCTCTCTCTCTTTCCTGGATGTTTCATGTCTACAACAGAAGCCTGTGTTTGTTTTCCCTGCAGAACTGGAGATAAGTGTGTGCTTCACTTTAAACCGTGTGGATTGTTTGGAAAAGAACTTCACAAAGTGGAAGGGTACATTCAAGACAAAAAGTAGGTCCGCGTGTGGGTTGGGCCACAGGGTGCCTGGACGGCGTGTGTGTCTCTGCAAAAGACACAGTTGTGCCGGTGACATCTGCCGGGGAGGACGAGTTATGACTCTTTCTTGTTTAGAAAAAGCATTTCATTACTGAGCACAGAAGGAGATGATGATGAATTTTAAGTGCACCATTCAGGGTGGTGACTGATGGAGCCCAGCTTCCCCTTCTTTGAGGGTAAAAGATCTGGGTCTGTTTTCTTTTGATAAAATTGATGCGAGAATGTTCAACATTTTCACTGAGAGAGAAAACTGCAGTTGTGCAAACAGGACTGAGATTTTAGAATTGGACCCTGTGTTTCCTTCTCTCTCCGGGCGTCCGTGACGGTCGTCGCAAAACCCAAACCCGAGCTCGTGAGCCTCATTCTCACGGGACTCGTTCATTCCAATTTGGAAATCTGGGACTTTTAAAGCTTTTGTGAGCAGAGGAATGGCCACTGGTAATCTTAACAAATTGGGGGGGGGGTCCCCCACGTTATGTGTTGGGTCTCAATTTCTCTCTCTCTCTCTTTTTTTCAATAAGTAACTTGGGCTGTATAACAGCCATAAGATTCCTTCCAGCTCCTGAAATATACACATTTTCGAGTAGAAAGAAGTTTCCAGTGTGAAGCAGTGGGTGCTTTTGTTCCATCCCACTCTACTGGGTACCGGAAATTCACCTGTTCTAATTCCTTAAAATACCTTTAGACGTAAGACTCTGACCACTTCGCCCCTTGAAGTAAGTTAGGACCTGGTGTGTGGACTTCACGGGGCAGCATTCCTGTTAGTGGGAATAGCACTGACCCGCCCTGTGGTCAGCTCACCCACAGAAGCAGGCCGCGGGAGCGGACGCCCACCGGCACTCAGTGAGCCATGCCAGTCCTGTTCTGAGTTTCTGGTTTTCCGCCCTACACTGGATGCTCTTTCCTAATGCTACGTCTCTTGGAGACAGAGAGCGTCTGCCAGGCTGTCTGCCGAGTGAGGTCTGGCCACGTGTCCCTGCCTGCTGGCCCTCCCAGCACATCCCGCGGCGGGCGGGGCAGCCTTTCCAGGGAGCGCGTGGCCAACTGTATGGTCTCCCCCGAGGGAGACGTGGGAAAGAGAAACAAGGGCCCAACACGGCTGACACCGCTCCTTTGGACTCAGGCAGAGAGCTCTGGTGGCTGATCTGGAAAGATCTGTCGAGGTTATTACGAAATGAAAAATGTGGGCAGACAGTGACGGGGTATCTGACTTGAGGTTACGAAGATAAAGCAGAGACCACGTCGGCTGGACATGGGGAGGGTTGTTTATGTGGTTTATAGGAAAAGGGCTGCAGGACACACGGTACATAAAAATGTAATGTATTTCAAAAATAACAATCGGGCGCGTAGGGTGTTAAATGTAATAACGTCGTACGCTTGTTCTCACATCATCTCGTCTCCTGCGGCCCGTCTTTCGCCCTTCAGGTTTTTGTACCTTCATTTTCTCTTTTCTGCTTTTGTGAAGGAATGTGAATAGTTAGTCTCAAAAGCCACGAGTAAGAGATGCTAAAATGAAACTTTTCATCTTTGCATTTACACCCAGCAACATCCCTAAAACTTATAAGAAGACATGCCAGAACGAGAATTTATTCCATGGTCACAGTTAAGGTGCCGCACGTTTAGATGAACGGTTTATAATTGTTAACTGGTAACTTTTTTTAAAAAAATTCCGTTTGACTACAGCAAAAAGAAGCTCTTTATGATCTATGGCAAATGGACGGAGTGTTTGTGGGGCCTGGACCCTGCTGCGTACGAGTCCTTCAAGAAGCAGGAGAGGAGAACCGATTCCCTGCGGAAGACAAAGCTGGTGAGCGGCTCCGTGCGGCATCCCCCGCGGGTGGGGTGGGTGGGTGGAGCCTGGCCGGGCCTGCCGCTTGCGGGGAACACGGCGCCTAGGGTGAATCACGGAACCTGTCTCTCAAGCAAAGCTGCTTGTCTTCTGATTCTGGACGGGGGCGGAGTCCACCTGCGTCCCAGTTGTGCCTCTACCCGCCCGAGCCTGGCGGAAGCAGAGGACACCTCCATTTTCCTCTGGATACTTCTCTCTTTTTGTGGCCACACTGCGAGGCATGCGGGATCTAGTTCCCCGACCAGGGATCGAACCCGGGCCCCTGCAGTGGGAGCACAGGGTCTTAGACAACTGGACCGCCAGGGAAGTCCCTCTTCTGGATACTTCTTCATAAATCTCCTGTTTCCCTGCACCTTGTGAGCTTAGACCCATTAAACGAGCAAGTGGATGTCACTTCTGCGTTTCTAGTTCTGAGTACCAGGTAATATACCCAACAGTTGGAAAGTTTTCACAAGGATACTTTCCCCTTGGAACTTTGGAATACTGATTTTCTTTTTTTATAATTTATTTATTTATTTATTTTTGCTGTGTTGGGTCTTCGTTTCTGTGCGAGGGCTTTCTCTAGTTGCGGCAAGCGGGGACCACTCTTCATTGTGGTGTGCGGGCCTCTCACTATCGCGGCCTCTCTTGTTGCGGAGCACAGGCTCCAGACGCGCAGGCTCAGTAGTTGTGGCGCACGGGCCTAGTTGCTCCGCGGCATGTGGGATCTTCCCGGACCAGGGCTCGAACCCGTGTCCCCTGCATTGGCAGGCAGATTCTCAACCACTGCGCCACCAGGGAAGCCCTGGAATACTGATTTTCTTAAGACTAGTTCTTCTTGAGCTTAAAACTAGAAGTGATAGTTCAAAAGAGGTGTCACATTTTTCTAGATGATAAATTAGACTGTACCAAACCCGAGGTGTCCGTAACAAAATGTTCAGCTACCACTGGGATCGATAGTGCTTTTTGTTTGTTTGCTTGGCCATGCCACGGGGCATGTGGCACGTGGGATCTTAGTTCCCTGACCAGGGATTGAACCTGTGCCCCCTGCAGTGGAAGCGCAGAGTCTTAACCACTGGACTGCCAGGGAAGTCTCCTGTTAGTGTTTTTTATATTGTGATATTTCATGGGTGCTATTAGACATCGTTTCTAATAATGCTCTTTTAAACTGAAAAAAAAAAAAGTAAAGTTCCATTTAAAGACCATCCAGTGGAATGTTAACTCCATTTAGTGGTGTGTTTTAATGCGTCAGCTTGGCTTTGTCGCCCCTTAGGGAACCTGGCAAGGAGGGAGCGTTTTGTGGGTACTTGTCACTGAGCTGTGTCTTTATTTAGCTTCGGGCACCAAAGCACATAACCTGCGGGTGGCGAGGCCTCCAAGGCTGTGCTTCTCACGGTTTAGGTGTCTCGCTTCACAGCTGCCTGAATAACCACCCTGTTCTTCCCCTTCGTCCCGTTGATTTTGAAAAAGAAGTAGCAGTTGCACCTTCTTATCGAGACGTGATCCCCAGTCTAGAAACGCTAAAACACTCTGAAATCACCAAGTGCGAACCCCGTCTCGAGTGAGCAGAAGCGCAGCTCGTGGCGGAATAAGCGCCTGGGAGAGGCATCCTCAGCTTCCGTAGGAGGTGTTGTCCCGTCTGGTCACACCCAGAAGGCTGTGCGGGCCCCCCCCACAAGGAGGGCGGTACCTGGCTGCTGTCTCGGGGGCTCCGGGCGGGGCTGGAGGGGCTCTGGGAGCACCGAGATGCTGTGTCTTTCAGGACGACTGCCCCGAGAAGGCCGACGGTGATGTGGTGGACGCCGTGCCGGAGGCTCAGGAGACGGTGCAGGTCATTCCGGGCAGCAAGCTACTCTGGAGGGTCAACACCCGGCCCCCCAACTCTGCCCAGGTCCGCGCCCCCCGCCCCAGCCAGGCCCCCCAGCCGTCCACCGTCACCCGAGGGACTCCCTGCCCTCCAAGCCCTGACCCCGACACATCAACACTCTGTGCACACATCACAGTACCCGGGTTACACTGCGAGCCCTCAGAGCCTATACCGGCTGCGTCTTACCAAAAGGGTTTCCAAACCAGTTTCGAGAGATTATTTTTCTGACTCGTCAGTTTAGGTGCTTAAATGCATTTTGATGTTTGTTTTTGAAAATTGCACTTATGATTTGCATTACATATAATAAATTTATTAAATGTAATGCAAAACTATAAGTACAATTATATATAATTTAATTATAATAAATATAATAAATGTATTGTATTTATAGTAATGTATACTATGTAAAAATAATTATGTGCTAACTATAACACATGTAATAACTTATATTTTAATATATTATAAGTTACATGTTAGTTATATATAAAATACATACACAACATGCTATAAGATTTTTTATCGTATTGTCACATGCTATAAGCAAAGCACAGCAGGTGCAAAATAAAGGAAACAACAAAACATTCGTCGGTCAGTACTCTACCTCAGCACAGCCACTGTTATAGTTTTAGTGGAGCACAAGCTAGTATAAAGTAATAGCAAAAAGAGCTCATGTTTAAACATGACACTCAGCCCTTTGGTTCAGTGAGCATCTACTGAGTCGGTGCGGGTGGGCCCAGGTCACCGGGAGCAGAGCCCAAGGACAGGGCAGGCGAGGACCCTGCCCACACAGCAGAGCCACCGGCCCGATGGGCTGGGGCGGGCCTCCTGGGCCCTGGCGACCTAGAGCAGGACCTGGGGGAGGCGGGGGTGGGGGGCCGTGGGCGCAGCGGCACCCCCCCCCCCCCCCGGAGGAGCTGAGCCGGAGACTCCCGTCCGGCCCCCAGGATGTGAGAGAGCAGATGTGCGGGTGGGACGTCAGGGTGAGGGCCTGGGTGCCCCGCGTGGGGGCGGAGGGGAGGGGCCCCAGACGAGTGCGTGTCAGGGCAGGGAAGGAGCCCCGGGCCCCGGTGACCTTGACAGCAGTGTCTCCATGGAGCCGGTGACACTTGGCTGCTCTGAAGGGGTTTAGAGTGTCGGTGGCCTCCAACTGTGAAGAGTGCACAGAAAAGAGTGCCATTTATAGTAACGATTTCTGTGCCTGCCCCTCCAGATGTATAATTTCACGAGCTTCACGGTTAGTCTCAATGAACTGGAGACGGGCATGGAGAAGATCCTGGCCCCCACCGACTGCCGGCTGCGCCCTGACATCCGAGGCATGGAGAACGGCAACATGGGTGCGTGGCCCTGGCTGAGTGGGCGGGCGCTGGAAGGGAACGCATCCGCGTTAACCAGCCACACTTCTCGTCTTGTAGATCGTGTTTCTCAAACCGTCTGTGGGGAAAAGACTTAAAAAATTTCTAGTTTGCTGCAGCCCAATTCTTCTCTAAATAAAATAAGATTGAGTGACTAGGAAAATGAAATGAAAAAGAATCCGTGCAGAATGCAGTACCCTGTCTTCTTATTAGGTTCAACAGACAGTAAGATTACATTTCAGAAGCTGCACGCATTGTTATTTAAAAGTCGCTTGGCTGGAGGGCCCCCTCCCCCACATGCCCGCCCAGGCCCGAGGCCCCTCTGCCTGCCGGGCTGGGCCGCGCTGGGGTCTGCGCTGGCGTCCGGACCTGGCCGTGCACTTGTGCACTCGTGCCTGGGTTTGGTTTCCCGCTGACGGCCTTTACTGTCTGTGGTTTGCTAACCCACGTGTGACTTTTCATCTGGGGTCGGGTGTGAGGGGTGCTCCGGCATCTGCTCTCTCGGCCCTCAGCTCTGCCTGTCACCCTGAGCCCTGACCCAGTCCCCTGTGCTTGCACCCAGATCTGGCGAGCCAGGAGAAGGAACGGCTGGAGGAGAAGCAGAGGGAGGCCCGGAGGGAGCGGGCCAGGGAGGAGGCCGAGTGGCAGACGAGGTGAGACGCCTGGTGGCCACGAGGGCGAGGAAGGGGGGAGGGGGCCGCACACCCACCGGGGCTCAGCAGAAGCTCCCCTGTGTCCCATAAGATGGTGGCCGGCAGCTCTGGGCTGCGTGTAAACTGATGCGTGATGTGAGGGGCCGTGATCCCAGGGGGAAGAAAAGACCAACGGCCGTGTCTTGTCCACTGGCCTCCTGACCGCCTGCTCTGTGTCGCAGGTGGTTTCACCGAGGCAGTAACCCGTACACTGGGACCCCCGACTGGCTGTACGTGGGGGGCTACTTTGAGAGGGATTTCTCAGGCTGCCCAGACATCTACTGAGAGAGCGGACCGGCCCCCGGCCCCTGGCCCCGGAGACCCGAGAGGCTAGACTCCACCAAGTGGCTGCTCTGAGCTCCGGTCACAGCAGAAGCCAGCTTTCTAACGGCTGTGCGTGGAGATGGCTCCATCCCTGGCCGAGGATTTAATTCTAATCAACTTTTGATTGCCAAACATTTTACTACTGTTGCAGTCTCTTCATAAAGCTTCACTTGGGGTCATCATGTCTCCAGTAAGGTCTGAAAAGGAAGATTCGTTACAGTTCCCTTTTGTGTGACAGGAGCAGCGCTGGGGCTGGCGTAGCTTACAGCACCCTCGTAATTACAAAAGTTATAAATAAAGGAAGTAACAGGACGGGTCCACATTCCTCCTTATAACGCGGTGGCCAAGTGTTTCTGAAAGTATTTTAAATTTGAACCAGTAACAGGAAAAGATGGATCTTGAAAAAAGGCCCACCAAGAGCTTTGTAACGGCCGGGATTGCTTTCTAGGTTACCGTGACGCAAAAGTGAAGACTGTCAAAGCATCTGATTGAATGAAGTGAAAGGTTGTCAGAGTCTGTATTTTTTATCAGTCTTCTAGAATGTAAAGATTACTTTTGATATTTAAGTTCAAACTACTTGAATAATATCTTGCTGAAGAGCACGATAGGCATTAACGTCACGTGTACACTGTCCAAAATGAAGCATTACCATGACAACCGAGGGTGGCCAGAAACCTTGACAGAAAGCCCCCAGGCGGCTCCCAACCCCGACAGGTTTGGGAGCCCGCCTCTGGCCCCCAGGGCTCCCCTGTCACTGCAGGCCACACCGACGTCACAGAGTGAGTCTCTCACGACAGTTGGCCTGTCCCTGCAGCACCTGTGCTCCTGTCCTGCATGTGTGAAATACGAGGGACCCGCCTCTGGGGGCACCGAGGCGTGGGGGTCCTAGCAGTCTGCTTCCAGTGGTGTCATTACCGTTGTGTGTCCATCTCTGCACACATCTGCACCAGTGACTGTTACCTTCTGTAGAGAAGCCAACCCCACCGGTCGTCGCAGAGCTCTTTGATTGAAGACAATCTGCTGTGTGCACAGACGCACACCTGCACGCACACGCGCACACACACGCACCTGTACGCAGTGGTGGCTTCTCAGTGAGAGGGTGTCGGCATTTTGTGTCCGCTTCAAAATCACGTTTGTAATTAAAACACTTTTAAAAGCAAATCGTTGCTCTGAAGGCTTGGTTCTGTAGCTTCGGAAACCCGAGGCGTGGTATCGGGGTCGAATCCCAGCGCATTTGCTCGATGGGACCCGAGCTGGGCCGCCGGCGCCACACGGAAGCCCCCGAGGATGTGATCTTGACGTTATGCAGAGAGGAGATTTTGACACACCCGGTCGTTAGGATGTGGGGAGTCCTGTGCCTCTGGTCGGGAGGCGGTGGCGGTGGCCTCCTTGCCCAGGGAGCGTGTGGGGGACCCAGGACGCATTTAGAACAACAGTGTTTAGGGCAGTTTGACACCCTCCGTGGACTATCCCGTTTGTCACCACCTCCAATAATTTACCGTAAGGTTTGCGTCGCTAGGTCCTCCCTGAGGTCAGATTCCACGTGGCCCCAGTAGCTGCTTCCTTCGCACCCGATTCAAGAGTCAAAGGACAAAGGGCAGGATAGCTGATGACCTCAAAGCATGGCCGTCGTGATCCTTTAACCACTGTGTCCACAGATGCTAACACTGACCAAAGCTGCCCCCTCAGCTTGGCCGCCGTGACACGCTGGGATGTTGGGTGTTTCTCTCTAATAAAGAGTTTTTCAGTGGAATTTGCTTTTTAAAGGACGACCTCCCACGACCGATGTGTCTGGCCCGTGTGGAAAGTGGTGGCCTTGTCGTTGGCCCCCAGTTTGTGACTGTGGCTTTGAGATAGGGCCCGGGTGCTTTTCAGAGCAGTCTTGTAACTCAGGACGTCCTTGTGGGATGAAAAGTAGAGCACACTTTACCCGAAGAACTTCACGTTTTGATTTTGCTCCCCCTTGAAGGTAGGATCCAGTCACGTGTCCATCGATTCAGTGCACGTTTACTGAGAGCCACTGGAGAGTTAGCCGCACAGACGTCTCGGAGCATGTTTCATGGAAGAGAGAAACGTTACGTGCACGCCGGTGCTGGCTAGATTTAACAGGCCACCTGCTGTTGGTGACCAATGGTCGTGCCTGGGTCACTGTGCCACACAGGTCCGTCCCAGGAGTGGTACTGCTCTCCCTGGCGGGGTCAAGGGTCAGGGCATCCCCAGCACTGGCTGGCCGGCTGCGGGCCCCGGTCGTGAGAAGGCATCGGAGAAGCGGGCCCCGGACCTCACGGGCATCACCGCGTTCGGCCACTCCGGGCTGCCGCGAAAGCCAGGACCCTCCGGGATATAGCATGGTGGCTCTGGAGGGGGTGAAACGAAGGTGCCAGGTGGACCTCTCAGCCTCCACAGGGAAACGGAAGCCGGCAGTGGCCCCAGGCAGGGCCCCTGAGGAGCAGCTCCGATGGTTTTCTTGGCCACAGTCTCCGTTTCATAGTCTGTCCCCAAGGATGATGCTTGGGCTCGTGGAAGGATCTTCCCGAAACACGGGGAGAAGAACCCAGTACAGCGCCGATGGCCTCCGGGCACCTGGGCCGATGCTGCCGGCCACTTGTGCCAATGAGCGTGGAGCTGTCCAGCTGGAGGCGTTGCCATCCGCTTGCTGGCTCCTCGTCAGGACCTGAGGCCAGGAAATCAGAACAGGACGAGAGAAGGGCCGGGCCTCTCCCGCGAGCCAGCCAGCCCTCCGGGTCGCCCCAGCAAGAAGCTTCCTCTCAGGACACCTGCTCCTGGGAAAAGGTGCTGCCCGCGGAGCTGGGGATTTACAGGCTTGGCAAGTCTCACGCATCCACCAAGAACAATGAAATGAAGACATCGTTTAAAATGCTAGTAAGCTTCCAAAAATCGGAAGCGAGAATAGCCCTCCTCCTGTCTACCCTTGCGCGCTAGAAGGGGAGGGGACTGCTCAGTGAAGCCTCGCGTCCTGTGTGGAGCTGTCGGCCCTGCAGGAGAGTTCAGTCAGTAGACAGTTCCTACTGGTCCTGGCTTCATCTTCCAAAGGATCTTCCTATGTCCAAAGTGGGTGCGAAGATTGGGGTCCCCTGACAAAAGGGCCTGTCACCAGACCTGCAGGACATCAAGTGGTGTTTCCCTCAGTACGCGTCATCTTTGGGCCTATCTCGTACGTTCTCAGTGTCGGTTTCTTCGCAAAGTGAAAATGCCATTTTGGTATTTCTCGGTGCGAGTTTCCTGGACCTTCAGCCTTCAACAGGATGCACTGCTCCATTCCGTCTTTGTGAACCAACCACCCTGGGCCAAACGTCTGGTGAAGGGCCGCTTGGTCTCTGCAGAGGGTGACAACGCGCAGACAGGCGCCTTCCTCCATTGTCCCACGAACCTGTTCGTCCTATCCGTGCAGCACGAAAGCGTCAGGCGAGAAAACACGTAGTGAGATGGATTTATTGTTCTAATTTTATAATACATAATAGCTGTCAATATTCTTCTGTATAAACAGAATCAACCATTCTCCGATTTTTGGGGAGGCCTGGACAGATCTGTGGAGATAAATGTTAAACCCTAGCCCTGAATAGAGATTCTTTGCAAATGGGTGGTAGTTGACATTTGTTTTGTACTGAATAATTTTTCGCTGTCTGCTGCTCTGGCTCCTCTGGCGAGGACTGCAAAGCAGCTGTGGATGTGTCCTTGAGACCAGGCGTCAGACCTTTGGCCTGTGTGTTCTGTAGGGTGGCCCAGTTAACGGATTGTGTCAGAAAACTGCTTGTTACAGCGAAGAGGGGGCTCAGGGGCACGTGAGGTGGGTGAAGGGGTCTGGGTTCTCCGGGCAGCGAGGAGCTCTGATGGACTCTCTTCCCTCCTGGGGGTTGGATTCTGTCGCTGGAAGCAATGGAATGCCCAGAACACAGTGTTCGCTTGACTCAGAGGTCCCAGTGCCCGACCTGCTGCCCTAGGTGCCCAGCAGCTGTGCGCTTCCCAGGAGGGTGAGCCGAGAGGAGGTGGTGATCCCAGTAGCCACGGTGGCTCCTGGCAAAGGGACAGACTGTCCACACGACTTTAATGTCCTGGGAATGCCCAGGTGCAGAGATGTGGGGCTCCACCATGGCCATGGTGTCTGACTGTGGGGACCACAGAGCATCAGCCCTGCCAGAGCCCGGGCCTGGTGTCCTGGGTGCTTAATCTCCACAATTACCATCCAGTCTGACCCATCGAGGAGGGAGGGGAGGCGCAGGAAGGTGGGCTTGCCTGAGGTTTCAGAGCAGGTAAGTAGAGGACATGGAATTCAAACCCTGACATACAGTGAAAGTCAACCCTTGTGTACAGTTGACAGATTCACACCATCTTGTAACCATCAACGCAATCAACATGTATAGTTTAACGGCAAGGTTCAAGTGGGAAAGGACTGTTTTTCAACGAATGGTGTTGGGAAAACTGGATATTTACATGCCAAAGAACAGAATTGATCCTGACCTCACCCCATATACAAAAATTAACTCAGAGGGGATCAGAGATCTAAACAACAAAACTCTCAGAAGAAAGCATAGAGCACAGAGTTCACAACTTTGGACTTGGGAATTCTTTCTTGGATATAACACCAAAGGCACAGGCAACAAGAGAAAAAAAAAAACCAGACAAGTTGGACTTTATGAAAATTTAAGCACATTTTGTGCATCAGACACTAGCATCAGAGTAAAAAGGCAATGGGAGAAAATATTTGCAAATCAAACATCTGATAGCAGATTAATATCTAGAATATATAGAGAACTCCTAAAACTCAACAACAACAAAAAAAACCTGATTCAAAAATAGGCAAAGGACTTGAATAAACATTTTTCCAGAGGAGATACACCAATGGCCAATAAGCATGTGAAAACACACTCAGCATCATTAATCATCAGAGAAATGAAAAAGCTACAACGAGGGCTTCCCTGGTGGCGCAGTGGTTGAGAGTCCGCCTGCCGATGCAGGGGACACGGGTTCGTGCCCCGGTCCGGGAAGATCCCACATGCCGCGGAGCGGCTGGACCCGTGAGCCATGGCCGCTGAGCCTGTGCGTCCGAAGCCTGTGCTCCGCAACGGGAGAGGCCACAACAGTGAGAGGCCCGCGTACTGCAAAAAAAAAAAAAAAAGCTACAACGAGATACCACCTCATACCCATTAGGATGGCTAGTATTAAAAAAAAAAACCAAAAAATCCAGAAAACAAGAAGTTTTGGCAAGGATGTAGAGAAACAGGAACCCTTGTGCACTGTTGGTAGGAATAAAACGATACAGCCGCTGTGGCAAACAGTATGGCGGTTCCTCAAAAAATTAATAATAGAATTACCATATGATCCAGCAATTCCATTTCTGAGTATTTGCCCCCCAAAATTGAAAGTAGGGTCTCGAAGCAATATTGGTTCAGTCATGTTCATAGCAGCATTATTCACAATAGCTGAATCGTGGAAACAACCCAGGCATCCACGCACCGATGAATGGATAAGCAAAATGGGGGGTAGACGTACATACAGCGGAAGTTTATTCAGCCTTAAAAGGAAAGGAAATTCTGACATGTGCTACAGCACAGATAAAACTCGAGGATATTATGCTAAGTGAAAAAAGCTAGTCACAAAAAGACAAGTACTGCCCAATTTCATATATAGCAGGTACCGAGGGTAGTCAGATTCATAGGGACAGAGGGTAGAATGGTGCTGGGGTCGGGGACAGAGGGGGTGGGGAGTCAGTGGTAATGCAGACAGTTTCAGTTTTACAAAATGAAAAGTCTGAAGATGGATGGTGGTGATGGCTTCACAGCATTACGAATGCATTTACTACCACTGAACTGTACCTTTAAAGATGATTAGGATGGTAACTTTTCTGTTATGTGTTATTTTACCACAATAAAAACAAATTGGAAAAAAAAAAATCAGTGGTCGCCAGGGGTTACGGAAGAGGGAGGGAAGGACAAGGCAAAGCGCAGGATTTTCAGGGCAGGGAAGATGCTCCTATAATGGACACGTGTCACTAAGCATTTGTCTGACCCGTGGATTCAAGACAAAGCATGAACCCTGATGTAAACTCTGGACCCTTGGGGACATGATGTGTCCACGTAGGAGCATGGATTGTAGCAAACACACCGCTCTGGTGGGGATGCGGATGGCGGGATGTGGATGGTGAGGAAGCCTGTGGGGTTGTGTGGGAACGCTATACTTTCTGCTCAGTTTTGGTGTGAACCTAAAATTGCTCTAAAAAAGAAAACCTATTGTTAAAGAAAAAGAAAACAACAAAAGCACCTGCCAAACTGTTTTCTCAAGTGGCCGTGTGCCATTTTGTATTTCCAACGCCAAAGACTCCACAGCACTTAGTATTGTCAATTTTCTTTTTTTTTTTAGCCATTCTAATAGGTGTGTTTTAATTTGCGTTTTCCTTATGAATAATGCCGTCCACCACCCTTTCCTGCATGTCAGGCCACCTGTACACCCTCCTTATGAAACGTTTGGGCGCGTCCTTGCCAGCTTCCTTGTTGCCACCCCTGTGCCCACAGTCGCTGCACCCCCTGCCTTTCACCTGAGGGAGGCACTGAGGCTCAGGGAGACGGGCTGGGTTCACAGAGCCCACGCTGGGGTGGGTGCTCGGACTGGCCTCCACGATGCCCGTCTACCTGTAGCTTGTTTCCTTACTGTAGATTTTTCATGGAAACTAGTGAAAGTGTATAAAGCTTTGTTTTTTGAGCCCTCCCAGGGCACAGGCTTCCTTGGCTCGGGGAGAGGAAATGTTCATTTGGGGCCCCTCTGAGGTCACTGCCCGGATGGGAAGCACCATCTCCAGGTTCTGGAAGGTTGGCTTCCCTGTGGCCTCTGGGGGAAGCTTTTTAACTTTTCAAGACTTTGGACAAGTAACACCTGCCTGCTGGCCCCTTCTCAGGGAAGCCAGATTGGTTTTCTTACTGTTTTCTTGCCTGGTTTCACAAGGCCCAGGACGGTATTGCTGCGGGGGTGGTCACAGAATTGCTTCACGTTCGCCGTTCCCACCGCTCCGGTCTCTGGAATCCTCTAGTTTCTCAAAAATGATCAAGAACCCCACAGAGCTTTTGTGTTATGTGAGTTTTATCTATGGATATTTACCACGTTATACATTTTAAAATAAATATTAACTAATTTAAAAATAACAAACGCATTTTCTTACTAACACAAATAATATTTTAAAATGAAAAACAGCTCGATTTTCTGTAACAAAAAATAGTGAATCTTTAGATCACAAAAGAATGGATACAGAACTTGTGGTATTCCATCCATCAGAATATTATACAGGAGTTAAAATGGATGGGTTAGAGCTACATGTGTCAACATGAATAAAAAAACAATGTTGCATAAAAGAATACTTTTCACTTTTATACCTTTCATAAAAAGCCTAAAAACAAATTTTACGTACACACACATTGATAGTAAATCAAGCACGCCTGGAGCAGGGAGTCACATGTTACTGTCAGTGTGGGGCTGGGAGGGCACATTGCTCCCGGTGTGTGTGTTCTGCTCTGCAGAAATGTACAGAGGTGTAAATGATGGGGAAAACAAAAGCAGTGGGAAGGCAGTGCCTTACATTTATCTAGTCCAGGTTTGTGGAGGGCAGCAGCCTTCACTCTGTTCTGACTGCACACATCGGACAGGGAATGAGCGGGCAGCCGCGACGCTGCTCTTATAGGTGGGTCTGGGGAGGATGGAGGGCAGTAATGTCATCACTACTGTGGGGGAGGGCTGGGGGACCCCCCAGGGCCCAGGGGACGACAGGGGGGCAGCCATGTCGTCACCGTTATAGGGGGTCTGGGGGATCCCCAGGGCCCGGGGAGGATGGGGGGGCAGTTACTGAGCGGGGTCTGGGGGCGCGGGGCCGGACCACTGCCTAAACTGCCTAAACCCCGCGTTGTGCGCCGCACGCGCCCCCACGAGACCACCGCTCGTCCGGAGGGCGCTGGGCCCACGCGCCAGCGTCGCCCCCCGGGACGCGAACCTGAGAGACCCCGCCCCGCTCCCCGCAGGTGCCCCGCTCGGCCAGCCCCGCGGTCCGGGGGTCCCGGGTCCAATGCCCACCGCTCGGCCCGCGCCCGCCTCGCCGTTCCCGGCGCCGCCGCCAGGGGCCGCCGCCGCGCCCCTATGACACAGCAACAATAGAGGCCGCTCTGGCCCGCACGCTGCCGGCCCGCGCTTCCGCCGGAAGAGAGCCGCCGGCACGGGGGCGGGTCTGGCGGCGCAATGGGCGGCCGCCCTTGCCAATCGCCCGCGGGCCAGCGCCCGTCCCTCACCTGACGGGGCCCAATCGGCGGCGAGAGCGGTAGGCGGGGCGGGGCAGGCGAGGGCTTCCGGCGGGGCCCGGCAGGCGCCGAGGAGGAAGAGCGAGCCTTGACTGCGCCTCTCTGCCGAGTCTCGGCGCGGCCCAGGTGCGGGGTCGTCGGGGGCGGGGACGGTTACGGAGGCGGCCAGGGGCGGGGCCTGCGCCTTCGGCGGCCCCCGGGCGGGCGCCGGGTCGGCCGGGGCTGGAGAGGCTGGGGGCCGGGTCGGGGGCCGAGCGCGGGCCGGGGTTCTCGGGGCCTGCCTCTCGGGCAGCTCGGCCGCCGCCCCGGGCCTGCCGCGGCCGTAGCCGAGGGCGTCGGGCGGTGGGGCCTGCGGGTGGGAGAGGGTCGGCCGGCCGCGGGCCTGCGTTTCCCCAGGTGCTCGTGTTTTGTCTCCGAAGGGAGCGAGCCGGCCGCGCTGCCGTTTACCGGCGGTGTGTCCGATGGAAACTAGGTTTAGGCCCAAGTGTGGTCTCCCATTCGGTGTGGTAGCGGTGTGCCTGCCCAGATCGAGGTTTTAAATCTTTCGGAGCCGCAGGTTAAAGGACAGTTTATTTAAAAAGTACGGAAGGTGGTGTTGGCGAGGGTCTCCCGCTGTGATGGGGTCTAGATGCAGAGGTAAATTTCGTTGTTTGAGAACCACGAGAAGCTGGGGACCTGGCTCCACGGGCTCAGGTACCGTGGGGTCGGTCCACCCCAGGAGGAGTTCGGCAGCAGCTGTGGGGCGGCTGAGGCCCGTCCCCTTGCCCCCAGCAGGGGACAGCCTGGGCTTCAGAGAGAGGCCCTTTCCCTCTGCCCGTTCCCGCGTAGCATCTGGAGGTGCTACGGTAGTGACCGGCTCTGCGTGCTGGTCCCTCTTTCAGGATGACGACTTCAGGCGCTCTGTTTCCAAGCCTGGTGCCAGGCTCCCGTGGGTCCTCCAACAAGTATTTGGTGGAGTTTCGGGCCGGAAAAATGTCATTGAAAGGAACTACTGTCACCCCAGATAAACGGAAAGGGCTTGTGTACATTCAGCAGACGGATGACTCCCTCATTCACTTTTGCTGGAAAGACAGGACATCGGGGAACGTGGAAGACGTAAGTGTCTGGGAGCCTGAACCTCATCCTAAGGACCCCCGTCCAGTCGTCAGGACAGCGTGGTTTTTACAGGAGGGCACCATGCTTTGGGCACCGAGCAGCTGTTTCCCAGTTTGGCGTGTGTTGGTGGGATGCGTGGATCCATTAGTTCAGTGCCCTCGTCAGCTGTTTTCCTCTGCCTGTGGGGCTTCCTAGCCTCAGTGATTATCTAGATTTCTCCCATCTGTGTGTGTATGTTTAAAACTGAAGATTGGAGAAACCATGTAAAAATCCTGACCTTTATCACAGCCCTCCAGAAAGCTTTCTCTAGCAGTCATCTTATTTAGTGTTCTTTGTTCTTCAGACTGAATCGTTTTTCGTAGGTTCGAGAGCAGGTCAGAGTTGACTTTTTAATTCATCTTGGAATGTTGCTCCCAAAACGTCTCTGTTAGAAATCCTTCAGGAGCCGGAAGCCCTCCTTCCCTGTTCAGCACCGAGCCCCTCTCCTGGCCCTCATGACCTTCGTGCGGTGCCTCAGACCCTCATCTGTCTGCCCTGCAGAGACCCCGCTGGTGACGGGCTTGGCGACTTGTTGGCGTCTGTGTCCCGTGTCCTCTCCCCCCACCCGCACTCACTTAGGCACAGGGTCCAGCCTGTTTTCCTGGAGGTTCTGGGGCTCGGCAGTGCTGTTTCCGTGGCGCTGACTCGGCTCGTGTGCTGCTCTCTAGGACTTGATCATCTTCCCCGACGACTGCGAGTTCAAGCGCGTGCCGCAGTGCCCCAGCGGGAGGGTCTACGTGCTCAAGTTCAAGGCGGGGTCCAAACGCCTCTTCTTCTGGATGCAGGTGTGTAGGTGTCGCACTTAGGCTAGAAGCTTCTTCACCGGGTGGTCGAGCTCGCCTTCACAGACCGGCCGGTGCTGACCATGGAACCCGAGGGTGCCAGCGTGTCGCCTTGTTGGGGGCGGCACTGGGGACAGGCTCCGCCAGAGTCCAGACACTTGTAGCTGGGCTTCGGGTGCCCTTTCGAGGATGGAATTTCCTGGCTGACCGGCAGGAGTGATTTCCAGGCTGGGTCCTGTCTCTGCTTGTGGTTTGCTCGTCTCCCAGGGGCCCCCCCACCCAGGGTCATGAGCAGCCTGGACCAAATGCAGGCGTGCGCCTGTGTGGTGTCCCTTGTCCTGCCTCTTCTCCCGTGGTGTGCTCTGTCTCTGGGTGGCAGTGCACCAGGCCGTCCTCGTACCCACTGGAGGTGGACTTGCTCGTGCAGTGGGTGTACACCTGCGTTTGTAGTTTTGACAGAGGTTGTACTGCTGCCCTCCCCCCGGCACCTTCTAGAACAGGGCAGGAAAGGTTTTCCTCTGTGGGCTGGATGGTCTGTGTTGCACCTGCTGAAGTAGTGTGACAGTGGCCGTGGACGGGGAGTAAATGGATGGGCGCAGCCATGTTCCAGTAAAACTTTATTTGCAACCGCAGACGGGGTCGAGGTTTGCCAGTCGCTGGTGTAGAGCTTGTTTCTCCACAGTTTCGCCAAGAAAAGATGTCAGACTCACACCAGCCACTTTTCTGCTCCCCTCTGCTCTGAGGTTAGGGCTGTGTCTTGTGTGCCTCCCCCCGGCCCCCACCCCATGACCTTGCAGGCCCGCTGCGCACACACTCGGTGACTCTTGGATGAATGAGTCATGGGTGCTTTGTCTCACAGTTCTGGGGGTGCCCACAGGGTGGTGCTGCCTGATGCCCCCCTGCCCACACCCACGTGCTCAGAGTCAGTGCCCAGCTAACCCTGGAGGGCCACGGGCTGGTCAGTGGACAGTGGTGCGGTAGCAGGGTTATTTCACGGCAGAACACGTGTTGAAGGATTTGCGGTTTTAGACCGTCGCGGAAACAACCGCGTCTGGAGGGTCGGCGTTGCCCTGTGCTGAGCGCTCCTAGTGCTTTAGCCTCCCCGCCTGTAACATGGGTGTTCGCACAGCCCCAGCGGGCACATCGGGCTGCTGTCCCCGTGCGCCCCGCCGGGGCCTCTCCTTGCTGTGACCACGGACAGGTGGCACCTCTCCAGGCCTCAGGTCCCTTGTCAGAATGGTTGTTGATGGGTGGCTGCTCAGCTGCGCCTGCTGCCGTGTCCTCCCCGCAGGAGCCCAAGACGGACCAGGACGAGGAGCACTGCCGGAAGGTCAACGAGTATCTGAACAACCCGCCGATGCCCGGAGCCCTGGGGGCGAGTGGAAGCGCAGGCCACGAGCTGTCTGCGCTGGGCGGTAATGGTCACCTTCCCGGATGTGCGGTGAGGTCAGAGTAGCTTTCCGCCAACGTGGATCTCTGGTGGTGCGGGCCGGTGGTTTGTTTTTTTTTTTTTTTTGCGGTACGTGGGCCTCTCACCGCTGTGGCCTCTCCCGTTGCGGAGCACGGGCTCCGGACGCGCAGGCTCAGTAGTTGTGGCTCACGGGCCCAGCCGCTCCGCGGCATGTGGGATCTTCCCGGACCGGGGCACGAACCCGCGTCCCCTGCATCGGCAGGCGGACTCTCAACCACTGCGCCACCAGGGAAGCCCCAGGCCGGTGGTTTTTAATGGAAGTAGAGGTGTCCGGGTTAGAAGCTCCTCTCGGCAGTTCCCCCTCGGTGCTCCCATCTCCATGTGGTGAAGCGGTGTACGAGCCCTACTGCGCTGGCTCGTGTCGGGAGACACTCGCCACACACTTCGGGGCAGCCGAGGTGGGGGCCGGCCCTGGACCGTGGCAGCGGGCGTGCGCACAGCTGGAGGCCCGGGCCTGAGCGCCTCCTGTCTTGCAGGTGAGGGCGGCCTGCAGAGCCTGCTGGGGAACATGAGCCACAGCCAGCTCATGCAGCTGATCGGCCCCGCCGGCCTCGGAGGACTGGGTGAGGGGCCGCGGGCCCGCGGGAGCCTTGCTTTGAACGCCTTGCAGCTTCTCATTGCTTCTGAGCGACACCTGGGAATGTTCTGTGCCCTGGCCTCCCTGGGGAGGGGGCTGGTTTGCCTTAGGGTTTGACCTGGGAGCTGGGTGGGCAAGGCCTTCCAGGGCCCCCGGGGAGGACCCAGTTCCATACTTCGGGGGAGCATGGCTGGCTGAGGTGCCGAGCCTGAGAACGCGTGCTCGGGGCCCCTGGTCTCCTGGGTTGGCCTGCCTGCTGCCAGCTCCTGTCAGGCTCGTGTTTCTGGGACACTTTGGAAACGCTGGTTACTTGCACGGGATTTGAACTCCATGTTACCTTGAACCCAGGTGCATTAGTAGGGTCACGGAACGGAAGTGGTCTGATTTAGCAGACTCAGCTGCCGGGACACACCTGAGTAGTCGCTGCTCCTGGGCCCCCGCGGGCCTGCTGTGGCCACCACCTTCCCCTGCTCGGCCACTGGCTTTAGTGCTGGGCCTTTCTGCTCCTGGGGGGGGGGGCCTCCAGCAGGATGTGATGTGTGAGCTGCGTCTCCTTGCTCCTGTAGGTGGCCTGGGGGCGCTGACGGGGCCGGGCCTGGCCAGCCTACTGGGGAGCGGAGGGCCTCCAGCGAGCAGCTCTTCCCCCAGGTGAGCCTCACGCCGCGCATCTGGTGTGGCCGAGTGTCCCCTCCTCCACGGGGGCCGGATGTAGGAGGTGCCGAAGGACACAATAGGTATCTGGGGAGGGTCCGTCCCTTTAAGGGTTCAGGCTCTCCTGGGGCCCGGGCAGGACCGACGCGTTGTGGCGCCTTGGTGGGCGCGTAGCCGCTGCAGCACTGGCCTCGCTTTTCCCAGCTCCCGGAGCCCGTCGGCAGCGGTCACCCCGTCCTCCACCGCCCCTTCCACGCGCACCACCCCAGCCCCCTCCGCTCCAGCAGCTGCCTCGGTGAGCAGCCCGAGCCCCGCGCCCAGTCCAGGCAATGGAGCCAGCACGGCAGCCAGCCCGACCCAGCCCATCCAGCTGAGCGACCTTCAGAGCATTCTAGCCACTATGAACGTGCCGGCCGGGCCGGGAGGCGGCCAGCAAGGTAACACGTGCTCCTCGGCCCCAGGCTGGGGGGTGAAGGTGCCCGCTGCCCCCTGCCCGCCCGCCCACTAATGGCCACCTGCTTGTGCCCCAGTGGACCTGGCCAGCGTGCTGACGCCCGAGATCATGGCCCCCATCCTTGCCAACGCGGATGTCCAGGAGCGCCTGCTGCCCTACCTGCCGTCTGGGGAGTCGCTGCCGCAGACCGCGGAGGAGATCCAGAACACGCTGACCTCGCCCCAGTTCCAGCAGGTAGGCGCGTGGCCCGGGTGCCCCGCTGTGTGCTCGCAGTGGGGGGGCACTGCCCACTGCAGCACAGCCCCCCCGGTGCTGAGCGCCCCTGCCCCTGTGGCTCCCCCAGTTCTCTGCACGGACTCAGGCGCCTGGCTCTTCCCTGCAGGCCCTGGGCATGTTCAGCGCGGCCTTGGCCTCGGGGCAGCTGGGGCCCCTCATGTGCCAGTTTGGGCTGCCTGCAGAGGCCGTGGAGGCCGCCAACAAGGGCGGTAAGTACTTGTCCCTCCGCCTCAGTCGAGGCAGAGGTGGTTTTCTCCTTGCATTTGAGAGAAGAGGCCTCCCCTGTTTGTTTGTGGAGCACTGGGCTGGCTTGTCCCCATGGCCCTGGCCTCCATCTGATTTTCACCTCCCTGCCCCCTGGTCAGCAGGGCCAAGCCAGGGCCTAGAAAGGTCACCTCGTGCTTTTAAATTGGTTTTAGATGTGGAAGCATTTGCCAAAGCCATGCAGAGCAGTGCCAGCCCCGAGCAGCAGGAGGGCGGCGGGCAGGACAGGAAGGACGAGGAGGAGGACATGAGCTTGGACTGAGTCGCCTGCTGTCAGAGGGTTGGCCGCCCGGCCGTGCGGCCTCAGCGGGGGCGTGTGAGCGCGCCCCTCCCACCTCTGTCCCAACTTGCTCATCAATAAAAGTCTTCTCTTTTATCTGCCAACTCTGGTTTGCGTGCCCGGGGTGGGTCGTGACGGCCCCGTCCGTCCCCCTGTCAGTCATCAGCCCGCCGGGAGCTGGCGCGGGAAAAGCCCCTCCAGGTCCCGCTTCTGACTGACTGACTCGGGGAGGGGCTCCGCACGTGAGCGCTCTGCTCGCCTCGGACCTCCACACCCGCTGGACTGCTGCTCTTTTTCTCCACTTAAAGTTGACACTCGGTTACACAGAAATGACTTTTAATTTTTGTTTCAAGAAGCAGGGATGGATGACTTACAGAGCTCCCATTAAAAACTGGTGGAAGGGAAATTTCATAATTAAACTGAAAGTATAAAACCCCCATTTTGCAGTGTTTTACCCTTTCCCTTAGAAAGTCAGACATAACTTAAACCATTCCCAGAAATAAGACTCATCACCCGGAGAATCTGGAGTCTACATGAACAGACATACACAAACCGTCTAAAAAAATCGGCCGAGGGCGGTGTTGCCAGCCGGTTGTGTGGAGAGGCCGGGGGTTCCAGGGTGGGGAAGGACCCTGCCCGACGGGGCGGCCTGCCTCGGGGCTCTGGGCCTGGGGGCTCTGAAGACCCTCTCCTGGCTGCTGGAGCTGGTGGCTGGGGTCCCAGAGGGGCAGCTGTGCTACGTGGCTGGGCAGCCGCTGGCCCCCACTGCCCCCTGCACGCCCGCAGCACGAGGCCAGGAGACCAGGGCCTGGTTCACCACCAGATTCCGCATGCAGCCGCGGTAGGTTGGAGGCCGCGTCCAGGGTTCTGGGGGTGGGGGAGGGAGGGAGACGGGTTGGAGCAGAGGCCGGCATCCCACCAGGCTTCGGTCTCCCCGCCGGGGTGGAAAGCAGGGTGACCCCAGTGCCTGGTCCCCAGGGACAGCCTTCCTCCCTCCCCCTGCCCCCAGGCCGAGGCCACACTCACCAGGCAGGCCCCCGAGGTGCAGCGGCACTGGGGCGTCAGCCGGGGCGGCCGGCGCGGGGCCCAGGGTGTGGTTGCTCTGCAGGTCCACCTCCAGCCGGAGCCTGTTCCCGCCTTTGGTCACTGCCGGGCACAGGAGTTCCTTGGGGCCGGGCTGGGGCCCCCCTCACCAGCCAGCCACAGGACCAGGGGCCCTTTGCCCCTTTGCTCCGGCTTTTGAGTCCCTGCCTGATCCCCGCCCCAGGGGTCTACAGCTGCCCCCAGCGGGGGTGGGGTCAGGAGGGCCCAGCTCACCTGCTAGGCGGTGCCACCGCCCATCACACAGTGCCTCGGGGAGCGTCACCAGTGTGGAGAACTCGCCTGAGCCGTCATCTGCCCGCAGCAGGACCTGGGGCGGCAGCGGGTCAGGAGGGCCCTAGCAACCCAGATCTCGCCCTGAGGCTGCGGCCCAACCCGCTTACCTGCCTCCCCAGCACCCGCAGCTCCAGGTAGGGGGGCGCTGGGCCCCGGCCCAAGTGGAAGACGAGGCCGGTGGCTGTCTGGGGCCGCACCTCCAGCTCCAGGCCCAGGTCAGGCAGTGTGGCCCCCAGGGTGTCTGCAGGGAGGGGCCGTGAGAGGAGGAAGGCCTCGGCACCAGGCCCCCGCGCCCTGTTCTGGGCGTCACTCCCACCCCAGCCCAGGCATGTGGGGGACTGGGGGACGCCAGCAGGGGACAGACCTAGAGTGATGACTCCCCCGCTGCCTGCAAAGAACAGGCCCTTCTCCAGGGGACCGGAGAAGCAGGGTGTGGCCCCCACCACCCGGGTGGGAGCCCCCAGGAGTTGCCCGTCCAACTTCAGTCTCTTCACACAACCTCTGAACCCGGAGCGGCTGATGGCCACCTGTGTGGGCACAGAGGGGTGAGCTGGGTCAGGTGCCTGGGGTGCCGAGGAGGGCGGAGAGCGTCCAGCGGGGCAGGGGTGGGAGGCTGGGGCGAGGCGGCTCTCACCGGGAGCTGTGGGCTGTGGCCGCCAGCAGGGAGGCCCCCCACAAAGAGAGTGTGTGGCCGGGGGCCTTCCTCCCCCTGGTGCCGCCGGCCCGGCCCCTCCCGGCTCTGGGCCCAGACCCCGTCCGTCACCAGCTGGATCCGAGTCTTCTCCCAACGCACGGACACCTGGGAGTGGGAAGGCACGTCAGGATGGGAGCCCGCAGGGCCAGTGCCCCGCCCCGCCCCTGCGTCCCCTCTCCCCAGGCCCTCACTGTGTGCCACCGGCCAGTCCGTGAACGCTGGCGGCTCTGGACTCGGAGCTGGGGCCCAGGGCCTTCCGTCTGAGCGACAAAGCGTCCGTGGCTCAGGAAGAGGGCTAGGGAAGGGCTGCTGGCCGTCAGGGGGGCAGCGAAGAGCAAGAGCCCTCGGGGGGCGTGCGGGCGGATGAGCATGGAGAGCTGCGACCTGGAAGCCAGGCAGGGGCGTCAGCCAAGGCTGCCCCTACCCCAGCAGCCCCCTCTCCCCACCGCCGGCCCTGGCCTTACCAGTCACTGGTGGGGGGCGGGACGTGTGCAAACTCCAGGTGACTGGACAGGGGACCCCCAAACTGGTAGGCGTCTCGTATGGCCCTGCGGGGCCAGGGTGGCGAGCAGGAAGCGTCCTGGGCGGGCTGCCGGCTGCGGCGGGAGGCCTGGGGGGTCGGATGGGGATGAGGGAATGCAGGAATGCATGGAGGCCACCTTCTGCCTACCCCAGCCCCATGTCCCCACCTTCGTGGCCCGCAGTCCTCGCGGGCTCTGATCTGGCGCCTGGGTGCGAGGGGCCGGGACGCAGCCTGCGCTCACGTTGATACCCTCCAGGTTCTGCTGCAGGTCAAACACGCGCTGCGGCCCCAGGAGCCTGCGGAGGGCGGGGGTACGTGCGGGTCGGTGCTGGGCCGGGCCGGTGGGTCGTCACCAGCCCTCCCGGGGCCCGCTCAGCTCACCGCAGCACGAAAACATTGCTTATGCAGCCACTGAAGTTACGGAGGGCGTCCGGCTTGGGCAAGCCCCCCAGGAAGAGCTGACTCGACCCCTCAGGCTGGGGCTGGGGCCACG
Source organism: Phocoena sinus (assembly GCF_008692025.1). NCBI lineage: Eukaryota > Metazoa > Chordata > Mammalia > Artiodactyla > Phocoenidae > Phocoena > Phocoena sinus. Next base: position 1,487,436 of record NC_045777.1, on the reverse strand, counting down.
GCTCCCGGTGGGGCCTCATCTCCTGAAGCTGGTCATCCACATAGAGCCAGACCCTGGCGAGGAGAGCAGTGTTTCCCCCACCCTGCCCCCGACCCCGGCTCTACTGCGCCCCCTCCCTGGAGAGACCAGGTAAGCCTGACTCACCCTGTTCTGTTGCTGTAGAAAGTGACATAATGGGGGGCCCCGTCGGCAAAGCCTCGTCGCGTTTTCACCTCGGTCCTTGCAAGCCGGAGGGTCACGTGGCCCTGCTGCAGGGACACCTCGCATGGCCCGGTCTGGGGACAGTGGCTGGGTCAGCGGGCCAGGCCGGGGGCCCAGACTCCCTCCCTTGGGCCGCCAGCCCCGCCCTGCTGCCCCAGAGGTGGCGGGGCGGACGCACCGGGGACTCTCGGTGGAAGAGCAGCGCGTTGTCCTGGCTGCTGCGGAAGCCGAAGCCGGAGTAGACGTTGCCCGTGAGGGGCACGGCGTTGCTGGGGAGCGCCAGGCGCAGATAGCCGTGGCCGTGGAAAGTCATGGCCCGTCCCACCTGTGGGCAGGGTGACCGTAAGGGCCCGCGGCGGCCGGCGAGGGCGTGCAACTGGGGGAGGGAGGGGGCTCACCAGCAGGTCAGCGGTGCAGCCGGAGCTGATGCCCGTCGTGTTCAGCCTCTTGAGATCCACGTACTTGCCCAGAGCTTTGATGCCCTTGATGCAGCCGCGCACCGAGCCTCCGGAGGGGAAGAGCCGCCGCAGGCTGCGGGGAGGGTCCACGGGACGAGCGTCAGGGGTGGCCTCTCCCAGGCCCTGCCCACCACGCCCGCCCCACCCCAGGGCCAGTGCTCACCTCGGGGGCAGCTGGCTGGGTGGCACGCCCCCCAGGTAGTAGGCGTCAGCCAGCTCCAGCGTGCTGTCCTGCTCCACGCTGAACACCGTGGTCCTCTCCACGCGTACCAGCACGCGCTTCCGGCTGCCCCCCAGCAAGAACACCTGGACCTGGGAAGCGCCAGCACGGGGCGGCGCCTTCAGGGCGAGAGCTGCGACCCCCCTGCCCCTCCCCACGCCGGGCCCTCCCCGAGCCCAGCGGCTGCCCCCCAGCAAGAACACCTGGACCTGGGAAGCGCCAGCACGGGGTGGCGCCTTCAGGGCGAGAGCTGCGACCCCCCCTGCCCCTCCCCACGCCGGGCCCTCCCCGAGCCCAGCCCTACCGCTTTGCTGGTCGTGGTCAGAGGCGGCGGGCGCTGCAGTGGGTCGGCCTCCTTCAGGCCCGCGCCGAAGTCGTAGAGGAACACGAGGCTGCCTTCCCGCACGGCCAGGCACAGGAACTGGTCCTGGGGGGGGAGGGGAGGGTCAGCGTGGGCTGGGCGGGCTGGCGGGCCGGGCCGTGGGGACGGCGGACGTGCCTGGTGCCGCAGGAAGAACAGGATCCCGCTGTAGGACACAAGCCGCAGCTCCTGGTCGAAGCGTTTGGTGTTGCTCAGCTGGCTCTCCACGCTGATGCGGGCGAAGCCGGAGCCGTCCAGGTAGGAACCGTCCGTGAGCCACGGGTCCCCGGTCGACTTGGAGCTGCGGGTCAGAGGGGGCAGGGTCAGCCGAGGGCGGGCCGAGCCGCGGTGAGGGGGGGTCAGGCCGCACGTACCGCGCACAAGGCTTATCCACGGCTGTGTCCAGCTGGAAGGTCTTCTCGAAGTTGTAGAGACTGACCACCTCTTCGTTCAGCGTGTCCAGCTCGATGCAGCCCCGGTAGCCGGGAAAGCGCAGGGGTTCGGGGGGCTGTGGGCACAGCACATGGTCAGGGAGCCTCCCCGCCCAGGGACAGACCCAAGGGGAGGAACTCGGGCTACAGCGTGACGGACCGAAGCCAGACCCTAAGCAGGACTTCCTGGGACAGGGGTGCAGGGCGGGGTGGCCGCGCACCCAGGCCGCACGGGGCTCACCGTGAAGTTGCCAGGGTAGCCTCCCACGTAGAAGACAAAGTCATCCGGCTGCACACTGAGCAGCCCTTCGCCCCAAGGGGCCATCGTATCACCCTTGGTCTCTTGGACCATCTGATTCTCCACTGTGACAGACATATGGCCAAACTGGAGCGTCCTGAGGGCAGAAGTAAGAGAGGGAGGCGTGGCCACGCGGTCACGCTGGCGGTGGGGGGAGCACCGTGAGGGCCGGGCCTCCCACCTGTCAATGCTGACAGCTGCGAACTCTTCCCCGATGTCCTCGTCGATGCTGAGGGCCGTGGGGCCTGCCCCCCCGAGGCGGTACACCCAGTGCACCTTCTGTCCACGCAGAGCCACACCCATGTAGTCGCCGGTGGCCTGTGATGGCAGGAGACTCAGCGGGACAGGGACCCGGCGTGGGCCACCCGCTCCGGCCTGGCGCCCGGCTCCACCCAGCCCACCGAGCCCACCCGCTACCTGGCGGCTGCCCATGTACAGCACAAACTGGTCCCCGGCGACCTGGCCGGGCGGCGGCTCTGGGCTCTGCAGGTAGAACTTGAGGGCGGTGTAAGAGGCGAGGCTGGCGAGGTCCCGAGGGGTGCGCAGCTGCACCCCTGAGCTACCGTTGAACTTCATGGGCACCTTGACCTGAGTGGGGGCACAGAGCCCATGAGCGTCTGCCTCCTGGTCTCCCAGACGCCCACCTGGCCCTGGCACTCGCACCCACCTTATTGGCAGCACCCCGGGCCTGGGCAATGAGCTCCCGCACGCGGCCGATGCTGGCCGACAGGGCCAGGCTGGCGTTGTGCGTCCCACGGTTCTGCAGGAGGCTCAGCTTGGCCAGCAGCTGTGGCAGTGTCTTCTCCAGGGCGGACACTGCAGCGGGGGGGAGCGGACGTGGGGAGGCAGCCCTGAGCCCCTGGCCTCCCCACCCCGGCCCGCCCTCTTGTCAGGGCACCGTGCGCCAGGGCCCACCTGAGCGGCCTGCGTCGAGCACCACCCGGCCCAGGTCCTGGCTCTGCAGGCCCTTGTACTGGCCCTGCCACCGCTCCACGTTTTTCTGCATGTCTTGAAGCTGGGACTGCACGCGGGCGGCCGTGTCCTGGGCTTCGGTGACCACGGCCTTGGCATGGGCTATCTTCTTGCTTGTCTCCTCTGTGGCAGGCAGTGTGCAGGCTCAGCGGGGGGCCTCATCCCCATCTGGGGAGACCACTACAGACCCCCATGCCAAGACCAGCAACAGGGATGTCACCCCCGCCCCCGATCTCGTGAGAGCCTCAGGGCGGTGGAAACGCACCCTCCGTCCTCTCCCAGACGGCTCCTCCTGTGCCAGCCTCTCTCGCCACAGCTGGGTCACCCGTGTCGGCTCAGCCCCGCCTCCCCACGGCCCCCCCCTACCCCCGCCAACACCATCTCTCCTGAGCGCACCCTCCCCCGCAGAGTCCCCGTGGCCCCAACCCAGGCTTGTGGGGAAGGTCGACTCTCGAGTCGGCAGGGATCCCTCCCCTGCCCTGAGCCCTCCCGGCCCCCCGGCCCCCGAGCCCTCAGCTCCAGCCACGCTGGCCTCTGCTGCTGCCTCCACCTCCCCCGTCCCCACCTCCCCCAGATGCCCCAAGTCCCTGCCACACACTCCCGCCTGCCCCGCGCCACCTCTCTCCGCGCGCTCCCTGCCCCTTCCAGTTTTCACTTGCTGCCCGGGGCTACGTTCGTTTGGCATCTGTCTCCGACCAGAAGCAGATCCCCAGGGCTGGGGAGGGTCCCCAGGGTTGGAGCTGCCCACACAGGGGTCCCCCTCAGTTGCCCCGGCCACCGCTCCGGACGGCACAAGTGTGAACATGTCCCCCATCAGAGCCTACTGGACAGACTGGCTGATGTCTATCCGGACAGGTGTCTCTTCAGTTCTGGGGACAAGCAGTGAGGGCGGGGGCAGGAAGGAGACCCACCCTACCTGTGTCCATAGCCAGCATGGCCTGCACCTCCCGGAGTCGGGCCGCCAGCTGTTCCTTCCTGGCCCGGGCATCGCGGAGCCGGGTCCCGGTGCCCTGGAGGGTGGCCCACGCTGCGGGGCAGGCAGCCTCAGTCCCGAGGAGCCCCCGCCCCCAGGGTACAGGTGCAGCCCATTTCAGTCCTCCCTCCTGACCAGGGAGGATGAAGGCTCACATGCACACGGTCAGATGGAGACATCCGGACACGAGGGCCCTCGGCTCAGGGGGTGGCACCGGTGCCCAAGTCTTGGGGCAGCCTCCTGGGGCCACAGCCAAGGGAATTATTCCCATTTTACAGGTGAAACAATGGAGGCTCAGAAAAGCTGAGCCGTTGCTCGTGGCCACCAGTGCCCTGAGGTGCTAGCAGCAGAGGGCGCACCCCACTGCCCACTCCCCACCCGCTCCTCCTCGACGGCCTGGCATGCACACGGCCCTCAGCCAGGACATCAGGGAAACCATCAGCCGGGCCCCACGTCCCCTTCCCCAGGCCCTTCCACGTCCTGGGGGCGTGTCACGAGGCCAGGGTGGGTGGTGGGCCTTCGCAGAGCTCCCAGGGACGCACTCGCCGAGCAGTGGGGAAAATTCCCACAGAGGGCAGCCGCGACCCTGGTTCACACGGTGATGACCCACATGGCCAGAAGGTGAGGGTCCCCACGGAGCCCGGACGCCCAGCTGGACCCGGCACTCACCGAGGCCCAGCCTCCGCTGCCCCCCAAGGACGGCCTCCTCCAGGGCACCGCTGTCCGCCAGCAGCTGCCGGGCTCGGGACGCCAGGCCCCGTTGCACGACTACCTGTAGACACAGAGAAACGGGATGCAGTTCACACCTGCCCGGCCGAGCCGCGAGGGAACGGGCTCCCGCCGGGGCTGTGGGGGGCGTCAGGGCCTCACCGCCCATATACGGCTCGCCTGCTGCTGTGCCTGGCCGGCGGCACCCTCGGCGGCCCGCACGGCTTGCAGAATGCTGCTGTAGGCGGTGGCGGCCTCGACGGCACGCTGGATGAAGCGGTCCTGGTTGACCCCCTGGATGATGCTGTGAGGGGAAGCAGGGAGGATCCCAGGGTGCGGGTGGGGGCTCCGCCCACCTCACGGGCCTCCGCCTGCCCGGCGGCTCTAGACTCCCGGCCTTGCACCGCCCTGTGTGCCTGTCCTGCTTCTTCCTGCCACCCTGGGCCCAGACTTCTGCCCGGCCCCTGCAGGGACACTGGCCTCTCCTTCTAAGAGCCCTCCCAGACCAGCTAGGCCACCTCCAGGCCCTGGCTGCATGCCCCCGGGCACCCTCTTTGGGCCCAGTACCTGGAAAGGTTGAGCGCCAGCTGGTCCAGCTGCCAGGCGTGGGCCTCGGCGGCCTCCACCAGGTCCACCTTGCTGCTCGCCGGGGAGAAGGCCCGCATCTTCTCGAGCAGGGGCGTCTGGGCCCCGTCCAGGCTGGCAGCAAGGCGCTCGTACTCCTGGGGGTGGGTGGCCTTAGGTGGGACCCTCGTCCCCATCCCCTACCCACCCCCACCTGATCTGCCCCCGCCCAGCGTGCAGCCCTTTGGGACGGGGGGCAGGGTGCTCACCTCCTTGGCCTGGTCCATGCCGCGCAGAAGCTCAGTGAGCCGGACCAGGGTGTCTCTGGCGGCCTGCAGAGTGGCCCCCAGAGTGGCATTGTCCCGGAACAGCTCCTGTTTCCGTTGCTGGAGACGATGGGGAGTGAGGAAGACGTGATAGAACAAGGATGAGGCAGGAAAATGAAGGGGTGGGGTGACAGGGTAGCGGATGATGAGTATGAGTGAGCGGGGGCTGGGGGAGGGGGGGCGGCGGGGCTGGGGGGCCGCGGGGCAGGCTCCCTACCAGGGCTTCCTCCAGCCGCTCCTGGTTGCGGCTGTTGAGCTCCTCCGCCTCCCGGGTAGTGCCCACCGCCCTGTTCAGGGCTTCCCGCAGGTCCATGAGTCCGGCCTCATGCTGGGCCAGCTGGTCTCGGATGCGTGCTACCAGCGCCTGGTTCCTCTCCCAACGCCTGGTCAGCTGCTCCTGCACGTGGGCCAGCACTGGCCAAGGCCCAGTGCAGGAACGGTCACTTGGGCAGTGACTCCTGGTGCCTGCCAGTCCCCGTCCACCCTCCCACGCTGACGGGATGCCACTCCAGGCCGACCTCAGCCCCAGAGCCCCCAGCCGGGTCCTCACCCCTCCCGTCTCTGCCCTGCTGGGGCCGACACCACTCACGTCTCTGGGCCTCCCCCAGCTCAGCCTCAGCGGCGGCTCGCGGAACCCCCAGGTCACGGGCCTGCATCTCCCAGAGCAGCCGTTCCACCTCGGCCAGTGTCCGGCGCAGCTGCTCACCCGACAGGGCTGAGGCGTTGGCTGGTGACAGGCGGTCCGTCTGGGACTCGAGCTCTGTGTGGGTTTGGGGAACGGGCTGTCAGGGCCCAGGGCTGGCCTGCTGCCCGGGCACACCTCTGCCACTAGCTTCCGAGCCAGAAACGCCCAGCCGAGCATCTTCAGATAACCCCCGTGTAACCCGGCGTGCCCTGGACGGCCCCCAGAGCTCCTGGCTCCAGGCCGCGACTTGCAGGTCTGCCCGGCCCTCCCGCCCACCCGCCCCCCGTATCCCCACCACTGCCGTCTGCTCAGCCCACGGGCGGGGGCACTGGCCCGTCTTGTGGGGCCCGCATGCCCCCACCTCCCAGCCCGGACCCACTGTTTCCGCGGCCGAGGCCCATCTCCCTGTCTTAACATCCAAACAGGCCGAGCCCCCTGGAGGCACGCCCCCTGCCCTGACTCTCCCCGCCCTGCCCAGGTGGGCCAGCCCCTACCGCTCAGGGCGCGGTCCACAGCCCGGACGGCTGCCAGCAGCGTCTGTGCCCGGCCCAGCGTGGCCTCGGTGCTGTCCAGAAGCTGGCCGGCCTGGGCTCGGGCCCCTGTGGCCTGTGGATGAAGTACCCATCAGGCCTCGAGCCTGAGCTGCGGGTCAGGGGTGACGCTGGATGGTTTGGGGCCCGGGGAGAGAGGCCTCTTGGGGAGGAGTCTGCTGAGGGGAAGCGGTCCCGGGGAAGGGCTTTCCTGGAGGAGGAGCATTCCAGGGAGTGGGTTCCCCAAGCGCCTGCCTGGCCGTCCAGCTGCTGCACGTCCTGCCCGAGGCTTGAGGTCTGTCGTTCCAGTGCCTCCAGCTGCTGTGCAGTCTCGTGGCGGGGGCCAGGGGGTTTCCGGAGCTGGCTCTGCGGGGAGGGGAAGGTGAGAGCCTGCGACCTGGGAAGGGGAGGCTGGGGGGGCGGGGCCGGGCCGGGCAGTACCTGCAGGTCGGCGATGGAGGCGTTCAGCCTGTGCAGCCGGGCCCAGACCACGGAGCTGGCATTGACGCCACGCAGCTGCTCCCGGATGGCGGGGAGGAGAGCGCCGGCCCGCTCCAGGTCGTCCAGGAGCAACACCACACAGTGGTCACACACTGCGGGCAGGGGGCAGGTGGGCGTGGGGTGAGGGGTGGGCCTGAGGCCACCAGAGAGTCATAGGGTTGGCGAGCTAGAAGCGGGTCACTAGGGGTCCCGGAGATGGAACGGGGTACTGAGCTAGGCTGAGGGTTACGAGGTTAGTGGGTGTCAGAGGTCAGCGTGGGGGTCTCAGGGTCAACAGGAGAACAGCCGTGGGGTCTCTCAGAAAATTGACAAGGAGCGCTGGGACCAGAGAACTGATCTGGAGGTGGAGGTGAACGTCGGGGTCACCAAGTCAGCATGGCACTGGGACCGGCACCATCCCAGATGGAGTTGGGAGGGGCGGGGGAGCCGGGTGTGGCCAGGCGGCTGGGGGCAGTGGGGAGGGCAGGGACACACCTTCGCAGTGCACGCCGTGGCCCCCAGGCCCTCCTGGCATGGGCACCTGGTGCTGGTGGCTGCAGGTGTCACAGCGCTCCCCACTGAGCCCCTGGGGGCACGTGCAGCGGCCTGTGTGGACGTCACAGTGGCCGCCCTGGCACTGGCAGCCTGGGGTGGGAGGGGTGGGGTGAGTGGCCGGCTGAGGGCCCTGGGGTACTCCTCGCTGCCCCGAGGTGTCCCGCCGGCCTGCACTCACGCCTGCAGCCCTGCTCAGGGAGCCCCCAGTGGCCGGGGGCACACTCGCGGCACTGGAGACCCCCAGTCCCTGGCCGGCAGTGGCACTGCCCACTCTGGGGGTGGCACTCGGAGCCCTCGGCAGCTGGTCCACAGGCGCATGGGCGGCAGCCCCCGCAGCCCTCAAAGCCGAAGTGTCCTTCCTGGGGGCACAAACTGCAGTCAGGGCTCTGCCCAGCTCGTAAGACCCAGCTTCCTTCAGCCCTGAGAGCCTGCACCTCCAGCCATGATGTCCTGCCCCTACACCCATACCCCATCCCTCTGGCCCCGAGCCCCGCCCCTACACCAAGGCCCCGCCCCACAGCCACAAAACCCCACCCCCACACCAAGGCCCCACCCACCCTGGCAGCTCTACCTGACAGTGGTCGCAGCGCTGACCAGTCACACCCGCTTTGCACAGGCAATGCCCAGTATGGGGATCACAGGCCTCCGTCCCACACGGGGAGCAGTCACACCCTGCAGAAGGGTGGCTGTGACAGTAGCCCTGACCCCCACCCCAGCCTCTTCCCTCCCACCCTGGGAAGCCCTTACTGGGCACCTACTCCACATGCATCTCCATCCCACCCCAAGTGAAGCCCCCAGGCCCTCACTTTTCATCACCTCCCTGCTCCACCTAGGTCCAAACCATGCAGCTGCCTGCTCACCGGCCCATTGTGCCCGCCTGCCTCCCCTGCAGCCTGGGCTCAGCCAGAGGACCCGTCAGAGCCCTCGTGGGGTGCCCTCCCTCAGGAGAGGCCAGAGTCCCCAAATGACCCTTGGCCTGGCCGTGGGGTCACCTGACCGTGAGTCCTGGGGGCCTGGTCGGGTCCACCCTGTCCACGCTGGGCCCGGCCCGGGACACAGCCTGCTCCGGGTGGGACACCCAGAGGCCCTTCAGCCCCGCCCTCCCTGCCTACGGGTGCAGTTGCCGGGCAGCAGGGCGTTGCCGTAGAAGCCGGGGGCGCAGCTCTCGCAGCGGGGCCCGGTGGTGTGGCGCAGGCAGCCGCGGCAGGCGCCCGTCAGGGGGTCGCAGTCGCTGAAGAGCATGTTAGGGTCGCCGTTGCCGCTGCAGTCGCAGGGCTGGCACGAGCTGCCCAGCACCAGGGGGTTCCCAAAGAAGCCGGGTGCGCACCTGGCGGGGGGGGATCATGGCTGATGCTGGCAGGCAACGCAGCGTCCCCGGGGCCACGCACGCAGACCCCGCCCCAGTCAGGCACCCGCCTGCCCAGCTCACCGCTCGCAGGAGGCCCCAGCATAGCCGGGTCTGCAGAGACACTGGGCGCGGCCACCTCGCAGGATGCAGCCTGTGGCGAAGCTGCAGAGATGGAGGTGGTCGTTATACCCCAGCACGCTCCAGGTGAGCACCAGGTAAGCGGGGGGGGGGGGGGGGGGGGGGCGTCCCCACTTCATGGGCCTACCCCGGATGCCCCGGCCTCCACAGAGGGCAGTGCTGACCCCCAACCAGGTAGGGGTGGTGGTATTCCATTCCGGGTCTTTAAGGACTTTGGCCCACCGGTCAATGGCCGGGGCCCTGGAGGGGCTGTGGCCCAGCTTACTTGTTGGAAGGCACAGCCAGAGGGCAAGGGCAGCTGATGCAGGGGGCCGCAGGGTCCTCAGGTCCGCTGCGCACGAAGCCGGCCTGGCAGCGCTCGCAGTGGTCGCCCTCGGTGTCGTGCTGGCAGCCCTGGGGCAGACGGGACACATCAGCACCGACGACGGAGGCCTCGCTTCCCGCCAGCTCCCCCCCCCCCCCCCCGCAGGACTCCGCCCACTGCCAGCAGGTGCCCTGCCCGGGGCCCCTCCCCTCCCCTCCCCCAGACCTCAGCGTACCTGTAACTACTGACCAAAGGCCCCCTGGTCTTCCCTACCCTGTGGGGCCCCACTCACCACGCAGATACCCGAGCCAGGGAGGCAGCGGTCTGAGTGGCCATGGCACTGACAGGGGATGCAGCGACCCAAAAAGAGACCTTTGACGTCCCGGTAGTAGCCAGGGGCGCATTCCTGGGGACGGGTGGGCATCAACAGTCAGGAAAAGAGGCGGGGCCAGCCTGGTGTGGGGGCAGCTGGGGACCCCGCTCCTGAGCCTGACCGACCACTGAAGGCACAGTCACCACCCACAAAGCCAGGCAGATGCCACGGGCTCAGGGGACCACCTCCTGTTCTCCAAACACCTCTCCCAGGCGGGCGGAGGGAGGGGAGGGGGGGTTCGGTGGATGCTGTCTGGGTAAACCGTGGACGTGGGAAGGACTGGGCACTGAACAGATGAAGACCAGCCGTGTGCACGGGGGGCCGGGCAGGGGGCAGGTGACAGCGGGTTAGCAGACGGATAAGCAAGTGGCCGGCTCAGCCTGTGGTGGGAAGGTCAGCTGCCGGGAGCGAGATACCCAGCTGGTAGGAGGAGGGGTGGACTGAGGTGGAGATGGAGGCCAGGCATGGACGCGCGGGGCAGAGCGACCGGTCGGCGGCAGCCCGGCGCCTGCCCCCGCCACCTCACCTGGCACGAGTCCCCGCGGTAGTTGGCAGGGCACATGCACAGCTCCACGTTGCTGGCCGGAGGTCCCCCGCCCACCTCGCTGGCCACCTCCAGCGCCACCCTGCGCAGGGAGATGGCCGAGGAGGTCTGCGAGAAGAGGGCGCGGATGTGCAGCTGCTCCAGGCCGGCCAGCACCATCATGAGCTCCTCGCGGGACACGGCGCTGCGCGTCTCCATGTGCCGGAAATTGCCCTGCGAGGCCGTGACAGGGCCTCAGTGCGGCCGCCGCAGCGGGGCGCAGCAGGAGCCCAGGACAGACCCTCCCGCGGGGGGTGGGGGCACGCAGGGCACGTGGGGGGGGACACGCGGTACAGGTGAGTGACGTCTGATCTGAGAGGCAAAGACTTTAACGCACGAAAGCACTGACTGCAAATGAAAAATGAACGACGAGTACGTCAAACGCAAGAACGTCTGTTCATCAGAGAAGATCTTACAGAAAGACACACAGGCTACAAGAGTACAGACTAAGAGAAGACGATCGCAGCTCTGAAGCCAGGACACAGGGTGAACCTCAAGAGTAACACAAGACCCCTCGGAAAGGAAATGGACGAAAGACACAAGCTGGTGGCCTGCAGAGGGAACCCCAGGGCCAGGCGTCAGAGGAGCTGCTCACCCGTCAGGGACCAGGGGTTTGCAAGCCAGCAGTCGGCCCAGGAGCGTAAGTTACCCCCACGGGGAACCAGAAAAGAGGTGTGCTGACGAGGGTGCCGCCCGCTCCTGGGCCCTGTTTTCTGCCACGGAGAGCAGCCCCTGCAGCCTTGGGGGCCAGAGACGGCTGCTCACCTCCACCAGCTGCAGCTCCCCGCGGTGAACGTGGCCGGGTGCCGGGTACACTGGCTCCAGGAACGCGATGCTCATCTGGTTGCCCTGGGGAGGCGTGTGGGCGGATGAGGGCCAGGAATCGGGCTGCCCGCAGTCCCGGCTTGGCTGTGCCCGCTGCCCGCCCTTGCCAAGACCACCCGGTGGGCCACCTGCAGCACCACGTCTGGTCTGCTCTCCGTGGGGATGAACACGTCTCCCCGCTGGGTCTCCGAGTGCAGTTCGTAGTGGAGGGTCCCGCCGTAGGACGACACCTGGAGGCCGGACAGAGGGATGCGACCTGGCCAGACCCCGTCCACGGGCCCAGAGTTGACGGCAGTGGTTCTAGGAACCCTATCCCTCCCTGGACACCAGCATCCTCACTGCCGGCCCCCCCAGGCCTCCAGGAGGTCCTGGACACCCTCCGGGTGCCCTCCCAGGGGCCGACTGGCCTGCTCACCCGGTCCCCCAGGTAGGAGGGCGGGGCCTGCCAGTACAGCTCGGGGAAGGCCTCAGGCACGCGCCGCAGGTCCACGCGAAGCAGTGTCGCCTCCGCCTGCCGGGGCACCACCTGCCGGTCACCACTCAGCAGCGTCCAGCCCTCCATGTCCACGAACTGCAGGGCACGTGGGTGGGAAACACAGGCGCATGCCCTCGCGTATCACAGGGCCCCGTCCTACGTCTCAGACCCCCTCCCTGAGTCCCCTCCCGTCCTGCCCGCACACCTCCCGGCGGGCGTAGGCGGAGCTCCGGCAGCGATCCGTGGCCCCGAAGCAGAAGCAGCGGGTGCAGCCTTTCGGGTTGGCAACGTCCAGGGAGAATGTCCCAAGGCGGCACTGGTCACACCGCGGGCCCTGCACGTTCTCCTGGGGGCGGGAGGGCACGACAGGGCAGGGTGGTCAGCTGTGTGCCCGTGTTGGCTGTCACCCCACAACTGGGCTGACTGTCCCAAAGGTGCCAGGAAGCTCCAACCTCCCAGAGAGAACGAAGGTCCGCTGAGCAGACAAGACGAGGGACGGGGTGGGGTCGTGTCGGCAGGTCTGGCCCCAGACCGCCCTCACCTTGCAAGAGCACTGGCCTGTGAGGGGGTCGCATGTTCCAGGGGCAGAGCCTGCTTCGTGGCAGTCGCAGGGGCGGCAGCTGGGGAAGCCGTGGAACCCGGGAGCACAAGTGTCACAGCGGCGTCCGGCCACGTTGGGTCTGCACCTGCCGTGAGGGTTCAGGAGCCGCTGGGCCTCTCCTCCACCTGGCCCCTCACACTGACACGAGAGACCAGAGGTGCCCCCCACCAAGGTGGTGCCCCCCCTGAGCGCCGGGGACACTACCAGGGGCTGGATGGGTTCAGGGCTCAGTGGCAGGTGACCCGGGACTGCCCCGAGGCCACGGGGACCCGCACCCTGGTGCTCACTTGCACTGGCCACTGTCCACATCACAGGTGGGGTCCATGAGTTCCTGGACGCCGGGCCCCGAGCAGTTACACTCCTCACAGCCGACCAGGGGGTGGCAGCCAAAGGTCTGCGGCTGGCAGATGACGCAGTCGGGTGGGACGGTGCGCGGCGGGCAGATGCACTGGCCCGTGAGCTCGTCACAGAGGCGGCCGCTGCAGTCACAGGCTGTGGGGCGCGTGCACAGGCCCCGGTCAGGGGACCCGATGGCAGACCTGGGGACGCTGAATGGCGGGTGGAGGGGGCGAGGCCACCCTACCCCCAGCCTGGTTCCACCCAGCTCCGGGCCCCAAGCCCCAGGCAGCTCCTCTGACGTGGCGTCAGCTGGGCAGAACTGCTGTCTAGTCCCCGGAACCTCCTGTAAGGCCTGGGCCCTCGCAGACAGGACGTGGCAGGGCCGGTCCACCAGGAACGTGCTCCTGGCCACTGCTTCCTGGAGGCACCCCTGGACGTTCCCGCGGACTGGGGTACTCACGCCTGCAGCTGGGGAAGCCCCAGTAGCCAGTGGCACAGCGGGAGCAGTCACGGCCTATGACGTGGGCGCGGCAGGGACACTGGCCCCCGAAGGGCTCACACGTGGGTCCCGCGGCGCCCACCTCATGGCAGCTGCACGGCCGAGCCCCGTTGTTATAGAAGAGGGAGAGGGAGGTGGCGGCGTTGCGGCAGAAGGATGACGAGCTGGAGGAGCTGGGGTGAGGGCGGGTGGTGAGGCCAGCTCCCAGCCCGGCCCCTACCCTGCTGCCCCCGGCCCCGAGCCCGGCCCACCTGACGTGGTAACCGTGGGTGGCGCACTGGCTGATGAAGTCGTAGGATTTGTCCAGGGGCTCCTCCTGGAAGTAGCTGGGGCTGTAGGCATCTTCGGGGACCACCAGCACATACTCCTAGAGCATCAAGGCCTGGTCACCTTCCCGCGGGCCCAGCGAAGGGTCCAGGTCGGGGGTGGGTGCCGGAGCCCACCGGCAGGGGCCGACGCCAGGGCTTCTCTGCCACAGGCCAGGGTCTGGCCGGGCAGCTAAGGAAGCGGTGACGATATCACACCCTGGCCCGGGGCCCCAGCCAGGCTGCCAGGTGCTGGGTCCCTCCTGGGGGCCACTCAGAGGGGAGGCCAGCCTCTGTGGCCAAACGGAAGCTTGGGGAGTGTGAGGAAGGGCCCAGGCTCCTGGCACCCCGTCCACCCCTTTTTGCCAGACGCCTCCCTCTCCAGGAAGGCCACCCTGACCAGCAGGGCCCCAGGGAGCTGCTGGGCAATATCTTGGCTCCTGGACCCCCTCAGGAGCCTCTCGTGATGGGCCTGGAGGTCCCCAGAGGCTGCTGCCCCTGGCACCTGGCCCAGGGTTGGGCCGCGGCAAGCAGGGGACACACTCTGGCAGAGCGACTGACAGTGGTACGACAGGTGGAGGACGACTACCAGCCCGAGAACTCACCAGCCAGAGCCAGCGGCCCTCGGGCACACGCACGGTCACAGTGAGCTCACTGTCGGTCACGTCCAGGACGGCCCGGCCCTCACACACCACCAGGGTGCGGCAGCCGTAGGCGTGCGGGCAGAAGCTGGCGTTGGCATGGCCTGGAGGTGAGGAAAGGCAGGTCAGTGGTCCCAGCACACACACAGCGCCTCACCCCAGGCTTGGGACACTCCTGGAGTCACCAGGGAGGAGAGGATCCCAACGACAGCACCCACCACCGAGGACCATGCCATCCCTGAACAAGACACACGTGTGTGACCCGCCTGGAGACCCACGTGGCTGGGCCCACTTGTGCTACGTGAATCGGCTGTGGTCACACACGAGGCCCCACGAGGTGCAGGTTCCCGGGCTCGTCAGAGCAGAATGCAACAGACGTGCACGGACCCGGGTCCCACAGCGAGCCCTTGATCACCCAAGCACAGGACGGGGTGAACTCTGAATCACAGCACAGATGTGAGGGGCAGGGCCTGCCACACACAATGGGCCCTGGGGCACCTCATGTGAGAGCTGATGGCAGGATATACGGCACGTGGCCCTGTCACAGCCAGACAGCGGGCACCGAGCCACGGCCCCTGTGAGCTGTGGACCCAGCACGCGCCCCATCCACGTCATGTGTGGTATCACGCGATGGGCCGTGTGGACGAGACCCCCGAGAGCCTCCTCGCCCCGGGGTCCACCCCTCTGCTTACCCTGCCAGACACGACCCCCGTTGATGAGGACCTCCACAGCGAAGGTGGGGTGGGCCGGCTGGTAGCCGTGCAGCAGGAAGGCGTAGCGGCCCAGGGCGGGCACGTGGGTGGTGAAGACCACGGTGCCCTGTGCCGGGGGGAGCAGCTCCGGTGAGTGGGCAGAGATGCAGGAGTATCAGGGGCTGTAAGTCCCACCCCAGCCACCCACCCCGGCCCTGGCCCCGGCCCCGGCCCACACCTGGGGGTGGCGAAGCAGGGTAGGCTCCACGTCGGGGTCCGCAGCGGTTGGGGGCCGGGGCTGGGGCCCGGGCGGGGGCGCGCCCGGCGTGAGCTCCCGAGAGTGGGTCAGCGGGAGGCCGGGCGGCAGCGGCAGCACCTGGCAGTCCCTGAGCACCACAGGCTGCGGCGGCTTCGGGAAGCGGGAGGGCAGGCAGGCGGCACTGGGGGGTGGGGAACACAGGGGTGAGTCCCCGAGTCCCGGCCACCGCCCCGCCGCCGCCCTGGGCTCCCGCCCCCGGCCCCACCACCTGCTGGGGCTGAAGGCGCCGTGACTGCTAATGCAGCGGACGCGGGGCTCCACGAACTCTGAGCTGAAGGTCTCCGCGGGCACCAGGGTGGCACTGTGCTGCAGAAAGGGGACAGGTGTGGGTGTGGCAGCAGGAGCGGCCCATCCACACCCGCACCCAGGCCGGTCCTGCTCTCTGCACCGAGCCCCCGGCCCCCACTCCGCCTGCCTCTCCTCCAGCTGCACAGACCCCAGCCCTCGGCTGTGGATTCTGGGCCTGCAGCACCTCCCAGCTCCCCCGGCGGCCGTCCTTCCTCCCACTGCGCTCCACCGCCCTCTGTGGTCATAGGGCTGGGGACCCGGCACAGGCGGGCGCTCAGCGAGCGGGGGTTCGTGAGCAGGCGTCTCTGTCCTGTACCGTCTACCACGGCGAAGAAACGTGTGTGACAGATACGGTAAAACGCGACACCTCAGGGGGTCTAGAAAAACCCGACAGCGAAGACAGAATACCACGTGACCGTGGCGACAGCTCCATCCATCCCTACCATGGCGTCGGCCAGAGGCAGCACAAAGGAACACCTGTGTGACTCCAATTATAGAAAGTTCCAGAATAGGCAAACTAGGCGGTGCTGTCAGTGTCTGGAGCCAGTTACCCTGGCCGGGGCGGGGTGGGGGTGGGGGTTGGCTGAGTGGTGTCAGGGGTGGGGCCATGTTGCTTCCTGGCCTGGGTACTGGGCTGTGGGTACAGCTCCATGGAGAGTCTGAAGTGCCCCAGCCCACGACTACAGCGCCGCGTGTGCAGGAGGGCAGAACCGCAGGGGTTCCGATGTCGAAAACTTAGGAGGAAGCAATGTAGCACGCGTTACTTAGCAACGTGGAAGAAACGGACGGACTCTGGAAAGTAGAATGAGAAGTGTGCAGGTGGGGCGTGCGACTACGCTTTGTTGTTGCAAGTCTGTTTTCAATATTTGACACTTTCATAAAAATACGTGCATATGATACCCTGATAAAACTTTTAAAGGCCTAGGGAAACGTAACAGTGAGACTAGGTCATACTCTGATGAGAAGGACGTCACCTATTTTGTCACTTACTGAATAAACGCGCGTGCTTGGTTCTGGGCATTGAACTAACGGTTAATATTGCCCAGAACATTGAGCCTTGGGATTTGATTTTCAACTCCGTGAAGCTGACACAGAAGCAAGTTACGGGCTTCCCTGGTGGCACAGTGGTTAAGAATCTGCCTGCCAACGCAGGGGTCATGGGTCTGATCCCTGGTCTGGGAAGATCCCGCATGCCGCAGAGCAACTAAGCCCGTGCGCCACAACTACTGAGCCCGCATGCCACAACTACTGAGCCCACATGCCACAACTACTGAAGCCCACGTGCCTCGAGCCCGTGCTCCACAACAAGAGAAGCCACCGCAACGAGGAGCCCGCGCACCGCAACAAAGAGTAGCCCCCGCTCGCTGCAACTAGAGAAAGCCCACGCGCAGCAACAAAGACCCAATACAGCCAAAAATAAATACACACGTTAAAAAAAAAAAAGAAGCAACTTACCACAGCGATAGCAAATCCCAAGCTTCAGAACCCACGCTGTGTGGACCCCATCCTAATTCGGGGCCACGAGGTGGTGTGTTTTTGTAAATTATACCAAAAAGCAGCCTTTCGTTCAGATTGCTCTTCCTACTCTGACTCCAGCGCATCACGGTCCCCTTGTGTGACCGTGAACGTTATTTATAAATAAATTTACATCTCATACCTACAGGGAGAAAACCCTGCAGGAGGAGGATTCTGGAAGAACCTCCACCCGATGTGAGCTGAAGGTGGCACTGGTGATGGGTACCCAGGCTCATCACATTCTTCTACTTTTGCGTGTGTTGAAAATCTTTGGAAAGACCTAACCCCACAGGGGGGTCCTGCGGCCCATGCAGGTGAGGGGGTTGGGGCCTCACCAGGAAGAATCGTGCGTGCTCGGCTGTGAGCCGGACGCTGGCCTCCGTGTCCAGGTGGAAGACCGCCAGATGGCGCTGGGCATCCAGGGCGGTGCCCCTGCACAGGGTGCTGGGGGGCGGGCAGGGGTGGTCAGTGGGTAGGGCAGCCCTGGAGCCCAGAGCCCTCCACCGGCCCCCAGGCTTGAATCCTCTCCCCACTCGCTAGACACCTGTATGGGCAGGGGTGGAGGGTGAGCGCCCCCTGCTGGGGGGCCCGCTGGGGGGTGTGCACAGCTACGTCCACCTCCTGGCGGGCATCCTCATTGGCATACTCCACCACCAGGGCATAGGGGCCTGGCTGCGTCACCGCCACCTGAAGCTGGACGTCCACCTGGGGGGACAGGGCAATGTGAGGCCCCCGCCCCAGCCCCCCACCTAGAGAACAGGACACTCCTGAACATGGCCCTTCCCATCCCCTCCCTGCACAGCCTCGTCCCCCATCTCAGGGCCTGTGTGCCCGCCATCCCTGCTGCCTGGGGCACTCCCACGGCCACTCGGCTTCCAGCTTCCACTTGCTCCGAGCCCCCCCCCCCGCCCACCCGTGGCCCGCCGGCTTCATCACTGTAGAGTGTCCAGTGCCTGAAGTGAACCAGTGACTTGCCACCTCCTCACAATAAGCTGGAGGGCTGGGCCATCTGTACCCCATGTACGGATGAGGCCCCGAGGCACCGACTCCCAAGGTTAGAGCCCCAGAAGGCAGCAGGTGCTACCCGAGCCGGCGGGCTGGCCTTGTGCCCCCGGCTGTGCCACCATGCTCTGCCCGCCATCACTCTTGCCCTGCGCCTGGGTCCTGTCACTGCAACGTGGACATCCCCTCCCCGCCAGGCCATGGGCACGTCTCCCCAAGTCTTGACCCCGCCCACCCCCGTGGGGTCCCGGGGACACGCACATCTGCGCCCTGGCAGGCGACCAGCAGCGGGTGGGTGGGGCTGAGCTGCTCCGTGGGGCAGGGCCGGGGTAAGCTGTTGCCGTGGCGACACAGGGCCTCAGGCCCAGCGGCGGAGGGGAAGCCGTCCAGGGGCAGGTGGGTGTAGAGGAGGCAGCTGGGGGGGCGCACAGTCTGGTGAGCATGGGGCAGGCGGCCTGAGCACGGCAAGGGTCAGGCCCGCCCCCACCCCCACCGGCCGGCCCTCACTGGTCCCCGGAGCGCTGTGCGTCGGGCTGGAACGTGCAGGGCTCGGTCACCCGCAGCTGCAGCAGGGCCGCCTCGTAGTAGGCGCTGGGCAGCAGAGCCACGTAGTCCTGGGGGGCAGGGCAGGGGTTAGGTGCCGTGGCCCCCGCCCCACGCCCTGCCCCAGCCCGCTCAGCCCCGTCTCACCAGGAGCACCCCCTCGGCCTCCACGAGCAGGGCCCAGGCGCCGGGGTTCAGCACGAAGGGCTCCCCGAAGCCCCTCTGGGGCACGGTGACGAAGGCAGGCTCCGTGCTGGGCGGGAAGGCCACGGGCTGGCTCTGCTCTGCGCCTGGGGTGGGGACGGCAAGCCTCCTGGGCACAGCACGGCCAGCGGGAAGGGCCTGGCCTCCCACCCAGTGCGGGGGCGAGGCGCGCGTGGGGCGGGGCCCAAGGGTAGCCCCCCCGCACTCACAGCTGGCGCAGGTGGCAAACTTGCCCTGGTCGTGCATGGAGACCCGCCCGCTCACGCTCGCGGGCCCGCGGTTGACGTAGCGGAAGACCAGTCGGAAGAGGTCAGGGGAGGCCACGCTCATCCTTGCCACGATCCTGGGCTGCGGTGGGGAGGGGTGGGCGTGGAACGTCGGGGCTGCTCCTCCCGGGCCATTCCCGGCCTGGCCCTGCGACCTCAGGGGCCTGCCCGCCACTCGGCCAGCCACAGCGGGCACTCAGCCAGGCCCCACCCACCTGGATGGGTGTCATCTGCGCGTAGCCCCTCCAACTGAAGCTCTCAAACTCGAGAGGGTTGAAGCCGAAGCGCACGGCGTGGCCCTCGGGCGTGGCCGCCTCCTCCAGCTCCAGGCGCAGCTGGTGCAGGTCGGGAAGGTAGTGGTCCTGCGCCGGCCTGGCCACGGCAGGGCTGGTCAGGGCAGCTGGCATCCGGTCTGGGCAGGGCGGGCACTGGCCCTGCCCACTCACCAGGGCCCCCAGGGAGAAGCCCGGGGGGCAAGCTGCCGCCCAGCCCCCCGCCCGCCCGCCCAGCCGGGGCGGGGGCACCCACTTACTTGCTGCAGGTGGGGCCCTGGGTGCTGGGGCGGCACAGGCAGGCGCCTGTCCTCGGCTCACAGCCCTGTCCTAGAGCTCCGCCAACGTCGCACTGGCAGCCTGCGGCGGGAGGGAGCAAGTCAATGTGGCCCAGCCCCCCCGTCGGCCCCCGCCTGCCCCCGCCAGCCCCCGCCCAGCCTCGGTGCTCCACCCACTCTCCGCCAAGAGCGGCTCAGCTGAGAGACCGCCTCTCCTCCCCCAGGGGCTGCCTGGGTCCCTGGACAACAGAGGCTCTGAGTCCAGGGGCAAGGGCCCTGGGATCGGTCAGTGACGCCTGCCGCCAGGGGAAAGGGTTGGAAGGGGGAAGCACCGAGGGGTGAAACCTGCCTCCTCACTCCCACGCCCGGCACGGGTCTGGCCGGGCATCTAGAAGCAGCTCGGCAAGTGCCATGCCGTGCCCAGGCCCTGGCTGGGTCCCTGCCCCCTCTGTCCCTCTCTGGGCCTCAGCATCCCCCAGGATGTGGTCCGAGGGCCGCGTAAGCGGCCGCTTACCACGGCAGCCGAAGTAGTCAGCCTGGTCCAGCCCGAAGAAGCCGTCCTTGCAGGCCGCGCAGGTGTGGCCGCATACATGGGGCTTGCAGAAGCACTGGCCGTTGCCCTGGGGGCCGAGGGAGAAGGTGGGACCAGGCAGGGGAGGGTCCCTACGCGCGGCTCCCACGGCCCCCAATACCTGGGTCCTCAGACTCACCGGCTGGCACTCAGCAACTCCACCCAGTGTGCCCCTGGGGTCACAGCTGCAGCCTGGGGAAGGGGCAGAGTGGGCCTGAGAGCAGAGCAGGGGGCAGGAGGCCCTGAACTCCATCCTCACCCCAGCTCTGTGGAGCCAGCCCTCCCCCACCCCAGGGGTCTCCCCCAGCACCCCGACACCCACTCCGGGCAGACTCACGGGTGCAGCCCTCAGGGTTGCTAGGACTCAGCCCCCAGAACCCAGGTTTACAGCGATCGCAGCTTGGCCCCTCCACGTGAGCCCGGCACCTACAGGGGATGTGCACCTGGGAAAGGAGGAGACTGAGGGTCAGAGTGGGCCCCTGCCCTCCTACCCGCAAACCCTCAGCCCCGGAGCCCTGTCCCATCTCTGGCACGACCCTACAGTGAGGACAGAGGAGCGGCCAGGTGAACAAATGGGCTCTGGGGTTGTCATGGCAACCAAGCAGCTGAGGAAGTGATGGTCCCTCTGGAAGTGATGGCCTCGGCCCCAGAGGGCTGACCTGGGCTCACCTCAGGAAGATCATGATCGGCTGGGGCCAGGCCAGCAGGGTGGCAGGAGCCAGCTGTGGAGAGATGCCCAGGCCACCGTCATTACTCAGTCACTGACCCCGACGGCCAAGGGCTTCCCCAGGCCTGGCCAGGACCCGAGGCTCCATGGGAGCCAACACACACGCCTCCCACACATGTGAACAGGCAAGAAACCACGTGTGCCTACATGCCCTGGGCCCCGTAGCCGTGAGGGCATGTGCCCTCCCCCACCACACAGCACGCGATCATGAACCCGCAATGAGCACACACACAGGCAAACACGTGCGAACAGTCACGTGAGCCCAGAGCACGTGAACAAGCGTGAACAGACACACAGCACGTGACCACATGCAAGTAAACAGGCATGTCCAAGAGCCACGTGGAGATACGCACGGACGTTCACGGCACGCGGACACTCGTGAACGCAGCACGTGAACCACGTGAACACGCGCGCGCACAGAGCACAAGGGCGGCCGTGGAACGTGCAGCACGTGACGTGCACAGCACCCAACACACACACGGCACCAGCCTCACCTTCGCAATAGGGGAAGTTGTAGGCACCGGGCACACACACGTCACAGCGCAGCCCCGTCACTCGGGGTCGGCAGCTGCACTGCCCGCTGTGGGGGTCGCAGGCTGTGTGCAGGGAGCCTTCGGGGGAGCAGTGGCAGGCTGGGGGAGGGGGGAGGAGAGCGGGGTGTGAGTACGCGGTGGGCACACGCCCTCCCCCGCCCCCCTCCCGCCAGGGCACTCACGGGCACAGTCGGGGAAGCCGTGGAAGCCTGGGCTGCACTCCTGGCAGGTGGCACCCGCGTAGCTGGGGTGGCAGCGGCACACCCCGCCTGCCCCGCACAGCTGGTCCAGGGCACCCCGGGGGTCGCAGGCGCAGGCTGCAGAGGACTCGGGGTCAGGCCCTGGGGACCTGCGGGTGGCCCTCCCACCCCGCCCAGGGCCCCTGAGGCCCTCTGCTCACCGTGGCACTCGGGGTAGCTGTGGTGGCCCGGGCGGCAGCGGTCACAGTGGGGGCCGTCAAACTCGGGTCGGCAAGGGCAGCGGCCAGCGTCATCGCAGCCCTCGGGCAGGGTCCCTGTGGGGCTGCAGCCACACACTGCGGGGCCGAGAGGTGCACGGGGCCCTGAGCCAGGCAGGCCGAGACCCCAGCCCCCCTCCCACCCTCCACTGGGGGCGCTGCGCTCACGCTGGCAGAGGGGGAAGTGGAAGTAGCCAGGGGCACAGCGGTCGCATGCCGCCCCCTCGAATCCTGCCCGGCACGTGCACTGGCCCGAGTCGCGGTCACAGGTTCCGTCCACCACACCGGGGCTGGAGCACTGGCAGGCTGCAGGGAGAAGGTGGTCACAGAGGGGCTGGGCTCCTGGGATCCACGAGGGGACTGAGACGGGGACGGAGCTGGACTCACGCTGGCAGCCCGGGCCGTAGAAGCCCGGGGCGCAGAGCTCACAGTGCGTGCCCTGGAAGTTGGGTTTGCACACGCAGCGCCCCACCCGTGGGTCCTTCCGGCAGGCGTTGCCCTGGGTCCCAGCGGCGCTGCAGTCACAGTCTGTGGGGGGGTGGGGGGGAGGAGTCTCAGGGGCCCCGTGGACCCCAGCCGCCCACCCCCGCCCCAAAAACAAACCCCTCCCTTCTCCACAAAACTCCTTTCCTTATACTTGACACTGCACTCATGCAAAACGAAAAAGACTTTAAAAATACCAACAAGGGGGCTTCCCTGGTGGCGCAGTGGTTGAGAGTCCCCCTGCCGATGCAGGGGACACGGGTTCGTGCCCCGGTCCGGGAAGATCCCACATGCCGCGGAGCGGCTGGGCCCGTGAGCCATGGCCACTGAGCCTGCGCATCCGGAGCCTGTGCTCCGCAACAGGAGAGGCCACAACAGTGAGGGACCGCATACCGCAAAAAAAAAAAAAAAAAACACCCAACAAGGGAAAGCTGATGTTTTGGGAAAACAGTGGCCTGAGGTGAAATCAGGACCACGACACATAATTAGTTGTGTGTAATGTAGAAACCAAGTCAACTGCAGGCATTGACACAACCAGAGAGAATGCAAAAACAAAATCCTAACAAAGTGAAGAGAAAATTCTACTCTTCATAAATAATTCTGGGGATCAGGAATAAAAAAGAAAAAGTGTGCTAAATGTCTTAACTGATGCACAAAAACGGGGTAATACTATTTAATTTTTGTAACTGACGTGGAATAATGGTTCAGTATTTGTCAAAACATAAGGGTAACCTCGGGCCAGACCAGAAGACAGAAACAGAACTCGCAAACCCTTGGAGAAGAAAACACAAACCAACCAAAACACGTTTTGTTGGTCAATCCAGCAAAAGTCGGGAAAGGAAAAATTTAAGCAGGATGAGAGAAATGATACAACTGGGGCAGGTGTGACCCAAATTGACAGCAGCCACAGTCCCTCTGCCGGGCCACATCTCCTCTCACGAGATAAACCCAAAGGCATCGGTTGGACTCTTGAAGGAGAATCCAGTCATGTCCTTCTGAAAGAATGCACCTTGAACCAAGGATCTGGACAGGAAACAAAGAGCTTCCAGAAGGGAGAGTGGGTGGCACAGACACAGAGAAGGGGAGCGTGGAGCGCCCAAGGCACAAGCATTCGTGGAGACAAAGAGGGATGTTGTGTGTTGAGAAGAAGGACTTGCCTCAAGAGATGTAGCATACGCAAAGCTCGAAAAGCAGGATACGTATGGTCCAGGGGTGTTGAAAACTAAAACTATAGTAATTGGGATGAGAATTTGGCAAAACCATTGTCATAGAGAGAAAAACTGAATATACTGTTCCCAGAATGTGACAAAAATTAACAGCAGAGTGGATTTGGACTTGCCTGGTGGTGCAGTGGTTAAGAAACCACCTGCCAGTGCAGGGGACATGGGTTCAATCCCTGGTCTGGGAAGATCCCACATGCCGTAGAGCAACTAAGCCCATGCGCCACAACTACTCAGCCTGCGCTCTAGAGCCCGAGCGCTGAAACTACTGAGCCTGCGTGCTGCAACCACTGAAACCTGTGCGCCTAGAGCCTGTGCTCTGCAACGAGAAGCCACTGCAGTGAGAGAGAAGCCCACGCACCACAACGAAGAGAAGCCCACACGCTGCAACTAGAGAAAGCCCACGCACAGCAATGAAGACCCAACGTGGCCAAAAATACATAAAATTAAAATAAATAATAATTTAAAATAAATAGATAAAATCTGACCATGATGCAGTGAAACTAGGACTGAACCATCAAAATAAGGATGGAATGGAAACCTAACCAGCTGAAATGACAAACGCTGTTCTAAACAACTCGGATCAAAAGGAAAATGAAAACTGCAATGATACACTGCTTAGAAAGGAACAGCTGTGAGAACCCAGCATATCAACCCTATGGGACAGCTAGCCAAAGCTACCCTCTGAAGCAAATTTATAGCTTTAACCCAGGGTTTCTCAACCTTGGCACCAGTAACATTCTGGCCTGGATAACTCTTTCTTGTGCGGATGGGAGCTGTCCTGTGCAGTGTAGGATATTTAGCACGATCCCTGGCCCTCACCCACTAGGTGACAGTGGCACCCCACCCCCACCCCCCCCCCCCCCAGTTATAACAACCAAAGAAGTCTCCAGACACTTTCCTGCAGAATAAAATCACCCCTGATTGAGAGAAAACGCTTTAAACCTTTTGTGGATAATTAAGAAAGACTAAAAATAACAATTAATTCAAGAAGCTATAAAAATAATAAATTAAAAAAATGTACAGAAAGACAAATACTGTATGATCTCACTTATATGTAGAATCTTAACCCCCGTACCCCCGCCCAAACCCCCACCACACACACACACACAATCGAGATCATGGATACAGAAAACAGATTGGTATTTGCCAGAGGTGGGGATTGGGGGTTGGGTGAAATGGGTGAAGGGTGTCAAAAGGTGCAAACTTCCAGGTATAAAATAAACAAGTCATGGCGATGTAATGTACAGCATGGCGGCAGGAGTTAATAATAACCTGCTGCATAGTTGAAAGTTGCTAAGAGATTAGATCTTCAAAGTACTCATCGTGAGAAAAAAATGGTAATTACGTGTGGTGACAGACGTTAGCTAGACTTTCTGTGGTGATCATCCCACAATATATAAAAATACCAAATCGCGGTGAAACTAATATAATAATGTGTGCCAGTTATACTGCAATGAAAAAAAGAAAGATGGTTTTAGTTCAGAATTGTCTACACTAGGACTTCCCTGATGGCACAGTGGTTAAGAATCCACCTGCCAATGCAGGGGACACAGGTTGAAGCCCTGGTCCTGGAAGAACCCACATGCTGCGGAGCGACTAAGCCCATGCGCCACAACTACTGAGGCTGTGCCCTCGAGCCCGCGAGCCACATCTACTAAGCCCGCTTACCTAGAGCCGGTGCTCCGCAACAAGAGAAGCCACCACAATGAGAAGCCCGCGCACCGCAGTGCAGAGGAGCCCCCACTCGCCGCAACTAGAGAAAGCCCGCGCACAGCAACAAAGACCTAACGCAGCCAAAAAAATAATTTTTAAAAAAATCTTAAAAAAAAAATTTTTTTTTCCGTATTAGGAAGTAAAATCTCTCTCCCAAACTAAACAGAGAAAAACTCCAGCAGATCAGTAAGCTGCACTTTGAGAACAGCAATAAACTCAGCAAACTTCCGTTGGGTGTAAGAAAGGTAGGAAAAAAAAGAAAAAAAGAGAATAAACATAGACAAAAGGAATGAAAGGAAATTTTAAAATCAGGTACAGAACGTCGCGCATAACTTCATGTCAATACCTTCAAACAGACAAATGACAAGCAATTTGCTAACAAAATGTAAATAATCAAAACTGACTGGGCTTCCCTGGTGGCGCGGTGGTTGAGAATCTGCCTGCCAGTGCAGGGGACACGGGTTCGAGCCCTGGTCTGGGAAGATCCCACATGCCGCAGAGCCACTAGGCCCGTGAGCCACAACTACGGAGCCCGCGCGTCTGGAGCTTGTGCTCCGCGACGAGAGGCCTCGACAGTGAGAGGCCCGCGCACCGCGATGAAGAGTGGCCCCCGCTTGCCACAACTAGAGAAAGCCCTCGCACAGAAACGAAGACCCAACACAGCCCTAAATAAATAATAAATAAAAAATTTAAAACTGACTTACAATGAGGTAGAAAATAAACACACATAATAAAAGAAAAGAAAACCATCATCTAAGCTCTCCATGGGAAAACAGGTATCAGGACCAGATGGTTTTTTAAGTAACTTCTAACAAGCTTTTAAGAAATTGATAATTCCTGTGATTTTTTAAAAAAATAAATTTAGGGCTTCCCTGGTGGCACAGTGGTTGGGAGTCCGCCTGCCGATGCAGGGGACAGGGGTTCGTGCCCCGGTCCGGGAAGATCCCACATGCCGCGGAGCGGCTGGGCCCGTGAGCCGTGGCCGCTGAGCCTGCGCGTCCGGATCCTGTGCTCCGCAGCGGGAGAGGCCACAGCAGTGAGAGGCCCGCGTACCGCAAAAAAATAAAAAAAAATAAAAAATAAAATAAATTTATTTATTTGTTTATTTTTGGTTGCACTGCGTCTTCGTTGCTGCACGCGGGCTTTCTCTAGTTGTGGTGAGTGGAGGCTACTCTTTGTTGTGGTGCATGGGCTTCTCATTGTGGTGGCTTCCCTTGTTGCAGAGCACGGGCTCTAGGCGCACGGGCTCAGCAGTTGTGGCTCGCCGGCTCTAGAGCACAGGCTCAGTAGTTGCGGCGCACGGGCTTAGTTGCTCCGCGGCATGTGGGATCTTCCCGGACCAGGGCTCGAACCTGTGTCCCGTGCGTTGGCAGGCGGATTCTCAACCACTGCGCCACCAGGGAAGCCTGATAATTCCTGTGATTTTTAATCTGCTCTGGAGCATAACGAAGTATGGATTGTTTTCCAAGTATTCTACAAGATGAATTACAAAACCAAAACAAGATGGTACCAAAAAAACAACAAGGCTTTCACCCCGCCTCACTCACGAATACAGACACGAAACGTTTATGCTCAATGCTGGGTCCACAGTAGGAAGGATATTAGCAGAATTCATCCTACGGTTCACAGATTGAAAGTGAAATGCTGCACCAGCCTAATCACCAAGGGCCAGTGGAGAAAGGAGGGACTTTCAACAGTTTACACCAGGGGTTGGCAACCTTCAGTCCAAGGTGCCTGTGCCTGGTTTATAAAGTTTTATTGGAATACAGCCATGCCCATTCACTTGCACATGGTCCATGGCCACTTCCAAGCTGCAACATACAACAGCAGAGCTGAAGCTTTGCAACAGGGAACACACGGCCCTCTGAGTCTAAAACACTTACTGTCCGGCCCTTTTCAGAAAAAACCTGCTGACCCCTGCTTTACCCCACGATGAAAAACTAAACATTTAAACGTCAAAAAGAAAACCGCCAAAGAACCAAGAGATATGCAAACAGTTGGGTTTAGGGACCTCCGTTGAGATATGACCGAGTCAGACACCAGGAAGAACCAGGTCAACAGATTCAGTGAAAAAAATAACAGGAAGGGCAAATTACCCACTGGGAGAAAAGCACGTGACGCGTGAGAAACAGATCATACAGTTAATACAGAAAGAGCTCCTAGCAGCAAACGAGTGAAAAGAAAACTGAGCCACAACCTCGGATGGGAAATTCACAAGCGAAAGCAACAGGAGTCACGAAACGCAAGAGAAGATTCAACCTTGGACCTCCCTGGCGGTCCAGTGGTTAAGACTGTGCTTCCACTGCAGGGGGCACGGGTTTGGTCCCTGGTCGGGGAAGTTCTCTACATGCCGCGTGGTGTGGCCGAGAAAAAAATATATATAAATAAGTAAGCAAAATATATTCGTAAGTAAATACTTACATGTTAAAAGAAAAAAGGAAGATTCAACCTTGCAAACGAGGCAAAGAAATGCAGCCAAAACCAAGGAAATACCAAATGCCACCTGATCTAAGACACAACCAATTATAGGACACACCACGATTTGGTACTGCTGTGAAAGGAAAACGCCGGCCAATTAGACATCAATAAGCCGTCAACTGAAAGGCGCATCCCAATTCCAGGAAAACCGAAAAGTGGGAAAGTGAACCAATGAGAAGATTTCTGCGATAATGAATGTTGCCGGGTAGTGACAGCAACGCCCAACACACGTGACGCGGCTGTTGCCATTCCACCTGGTAGACGATTTTATGTCAGGAGAGCGGTTTGGCAACCTGCGGCCAAGAAGGTCCCTGAACATGCATGTCTAGTGACCCAGAGCCTTCTTCTAGGAAAGTGTGCTACAGAAGTAGTTAAGAATTCATGGAAAGCTTTAGTTGCAAGAAGGTTTACTGTAGTGTTATTTTTATAAAATCTGGAAAGAACCTAAATTTCCAAGAATTGAGAGCAGGTTAAGCAAGAGCCACATCTGTCTGCACAACGTGGAACACGAAATGATGTGTTTACAGGATGGCGTGGGTGGGAGACGCGATTACACAACAGCGCGCACAGCGCACACGGGCGTTTATAAACACAGCGCGCACGCAGGGGGGGAGAGGCTGTTTGCAGGAGATGCGATTCTGTACACCTCTCTTCTCTAGCATTCCGCTCACCTATATTTTTCAAGGTTTTCTAGCATAAATACGTAATATTTGCATGAAATTAAAAGCCACCAAGACATGGTGAACAAAACGGAAATACCCGCTCTCTGGGGGCCTGGGTGTGGCCCCTCCTGCCCCACAGCTCCAGTGGGGCCCAGGGCAGGATGGAGACCTCGGGGGACACTTACGCACAATCTGGCCGGCCGGCAGCACCTGCTCCCCCGTGTCATTGTGAGAGAAGGACGGCACCGCTGAGGAAGGAGACAGCAAGTGTCAGCCAGGCTGGCTCAGTGCCCGGCCACCCGTGTCTCTCGGCATCACTGGAGGTACAGGCAGGACGAAAGAGTCCCCCCTGGGGGCCCCCTCCCCGGCTCCAAGCCCAGCAGGCGGGGATGCTCAGGGGCTCAGGGCCTGCCCCCGCCCCCAGGCCGCGCCCTCACGGTGGCAGCGCGGGAAGCCGCTGAAGCCTTCGGCACACGCATCGCATCGCGCCCCCGTGAAGTTCGGCCGGCAGTAGCAGCGGCCCGTCAGGTCCTCGCACGTCCCGTCCGTGAAGTCCGACTCGCAGTCACAGCCTGGGCGGGGGGCGGGAAGTCAGGGAAACCCAAGTCCAGGGCTTGCAGGCCCCGCGAAGGGGCAGCGTCTGCCTCCCCAGCCTGGGAGGTGGGACGAGAGCCGTGGCCTCCCAGAGAGCCGCGAAGGCCCCCAGGACACCCCGACGTGGGCAGACCCTGCTCCTGGACACCCCTTGGAATGGCCCCGCCCAGGCCACCCCACCCGGGCCGGCCCCACTCACGGCGGCAGGCGTGGGGTGAGTCGAGCGGGTGGTCTGGGGAGCGGTAGAAGCCGGGCAGGCACTGCTCACAGTTGATGCCGGTGGTGTGATGCTGTGGCGGAGCGGGGCCGCTGAGTCCAGGGGCAGCCCCGCCCCCACGAGAGCCCGCCGCCCGACCTCACACGGACCCCGCCCACCTGGCAATCGATGCACACGCCCCCGCCCCGGTAGACGCGGTCCTGGTTCTGGCTGGCGTTGCTCCGGTCCACCTCAGGGTCGTAGTAGCAGTCGTGGGCGTGGCCATGGCAGTTGCAGGCTGGAGAGTGGGGGCTCAGCTGTCAGCACGCCTCCGTGACCCCACCCGACTAGGACCCCTGGGGCACGTCCCGCAAGCCACGGGTGACCCCAAACGTGGCCTGGCTCGGGACAGAACGTGCCACGCTGCCCGTGTGCCAACAGCACGCGTGTGAGAACACGCGTGAGCCGTGTACGTATTGTTATACACACGTGTGTATACCTGAGTATCTAGAGTGTACATGTGTGAACGTGTGTGCGTGAGTGTACCGTGTGGGCGTCGGCACGTGCAAGAGCCTGTGTGAGCGCACGTGTGAGCACCGCGCTGGCGTGTGAGCACGTGCGGGGGCACTCACACTGGCACTCGTTGGCGCTGTCCGTGGTTGCCGGCTTCCATGGCTGCTGGTTGAAGCCGGGGCAGCAGCGGTCACAGGAGCTCCCACACGTGTTGTGCTGGCAAGCGCACTGCAGCCTGTGGGGGGCACGCGGGCACAGAAAGCGCTCAGATCCGCCACGGGCCCCCAGGAACACGAGAAAGGCGGGGCTGTGCAGGGCCTTCACGGAGGGTGGGAGCTGGGGCAGGGTGTTGAGCGGTCGGCGCGGGTGGCCCCTGTCCGCAGATCAGCCTGGAGCCCTGGGCCCTTCAGGATTTAGTTCCACCACAGCCAGGACCCGAGGCCAAGTCTACGGCTTTCCTGGACCAGCTCTGAGACCCAGGTCTCGCTCAGCAGGCAGCCCTGGACTCAGCCAGACGCCCCGACGTATCCAGGGCGCCTTCCCGGGAGCGAGTGGCCAAGAACGGCTTCCTCTTCCAGCCGGGGGTGGACACCAGTCAGAGAGCTGGAATCCCGCCTGCTGTCCCGGAGAGCAGCTCCTGTTGGCTCAGTGGGCAGGTGGACAGCTGGCCGCGGCTGAGGACCGAGGCTGCAGCCACCCACTGCACAGAACCCCATCTCCGGCACACACCTCCTCAGCTCAGCCAAGGTGGAGAGCAGGAATCACAGTCCCATCCCTGGGCCGTCTGCCCCTCGGTCCCGGGTCAGCACCACAGCTGCGGTGCCGTGCAGGTCCTGAGCAGCCCCCAGGAGCCAGTCCAAGAAGAGGAGACCCAGAGCTCCAAATCATGCTCTAGCCCCTCCCCCACGACGGGCTGCAGGGCCCTGGGACTCAGCCCCACTGCTCCTTGGTGTTCAGGAAGGAAGCAGGAATAACCTGCCACAGAGAGGTCATCACAGGAAGCGCCAAGGATCTGTAACGAAGAACCTGTGGCCGGTGTTTGGTTTTTCAAGAATCTACAGAGTCAGGGCACCCCTAAACCAAGAAATTAACACAAAAAGTGGGGTGTCTGTCAAAAGCCCTTGAAAAACCACGCTGGAGGGATTCTTCCCAACCCAGGGCACACCACCATCACACGGACGAAGCCCCGCAGAAGAACCTGCAGAGAAACAACCCAAGAGGGTCAACCGACGCAACCAACAGCAGGGCTGCACCCCTGGAGCTTCATTTAATGGAGCAATTGAGTAGAAACCATAAAAAGAGAGTGTTTAGAGATTATAACCAAAAGAATCTAAGACATAATAAAAAACCACAATGCTATGAAAAAGAGGCAGATGTGACCAAAGAACCAATCAGAACTTCTATAAATGAAAAATAAAATGATTGAAATTAAAGACTCAAAGGATGGGCTACACAGTGGATCAGACACAGCTGAAGAGAGATTCAATGAACTGAAGAAGCCATCCAGAGAGCAGCTCAGGACGCAGAGGTGGGAATACAAGAAGTCCCGAGACCCAAGGAAACCACCCACGTTCCCACCTGTATAACAGGAATTCCAGAAAGAGAAAAGAGGGAGCGAGGGGAGAGCTCAGAGTCCTAGAGGGCCAATGGCCAAAAACGGTCCTGAAATAACAAAGACACATATTTTTAAATGCAAAAAGCACAACCCTTGAGCAACAGGAAATATGTCCACTACTCGACAACGCAGAGTAAACCTGAAGAGCACTGAGGCAAGGTCACAGAAACACCTAGAAGAGGCATAAAACCCACAGAGGGACCACGGTGCAGATGACGGCAGACTCTCCCAACCACCGGAAGACGCCAAGAGACTGAAATGACAGTTTCCAAGTGCTGAGAGACACGGCCAGCCATCAACCAGGAATTCTACAGCCAGCTAAACTATCACCCAAGAGTGAGGGCAGAGCAGCCATTCAAGGACTAACAGACTCTCACGGAAAGTACTAAAGGAAAAGGAAGCTGCGTCCCCAGGGATGCACTGGGGGCCAAGAAGGACAGAGAACAGGAGCTGGCAGTCAAGGTGATGGATCCACTGCTGGGTGCAGATGTCGTGCCTGGGGTTAGTGTTCTGGGACCCTGGGTCTCCAGGGAGACAACTAGTTAAATCTGCATTTGGCGAGGTCAAGTATGCCTGTTGAAGAGGGAGGGCTACCACTGCAATCGACAGAACTAGAAAAGAAATGTAAGGGTGATCACCAATCGCCACAGATTGAATGTTCGTGTCCACCCAAAATTCACATGTGAAATCCAACCCTGAAAGCGATGGTGTTTGGAAGGGGGGCCTTCGGGAGGTGACTAGCTCATGAGGGTAGAGCCCTCGTCAATGGGACTAGCATCCTTATAAGAAGACTCCTGAGAGCTCCCTCACCCCTTCCCCACTGTGAGGACACAGCCATCTATGAACTAGGAAAGGGGGCCTCAGCAGCCTCCAGAACCGCAAGAAGTAAATCTCTGTTGTTCGCAAGTCACGCGGCCTCTGGCATCTTGTTAGCCTGACTCAACTAAAACACCAATAGAGACAAAACACGTCACTTCCAAACCAAGGGATGGGGGAGAATGAACGGGGGGCTCAGTACAGACTGGGCAGGTAGTCAGCCCTCAGAACGATGGCCGAGGCGACGGAGGTGGGAGAGAGCTTCCGGGGTGGGGGGGCGGAAGCAGAGGGACGGTGACAGGCCAGTGGGTGGGGCAGAGCCCTCATGGGAGGGGCAGAGGCGGCAGGGCAGGCTGATACTGCAGGACACTCTGTGTGAGGGGTGTCAGCGTTTGTGGTTCTGGGGGAGACGCCCCACCCAAGCCCCACCTGCAGGGTGAGCTGAGCTCCGTCTATGCCCAGGTGCAGGCGAGTCAGGGCGGATGCCGACGGCTTCCCAACAGGCAAGGGCAGGCCCACCTCTCCTCTGAGGCCAGTTTGGCCACCCAGCAGGCGCCCTTCCCAACCATCACGAGTTCCCACTTGGCACTTAATTTCCCAGAGCAGTTAGCTGCGCCTGACCTCAGTGCTTGAAGTTGCGGGCAGGAACCCATGCCTGGGGCCCGTGCGGAGACTGGACAGGCCAGGCGGGTCCTGAGGGCCTGCCTGAGTCCTCTAGGGAGTGTGATCACACCTCTTCCACCTTCAGACCCATCAGCCACGCCTGGAGAGGTCTGGGGCTCACCTCTTGGTGCAGCTCTGACGGTGAGAGCGGGGGTGAGCTCCTGCCCTGCCTGGGCTTCATTCGCCTCCCCTATCAGTTGGGGTGTGGACACAGCAATAAAACCCCAGCAGGAGTGGGAGCTGCATGATCCCAAGGCGAGGGAAGCAGCAGGAGAAGCTCGCCCGCTCCCTGCTGGAGGTGCCCCTCGGGGGCGGGGGCTGGGGAGCCTGGTCACGGGCTCCCCATCGCAGGCTCTGCTTCCTCTCCCAGCACCTCCTGTCCAGCCCTGGACCTGCTTTAAGACCCCCAGCGCACTCAGCCCCACCGGGACCTCTGTGCCGGGCACAGGCCTGCCCAGAACAGGTGCTCCTGGGGCAGCATGTGTGAGCGCCACACACAGCTGCTGACGGATGGGAGCAAAGAAGGAAAGGAGGAGGCAGGGAGCGAGGAAGGAAGGAAAGAAGGGAGGAAAAAGGAGGGAGGGAGGGAGGAAGGAGCAGATGAACAAACCCGGCCGTGAGGCTGCGAGCCAGGAGGAGAGCTGGCTCAGCGCCAGGCTCCAGCCGATAGCTGAGCTGCGTGCTCACTGCTGCATTTAGGGCGGCTGGAGCCACTCAGGCACGTAGCATCTAGCGGCAGCTTGTTAAAGATGCAGATTCGTGGGCCCTGCCTTATTGGCTGACTCTGGGTGGGGCTCAGAGCCCTCAGCCGTCCCAGCTGCAGGAGACGGGGGCCCTCCTCAGATGGGGGTCTCTGGGCTGCTCCCTGTCCTGAGCCTTGGCCCCTGCCTGTGATGGGGTGTGATCACGGCTGGGGGCAGCAGGGAGTGTTATCATTTGTGTTCTCAAGGAAGGCGGGGGAGCTTCCCCTATCCCAGAGAACAGAAACATGCAGCCTCAGGTGGATTACCTCTCTCACTGACTCCCCTCCACAGGGCCGGGGGCTTCTGCTGGGGGCAGCTGGGGTGGAGGGGCAGCTGGCTTGCAGGTCCAGGCAAGACTCCGCGTCTGCCGGCAGCAGGGCAAACAGGCCCAAGCCAGGCTCCAGGCACCGCCCTTCCACCTCACAGTGCACACGGGGAAACTGAGGCCGAGCAGTGAGGGGCCAGCGCAGGTCACAAGGGTGGGGGACATGGTGGGCAATGGAACCAGGCCTCCTCTCCTTCAGGCTGGGCAGGGAGCTACAGGTCTCACCTGAAGGGGTCTGTGGGATCTTTAGCGTCGCAGACATCCGCGTGCCCGTGGCAGACACAGCGGCCGCCGATGCTGATGTCCTTGATGCTGTAATAGTACTGCGCCCGCCCGGGGAAGTCAGCGGCCGCCCACACCTGCCCCCAGATCCCAACCCCGAGCCCACGCAGCCC
The DNA here is from genome assembly GCF_008692025.1 of Phocoena sinus. Classification (NCBI taxonomy): domain Eukaryota; kingdom Metazoa; phylum Chordata; class Mammalia; order Artiodactyla; family Phocoenidae; genus Phocoena; species Phocoena sinus. The sequence continues at coordinate 1,453,157 of NC_045777.1, read as the reverse complement.
CGCCCACACCAGCCCCGAGCCCACGCGGCCCCGCCCACACCAGCCCCCAAAGCCCCGCCTGCCTGCTCACCCTGCGGGTGACTGTGGGGTCCCGCAGTGCCTTGCCCATGAGGTGGCCCAGCAGCGTGTTGGTGCGCAGGAAGCGCAGGCGGATGTTGGTGGCTTTGGTGAAATCACGCAGCAGCGGTGAGTAGGAGAAGTTCATGGCCCCTGGGCGCCCGTTCACCAGGGACACCACGATCTGCGGAGGGGCGCGGGTCAGGCGTGGGCGTGGCTCCGGCAGGGACCGCCAGGCCACACCCCCTTCCCGCGCCGCCCCGCCCACCTCGCCATTCTCCAGGGGCACGATCCGCGAATACTCGGTGCTGCAGATGACGTCGTCGTCCCCGGAGATGCGCTCCAGTGTCCGTGGCCCGAACCGCTCCAGGCAGTCCCTCTTGGAGGCTGCGGGAACCGCCGGAGGGTGAGGGCGCAGGGCTCCAGGGAAGCCCTCAGAGGAGGCCCGACGGCAGCGCCCTGCTGCCCTGCGTGCCCGGACTTCCCCAGAAGTCCTCAACCGGGAGGCAGCATCCACCACGAGGCGGGAACGCCGCCCACCCTCGAGGTTTTGTTGAAGACTGTGGCACTTGGGAGGCCAGGGGAGCTCTTCAGGAGGGCAAGGCCAGGGCTCAGGCTGCCCCTGCCCCGAGCCCGGATTGCCTTGCCTGTCCTCCTCTCTGCAGAGAACAAGTGTGTCCCCTGGGTGGCCCTTGCCATCCCCATCCTTGGGGGACCATTCCTGACTGTCCTTTATAGGACTGACCGCCCCACACTCACTCTCGGGCCTTGGAGTTTGGGGGGACACGTGTCTCAGGCCCGCCCAATCGAAGCAGCCCCATCGACATGACTGGTCAGGGTGGCACGTGGAACGGCCGGCCAGGGAGCAGGAGTGCAGGGCTCCCATGCTCTCCTGACCGGGCAGCTAAGCTGGCCACCTCCGTCACCTCAGGAGCTGCCGGAGCATAAGGCCAGTCCAGGGCGAACCCGGAGATGGCATGAGAGACTCCTGGTACCGAGGGCCCCTGGACCCAGCCATGCCCGTTTCAGGGACACAAGCCACCAAACCCCCACAGCCTTCGGGACATGCACCCGACAGCCCTGACCCATGCAGAAGCTGGCGTGAGGGCAGGCCTGCTATCCGGAGACCCTGAGAGAGCGTGTGGCCCACCCCAGGGGACACCCCTGGCCCTGGGAGACTCACAGGCGAAATACTGCCATGGCTGGTAGGTGTGGCCGAAGTCCGTGGACCGTTCCAGCACCCAGAGGTCTGGCCGAGGTGAGTTGGCAAACTTGATAAGCACGTAGGCCACGTGGAAAACCTGCGGGGCGGTAAGTGTATGGACGCCCCTGAGATCCCTTCCATGCCACCTGGGCCCCCCCATACCTGGAGGGCCAGCCCCACGCCGTGAGGTGGGGCTCACAGTGGACATCTGTGTGTTTGCCCTCAAGGGCCAGGCACACCCAGGTGAGAGGGCCGGCTGGCTCAGGGAACAGCCCCTCGCTCACTGGCCGGCCCCTGGCCACTGAGGCCTGCACCAGGACACAGAGGTGACCAGTGGCACCCAGCATTTCCGGAGGGCTCCCCTCTTGGGCCTGGGGGTGCCTTAGGGCCCAGCCCCACCCCAGGAGCTTGGAGAGCCCTGCTGTGAGGCTGCACACAGGCCTGACAGGGACTGGAGTCAGACAGGGCACACGCGGGCAGCCTGTCTCCTGGGCCTGGGCAGTGGGGCTGGGCAAGGACGAGGCAGGAGCTCATCCCACTGTCCCCAGAGCTCTGGTGGCCGGCCTGGGATGATGGCCAGACAGTGTCCCAAGCTCCCAGGAGCCTGTCCTCCTCGCACAGCAGGCCGGTGAACCCCTGTCCTGGGATGGGGGCCCCCGTCACGGCCTCACCCTGGTCATCGCCCCCATCATCTTCAGAGCCAACTGAGGACCCGCCCACTTCACCCGCTGACCAGCCTGCAGGGGCAGCCAGCGCGGAGCAACCAGGGCCCAGCCTCTGCCTGCCGCTGTCAGGAGCCCCCAGCGGGGAGACAGATGAAAACGGGCCCTCCCAAAGCTGGCGCGGGGAAACCCTGCCAACCCAGCCCCGGCCCGTCGGGAGAGCACCTGGCCAGGGAGCAGGGAGGCTGCTCTTCCAGAGGCGTCCAGAACCCCCAGGGCCCACCTGCTGCTCTCTCCCTGGGTCTCGGCCTGACCTCACTCCCAGGGAGGGGCCCATCCCTCATCTCTCTTCTCCTCCTGGCCAGAGGTCAGCATCCCTGGATGTCCCTGTGTCCTGTGCCCTTGGGGGCTTGGTGGGGCCCCTCCTTGGCTAACTGCCCCCTGGCCCTGCAGCCTGGCAGGCCTTAGCCTTGGGGACTCCAGCCCCACCTGGCACAGGCCCGAGGAAAGGGCTCTGGGGCCACTGAGGACAGCCCATGGGCTCAGGCAGAAGCACCTGCCCTGACTGTGGCCTCGATGATGAGCCACCGAAACCCCCGAGAGGGTGGGCACGCGAGCAGAGCGCACATCAGCTGTGCACCCCACACACACCTCTGGGGGTAGCGCCCTGGTGCCCACCCAGCCTCAGCTTGCCCTGCGTGGTGACCACGGGGTAGGGATTGTGGTTTCCAGACCTCAACAGCCCTGAGGGCCAGGGAGCCCCTCCCCCACCCCAAAGCCAAAGACGGGACCATCGTCCAGGCTGGTCTCTGTGCGTGAAGTTTGGGCTCCAAGGAAAGCCGGGCAGGGCCAGTGGGAGACCTGGGCACCCACCCTGCACACGGGGAGAGTGGGGGCCCCAGATGAGGGGCAGAGACACAGCTAGTGAGCACACCATACGTGGACGGCGCCTGTGCCCCCGTTGGAGACCCCCGGCCCACACCCCCATGCCAGACCTGCTCACAGGGGCACCCCGAGGTGGGCTCTGAACTGCCCACCAGCCTTGAGGGCAACGTCACGCCTCCGGCCGCCGCCGTCCCCTCAACGGGGCCCTGCCCAGCCCAGAGAAGCAGGTTCCCTTCTGGTGTCCACTGCTCTGGACTTCTGCCCCAGACCAGCTGGTCTTCGGTCAGCCAGCCAGGCCCTGAGCCTACGGCCACATGGGGGCAGAGCGGGGAAGCCCTCCAGGGCCGCCTAAAGGCGCACAGTCACCCCCTACCCCTGGTCAGCCTGAAGCCACTGTGACGACCCCCTCGAGGGACAGTGGAGGGAGCATGGACACCTCGTGGCCCCATCCCTCAGGAGGCCAGCCTGCTAAGAATCCAGGCGTGGCAGGGTGGGGCGGGGGGCAGGGGGCATGAGGTCCTGGGACCCTGGGACACGCCCATTCTGAGTCCTGCCCTTCCCGGAAGGCCTGGAGTTTACAGGGAGGGGCCCAAGTCAGGCCAAGAATGGCCTTTCCCTGGGTGCTGGGGGGGAATGAGGGCCTATTCACCCACTGCCAGGCCTTGAGGTCATCTTCCAGTTTGCCCTGCCCAGTCAGGGGAGGGGCTCAAGCCTCTGGGGGGATGGACCCTACACCCGGCAGGCAACTTGGCCAACTCTCAGGCATTCCAGGGAGCCCTGGGGATCTCAGATGGCCCCTGTGCCAGGAGGGGTCTTCGTGAGAAAGGGGGGCATGGCGGCGTGGGGGGCCTGGGTGTGCAGTGGACGTGGACACAGGCTGCTCTGGGGGCGGCAGCATGGCCCGCACTGAAGGCCCCCAAGGGGATTAAAGCCTCCCGCCGAGCCCCCCGGGGCCCACCCCCGCCTTTCCCTGAGCGAGGCCACCAGGCTGCACCCTCGGCTGGCCAGCTCTGTCCCTCCCCCAGGTCTACGGGCCGGTCGCATTTTTCCCAGCTGAGAGCACTTGCACAAATATTGACTCGGAGATGCTAATCGGGCAGGACACGGGCTGTATGGAAACTTCTGCCCCCAGGCCCGCACGCTGGGTGCACTCCAAGGAAGACCCTTGCCTTCTGTCCATCTGTCCACCTGGTCATCTGGCTGGCACACAGGGGCCCCGGCCCAGGCTGGAGCGACGGGAAGGCATGCGCTCAGCTCTCCCCACCTGTCCCCGACCTGGTCCTGGTTCCCAGGGCCGCACAGCCGCCCTGGGCATGACCCAGGAGCGAGAGCGGACCCCCGGCCTCCCTGGACACGGCCCTCCCCACGCCACCCCTGCCCGCTCGGCTCCACTCGGTGCCAACGCTGGATGACCCCTCCCGCTGCTACAGAATTCTGTGCAAAAGGAAAAAAAGTCTTTTAAAGCAAAAGCCAAACAAAACCTCCGGAGTTATTTTTAAATATCAGGCTCTTCTGGGGCAGGCACGTCTCCAGGACAGCAGCTGGACCCGCCTCTTGGCCACGGCTCCCCTGATGGCCCCCACACGCAGCCTGACCTCGGAGGGCCAGGGCTCGCCAGGAGGGGATCCGCCCCATGACCGCCGCCTGGCGTGGGGGGGGGGGGGCAGGGGGGGCGGTGGCAGGAGGCTGCAGAGCCCTGCGGCGAGAGCTGGGGGCCCTGGGTGGGTCCCAGGCCTCAGTGGCTAGATGGCCCTGGGTGGGCGTGGGGCAGTGGGAAAAGCACGGGGGAAGTCAGAGACCAGGGCTCAGGGTTCAGGCCCTTTCAAAATGCTGTGATGCCTCTGAAAGTCTTGAAAGGGAAGAGGCCCGCAGAAGCTGGCAGCCACCTGGCAGGGATGCCGCAGAGGCCCCACGCAGAGCCACTCCGCACACGCTGGTGCCCAGAGGCACAGGTGCAGGGAGGGGAGCGAACACGGGCGGGGCTGGAGTCAGGAAATACAGGGAGGGCTAGAGAGGAAATGGGTGCTGCAGACCCCGTGCGGGTCCCTGTAGCCCCAGGGATGGCGGTGCAGGAGGTGACAGCTGGTCGGCAGCCTCCCAGGCTCAGACACCCATGTCCCAGGGATTGGGCTGGGGCTGGAGCCCCTGGGAGCACAAGGTCATCAGGGCCAGTGCACGACCCCTCTGCCCTGGCCCATCTTGGGGCTGGGGAGCCCTAGGCCAGGCCCTGTGCCCCTGTCTGGGGCAGGAGGGGCCCAGCCCCCAACCGCTGGGCCAGGCGGCATGAATCACCAGGCAGCCTGTGACTCAGCCCCAGCCCTGCAGGAAGCCGGGCCCCGTGCCGATTCCCGGGGACGGGCCAGGGTCCCGGGCCGTGGCTGGGCGGCGGCAGGAAGCCCCTCCTAGACGAGGCGTCCGGGCCGGCTCCCCACCCTCCTGGACCCCCACCCCAGACTGCTGGGCCGTCCCTCGGGGCCCTGTGTGCTGAATCCAGTTGACCCGGCGCACCCAGGTTTGCCCTCTCTGCAGAGACCCCACCTGGAAGCCTCGATAAAGAGGAACGCCGCGGCAGGGGGGCCAGCTGGGCAGGCGTGTCTACTCGGGCCCCCAACTGGGTAAATAAGAATGGCCACCCACACAACGGGAGCCTGAAAACAGGCCACATGTGGATGCAACTCCTGGAGTGGAAGAGCCACTGCTGGAAAGAAAAATAAAACGTGGAAATGTAGAGAGGGCAGGCACAGGCCCCAGGGACCCTGACTGCGGGGCCGGGAGCCCAACACACTGGTGTGTGGAGCAGAGCAGGGGGACTTTCAAGGGCTGGGTGGGGGTGGAAGGGCTCCGACAGCTCTGTAGGAGCTCACCAGCTAGAGTGAAGGGCAAATGCCCATGTGGCCCAGCACCTCAACGGAGCTGGGCCTGGGGGGATTCAGAGACACACACCCCCACCGACCACCCAGGGGCTGTCTTGGGCCCCCTGCCTTGAAGGGGGGTTTTTAGGCCCTGCCCCCACCCCATCCTCCCTACAGCCTGGCCCAGGTCAGGCCAGATGGGCAGTCCCAGGCTACAGGAAGTGGACTTTATCCCACGGGGACCCCGACACACAAACAGTTTAGTCTCAGGTGTGAGCTGTATGGCCAGAAACCAACGCCATGGCATTTGTTTAAAAGCAGACAGAGGGGGCTTCCCTGGTGGCACAGTGGTTAGGAATCCGCCTGCCAATGCAGGGGACACGGGTTCGAGCCCTGGTCCGGGAGGATCCCACATGCCGCGGAGCAACTAAGCCCGTGCGCCACAACTACTGAGCCTGCGCTCTAGAGCCCGCGAGCCACAACTGCTGAGCCTGTGCGCCTAGAGCCCGTGCTCCACAAGAGAGGCCACTGCAACAAGGGGCCCACACACCGCAGCAAAGAGTAGCCTCCGCTCGCCGCAACTAGAGAAAGCCCGCGCAACAAATACCTAATGCAGCCAAAAATAACTAAATTAAATTAATAAAATAAAAAGCAGAGAACAGAAGCCTTGGGGGCCACCAGAGCCTGGGGGAGTCAGTGTGGGGTAGCGGGGGTGTCTGTGTGTGCCCAGCGTGAGCAGACGAGTGTGCCAGGATGGCCAGGGGACCGAGGACGAACGGCCCCCAGCCCCGGGCACGGGTGGCCCCTCCGGCCCCGCATCCTCCGAGCAAAGCGACAAGCAGAGAGAGGCAGGGTCTCGCGGCTCCCACGAGGAGAGGTGGGGCCTGTGCCGGTCCCAGGACCCTCGGTGGGGAGGCCATCCCGGATGCCCCGCCCTCTCCTCCGCGGGAGCCCAGCTCAAGGGGCCACCTCCGGCCCAGCCGCTGCACCTGTCCTGGCTGCCGGGCCCTGCAGCTAGAGCCTAGCCAGCCCAGCCACACTTCCTGCCACTTCCCTCGAGCTGCCCGCTGACCCTCCTGGGGCACTGGCCATGTGGCGGAGCGCCCAGCTAGGTCTGGACAGCCAGGCCAGTGACCATGACCTCATAACCCAGAGGACTGGCGGGCATGCCAGGACCAGGAGGCCTGCCTGGGGAGCCCTGAGTGGGCCAGCTTGGAGGGTGTGTGGCCCAGAACAGCGGCGGGCAGGGCGGACCTGCACGGGGCATCCCGGACCTGCACGGGGCATCCCGGCCGCAAAACAGCCGGCACGTCCGGGACCCTCAGCGCGGCGCCAAGGTCCCAGCAGGTGCTCTCTGCGCCCGCACCTCGAGAAGGGAACCTGGCCCTGCCAAGCCCGGCCTCTCCTCCACACTGGCTCTGTCTCCCCAGTTGCTGCGCACACCCCCACGCAGTGGGGGGCAGCTGGCGCCCCCCCGCCATCCCCCAGGGAGGGCAGACCCCCAACCTTGGCATTTCTAGAGTTCCCCAACCAACACTTTCTGGCCTCACACCCAACTCCCCCAGCCTACGCTCCACCACCAGCCCAGCACCGCTCTGCACCTCACCCCCTCCACCCCCCGCTGTACCCCGCAACCTGGTCTCCAGGCCACTCCCCTCCAGCCCCAGCCTCTCAGGGCTGGGGTAAGGGGCCACCCCACCCAGGGCACAAGGAGAAAACACAGCTCACGGTAGGCAGGGGATCTGCATTCCTCACCTGCATCTGGGGAATGAGGGCTGCAGCCCGCAGGTGAGGGGCGGGGGCTGCTGGCGAGAGCCCCTCCCCACGGCCAGGCCAGGAAGCGGGCGTCTGGAGAGGGTGGGGGACGCCCCGCAGGGCCAGCCCTAACCCTGCCCAGCTCCTTAAGGCCACCGGGATACGTGGACGGGTGAGGCTCCGCGGACGGGTGAGGCTCCGCAACGGGGAGCCTGAGGCGGGCAGGACGCAGGAGAGAAGCAAGAACCCGCTGTGCCCCCCGGGAGGACAGGCCAGTGTCCCCTCAGTCACCAGCCGCGCAGACTGCCCGCTCTGGAGAACCCCCTTTCCGAGGCGAGCAGCCCGCAAACCTCAGACCTACAGCTCAGTTCTCTCAGGTCTGAGGGTTCCTGGCTGAGACCCACATGGTGAGCAGGGCAACGGCAAAGGCCTAGACCTCGCCACGCCCTTCCCGCCAGGTCTCTGCTCCTGGGGCCTGGTTCTCCATCTGCAAAATGGGGGAAGAGGGTCCAACGGCCCTCACCCACCCTGGAACGGGGAAGGTCAGAACAGGATGAGGTGTGACCGGAAGACAGAGCAAGCAGGCTTCCGAGGCCCCCGCACAGGCGGACGCTGCAGAGACCAGGCCCCACCAGCCCTCTGTCCTCCCCGGGGCAGGAAGTCCGCCTGATGCCCAGGGCCAGCTGCCCCATCACCCCGCCCCGCTTTGCCGGGGCATCCGCTCCAGCTCCCAGAACAAAGGACCCTGGCAGCCGCGGCACTGGGAGTGCCCAGCCCCACCCCAGGGCCTGCGCCTCCAGCGCAGCCCAGCCCCAAAGCAAAGGAGCCCCCAGGGTTGAACCAGCTTAGCCAGGCCCCTCCCACTCGGCCTCTCTCCCCATCTGCCCCGGGGAGTGTGCTCAGAGGGTCCTGCCCTGCCTGGGGACATCCTCAGTCTGACTGCGGGCCCCAGCTGCTGCCGTCACCAGACCTGGGGGCACTTGAGGATACAGACCCCGGGGCAGCCGGGCAAGTCGGGCCCACTCCTCCAAGACGCCTCCCGCCCAGTGCCCCAGCCTATGCCACCTCCGTCCTCCCCTACCGCCTACCCCACGTGGGGCTCCTCGGCCGACACAGGACCTGGTCTGTCCCCGACCCCCGTGAGCAGGGCACCCTGAAGGGACCCAGTCATCGCACAGTCCAAGGGAGGAAGGGGCAACAAGCTCCTTTTCCGAAAGGGAAGGCAGTGAATGCGCAAGTCTCCCCTGAAATTCCACAGTGGCTCAGAAACATGCCCTGGAAAGACAGCTCTCTCGCCCGCGGAGCTGGAAACTGGGCCCTTCCGCTCCACCCAACTCTAAAGCACACTGGTGGACACCCCCCATGCTCACCAGCTCCCCCCCCCCAACCAAGGCTGGCAGCCCGCTGGCCCAACCAAGATGGGGCTTTGGGAAGTCAGTAAAGGGGGAAAGGAAGAGAGGAGGGACGAGGGAGGGTTGAGTAGATGGAAAGAAGCGTTGGTGGATGAATGGATGTTAGGTGGATGGGTGGGTGGCAAAAAGGAAGGAAAGATGGGGGGCAGGGAGAGAGAAAGAATGGCTAGGTGGATAGGTGGGTCAATCTCCCCCCCAGACAGGGCTGGAAATGGCCCAGGCCCAGCCTACAAAGTCACTTGAGTCACTTTACATTTGCGTCGTCGCACAGTCGGGGACTGCGGCTTGGAGGGGCAGGATGTACACAGTGAAGCCCTCTCCCCAGCCCAGGCCCAGTCTACAAAGCGGATGTGCCGCCTGCCTCCACCTCGCTGGCCCATTTCCTACATATGGACACCGAGCCTCAGGGGCCACAGAGCCAGGGGGAGCTGAGCGCCATCCGAGCTGCCCCTCGGCCCCATCCACCGCACCTCCTGCTCCGGGCCACCCTGGGGTTGTCATGGAGACCAGGCCACTGTGCACCCAGCAAAGGCCCTTGTCCTGCCCTAGTCTGGCCAGGCTTGTCCACGGGGGAGGAGGGGCGAGAAGGGCCCAGTAGCTCAGCACAAGTTTCCCCGATTGACCCTGGGGCAGGGGCAGAATGCACTTCCCCCTCCCCCACCCGTGGCAGTGCCAGAGAGAGGGGCACCCGGGGAGCGCACAGGGTTGCTGAGGTCCTTCCCTGCCTCCGGGGGAAAGAGAGCACAGATGCAGTGAAAGCCCAGGGAGCTGAAGCGATATTGGCCCAGCCCCACCCAGACCTGGGTCCAGCAGCACCACCAGCCCCCCGCAGGCAGGGCCCGCGATGGGCAGCCCCTCCCAGGGCCTAACAGATAACCCATGGCCCCTCGGAAATCCCCGGCCACTTACTGGGACGCGAACCCCCACCCTCACTGCCCACCTGCCCGCCAGGCCTCCGGGCTGGGGCAAGAGGCACCCAACACCGTCCCCTGAACCTGCCCGCGGGGCCCGCCCCTCCAGCCAGGCTCACAGGAGATGCTCCACCACTTCTCCTCCAATGCCCCCAGGATGACAACGGCATGGAGGCTCAGCAAGGAGCAGAGACCCACCAGGTCACACACCGGGACCGTGGCAAAGCCGGCCTGGACTCAGGCGCCTGGACTCAAGGTCTAGGGCTCCTTCCCCGGCCCCATGAACAGGGAAGGGGGTGGAGGCGAGGTCTAGCAGGATCGACCTTGTGACCCAGCTCCCAGGCAGGCCCAGAGCTGTGGCCGCTTCTGGGCTTGGCCTCACCTACCTCCCCCTCCCCCACCCCATCCAAGGAGGCATCGGGACTGTTGGCCCGTTTCACAGGCCAGGATACCAAGGCCCGGCGCCTAACAACGTCACGTGGGGAGTGGGGCGCAGCCCAGGTCCACCAAGGGGGATTCGTTTGTCACTGGGAAACGCCTGGCTCCCATCCCCCACCCCTGCCTGTGCAGGGGCCTGGGCAGGCACACCTAACCCCTCCGTGGCCTCCGCAGCACAGGTATCCTAGGAATGTCCACTTCCTCCGGCCTCCTCTGCATTCCCGGAGCCCCTCCCACTCCCGCCAGCGGAGCCTGGCTCCCTGCAGAGGAATTCCCCAGAGTAAACACCAGGGCTCACAGCATTTCAGCCCCACCTCCGTGATGTCCCCTTAGCGCCCCTCACCCTAACTCTCCACGTGACCTCTGGTAAGCCCCCCATCCGGCGCCCCTCTCTCCCTGTGCACCACGAGGATGCTGAGAAAACAAACGGAGGGTGCCCAGTGCCACGCCTCCGTCTGTATGGGCCTGCCACCAGCAGCCCGTCTGTGCCCAGCCTCTGCCCAGCCTCCCAAGCTCATTCTAGGTGGACACCTCACCTTCTGGTCCTCGCCCCACGGTAAGCCCTTTGGCCAGGGACATAGGGGACAGGCTGCAGAAGGCGAAAAAGAGACTCTACCTGGCCCAGGTCCAGGGTGACGTTGACCTCGTTGTACTCCAGCCCACGTGACAGCGGTGGGCTCTGCCACCAGCGCTCCGTGCCGTCAACGGCGTTGCTCACAGGGTGTGCCCTGTTGCTGCTTGCAGCTGTGCAGATGTCGCAGTACTGGCCCTGTAGGGGAGGGGGCGGTCAGATGGACAAGAAGGGCTGGGACTCCTTACCCCTCTGGTCACCCTCCCACCCCATCACACTGGCCGCACCCCCAATCTGTGGACCCTTGTGCGCCAGTCACTCATTCACCTGGCAAGTACACACTGAGAGCAAATACGGTTCTCAACTTGGGATACGGTTCATGTGAGAGATGATCACACCCATTACAGAGGAAACAGGAGAGCAAGGAGGGAGCAGGGCACCCGCCGCAGGTGGGAAAACATGGCGGGCCTCCCTGAGGAGGTGGCATCTGAGGCCTACACCATAACGGGGCGGGTGTGCTCCAGGCAGAGGGGCTGGCTGTGCAAAGGCCCTGGGGCAGGAAGAGCAAACAAAGAGTAAACAGCAAGAAAGCCAATGTAGCTGGAGCTGAGGGGGTAAGAGCCGGGTCAAGGGGCAAGTCACACGTTTCTCGCCCACCCCCACCCCTCAACCACCAGCCACTGCAGGGGGCTTCAGAAGGGCTCTTGCAGGATGGGGCCTGGGCGGGGACCTAAAGAGAAAGGAAGGTGGGGCTACAGCCAGAAGGCCCAGGCCCGATGTGAGCCCCTCCCGACCTCCACTAGCTCATCATCCCCCAAACCTCTCCACCAGGCTCTCACCCAGGGCCATCTGGATTAGGGTCTCCAGACAGGTGGAATTAAGCCATCTCGGCGGCCTGTGGGGACAGGCCCCAGAGTGGAGGCACGCGGGCAGCCAGCAGACGAGGCCTGGACCTCCTGGCTCTGCCACTTCCGAGCCCTGGGACTGGGCCAGGTCACGGCAGCCTCAGTGCCCCGGGGTGAAGAGTGGGGGCGATGCTGGCACCTGCCTCAGCCACTGTAGGATTAACGGATCCCACACGGGGCCTGGCAGCTGCTTCTGTCATGGCCCAGCCACCTGCCGGGGCCCTGTCCTCTGAGGGGAAAGAGGGGGCTCCCAGCATCATCCTGGCCCTCTGTCCCCATGGCGGAGGAGTAGGCGCTGAAAGCTTCGGGGGCGGTGGTAGAGACAGAGCTGGGCCCTGGCTGCTGGCCCAGGGGAGGCCCAACCTCCCACCCCAGAGGAAACCAGACCTGCTGTCCCTCTGCACACAAAGACGGCCCTCGGAGACTTGGCATTGTCTGAGGCCCAGAGAGGCCACGTCTGGGAAATGCGGCCACTCCACCCCTCCCAGCCTCCCAGGGGGCCAGACCTTGTCCTAGGAGTCAGAGGTGGGAGCGTGGGAGATGCCCTGCCCCACTCCCAGGCCCGGCAGCCACAGAGAGCCCCCAAGCCTCCACACACGCGTGGCGCGGACACATGTGCTCCTGGCTTCCACGGTGCGCCCAGGATGGAGAGACCACAGGCAGACTCAGGCACCGAGCCTCCCATCCAGCGGGCTCCCAGGACCCCTCGTGCTGCGTGCTTTGGCTGACCCCATCTCTACCCTGCTCCCGCCTGGGGCCTTGGCACCCTGATCTCTTGTCCTCCAGCTCAGCTGTCACCTCCTCAGCAGAACCCCAGAGCTCCAGACCACAACTCCGGCCCATCACTGTGCTTTATTTATTCTACCACGGGAGACGTGGAATTGTCTGGCTATTAGCAATTCTCCATTTACTGCCTCCTGGGGGGTGGGGAGAGGCGCACCTGCCTCGTTCTTAACTGCGTCCCTGAGGCCACCACCCAGAGGTGCCATGCCGAGGGGCTGGAGCAATGGAGGACACCCAGAAAAGGGGTACCATCTGTGCAGGCCATACTACCAGCTCAAATGCTGAACCCCAAACTGGAACCCAGGCTCTGGCTCCCAGACCTGTGGGAGCTGCCAGGGGGTGAGCAGAGGAGGGGCTCAGAGAGGCTCACCGAGAGCGCTAAGCACGTGTGTGTGGGCTGTCTGGGGCCTGGTGGAGCTGGGGGGCTTCTCAGAGGTGGTGGGTAGGGCCATCTGGCTGGGGTGGGCCTTCCAAAGAAGGCTCCCTTGGTCAAGGGAGCCAAGGGACATGTCTGCTCATGTCCACCCAGAGAATCAGGGGAAGATGACTCTACTCCCCATGTGGCCGCAGTGGAACCGCTCGGTGACGTGATCACTGCCGACCTCTCTGCCTGACGGATGGGGCTGGGGAAAGCAGCCTCTCTCCGCCCCTCTGCTGCAGAGGGTCCTGCCAGGAACAGAGCAAGGAAGCAAGGAGCAGTGATAAGGACTTCCCCTCCCAGTGAGTCACCACGCTGGCAGCAGAGCCCCCGACTTCCCCTGCGGGGCTGGGGCCAGCACAGAATTCCTCCGATGCCCACCTGAAGTCGCAGGGCCGGACTCCCAAGGTGCCCTCTTCCTGCCCTAGGTGCCCCGATGCCCATGAGGGCTCACCCCACACCCCGGGTGGCATGACCCCGGCCAGCTTCTGTCCTGTCTCCCCCAGGGGGCCCTGGGAGCTGCTGGCCTGCAGCCTTGGGCCCACGTCCTCCCTGACCCACCCACAAGACTGGGCTCTTGGGACAGAGAGGTGCGCCTGGCCGCTCAGCTCCAGCGTCTGTGGGCAAGGCCCAAACACCAACCCAACAGGAAGCCAGGGCGGTGAGCAGATCCCATCCCCCAAGAGGACAGGGCAGAGGCTCCAGTGGGTCCGGCAGCTTGACTAAGGTTGGCCTTCAGTCTTTCTGGCTGGTCTTTCTGCCCTGGCAGCCTCTAGCACAGGGGTGCAATGGCTGAGCGCTACAGAGTTTCAAAGAGAGGCTTCAGCTCTAACTTGCCAGACTGTGAGCTGGGAGGGCAGGGCTGAAGTTCTCACTCAGGGCCCCTCGCTTGCGACGCACAGCCACTGCCACTTGTCAAGTGGTCCCAGTGTGACAGACAGCTTCCCCGCCAAGCTCACAACTTCTGGTGAGGCCGGCCCGGCCCTCGTGTCGTTCCCATTTTACAGACGAGGAGCCTGAGGCTGGGGGAGGAGCCACACAGCTAAGGAGAAGACCTTTGACCCCAGGCCACCAGCTCCCGTGCAGCTCCTTTAAGCACTAGGAGGTGGTAATGACTGGCCCCTCCCTCAGGGATCCACGCAGCTGCCCCTCCTCAAGGGCCTGGGCCAGGCAGCACAGATGGGCAACAGGGAGCCTCTCTCCAACAGGGAGATGGCTTGGAGCCTGGGCTGATGAGCTGTGGAATCCCAGCTGAGCATCTGGGGGGGGGGGCCAGGGCTGAGCCAGGCCCTCTGAGCAGCTTTGGAGACCCCCCCCACAAGCTCCTCTCCTCCACCTGTCCCCTTTGATGTCACCCAGAAGCGCTAAGGGCCCGTACTGGGGTCTCAGGTCGCCCCCACTCACCCCAGCCAGATCCTGGCCTGGCTTTGGGGCTTTACAGGCCTCAGTTTCCCCACCTGAAACGTGGGCTTGAGACCTCCTGCTCAGCTGTACAGAGCGTTGAGGAGATCATGGGATGGGTCCAGGAACCGGCAGGAGATGACATTTCTGTCCCGGATGGCTCTGCTGCACCAGGGCCCCCTCGTACTCCTCCCTCCCTGGGGGGTGGGGTGGGGCAGGCGGCAGGGAAGGGGCCCCAGCTGAGGCTCCCTCATTCATCACCCGCCCCATCACTCTACTCTCCAACTACCTCCTCCCTCCCCCAGCCTCTCCCACCGGGAAGGTGGCAGCAAGTCCCCGGAGGCTGAGGCTCAGGTTACAACAGCCTTGGGGCCCCCAGACTCTCCCTCAGGTTTGGCAGGGGTGGGAGGATGGGCCTAGCACGGGGTGGCAGGGAGCCTCTGGGGCAGACCCTATCGCCCCAGGCAGAGCGGCAGCCGGTCTGTGTTCCCATCCTCAGTTAAAAATCCCTCCGTTTGTCCCCCTCCCACCTTGAGGGTCCCACCGACTCCCTAGACCCGCGGGAGCGAGAGCTCTGTCTGGCCCCTCCCGCCCCATCCCCGTCCCATCCCGTCGCCAGCAGGTTCCAGCCTGTCCCGGGGGAAGGCGGAGTGGTCCGCCCCCATCCCACAGGCAGCCGGCCGGGGAGGCCAAGTCCCGCCCTCGCCGGGATCCCAGGACTTGGGGCCGCCGGGGACCAGGCACCAGCCCCTCCCCTCCGGCCAGCCACCGCCACCGAACTCGAGCGGTGCCGGCCGCGCCCGGGTCCGCTGCGTGCCGCCTTCCCTGGGGCACGCGCACTTCTCTGGCTGAGCCCGAAGGGCCGAGTTGGGGTCCCCTCCGTCCGCCGAAAGGCGGAACCGGGGCGTAGGGACGGGCGGCGGGGGCCGCGGTCCGTACCTGGCTTCTCCGCGGCCCCTGGGGCTCCTCGCCGAGTCGGGCTGGAGTTCCGGAGTCCGAGCCCGGTGCGTGCCCCGCGCCGGCATCCCCGCCACCCCGGCCCGGCCCGCCCGACCCGCGGCCCGCGCTCACCTGGATGGTCTGGTTGGGGTCCCCGCCGGCCACGGGGCCCCCCACCAACTTGCAGTAGAGGTCCTCGGTGGGGCGTGGGGCGCCGCGCGTCGGGGCCTCCTCGCCGCAGGTGGCGGAGGCGGCGATGCGGACGCCCTCCGCCAGGTTGAAGTAGGGCGGGTGCAGGCTGAAGCCGCTGCCCGCTGCCTTCCGCGCCCGCACCGCGCCCAGCAGCGCCAGCCCGGCCAGCAGCAGCGGCGCGGGGCCCCGGGAATCGCGGGGCCGCGCGCCCGGCTTCGCCATCTTCCAGCTCCAGGAACGGCGAGCGAGGCTGGAGCCTGGCGGGTCTACAGCGCGGCGCCCGGCCCGGCTCGGCTCGCTCCGCCCGTGGACGTCAGGCCCCGCCCCGGCCCGCCTGGGCGCCCGAGCCCCGCGCCCCGGGGAGGGGGCGGGGGAGGCCGGGGGGAGGGGCTGCCGGCCGCCTTAACCCTTGGGACCCCGGTCCGGCCGGCCTCTCGGAAGGGACACCTGCTGGCCTCGGGCCGGGCCGTGGGAACGCGACGCCGCGGCGGCCCCCGGGGCGTGGCTCCCGGTCCCAAGCGGCCCCCTCGCGCCCTCGGGCACCCAGGCCCCGGGCGCGCCGGCCCGCTCTTCCCCGTCCAGCGGCTCCGCTCTTTGTTTCCCTAACTTCGGGCACCTCTCGGCGGCCGAGCGCCCCCGGCGGCCCCGGGTCTGGCGCCGCGGCCGGGAGTCAGGCACGCTCGCTCCGGGTCCAGCCCCGGCCCGGCCCCACCCGCAGCCCCAGAACCGGCAGAGCGACCCGAGCGACCGCGGCCTGGGAGCCCGATCGCTGGGGTACCCCCGGGATTGAGGGGGTGAACTCCGGAGCGCAGCGCAGCGCAGCCTCGCTGCCTCTCCCCGGCCGGTTTTTGGTTTTTCACCCCTCATACTGGCCCCCATATCTGCCCCATCCAGCAGGTGTGTGGGAAGGTGCTCTCTGTCAGCTGTGAGTGGCGGTAGTAACGAGGGAATCTGATCTGCCGAGGGACAGGGAGACCCTGATTAGGGACTCCATGCCTTTCTGGGGGGGCCATGTCAGATTCCATCCCACCCGACCCCCGCCTACCCAGGGTTTAGCTCAAAAATACTCTAAAATAGGGAAGTGTATCAGGAGGGACTGGCCCCGTGGGGCCCCTGCAGTGAAGGGAGGATGCCCAGGGCTCCGCCGGTGCCAGGAAGGCTGCCTGTGAAGGAGGACATCTATTGAGCACCTGCGGGGGCTGGGGCTGCAGGACCAGGTGGGCGCTAACCCTTGTGCCTGGGGATTCCCTGCTTTGGGGCACCGTGGACCCCACCATCTCTGTCTGCCAGTGGAACCCTCCTGCTCAGGGCAGGCACTCAAGGACGCTGGGGAAATGGGGTTGGACGTAGAGGCCTGACTCAGGATTGTGTCCCAGCTGATTCTGCGTTTGGGTGGCTTTGGCCACTGGGTCTCCTCCCCTCCAGCTCCTGGCCCAGATCGGCCTCAAGGGAAACCCTGATGGGGCAGCTCCCCCCGGGTCTATGAGCCGGGCCAGCTGGGTGTTTGTCCTGCTTGAGACCCCCTGGACAGTCCTGGGGAGCCGTGTAAATGTGTGGGGTGGCAGCCAGCTGGTCCTGGTGGGAGCTCTGCCCCAGCAGCTGTTCCCGGAAGGTTGCGCCACTAGCCACATCTTCCTGGCTGTCCCCTGGCCTCCTGCGAATCCGACTCCCAAGGGGCTGGACTGCTGCTTCTCTAGGAGTTGAGAAATAGGCAGTGGGATGACCCTCCCTCTTCTCTCCCCTCTCCCCTCCCCTCTCCTCTCCCGCTACTCCCAAGCAATTCGGTAACTCCACCTGGGGGAGGGGGAGGAGAGGTGGTTCCCCGCAGGAGAGGCTCTGGGTGGGGGAGGGGCTGGCCTATATGGTGGGGGAGGGGCGACAGGCCATGCTGGAATCCTGAGTCCCCCACGCAGACGGGCCAGCTCACCAGCTAATTTATGATCCCGTGGGAGGAGCAGCCGGAGAGCCGCCTCTGGGCAGTAGCAAGGTTTCCAGATGGGGGATTTGACCTGCCCCCGCCCCACCCTCCCTACTGCCCAGAGGTCCCCTGTCACGCACATCACAGCAGAGCACTTTGGCCCCTGGCACCCCCTTGACAGCTGGGGACCTGTCAGCCTGGGGACTGGGCTGGCAACCTCCCACCCTCCACCCCCCCCAGGTCGGCTTCCCAACCCCGGTGGAGGGACCAGCGGTTAGAGGTGAGGGGTGAGAGCCCTCTGAGCCTCCTAGGGGCCAGGCATCCGCCATCCCAGAGCAGGCGGGAGGGAGGGTCCGCTGCCCAAGAATGCGCCCAGCACGGGGAGGGTTAATCCTGGCCGAGCTGCTTCCTGGCAGACAGCTGCCCCAGAGCAACTGGTGGCCCGGGCCTGGGGGGAGGGGGTGGGTGAAGTGGGCAGAGGAGAATGTGGTGAAAGGGGCTGGGCGAGGTGCCCACACTGCCCACACCTTGTGCCAGCTTATGTGTCCCAGCTGGGGCAGGAGTGGGCGGCATGGACGATGGAGGTGTTACTCCAGTCAGGCTACACACTGACCTCTTGGCCGGTGGTGGTTCTAGGGGAAGGTCGTCAGCGGGGCCGGGGGCGGAAGACCCATTTCCCGCCTCACATTTCCAGCCAGTCATTTCCAAATGGACTAGCGAGTGCATCTCCCATCTTGCTCTGCCTCCTGGGCCACCCAGCTGCCTTTCCTACTTATGAATTCGGAAACTGGGGGTCAGTTTCCAACGTCGGGGGGTCAGTCAAGAGCGTGTGGTTAGCAAGGGAGAGGGAGTTGGACTGGCATTCATCTTCTCCTCTCGCATGTGTTGGGCACCTTTTGGGTATGGGTCCCTGATGTAGTGCCCCCCACCCCCCAAGCAGGCTGCCCTGCCCCAGCCTCTGTCGTAAATCCAGGAGAGGGATGCTCAGTCCTGGGAGGTGGGAGGTGGGTAGTGGGTGGGGGTCAGCTCATGGGGGAGGGCCATGGAGGCAGCCTGACCGCCTCTGTCCTACTAGGCTCTGGACATGCCCCGCGGGCAGACCCCAGACCCAGAGCCCCTCCCCACCCAGCCCCAGGGTAACAGAAGCCCTGGGACCCGTGGGAGGTCGGGCACAGGTGGCAGCCTGAGTGGGGAAGTGGTGCTCCTGGACCTAGGTAGGGGGTCTGGCCAATTCCCCCTGAGCCCAGGGGTATGGCCTCTGCTGTGTGGCCTGGGCCAGGGGAGCCTGCCCTCAGGACAGCGGCCCTCACCTGAGCCACTGCCCCGACTCCTACGGCATCCCCAGGAGCCCCTGCTCAGCCCCATCTGCGGGGCAGCTGTGGGGACCAGCAGGCCAGGCCATGGACACACCTGCCTCAGCCTTAGCCGTAACTGTAACCTCTCGGGGAGCAGCTGCGTGGGGCGCCCCTCACGGCGCTCAAGCCTCATCACCGCGTCACAATCATAACCGATGGCTGTGCCTGACCGCCTGTTCCGGAGCCCACTCTCTCGGGAGAAGCTGCACTGTGGCAGTGGGTCCGTGCAGCCGCGTGGGAGGAAGAAGCCCCGAGCTCTCTGCTCGTGACTGGGAGGGTTCGTCTCGGCAGGAAGAGGTTTCAGGAGAAGCTAGGCTGTGGTTTGGAATATCTGAGGCCGCGTTTCCCTCCCCCAGGGCTGCTCTGATACCTTCCAGGGAGCCCAGCTGGTGAGAACATGTCCCCCATCCGTCCATCCACAGGGCAGGCAGCAAGGCTGATGCTGGGGGCCCTGGCAGCCCGGGTCCAGCCCAGTCCTGCGGAGGGGAGGACACAGCCCAGCTGGGCACCCTGAGGACTCACAGCTGAGAGGAGGGCTCATTAGAAGGTTGTAAACCCAGCAGGTCTGGGGCCGGGAGAGTTCCGGGGCCTCTGGGCCATTGCTCAGCCCAGAACTCTCCCCCGGCCTTGGGCTGGCATGGTCCCCTGGAAGGGCTGGAGGCCAGAGGCAGAGGACAGGCCTCGATGAGCTGAATGCGCACCAGAAGGCCGGGGCCAGGCTGGAGCCCCAGCATTCCCGGCTGAGGAGGGTCTGGGGCCAGGCCCCTTGATGCTCCTGAAGGAGCAGTGTCTCCCCGCTGCCTGTGGCCCCAGCTGGGCCACCTCTGGGCCCTTCCAGGCCTCTAGGGCATGAGCTCTGGGGAAGCTTGGAGGCCACCAGATTTTGCGTTGACCCCAACGAGGAGCGGATGGTTTTGACCCCACGCTGCCCAGCCAAGGGCCCCCCCGGGAACCTTCTGAGCCTGGAGCTCCGGAGTGCAGGGGAAGCCCCGCCCCGCTGACATGGGGACGCCAGGTTTTGCGAAGTACACCACAAGCTGGAAGGAATCCGGCCGGTCACCTTGTGGGCTGGAACCCTTGCAGTAAGAGCTACGGGTGCTGGGTGGCTGCTGGGGCTAGGCGCTGGCTGGCACACGTGCCTCACCCCATCTCCTCCCAGGCCAAACTGGCTTCTGCTTGTTTTAGGGTAACAGCCAGGCCCCTCACCGCAGCTCCCTGGGCCCTGTGGGGCCTCTCAACTACACCCCGCCTGTCTGGCCAGTTGGCAGAGCCTCCAGCCTTCCCTCCCTCTCTATCTCATGGGGACTTTGGCCTTATTCCCTCTGCGCAGGACACAACAGAGCCCCTGCCCCTTTGTTTGACCACCTGGGCCTCTAGGCACAGCCCCAGAGAGCCATCAGGTATGTGCCTGGCCTGCTTTCTCAGATGCGTTCATTTTATTAAATCCAATCCCACCTGTGTCCTGCCTTTCCCTAGCCCCAGGCCTGGCGAAGAGGAGGTGCCCAGAGAGTGCCCACTGCTCGAGGGAATGGCCTCTGGGGTTCACCCCCCGCAGGTCCATCCAGGCTGTGAAGGGCCCTGTGACTTTGGGAGGCGTTTGGAGGAAACCTCGGGTTCCCAGGAGAAGCCTCCCCGGCTGTGCCCCAGGGCCCCTTCCCAGCCCAGGTCTGTGAGCTGGAAGGAGAGGCAGCGCCTGCTGGGGAGGGGGGTGTAGGGAGGGGCTGCCAACTGTGATGCGCCCAGGTGTCTGCATCCCTGCAAGACATCACTCCCCTCCCTGGCTCACCGGGCACCCCCAACCCAGCCCTGGGCTTGAGGGGCAAATCTCAGCAGCAAATCTCAGGCCCCAGCCTCAGCGGAGGGGGTGGACCAGGTAGGGGGCCCTAGGAACCCCCGGTGAGGGGGCCTGGGCCCTCCCTGGAGATCCAACCATCTCCAGAGAGCGAAGGGAGGGGATGGTTCAGTAGTGAGGTTGCTCTTAGGACCCCAGACCCAGGCACCTCCCTTGAGGAAGGGCGCCATCAGGGCACCTCCCAGCACCTTGCTGGGGTGTGAAATTGGGGGTCTGGGCTTCCTGATCGCGGATGTGTGGTGGGGAGCACATGGGGTGACCCTGGAAGACAGTAACGACATTGCATCAATCACGGCATCCTCCACACGGGACTGCAGCATGCACATCGGACACCCACGGGGCCAACATTTCTGCAGTGTCATTTTTTTATCCTACTTGACCTTTGGCCCCTAGTACTCCCCCACCCCCATGCTCACCACCTCCCTGCTCTGTACTCCGGACTGGGCAGCCCTGAGGGGGAAACAGGTGAGGGGTGGGGGGGGGTGCCCAGCACAGAGGGAGGGGGTGGCACCTGCAGGCCTGGGTCACCCCTGCCCTCCTCCTTCACAGGACCCATCTCCAGCAGGCCCCTTCCCCTGCCTCGGTCCCTGGGGCCTGGCCAAATTGTTCCCGCGGGGTGAGGGCTCTGCAGCTTCTCCAAGAGGTGCCCACAGACAGCCTTATATGGCCAGGAGGACTCACTGCCCAGGCGGAATCTGATCCCATGGGAAGGGCAGGGGTGCGGGCGGTGCCCTGGGCCAGAGCAGGCCCACACGGGGAGTGGCTGGAATGGCCGCAGCCTCCTGGGCCCGCAGTCCCCTAAAGGGAGCCACATTAGTCCGAGCCCCTCACCAACTTTGGGGCATCTGGTTGGGGGCCCTGTGATGAACCACGGGGGCTTGCCGCCCTGGCAAGAGCCATGAGATTCGAGGGCAGCCTGCCCTGCCCGGCACCACCCAAACCGCACCAGGTACGGCCCTCTCCCTGCCTGTGGGGCTTAAGGCCAGCAGCCCCCTGCTCTGCCCTTGACCAGCCAGGCCACTGGCCCTCAGCAAATGGCCTCCTCCTCCCGGGCGGCCCCCCGCCACCCAGAGTAGCACCGGGGTCCCCATGCCACACCCGGGCCCCGCTGGGACTCAGCCCCCCGCCTTGACCCCGCTCCCCAGCCCTCTTCCTCTCCCTCCAGCGCCCCTACCTTTCTCTCTCTGACTCTCTCCTCTGGGCTTCTCATTCTCTGGCTACCCTCTCTCTGGCTCTGTCCCTCTGTCTCCCTACCTCTGTCTGTCTGTCTGGGTCTCTCAGTATCTCTGTCTCTCTTCCTGCCATCTGCTGCCCTAGATCTGCTGAGCTCCGCTACTCGGGGCAGCCCTAGGGCACCCCTCCTCCGTGTCTCCTGGGGCCTTTGGAGAAGGATTTGCAGCAGCAGTGGTGGCAGAGCCACTGCCTGCCTGCCAGGCCTGTCTGCCCACCTGGGAAGCTCTGGCCGCAGGGTCCCAGTGGCCCTTGCAGGCTGGGCTGGGGAGTGGGCCGGCTGGGGATGACACAGCTCTCCTGGGCTCCTGAGCTGCCACACGGCCCTGGGACACGGCAAGTGGAGGTGGAGTCTACGTCGTCCAGGGGGGCACCACAGTCCACTGCCTGCACGTCGGGGCTGCGGCCCGGGGAGGCCCCAGGCCACGGGCAGAGGGGGCCAAGGGCCCACATGGCGCTGGGTGCAGCCACTCCTCAGGCCAGCATGGGAGGGCAGGGACTCTTGTCACCCGGCTGTTCAGGTGAGCAGAGGAGGCGGGGTGGGCCCAGATGACCCTCTGTGCCTCCCCCGAGCCAAAGGCCCGAGGACAGCGTGGGGGCCCCTGGCCCTTGCCACGTGTGCGCATATTACCGGCAGGCTCTCGGGGAAACTGAGGCTCGGGTGGTGCTGTGGCCCAGGAAGGGTGAGGCAACAGGGTGAGGGGTTGACAGCTGTCTGTCTGTCCAGGATGTGCTCCAAGGGGATGCAGTAGAAGGGCAAGGGCTGCCAGGCCACCAGGGCCGGGTTGGAGCAGGAGGCCTGGGGCAGCACCTGCCCTGTCCGTCCTCTGTGGTCCAGACTGGCACAGTCCCTGGGCTGGCAGGAGCCTGCGACATCTTCCCCAGCGCCGAGCGGGAGGGGGTGAGCTGGGGCCCTGGGGAGCCCTGGCCTGGACGCTGCCCGGGGGTTGAGAGCCACCCACTCTGGGGCCCCCAGCTGTGACAAGGGGTCCCTCCTCTCTCCGTCACCTCAGGTGGCTTTTCAGAGGCAAAAGCCCTGTGTGCCTCTGCTGGAGACTCTCCAGTGCCCCCGCCCCCCCCCCCCCCCCCCCCGCCCCTGCAGCTTCCAAGACCGTCAAGCTGCCTCTCGCCCCCTTGTTGCCCCCAGCGTTCCAGCCTCACTGGCCTCCTTACAAAGTCTAAGTGCCCCCTCGCATCACAGGACCTTTGCACGACCCATACCTTCCACCAGGAATCTTCTCCCACCCAGCTCTGGGCCACCCTACAGAGCCCAGCTCCGGGCGTACATTCTTCCTTCCTTCATTCAACGACTATTTAATATTTTTATTTATTTCATTTCATTATCTTATTATTTATCTTATGTCCTGAGCCCCGTGCCGAACAGGTGCTGGGCAGTTGTGGCTGGATGCTGGGACACCTGTGCCCCATGGCCTTCACACTGGCCTGGAGGCCCCGGGTGGGGGAGGGCCGGCCGACAGGGAGAGGGCTCAGCGCCCAGGGCCCTGCTTCTCTCGTGCGGCCTGAGGGCCACAGCGCAGTGAAAACATCAGAAACAAGTGCGGGCCAGGATGAAGGAAGTCGGGTCCCCTACGCTGCCGCTGCCGGCGGGGATGCAGACGATGCGCCTGTGGACCTTCCTGAGGGGAAACGCGGCGTCCCCCCCGGGGGTCCACACCCCCACTTCTGGGGGTGCATCCACAGCGATCCTGTGCACAACGTCTGTGGCGGCGCTTCCCATAGCAGCCCAAAGGCGGAAGCAGCCCAGATGCCCATCAGTGGACGAGCGGGAGTGAGCTGCTCCACACCCGCCGCAACTCTGAGCCTGGCAGGCGGACTCTTTGAAGAAGCCGCGGGAACCGGGAGCCGGCAGTTCGGGGTGTGCCTGGGCCACAAGGCTCGCTGAGCGGGCAGAGCGCAGCGGAGGCGGGAGCGGGTGACGGCAGGTGGAGATGGCCGAGGCAGGGCTGCCTCTGGGTGCCGGACCGCTCCCATCACACAGCCAGCTCGTCCCGTGCTTCCCGTGAGCGCCGGGGAGGCGCAGGCCCATGTTTAGGGCTGCGGGGAGCCCAAGACACTCAACTCTAAACGGGAGACTGACTCACCCTGTCTCCCCCGAGCGTCCACGGGGCCCTGGGTCACACGCAGCTCAGCCTGCAGGCTCGTGCCTCGGGGCCTGACCGCGAAACCCGCCAAGTACTGGGGCTCCCGCAAGGCCACCAGCACTTCAGATGCAAGTGACACCCAACCACCTCCGTCTCCTGTCACCCCAACTTCATAAAAGGAGGGCTTGAGAGTACGGAAAGGTGGGGCCGCGGAGGGACCACCGGTTGGGCCCCGTCCCGCCCGCCCAGGGCTCCGTTCTGGCGGTCCCCTCCAGGACCCCCGCTGGGGGCTCCCCCTGCCGGTGTGGAGAGGTAGGGACGGTGGGTGGGCTCAGCTCCAGGCCTCTGTTTGCCTCAAGTTTCAACATTTACAAAACATTGGTCCTCAGCTCTCCTGGGGAGATATTTCCTAGAGGAATGTAAACACGGGAGAGTTGGAAGGCTCGTGCTGGGCTCCGCAGTGGTAGGGTCTCCTGAGAGCACAGTGGCTGGTTCCCCCCCGGGGGTGGTAGTGAGGGAGGTGAAGCCTGGGAGTTGAGAGTCACCCCCTCCCTGGGAGCCCGGTCTCCTGTTGCCTCCGTGCTCCATCCAGGGCTTGCTGCGCAATCTCAGGTCAGAGGCGCAACCTCTCTGGGCCCCTGAGCCGATGGGGCTGATCGTGTTCTCCTGCCTGGCTTTGGCCCCAGTCCCTCAGCACCACCATGTCTCTGTGCCACACACCCAGTGGGGCTTTAGGGAGCTGCCATTTCTGGTGCCCTGCGCTGGCTCTGGGCGGGCCCCTGATCTGATGCTCACAAAAGCCCATTTTACAGACGGGAGACTGGGGATCAGAGGGGCTATGTGGACGCTGCCTGTCACCAGCGCTGTGACCCCGAGGCACTGTGCGACCCAGCCTGCTGGTCAGGGGTCAGGAGGCTGCCGGGTTGGTCAGTCCTGACCTTATCTGCAAGGTGCTCAGTCCTCATCCCGAGGGCTTGCTCCTGGCTGGACATGTGCCCACATGCTCTGTAGCAACAGCTGACCCCAGGCATCCTCAGCGAGGCCCCAGCCCCGGGAAGCCGAGAGCCTGCCAGGAGGCCGTCTGGGCCCTACAGGAGGCTGGCACAGGCCGCCCTCAGGGCCTCCTGTATCTCCACCGGAATGCACCGAGCCCCCATCCCCTGCCCACCCAGGGGGAGGAATGTGGCTGAGGCTACGGGGAGCAGGGAGCCTGGGGGTGGGGTGGTAACAGGCCTCCCTCCACCTTCTGGAATCCTCGGCCTGCCTCTCCCCGCCCCCACTGCAGAGCGAGCCTCTGGGCCTCCTCTCCGCAGGCTGCAGGGGCTCTGGGGTGACCAGTGTGAAGGGGTGGCACCTCCCAGGGCTGGTCCCTGCATGACAGCATCCCTTCCTCAGAGAGGCCTTCCCTGACCACCTGACCTACGATTTGGGCCGTTGCCCTTCAGAGCCCTAGACCATGCCCCATTGGCATCCTGGGCCGGATGCCTCCCTGCAGGGCCCTCCTGGGCACCATGGGGTGTTCAGCAGCATCCCTGGGCTCTACCCACTAGCGGCCAGTAGCACCCTCCCCTCCCCCATGCATGGCAGTCAGCCAGACAGTCAGTATGTCCTGGGGGGGACTGTCCTGGGATGAGACCCACTGCCCCAGACCTTCCTGAGATGAGACGTTAATTGTCCTCTTCCCCAGGCCAGGAGCTCCCCGAGGACACGGGTCACCCGTCCTGAACGCTGCAGGGCCCGTGCCTGCCCGGGGGCCCAGGACAGCGTCCCGGCCCCCACGGCCACCCGCTCGAGGTCACAGCAGGTGGGGGGGGGGGGGGAGCGGCGCCTCCTGGCTGGGCCCTGCGGGACATCCCGGGGCTTCAGAGTCCCAGAGCGCCTGTGGAGCTGGGCGGGTAGTGGAGAAGCTGCCCAGAGCCCAGAGGAGCTGTGGGGCCGGGCTGTGCCGGACAAGCCCGGGCTGCGCCCGCTCACGCGGGGCAGGAATCTGGATTCCGTCACTCTCCACCTGGGCTTTCTAGGCCCAGCAAACCTCTGTCCTTGGGCATGTTTCTGCAGCAGCTGACATGCTCGGCTGCCTGGTGCTCAGAGGCTGGGCTGGGCCCCACAAGCAGCCCTGTCCACCCAGGCCCCCTGCTGGGTGTCCCCGGGGCAGAGCAGGGAGGTGAAGGACCTCCAAACCGCCATTTCTGAGTGCTCCATGCCTGAAAGCCCACCATTAACCCTCCTTAGGGCTCAGCTTGGGGCAGGGGTCGAGGCAGGTGGGGGTCCTCTCCGTCGGCACAAGGGCCCATCCTGGCTGCGTTGCGTCCCACCCCTCCAGGCCCAGAGCCCGAGGCTGGGTTCAAGCCCTGCCCTGCATCCTGACTCCGTGCATCTGGGGGAGCCACTTCCTCTCCCTTGGCCTCAGTTTCCTGCACTGTACATGCTGCGGGTTCCTCCCAGGGCAGGAAGAGCCGGTCCAAGGTCACCTCCCAGACAGACAGACAGATAGACTGCAGTACCCGTTTCCACTGAAGAGAACAGCAGTAAAGGGGTGGGTGGAAGAGTGGTCTTTCCCTCCCGAGGTGTGTGCCCACCTGCAGGTGTACAAGGCCCCCAGCTGCCCGGTCCTGTTGAACACTCACCTCCACCCATGGGGGAGGGAGAACAGCTTCGACTTTCTGATGGGGCAACTGAGGCTGAGAAAGGAGAGGGGGGACTTCCCTGGCAGTCCAGTGGTTAAGATTTCACCTTCCAATGCAAGGGGTGCAGGTTCGATCCCTGGTCAGGGAGCTAAGATCCCACATGTCTAATGGCCAAAAACCAAAACATAAAACAGAAGCAATATTGTAACAAATTCAATAAATACTTTAAAAATGGTCCACATCAAAAGATCTTTAAAAAAAAAAAAAAAGGAGAGGGGCCGGGGCCGGGGGTTCGGCACTAGAAAACAGGCCTGCCCAGTTCCCAGGTCTTTGCCTTAATCACCGTGCTGCCCCTTCAGGATGGCGGGGCCCAGGACAGAGGTCAGCCTGGAGCCAGACCCCGGTGTCCGCCCCCGGCAGGCCTGGCCCGGGGGGTAAAGGTGGGCCTTGCTGCCTGCTCTCTGCAGCCTGCTTGCTTTGAACCTGAAACCACCGGCTTGGCTGGAACGTCGTGGCCTGTGGCCAGCATGATGGGCCCGCAGCATGTCCACTAGGATGAGCCAGCTGGACGCTGTGTGCGTGCCTGGGGCGGAAGTGCCTCCTGTCGTTGGCTCAGTCCTTGTAGCCCGGCCCCACTGGAGGGATGGGGCCAGAAGATGGACGTTCTTGGGTGTCTCTGACCTCAGAGTCCTCTCCGCTGGGTGTCAGCCGGGGTCCGGGAGCCCGGCCCGGCCCCCCACTCCGCCTCCAGAGCGCCTTAGCCTGTAACCGGGGAATGGGCCCGCGAGGGCCTCCCAGGAGCCACCCAGACCTGACCCAATGACAGCGCAGTCAGCAGCACGGCCTGACTGCCTGGGGGAACATGGATGTAAAAACCCAGCGGGAAAACAAAAACAAAAACAGGGGCTTCCCTGGTGGTGCAGGGGTTGAGAGTCCGCCTGCCGATGCAGGGGACGCGGGTTCGTGCCCCGGTCCGGGAGGATCCCACGTGCCGCGGAGCGGCTGGGCCCGTGAGCCATGGCCGCTGAGCCTGCGCATCTGGAGCCTGTGCTCCGCAACGGGAGAGGCCACAACGGTGAGAGGCCCGCGAACCGTAAGAAACAAAAACAAAAAACCCAGAGGGTGGAAGCTCAGGATTTGTGTTCCCTACCACGTGTAGGTTATACCTCAATGAAAAAATCTTATGTGGTAAAATAAATAGAATAGAATGACAAAAGAAAGTAAAACAGAAGAGAACGTGACACTGGCCAGACACTCTCAGGCTCCCCCAGGCTCTGACAGCCTGTGAGTAACGATGCCCAAGGCCCCACAACCCAGATCACCGAGGCT
This sequence comes from Phocoena sinus, assembly GCF_008692025.1. Classification (NCBI taxonomy): domain Eukaryota; kingdom Metazoa; phylum Chordata; class Mammalia; order Artiodactyla; family Phocoenidae; genus Phocoena; species Phocoena sinus. The sequence continues at coordinate 1,425,359 of NC_045777.1, read as the reverse complement.
GGGCCCACGTGCTGGGGCTGCACACTGGCTGTGACCTCCCTTGAGCCTCACGGAGACTGGAGAGGGCCGGCATCTGCCTGTCTCCCTGAGGCCAGAGGATGGTCTGGAATCACGGCTGGGGGCGGTGGCACCGGGACCTGCTGGGTGGGAGCCTGCATGCTCCTCGGCCCCTGGGAGCCCCTCTGAGGCAGGAACTCTGTCGTGAGCTGGGCCTTCTCCTGAGAGAAGAGGGCAGGCAGGAAGGGCCAGCGATCACAGCTCCTGGCCGGGTCTGCACAGAGAGAAGCCTGTCCCCTTGGCCCTGAGCTGCAGCTCACTCTGGCCCGCGCCCAGGCCCGGAAGGAGGGTTTCCTGGTTTTGGGGCTGGCTCCCTTCTACACACAATACATTTCAGGCTGACCTGGCCCCACCCGGCCCAGAAGCAGCCACTCTGGGAGGAGGAGGGAGGCACCCCAGGAAGGCTGAGAGCCTCGCTTACCTGTCTGTGAGGTGGGCCCCCAGGATGGTGCCGGGGAATGGGCAGCGGATGCTGCACACGGACACCATCCAACACCACTAGCCGCTGTCACCCAGCTGGGCGGCCTGAGTGAGGACCCGTGTGACACTGGGGTGGTGACAGTGCAGCTTCTGGAGTCGTCAGCCCAGCGTTCAAATCTATAGCGGTGGGACCTGGGGTCACAGCATAATAATGATGGTGATAGCGGTGATGAAGAAGGTGGCAGTGATATTGATCGTGACGATGGGGATGCTGAGGGCCTCCTGAATGCCACATCCACTCTGAGCACCGCCTATGTGTTAACCCACCAGGGTGGTGCTCTTACCGCTGTCCCTACTTTAAAGCCAGGAGGAGGAGGAGACAGCTAAGCTACCTGTCATACAGCTACGAGGCAGAGGGAGGGTGCAAAGTCAGCCTGCCATACTGATGGGAACTGGAAGCCAGGGCGATCTAGAGCACTTGGGGGTGCAGCGGGCAGTAACAGGTGTATGCTCTGTAGACCTGGAAGTGCTCGGGGATCCTGATGGGGACCATCCTGCTGAAGAGCCGCTTCTCTGAGCCCCTGGGAGCTGCCCTGGGAGCTGCAAAAAGGGCTCAGGACAGTGTCTTCAAGTGCCAGGTCCTCCCATCCCCAATCCCTTCATCCCACCCAGCCTCTGGCCCTTTTCCAACCTGGAGACCCCACAGGAAGCTCAGTAAACAAGTCACCCCTCGGGCAAGGGGCGAGGGGCCAGGGGCCTGAGGGAGGTGGCCAGCCCCCTTCAGCCGGCAGGAAAGTGGGCAGAGAGTGGACAGGTGAGCCTCTGCCCTTGGGCCCCTCGCAGGGCTGCCTGCAGGGTCAGGTGCAGCTCTTGGGCGCCCCGTAGTGGCTGCTGGGGAGAGTACAAGTGGGATGTGGCGACACCTCTCCCCAGGTTTCTGACCTCTGGTGGCCTCCAGCCTGAGTAGCTGCCCTCGGCCACTTCAGATGCCAGGAGGCCCTGCTGATGGAAGGCCCACGTAGGCTCCCTTCAGGGACCACTGGCTCCTCTGTCTGTGGGACCTGAGACTTCAGACAGCAGGGTTTCTTAAAGGTGGGGTGGGCTTATCCAGATTTCACGGGCCTGAGGGTGGGGTCACAGGGCTTCCTTTTGAACATCTTGGCCTTGGGATCCCACCTCAGGGAAGATGAGACTGTGATGTCTTGTGTGTGTGCCCATGTGTGTGCGTGCGTGCGTGACCTATAGTCTTAAATGTTTGGGTTTTTTTTTGCAGTACGTGGGCCTCTCACTGCTGTGGCCTCTCCCGTTGCGGAGCACAGGCTCTGGACGCGCAGGCCCAGCGGCCATGGCTCACGGGCCCAGCCACTCCGCGGCACGTGAGATCCTCCCGGACCGGGGCACGAACCCTCGTCCCCTGCATCGGCAGGCGGACTCTCAACCACTGCGCCACCGGGGCAGCCCCACCTTGATCATTTTTAAGTGTGCAGTTCAGCGGTATTAAACACATACATGATGTTGTCCAGCTGTCACCACCATCCATCTCCAGAACTTTCTCATCTTGTAAAATGGAACTCTATACCCATTAGACACGAATACCCCATTCCCATCTTCCAGCCCCTGGCTCCCACCGTTCTACTCTCCATCTAAATTTGACTCCCCTAGGTACCTCGTATAAGTGGAATTACACAGTATTTGTCTTTCTGTGACTGGCTTATTTTAACCCGCAGAACAGCTTCGAGGTCCGTCTGCACCCGTGTCACAATCTCTTTCCTTAAGGATGAATAATGTTCCACTCTGTGCACAGCCCACATTTTGCTTATGTGTTCATCCACCCATAGACACTTGGGTTACTTCCACCTCTTGGCTCTTGTGAGAAATGCTGCTGTGAATATGGGTGTGCAAATATCTCTTCAAGACACTGCTTTCCATTCTTTTGGGCAAATGACCCAGAAGTGGAATTGCTGGATCACATGGTAGTTCTTCAGTTTTTGAGCAGCTGTACTATTTTACATTCCTACCAACAATGCACAAAGGTTCCAGTTTCTCTATATCCTTGTCGACACTTATTTTTTTTTTTTTGACACTTATTTTTATAATACTTTTAATAATATATTATTTTTTATAGTGGGTGTGAGTGGTACCTCGTTGTAGTTTTTTTTTTTTTTTTTTTTTTTTTTTTTTTTTTTTTGCGGTACACGGGCCTCTCACTGTTGTGGCCCCTCCCGCCGCGGAGCACAGGCCCCGGACGCGCAGGCTCAGCGGCCACGGCCCACGGGCCCAGCCGCTCCGCGGCATGTGGGATCCTCCCGGACCGGGGCACGAACCCGCGTCCCCTGCATCGGCAGGCGGACGCTCAACCACTGCGCCACCAGGGAAGCCCCTCGTTGTAGTTTTGACTGGCATTTCCCTGATGATTAGTGGATGCTGCACATGTTTAAATGTTCCTATTGGCCATTTGTATATCTTCTCTGCTGAAATGTCTTTCGGAGTCCTTTGCCCATTTTTTTTTTTTTTGCGGTATGCCAGCCTCTCACTGCCGCGGCCTCTCCTGTTGCGGAGCACAGGCTCCGGACGCCCAGGCTCAGTGGCCATGGCTCACGGGCCCAGCCACTCTGCGGCATGTGGGATCTTCCCAGACCGGGGCACGAACCCGCGTCCCCTGCATCGGCAGCATCGGCAGGCGGACTCTCAACCACTGCGCCACCAGGGACCCTTTGCCCATTTTTGAATTCGGTTGTTGTTGTTGATTAGTTTTAGGAGTTCTCTCTATATTCTTAATATTAATCCCTTATCAGATGTATGATTTGCAAGTATTTTCTCCCATCTTTGGGTTGCCTTTTTACTCTGTTGATGGTGTCTTTTTAAGAAAATTTTATTTAAAAAAATTTTGGGGGGCCATGCCACGAGGCACGTGGGACCTTAGTTCCCCAAACCTGTACCCCCTGCATTGGAAGTGCAGAGTCTTAACCACTAGACCGCCAGGGAAGTCCTGATGGTGTCTCTCTCTTTTTTTTTTTAATGAATTTATTTATTTTTGGCTGCATTGGGTCTTTGTTGCTGTGCACAGGCCTTTCTCTAACTGTGGCGAGCGGGGTCTACTCTTTGTTGTGGTGTGTGGGATTCTCACTGTGGTGGCTTCTCTTGTTGAGGAGCGTGGGCTCTAGGCACACGGGCTTCAGTAGTTGTGGCACGCGGGCTCAGTAGTTGCTGCTCATGGGCTTAGCTGCTCCATGGCATGTGGGATCTTCCCGGACCAGGGCTCGAACCCGCGTCCCCTGCATTGGCAGGCAGACTCTCAACCACTGCGCCACCAGGGAAGCCCCCCAATGGTGTCCTTTTGATGCACAAATTTAGTTTTTCATGAAGTCCAGTTTTTTTGGTTGTTGTTGCTGCTGCCCGTGCCTTTGGTCTCATATGCAAGAAATCATTGCCAAACCCAATATCATGAAGGTTGTGTCCTATGTTTTCTTCTAAGAGTTTTACAGTTTTACGTATTGTGTTCATGTACTTGATCCATTTTGAGTTAATTTTTGCAATTGGTGTGAGGTAAGGGTCCAGCTTCATTCTTTTGCATGTGGAGACCCAGTTTTCCCAGCACACTTGTTGAAAAGACAGTCATTTCCTTCTTAAACGGTCCTCATCACCTTTTTGGTGCTCCGGGGCTCTAGCTGTCTCCGTCTCCTGCCTCTCAGCTACAGAGACAATGTTTTTTTTTTTTTTTTTGCGGTACGCAGGCCTCTCACTGTTGCGGACCCCGTGCCACGGTGCACAGGCTCCGGACGTGCAGGCCCAGCGGCCATGGCTCACGGGCCCAGCCGCTCCACGACATGCGGGATCCTCCCGGACCGGGGCACGAACCCGCATCCCCTGCACTGGCAGGCGACTCCCAACCACTGCGCCACCAGGGAAGCCCCAGAGACAATCTCTTGATGACCAGGCCTAGCTGGGTTGACCCACACACTGACACAGGCAGGCAGGCCAGCTGTGCAGGCGCCCAAATGAGACAGACTGGCACCTGGGACCCTTTGCTGCAGGGCTTGCACCTGGACAAATGTCTCCTTGAGCTACACAACATTGTACAAAAAAACTGTATGGGATGAAAAATAGCAACATACATGCACACTGGAGGCAAACTATGGACAGAAAGATACAAAAAGACCAAAAACCCAGCTGCCACTTTTAAAGAGCTGGGAGCAAGAACAGGGTACATGGAGCAAAAGCAGGGTCCTGCGCATGCACCCTGCACACCCCACCACCTAAGGGGTGGGCAGACCACCTAAGCCACCCCTCTGGCCCGAGCCCTGGACCTGCCCCTATCCTCACCCCATATAAGAAACCAGCTCGACTCCCCTGGGGAGCTAGCAAGGGAACCTGTTACTTGTTTCCGCTCCCCCCTGCTGCAGCAGGAGCCCCGATAAAGACTTGCCTGAATTTCTTGTCTGGCTTCTTATCAATTTCTACTGATTAGGGAAGGCCAAGAACCCTGGTCGGTATCACAACCAGAAACATAAACACGTAATGTCTGTGCACGTGCTGGGGGTCCTGGAAAAAGCACACACCTCTCACGGCTGGCATGAACATGGAGTGTGACCTTCCTACAGGGCGCTGGCCTTGGTGACTCACTCCTGATGCCCAGCTGCTGGCGCCCAGAGGAAGCAACAGCACACTGCCCGCACGAACACTGGTTTCCGGGTACGAAGGAACTGGTGGCCTCAGCCCCCACCAGGCCCAGATGTTAAACCCTCCCAGAGCCGCACTGAAGTTGGCAGTGACTCAAATGGGGCACCGTGTGGCCAAGCTGATGGGGAGCATTTGCAAGTCACCACAGGGTGAGCAGACACAGCCCTGAGAAGTGAGCTGGGAGCCCAGACTGGGAGGATGGGGAGGGCGTGTCAAGCAAAGGGGCATTTGGACTTCGGAGACTCCACGGCCAGGCTCAGCCCGGGCAGCAGGCGGAGGCCAAGTGCGCAGGGTCTGGAGTCCACCCACGAGGGGCCTTCCCTCTCCTCCGCGAAATGAAGCCCAGGAGGATGTTTTAGTCGAGGCTGCAGGGCACGCCCCCAGGAACGCAGGGCGGGGGAGCCTGGGAAGTCAGCTCTGCAGGCTGGAGTTTTTCTATTTTCTTCCTTAACGGACCCTTAGCACCAGGAGAGACTGCTCCGTGGAGGATGGAGTGGGCGTGATGTGGGGGGAGGGGCCCTGGGCAGGGACCGGATGGTGCAGGGTGAGGGAAGGGCTGGGGGGGTCTCGACCTGGTTCTGCCACGAGGCTTGGCCGAGCTCCTTCCCCGCTCAGGCACTGGTTTCCCGAGGGGTTGTCTTCCACGGCCTGGGAGGGCGCCCCCCACCCCAGCCCTGCCGCTCCTCCCTCAAGACCCCAGGGGCTCTCCCCACTCTTAGAACCAACGGCGCCCCTCCTGCGTCCACGTTCGTGATGCCCGGCTTGTCTCCGGGGTAAGCGCTCCGGTCCGCAGCTCTCACGTGCTGACGAGCGCGGCCCGTTCCAGCGCCCCCGGCCCCCGCCCTCGCCCCCCGGGTCCGCAGGTCCTGACTGAGCGGCCGCGGGCACCGGGCGGTCCCGGCGACGGGAAGCGCCTGCCCTGGGCGCAGCCCACCGCTGCGGGGACCCGCCCGCGGACGCCCTCGCGAGTCCGCGCCGGCCACCCGCCCAGCACGGCGACTCGACCTCGAGGCGCGGCCTCGGCCCCCTTGCGGTCGCCAGACGTCAGGAGGCTCTCACCCGCCGGAAGCAGAAGTGCGTCAGAGCGGCCGGCCTTGCTCTCTGCGTAGAGTCGCGGGGGCGTGCGGGACCCGGAAGTACTCGCCAAGGCCCCGCCCCACCCGCTAATAGCACTGCCGGGGGAGAAGGCCCTTCCTCTCTGCACTCGCGCTCGTTGTGGTGCCACCAGGTAGGTCTCGCGGCCGCGGTCGGGGTCGGAGCCGGGCCCCGGGCTGGGTGGCGGCGCGGGGGCCTGGGGCGGGGCGGGGCGGGGACGGACTCGCGTGCGTGGGTCGGGGCCTGGGCGGGGTGGCGGCCCGGAGCCCGGGTCGGTGCGGGGCGGGGACGGACCGGAGCGCGCGGACACGGCCCGTCCTCACGGCGCTGCGGGGGGCTCCACAGACGCTCCCTCAACATGCAGAACGACGCCGGCGAGTTCGTGGACCTGTACGTGCCGCGGAAATGGTGAGCATCCTCCGCCCCGGTCCCTGCATCCCCCGCCGCCGCTACCGGCCGCCGAGCCCTCTCCCTGCCCCTCGCTCGCCAAGCCCCGTCGCCGCTCACTGCGCTCCCCCCGCAGCTCTGCCAGCAACCGCATCATAGGCGCCAAGGACCACGCGTCCATCCAGATGAACGTGGCCGAGGTGAGCCGGGCGGCGGGACGGCTTGTCCCCTGGGGAGGGGCGAGGTCTGGGCGGGCCTCACGTCGATTCCCAAACCCCAGGTTTAGACCCGAAGGCGTTTGGGTGCACCTCTGTGACCCTCATTCTCGATTCATAGGTTGACAAGGTGACAGGCAGGTTCAACGGCCAGTTTAAAACCTACGCCATCTGCGGGGCCATTCGCAGGATGGTGAGTGTTCCCCGGCCTCGCTCAGCGGGCCTTTGAGCCGGAGTGGCATCTCCCTCCCTGCTCCCACCCTGAGCAGGTTCGTTGGCAGAAGAGACTGCAGCGTGCCGCACTGGACTGGGCTGGCTGCCAGCCCCTTCCTGGGGGTGGAAAAGGGTGCTCGGGGCCCACTCTGAGAAGACAGGCAGGCCACGACCTTGGAGCTTCCCAGTTATCACAGCTCCTTCCAGCCCCAGGGGTCGGACCCCTGTACCGTCAGGGGTCTGCCTGATGTTAGCGTGTCTACCCTTGGTCGGTTTGGACGGCAGTGTGGCTGGACCTCTGGCCAGCAGGGCGCCTGGTCCCAATGTGCGTTCTCCCCTAGGGCGAGTCAGATGACTCCATTCTCCGACTGGCCAAGGCTGACGGCATTGTCTCAAAGTAAGAGGACTGGGGTTTGGGCACAGAGGCCCAGGATGTCTTTGGAGACCAGGTTTTAAAGTTCTTCTTTTGTTCCAGGAACTTCTGACTGGAGAGGATCCTGGATGTGGAACGTGTGTTATAAATAAAGAGTGAAAACCTATCTGTTGTTTCACTTCTGTGCTTTGGGTGGGGGGGGAGAGGGAGGGCTCCTCTGTGCTCTGGAGGGTCTGGGCTGGCGTTTTGCTGTGATTGGAAGGGGCCGGCTGGCTGAAGGGCAGCCTATGATACGTTGCAAAACCAAATTTTACTTAAAGCACAAATACATTACTTTTTGCAAACAGATCCATGACACTTGACTAGACAGTGAGGTCGCGTGGCCACTTAAGCGCTCATTTAAGTCCACAGCGCCTCCTAGGCACTGAGGGCGTGGCCCCAGGCCCTTGGATACAGATGTCTGGGCTGGTTCTAGGCGGTGACATTTTAGGCTGGAGTTTAATGCCTTAAATACTGGCTTCATTTGAGTACCACACAGTGGCAGCTGCTGACATTAAAAAGGACGCAATGCACTAAAGGGAAGGTTACAGACGGGTTTGGTGAATGACATTCTCACTACATGAACAGGTAAAGTTACTGTATCAGCCATTCTAACATCTGTATAGACATTTCCAGGAAGATGTGTTCCTCAAGGCTGAATTGTAAACCAGGACATACATTTTGTAAGTCGGCCCCCTGCAGTGCTTGTAACAGGAGTGTCCTTGAGACGCTGTGTTGGCTGGACAGGTCACCTTGCAGAAGAGTTGCCTGGGGCCTAGCAGCTTCATCCTTCAAGCCCTCCTTGGTGCACGTCAGGTTTGGGAGCCATCTTGGGGAAGATGGGGAAGATGGGGAAGAGGCACTCCTCAATAAATAAGGTCAGAATACAGACTCGGGCTTCACGCTCCATTCTGCAGTTGTCCCCCTCTCCTCCCTTAGCCCAAGCGACTGACTGAGGAAGCAGGAACAGCAGCCAACAGGGCGGGAGCCGCCGTCCTGCACCCCTGCTGGGGTCTCAAGTTGCTGGTGGTTGAGCGCTCTGATGAGGGCTGGCCTCTGTTCTGCAAAAGCACCAGTGCACACGCGTAGGATGCAGGCTGGGACTGTCCCGGAGCCCCTCCAGTGACAGGCTTATGGGACAGCAGTAGGGAAGCAGCTTAATGGCCCAGCCAACACGGTCCTTTCTGAGAGCAGCTGACCCGTGAAGGAGAAGCTCCAGCCCACGGTCTTCAGTGTTTCTGGTGGGGCAGCAAGTGGATGAACCGGGCCACGTGTAGCGTAGAGAAGCTGGCGTGCCGGGCACACACCTGCCCAGGACAACGACCGGCCTTTGGGGTTGGCTTGGTGTGGCGGCTCCTCCGGCCCAGGCGGCTCCCACTTCCTGCCGGGAGGAAGAACGCTGGCCCGACCCTTGCGGGGAGGCAGGGCTGTGAAGGTCAGTCTCCTCCCCGCTGGAGGCTCAGGTGTGGTTCAAGTCACAACTTCAGCACACGCCGTTTAACCAGTTTCTGTTCCCTCAGGAAAAAAGACCCAAAGAACCAAATCCTACACGACAGTAAACACGGTTTCTCCACAACATTGCGTAGGAAGATCAAGAGCCAGCAATCCAGTCATCCTGAAGGTCCCCAGTGTCGTGGGCAAGGGGGGGTCTTCCCGGTGAAACGGATCCTTGCGTGGGGTGGGCTAGTTCTGTGCCCAGAGGCCTGCTGGGGTGTGTGACCCCCAACAGGGCGTCGGGACTTCACAGTGATGTGACCTTGGAAGAACAGAAGTCTGAGAGTAAAAAAATGAGACTAAAACCAACCAGGGGTCTGCTATCCTTGGCTTAGGCTGACGCCAGAGCTGTGTGTGTGGATGTGGGTAGGTGGGTGCACACCCCCCAAGGGGGCTGTGCTGGGCTGGGAAGGAGCCGGGCCGAGGGGGGGAGTGGGGATTCCACAGTGCGCTCTCCACGTCCGAAAACCCCGAACAGCTGAGATGAATGCCCAACAGGTTAACGCTGGCAATCCAGCGCGTGCAGTGAGGTCTGGAGACCCAGATCTCCACGAGACACTAGTGCAGTGGCTACGATGGTAGCAGAAGGCTGGGTGATGCGAAGAGGAGAAAAGCCGTGAAGTCAGGATCCACCACGGCGCATTAAGTCCTGGTACCAGACCAGGCACAGGAAAAAAAGAAACAACAAAGCCCCACATTTTGTTCACGGAGTAACACAGCAGGGCTCTCCGAAATACCGCTGTGGTGTGGTGTGCTTTGGAATGGAAGCCATGTCCCTCCAGGGAAGCCAGGGCGTGGGGGAGCGGTGGCACCAGCTGGCGAGGGCCGCGCGTCCACACCCAGTGCCTGGAAATGCACCCGCCGGCCCACGACGTGCCAGGAGCGCCCACAGGGGCCGGGCCACGCTAGAACTGCTGCGTGAGGCGTCGGTAATGAGGTAACACCTGGTTCTCGGGAAGGTAGAGAGCAAGTTCCAGGGCCACAAGCACCGTGAACTCAAACCCAATCAGATCCCGTCTGTTGAACCGAAACTTTTCTTCTAACTTCTGTGTTGAAGAAGAGAGAGGGGTTGAGCTGCGGCCCCTCCTCCGGTTCCCGGCCAGGTGGCTGGGTCTGGGCGTGGGGGGTGGTCCCGCCTCCCGCAGCCGGGAGCGGGGGGGATAGGGACGTGCATACTCACATCGATGAGCTGCTTCACGTCGTTCTTGCGGAGGTCGCTGCTGATCTTGGCGGCCAGCAGCACGCAGGCGCCCGCGCACAGCTTGCGGTTCTGCTTGTTGACCTTGCCCTGCAGGACCAGCTTCTCGAAGTACACATAGGCCATGGACACCGTCACGGGCTCCAGACCGCACTCCTCAGACAGGTTCCACATCTCGCGTTTCAAACTGCGGGTTTACACGGGAGCCAAGGGCTTTGGGGTCAGGAAGCGCCCACATCCCTGCTGGAGGGGTGTGCCTTTGGGCCACCAGAAAAGCGCCATTTCCTCCCAGAGGCTGTGGCCCGGCGCTAGGGCCCACGTCTTGGTGGGCGGGCAGCAGGCTGGTCTTGGTCTCCACTTGGCCCTCGGCTGGGCCCGCGGCACCCAACTGTCCTCAAGGGGACCCCCCGGAGGACAGATTCCCGTGCTCCTGTGGCAGTGAGGGGGCCGTGTGGGGAGGGAAGGTCAGTGCAAAGGCCCTGAGGTGCGGCCGTGCTGAGGCAGAGTCTGGACCTCTAGCTGTGGGGCCTCAACCTCGTCATCTATCAAGTGGGGACGGTCACAGGGCCCGGCTCAGGGGCTGTGGGCACCAGTGAGGAGGAGCCCTGCAGGTGTGGGCAGGTATGAGAAGCACCGAGGGCACCTGACCAAGGAGGCAGCAGGGGAGCTGCTGGCACTGGCCTGGCTGGATGGCGGAAAGGGGCTGAGGAGGGGCGCGTCCCTTTCTCAAGCTCAGGAATCTATGTAGACCCGGCCTGGCGGCAGCGTGCAAAAGGCCCTGTTGGGCAGCAGGCTTGAGGATGCCCCCTCGGCCCTCCTCACCTCCTGATTTTGCTCAGCGTCAGCTTGATGTGCGGGAACTTCTCCCGGAAGGTCTCGTTCATGTCCTTCTTGAGGTCGGAAGGCTTCACGTACTCTATCACTGTGGTCTGCGACAGATAAGGACTGTCCCCATGCAGCCCCAGGGGCGTCTGCACGCCACCTGGGCCTGCAACCGTGAGGCCCCAGGCCCGCGAGAACAGTGCCAAGACGTGGGTGAGGCTGGGCCCAGGGCGCATAGCTGCCCCCGCCCCTGGTGCCGGCCCACAGCCCAGCCCTGGGCGGCGCCCCTACCATGTAGGACGCGAAGATGAGGACGCGCTTGTGCTTGCCGCAGGGCCACTGAGGGTCATCCAGGAGGTCGGGGTTGTACTCCAGGGCATCCCCCGTGTCGGCCCCTGCGAGCAGAGGGCAGCCCTGACCCACCACAAGCCCTGGTGAGTGGCTTGGCCAACCCCAGCCTAGTGCCAGGCAGCAGCTGTGCTGAGGGCGTCATCGTGGGACGAGAGCGGGGTCAGGGGCTCCAAGTGTGGTCCCCCTCCTCGGGGGCCGGGGTCGGGGAGGACGTCCTGATGAGGAGGGGCCCCCACCCAGAGCCATTGGTGGGTGCAGGTTCTCTGCGGCTGGGCTCAGGGGCAGCACAGGGCGTGCGCTCTGGGGGCCCCCCTCCTAAGAGGCTGCGGCGGACCCGCTCCCCAGGCTTGGGCTGAGGACTGTGGGCTTGGATGGGATGCACCGGGCCACCTGCCCTGCTCCCGGTCAGGGCCCTTGGGCTACCTAGTTCCGAGCCAGCTGGCGCTGCCCTGGGCGGGATGGGTTTGCATCTGGGCCCCAGCAGAGCGCGGGGGGCACTGGGCCGGGGCTGAGGTGGCGGGCCGTGGCTGTCCGGCTTGAGCGTGACCAGGGCGTTGGTGGGGTACAGGAACTTGGCGTAAGACACAACCTGGCAGGCAGTGCATCGGGCTTAGCCCCGCCGCCCCGTCCAGGACCAGAGGTCCAGCCAGGTCCCTCCTGACCGCTGCAGCTCCCGCCGCCCAGGGCTGACGCTGCTCCCCGCTTGCAGGTTCCAGAACGCCCCGCCCCTCATCTGGGATCTGCAGCCGGAGCTCCTCCCTGCCTCGGGGGCCCCGACCTCCCATCGTCACCAGGCCCCCACAAGGCGACCGGCCTGTTTGGGTGTCTGCTCCTACCTTTCCATCCGCCCCCAGCTCGACGCCTTCCAACTGGAAAACCATCTCGGAAGACACGGAAACGCCGCCGGACGGATGCCTCTGCTTCTGGCTGTCCACCCTCAGGTCACTGCAACACACGGGACGGGACAGAACTGCTGGCCCTGCCCCCGACCTTGCGCAGGCGGGAGCTGAGCCCCAGGGGCCCACAGCGCCCCACCTCCACACCCTCGAGGCCCTGTAGCAGCCTCAGCAGGGGTCACGAGGACTCCCGCTATGAGAGCCATCTCTGTCTCAGCTCCTTCCTGGTCCCAGGCCCTTCCTGTTCAATCTCCCTGGTGGTGGGCCGGCCTCGGCTTCACCTCAAGTCACTTCTCAGGGGTGCGCCCTCCACCTGCAGCCACACCCTCGGGCACGCAGGTCCCGCTGCGCCCCCACCCTGACAGCCATCTCCCTCTTCCTGGGGCTATACGTTGGGCACAGCTGCCTGGACTGGTCATGGGATACACAGCAGTATCCTGCCAGGAGGAACATCCCAGGCACCGACGTTTAGCAGCTCAAACGGGATAACGGTGCGGACGCGCCCCTCCCCGAGGACCAGGACCCAAACGGCCTTCGAGCTCTCAAGCAGCTTCGGCAGAAGCTGGTCTGCTGGCCCCGTGTGAGGCTGAGACGGTGAGGAGCCCCCGGCCGGTGGGGACCAGCAGCTCACCTGACACGCAGGCCTTCTCCATAGGGCAGGACCGAGAAGGCCGCACACAGGGACCGCTTGGCGCAGATGAGCACGATCCTGTGGGAAGGACGGGGTCAGGGCAGGGCGGCAGGCGTTTCCCTTCCTGCCTAGACTCAGATGGGAACTGCCCCAGGCATCGGGGGACGCCCGGGATGGCGGTTCATACGAGAGACACCAGAGGCAGATCGGGGCTGGTGTCTGCTGGTCGGGGAAGCCCATCCTCGGGCATCCCAGCAGGGCAGGAGCCTCACGGCATCAGAAAGCGACCAGTTCCATGTTCCGAGACAAAGTGGCCCGAGAGGGGCCGCTGCGTGGGGCGCACAGCAGGGAGGATGGCCTTTCCTTCCTCTGGACATGGCTCTGCCCAGCCCGGCCCCAATTCAGCAGGGAGGACGACGGTGGAAGACCCCCTTCCCTGGCTGGGACCCTGGGCACCAAGGGTCCACTAAAGCTAGCCCGGCGCTCAGTCTGCCGGGGGCCTGCTCCTGGGCCAAGCCCGTCATGCTGGGGACCACGCTGGGGTTCCAGGACTGTCCGAGCTACAGTCACTGCAGGGAAGACGCAGCACTGCCCGACCAGAGCTGCCTGGTAGGTGCCTGGGCACGGCCTCCAGCAGGAAGGGGAACGGTCTGGAGACGCTTTGGGTCAGGACGATGGCCTCAAGGCCAGGAGGGCAGAGCGTGAGGGACACGGGGCATGAGGGACGGGGCTTCTACAGATGTAGGGCCTTGGAGGGCTGTGCTGGGCACTGGCTATCACTCTGCAGCCCTGTTCAGGGAAGCCAGATGCCCTCTGTGTTCC